>NC_052630.1:51815468-52440468 GCF_016161935.1 Mauremys reevesii
TCAGAAGCAGTGAAACCCTCTGGCAGTGTCCCATCCACCGCCACGCCCAGAACTAGTCCACATAGAGCAGGGGTAGGCAACCTATGGCACGTGTGCCGAAGGCGGCACACAAGCTGATTTTCAGTGGCACTCTCACTGCCTGGGTCCTGGCCACCAGTCCGGGGGCTCTGCATTTTAATTTAATTTTAAATGAAGTTTCTTAAACATTTTTAAAACCTTATTTACTTTTTATACAACAATAGTTTAGTTATATATTATACACTTATAGAAAGAGACCTTCTAAAAACGTTAAAATGTATGATTGACACGCAAAACCTTAAATTAGAGTGAATAAATGAAGACTCAGCACAGCACTTCTGAAAGGTTGACGACCCCTAACATAGAGGATGACAACCTACTATTGCTATCAGCTACTCCATTTGCTTGAATGGCAGAGGTCTTTGCAATAGAATTTTAAAGGATCCAATCCTGCAGATGACCCAAGTAGGTGTCAGAATGGTGGAATTTCTTTCCTCCCCCCATAGGTTTAAAAAAAAAAAAGCATAAGATATAACACACAAACTTAATATAATTAAGATTGCAAAGCCAAGCACTCAGAAGTTAGGAAATGCCAGAATTAAGATTGCTTGTGCAACCTTAATTTGACCCCTTTGTGCATGATCAAATACTATTTTTTCCCACTTCACCCCTCTTCTCATTCACTGCACTGGATGGTAGAGCTCACTTAATGAGCAACTAATTCAGTATTTTGTTTTCTCTTCATTGTTCAATATCATAGTCACAGAATTTAAGGCCAGAAAGGACCCCCAGATCATATAGTCTGGCCTCCTGTATATCACTCTGCCCCCTCCTGTTAAACCCAGCAACCAAAATTAAGTCAGGCTATTATGTGTAACAGGCAGAGACTAGGAAGGGCAGAGATGAACCAGTGCCTGAGTCCTTTGCAATGGCATGGACAAGTTTAAAGGAGGATACCCAGATAATCCTGGCAAGTGACCCATGCCAACACACTGCAGGGAAAGGCAAATTACCCTTCCTTCCCCCTCCCCCTTCCCCCCAAATCACTGCCAATGCGACCTGGAGGAAGGTTCCTACCCAACCCCACATATGCAGTCCATTAGACCCTGAGCATGTGAGCACAATAAATTTTTGTATTTATTAATGTCTGAGTGCTTGACTTTGCAAACTTAATAATGTTCTTCTAATGTAGTTTTTTGTGTGTGTGTTTTCCCTTGTCTATTCAGTGGATCCTTTTAAAGTGAGCTTTTCATCTTGTCAAAGATGAATAATTTCCTGTTTGGTTATCTCTCCATTTGGAACTTCTTTCCAAAAGAAAAAGAGAAGTTTTGGTTTCCTCTTGAGGGAAGGAAGAGGAAGGCAAAATGAAGTGAATTGTTGAAAGGACTTCTTTGTGGAAATCTCTCTAAAGGTCCTTCAGGCTGCTCCTCTCTTTTGTTTGAGCTTCCATTGAGTTACTGCTCTTCTTGTGATATGTTTTTTTGTTTTTGAAGGTAATAGTACCTGTTTCTATGGGAAGTGCTACTATTGTCGAGAAACAGAACCAGCTTGTGCTGATGGAGATACCATGGAGGGGTCAGTCACGCTATGGCTTCCGGATGTCTGGCCTCTTCAGAAGCACCGGCATCCTTGGGGAAGGACTTACCGTGAAGGCAAATTGGCCAGGTATAAGAACCCCATAGGCCTACTGCAGCAGTTCAGAGTACACCAATCTTTGCAGTGACTTGGGCTATTTAAAGAGCAGTATTCACAAGATCCAAAGGAACTTTCAGCCAGTTTTCTTGAAACAGAACTACTAGTGAAGGCCTCTGATGGGACAAGTATTAATTTGAGTGAGAGGGAAAAAATCCTATGGACATCCAGGAATGCTAAGTGTCATTTTTTCCCCGACTTCTTCCCTGGAAAGTAACTTGCCACACAAGTCAGTGAGCGATTCAGCCATACCCAAGTTGACTGTGGAATCTTAGCTGCTTACCTCTCACTGTTGAGGCTTTCTTTTATACTGTGCCCCTATTTGGCTCAAGAGAATTCTGTGACACTGAGTTAGTAGTCTTTTTGCCTAATTTCATGGGGTTTTATTGGTTCTATTTTTGTGGGGGGTTTTTGTTGTTGTTGTGGACCTATGTCAAAAGCTTTCATACCAAAGTAATTTCGGTGTGTTTGAGGGAGATTCTGTGCAGCCTGGAAGAGATGAAGTTCGCTCCTTATTTTTTTTTAAAGTTCAAATTTTTGTGTTGTTTTCTGCAAAGTATATCTCACCTTAAATAGTTTAGAACTGAAAAGTTTGTTTGTTTGTTTGTATACCAGCAACATGTAGGGATCTGGACCCAGGTCCAAAGAGCACTGTTAGACAGAGACCAGTGTGGGCCTGATCGTTATAAGACAGACACGGTATCTCAAAAACTCATTAGGGCAGAACACTTGCCCAAATGATTTCAAGCTCAGTAAACTTTTCCAAGCATTGATCCAGGACAAGTGACAAGAAAAACATTTTCAGCCCCTGAAATCTTGTTTGCTGAACTACATTTTTGGTTTAGCTATTTCCATCAGTTTCTAACTAGCCAGCTAGTCACAGAAAAAATCTGAACTTTTTTTTGTGTGTAGAACTCCTTGCCAGAGGTGGTTGTGAAGGCCAAGACTATAAAGGGTTCAAAAAAGAACTAGATACATTCATGGAGGGATAGGTCCATCAGTGGCTATTAGCCAGGATGGGCAGGGATGGTGTCCCTAGTCTCTGTTTGCCAGAAGCTGGGAATGGGTGACAGGGGATGGATCACTTGATGATGTATTTGTGGAAAAGAGAACAGGAAACATTTTGCTTCTGTTAAGAAGTTGTTTCTCAACTTAGGAGGCCCATTTACGCTATGTTTTACCATGTTGGAATCAGAGCTAGAGCTTTTCTGCATGATGGGGTAATGCTCACTATAAGGGCATGATTTTAAAGCACACTAAGGTGTTATGCATTAATTGTAACCCTGTTGGTGTGCACTATAAGTTCCCTTGTGTGCTCTAGCATAGTACTATTTCAAATACCATTATGTTAAAGCACACCAGCAGGGTCTATGGGGACTATAAATGCACAACAACTTTAGTGCGCTTCAGAAATCACACTTCCATAAAGTGCCTTACCCCACCGTGTAGACAAGCTCCAGGTCTAACGTGACAATCTTTGTTATAAAGTACTTTGTTCTTGCCCATGCAGATAGAATCAAATAACATTGCTCTTTTGTCATGTACTTAGCTGTATTGCTGCTTTCACTCTTTGGAAACCTGCCTTCAGGAGTAGGGGAAGAAATATACGTATGTTCCATATGGCATGTAATGTCCTTTCTGCTGCTCCTAATTATGGAAGATATTTGTGTAGGAGTTTTTCTTCTCAAAGCTGCTGCTCGGTCTTGAATAATTCTGTTTTAACATTATTAATTTAGTGCCATTAGTGTACATAGCTTTCTACAACCATGTACTAGATAAGATCCCTGACATTCGGAGTCACAATTAAGCTCTTCAATAGAATAAAAATTATCAGAAGTAAATGTATCCCTCCCTTAGGGGGGGACGGAGGGATAGCTCAGTGGTTTGAGCATTGGCCTGCTAAACCTAGGGTTGTGAGTTCAATCCTTGAGGAGGCCACTTAGGGATCTGGGGCAAAAATTGGTGGATGGAGAAAGATCAGTGGTGGATGGAGAAAGACTTCAGGGTCCCTTTTCCAGCTAGAGGAGTGGTATATATCTTTATTATTACCTTTATTATTACCTTTTTTTTTATGGTGCTGGAGAAAGATCAGTGTGGTAACTTGATTGACAAATGGTGGATAGAAAGGGGAATGTAGCATGGAGCAGGGGAAAGGGAAAGCTGTTCCAAGTGGAGTAAGAGCTGTCATCAAAAATAGGAATTAAAGACTGCTAGGAGGCGGCAGGGGAGCATTTAGGAGAGTGGTATGAGTAACACACAGAGTGTGCACGGGGCATAGGAAGAAATACAAGATGAGATGTCGGAGTGATGTGCCGAATATTAAAGGTGAAGATGTGGAGTTTGGGCTTGATGCAGGAAGAAAAGGAGGAAGCCAGTGAAAGGATTTGAGGACTGTCGGAGCAATGAGAGGAGAAGACTTTGGCCCACGGTATTTTGGATAGATAGAGGATAGGTGAGATACAGGGAGGCCAGCGTAGAACTTATTCTTGTTCTCTGGGAGACAGCATTGGTAATGGTTGTAACAGCTAAATTCTATTTCTGCCTCTGCTGCTGACTCACTCTGACTTTGGGCAGGTCAGTTGTTAACCTCTCCATTTTGTAAAATGGGAATACAACCACCTTAGGGGTTTTTAGTCTTAGTTAATGTTTTGTGAAGAATTTTGAGATCCATGGATGGAAGGTGCCGTAGAAGTTGTACTTATTACTAGTCAAGATGGGTAGGGCATAAATCAGGGTATTAGCAGATTGTGTGGAGAGGAAGAATGGATTTGAGAAAGAGGAAGAAACGACAGGACTTAGCAAGAGCCTGGCTGTGGAGAGGTGGACATAACACCCATGTTGCAAGGCTTGGTAACTAGGAAAAGAATGGAGTTGTTAACTGTGATAATGAAGGGGGAGGAAAAGCTTGGGGAGGAAAAGCTTGGGGAGGAAAGCCACTTTGTCCCTTTTGCCACTTGAGGTTGAAACAGTGGCAGGATGTTGAGGATGGAGTATTGCGGGTAGACACTGGAGATAAATTTTCATTGTGAAATCAGCATGAAACTGCGGGGATGGGCAACAATTCTCAAAATGTTATCCATGGAGCACTTCCTGGTGGTCCAAAGACTGAAATACTTTGAGAAGTAAGTTCTCTGGGTTTGGGTATTGGGATTGGAGCTGTTCCATAAGAGAGATTTCTGTAGAGTGGTCTGCAGAATGAAAGTGTTTCAGGACCCCAGGCACAGAGAATGAGTATATAGAAAGGAGAGAAGACAGAGAACCCTGAAATAAAGCCCTGCAGCAGGACTGGGGTCCCGCAGGTCCTGCAGCACCCACTGCTATAATAGCAGGGGCGGGATTAAAAAAATCCCATGCAGGGCTCTACCCTGAAAGCTCGCCAGTGGAGAAGAAAATGGGGTGCTTCCAAACAAAACTCTGAAGGAGTAGACAGAAGTAGAAGACAAATTGTATCATGGAAATGCGTGCAGGTGAGGCTTTCAGAGTATAAAGGACGATCATTGTGTCGAAGGTGTTACACTCACAGACCAGGGACTGTTTTAAAACTGGATTTTATTAAACTTAGTGTCCAAAAACACACGCAGAGCTTACACAACCCCATTTCAGCTCAGTCTTTTCATAGCACACCAAAATTCTGCTGCTGCGACCAGAACTATCCCCTTTGAGCCCCCTCAGCAGATGTTCAGTCCTTAAAGGGAGAGGGCACAGTAACTCTAACCCTGATATTTCCTTCTGTGTGCTATAAAGGAGAGTGAGTAGACAGAGAAGGCCTTTAGACTTGGCCAGGCAGGGGTCACTGGTAATGTTGCTTGGGTCATTTTCAGTAGAGAAAGAAGTTGGATTGGATGGAGGAAAATAAATTGAGACAGTACGAATAGTGTACTGAAAAATAAATTTTTTAATTTTTACAGTGAAAATATTTGTAGTAATAGTGAATACTGTACTCTTTGTATTGTGTTGTAATTGAAATCAATATATTTGAAAATGTAGAAAAACATCCAAAATATTTAATGAATTTCAATTAATATTCTATTGTTTAACAGTGCGGTTAAAATGGCGATTAATTGTGATTAATTGTTTTAGTTAATTGTACAAATGAAGTGTGATTGATCGACAGCCCTAAAAAATCCACTTTTTAAATACCACAATCTTTTAATAAGTGAGTAAAAAGACAACTATAAACAAAACTTGAAAGATCAGCTGATGTGTTTGTCTAAAACAGTTGCAAAGTGCTCAAGTCTGTTCTTAGGGGCGCCTGGGGTTGCAGTAGATCGTCAGCCAAGATGGAATTGCTTTGATTCCCCTTGTCTGCCTGCAGGTGGGAGTATGACGAGAGCTACTGTGATGCTGTGAAGAAGACCTCACCTTATGACTCAGGCCCCCGCCTCCTTGATATCATTGACACCGCCATCTTTGATTATTTGATTGGGAATGCTGACCGACATCACTATGAAAGCTTCCAGGATGATGAAGGAGCCAGTATGCTCATCCTCCTGGACAATGCCAAAAGGTAGGAAGCATATTAATGCTGGCGACCACTTGGTGATGAGAAAGGCAGCACGCAGTTATCCATGCCCCCACTCTGCCTTTCCCATAGTTATCCATTGCAATAGCTCAAGCTAAAACTCAATATTCCTTATGGCAAATCCTTTCAAATAATATGGGCTCTCAGAGACCTTGGCATTTGTATTGTGCTGATGATAATCAATTGGACACAGTAATGCCAGGGTACAAAATATATAGGAATGACAAAGTAGGTTCATGCTGGTGGGGTGTGGCAGTATATGTGAAGTTTCAGAGTAGCAGCCGTGTTAGTCTGTATCCGCAAAAAGAACAGGAGTACTTGTGGCACCTTAGAGACTAACAAATTTATTTGAGCATAAGCTTTTGTGGGCTAAAAACAACTTCATCGGATGCATGCAGTGGAAAATACAGCGCACGCACACACAAAGAACATGAAACAATGGGTGTTACCATACACACTATAATGAGAGCGATCAGTTAAGGTGAGCTATTACCAGAGAGAGAGAGAGAAGGGGAAGGAAAAAAGAAAACAACTTTTGTAGTGGTGCCCTCAAGCCCTTTCACTCACACACACTGAGAAAGAGCCGAGAAAGAGGGAATAAAAGGAAATCCGCTGTTTCCACCAGCTAATTAAACAATGTACACAATCCTCTTAAGAGACACAAACTCAATTCTGTTCTTAAAAAAAGGTAAATTTTATTAATTAAAAAGCCCAAACCATCTGGGAACTTAGGCATTTGCTAGATTTAAAAAAACAAAACAAAAAACCTTCAAGGGTTAAGCATCAAGAATAACTTTCTTGAGGTCCAGCTTAAAGGTTACAAGCAAAACTAAAGCATCTGGGGTAGCACGGAGGAGTCCACAAGCCATAAATAAATGTGTATTCCTAGACATTTCCTGATCTACTTGCATATCTGGGGTTTCAAATGAGTAGTTTCTAGGTATGATACCGATTGATCTTTTTTTTTTTTTTTCCCCTTTCTTTAATACATGGCCCCAAGCTTCTTACAGCCTAGTTGCAGCCCTGTCTACCTCTTCCTGGAGAACAAAAACAGACAGACAAAAGGGGAGTCTTGTTTCAATTTTTTAAAAGTTTTAGCCTTCCCATTGGCTCTTTTGGCCAGGTGCCCACTCACTTCTTTTTAACTATTCATAGCAGTGAGACTTTTTAACAGTTTACAGGTAGAGCAATTAGAGACCAGCTACTAAGAAGGATTTTATAGCTACTGGCTGGATGGGTGTTCATAAAAAGGGAGCCTCTCCCCCCCCTTCATTTATCACAGGACTATTGGGTGAAAACACTGGTTTATTTCAAAAGGATGAGACCATAGGTGACCCAGCTTGAGGGATAAGTCACAAAGTGAACAGAGACAATTAAAGGATAAAACTGTGCAGCGCTGCTCTTAGTCCCAATGAGGTGCTCCAACTGGTGAATCACTTTGCTACAGTATGATCTTAGTACATTAGATAACAACGGTTAAAAATACTTCCTAACTTAGTGAAGACTTAACCTTGGGGTTGAGTTACCAATGAACTACCATGATTGGTAGCTAACTTGAGTTTAAAGCACCTTTTTTGTCATCTAGACAGACCCTTAGAAGGCTTGAAAATACCATTTCCTCCTTGTTACTCTTGGCCTTTCTTCCCATTTAAGTACTGGGTTCTCCTGCTCCTTTCTCTTACTGTGAGTATTTCTAATCTGTCTGAAATAAACATGGCTCAGTTTAATTTTCATTGCTGTTTATGCATCAGCCCCTTCAATGACTCCTTCCATGATGCCAGCAGGGATGTATTCCGCTTTAGGAATATTAGTTAATTGCTGCTGCTCTCAGATGGCTTTTGGTGGATCCTACAAAAATGGTGGCTTTTTAAAATGTCCTGACATTAGAGTGGGAGAGAGTTCCATATTAGTCAATGGATAGCGATGGTGATAGTCATGGGTTATGTCTGTGCTTTTGTTATAACTACCTGTGTTCACATGCTTATACCCTTCTGAAACAATTTCCTCTGGGGGCATCTCAGCCCCAGAAGTGAATTTCTTCTGACATTTTGAGTAAAGTCCCTTCAGCTGTCTTTGAGTTACTGAAGTGTGAAAAAACACTCTGATGTTTTAAGGCTTTTTTATGCTTAGCAACTCAGATGAATAAAACAGGTCCAGATTTTGCATGTAAATGGCCCTTGTTAAGGAGCAGGCTCTCTGTTAGGCTTGTGAAGAAATTCTTAAATTAAATTTATAAGCGACTGAAAAATAACTTCTGTGCAAGTTTATTTGGCATCTATTTAAATGGAGCCCAAAATTTACTATGGAGTCCTTTTGGCAGTTCTCCAGCTGAAAGGGTGATAGTGAGATTTAGATGGGTTAGAATTGATCAGCATTTTATATCCCTGGCCTTCAGCTCGAGGTTGGCTAACTTTGTGATCTACATGTGCCAAACGGCTGTTCCTCAATTCAATCTCTGTCCAGGAATGTCAGGGAGCTGATAATCTCATTCTTTGTCCAAACTGATATCCCACTTGTTTTCCCCCTTAGCTCAGCAGTGTGGGCTACATCACTACATTTCTTCACAGCTTGTTTTTAAAGTGCCTTGAGATGGCTTGGCAGGGTAAAGAACTCTAAAAGCTAAAGCTGCTGCTGCTCTTTGTTGGGTACGTTAACAGAAATTGTTGGGAATTGTCTAATTGGTCATGGGCTGAGAATGTTTTAGCTTAACTGATTTGAGTTGTTGGAGCATGGAATTGTTTGGTTATTGATTTCAAATTTCTTACAGAATCTGCTGAGGTCGGAAAGGGTGCTGAGTGTTCATCTGGCTCACCTGCTTCTAATTTGTTTTTCAGTTTTGGAAACCCCTCCCTGGATGAGAGAAGCATCCTAGCTCCTCTTTATCAGTGCTGCATGTAAGTAAGTCACAGAGAAGCCATTGAGTTTATTTGTATGCAATTGCCAAATCTAAATCAGGAGCACACAGAAATTCATAGCATTGAAGCCCTCTGACAGCCGGTAGACATGCAAGTTATACACAGAACTCTTCTAGGTCACTGGTTCAAATTTACCTTTGATCAGTAATGACAAGTAGCTTCCATCTGCAGCTGTTCAGTGGCTTATATGAAATGAGCTGGTCTCTGGCCAGTTCCTGATGGACAGATGTTTGCATTGGAACTCTCACTGACAGAAGCCTGGGATTGGATAGGCATGGTAACTAAACCACCCTCATTCCTGATGTCCCTTCTGAGGGCTGTGGTACAGTGGCAAGGCAGTGTGTAGAAGCTTGCACTGCTGCTACCTGTGCGGTTCTTGGTTTGGGTTATCTGGAGGACTTGAGACTTCAAAACTGCTTGTCATTGTGCTGCGTAGAGGGAAGGGTGTTCTCTGTCTGTGAGGCCTTTTTCTTGTCCCTTGTCTGTGCCTGCATCCAGGCAGAGTTCTTCAGGGTATCCCTTGACTCCTTAGAGCAGAGGGCGTTGTCTGGGATTCTCTGTTCGCTGTCCCACTCTGAATCCCTCATTTTGTCCCTGTGACCTGCACCCCCATCCTGCTTTTTTTCATTTTTTGTCTCCTGAAACCTATTGATTTCTGGGTTCTGTGGCCCCATGCTTACCTGATGGGGCAAGCCTTTCTTTGCTTTTGTGGGCGCTGCTCTCCATGTCCAGTTAACAAATAGGCTGTATGTTGCATGAGCACTTAAAAAACCCAAACAAAGAAAGGAAATCGGTGCAGTAGTTTGCATGAATGTAATACATCAGGGCAACGCAAACGGAGAAATGAAAATCACATCACTTTTTAAAATAGGCCAGTCAATTGAGAGTTCCTTGAGCTGCCCCTCGAGGGTTCAGTTTGTCTCCTGAATTCTTCAGAGTCTCTGGAAACCAGGAGCTTTGCAGAGTACAGAAGCTCAGCTCCTCAGACTGCAAGTACAGCCAATACAGCCCTATATACTACAGCACATTTGACCTACCTTCTTTTGTAACACCCCTGGTTTCTGTAGCACACTAAAGTCTGCAGAAAATTGAAATTTCAACAGGAGCATGAAGTAAGTAAATAGAAACGCTTTAAAAAATGATTAAACATTTCCTTAGCTTTCCCTAGTAATTTTTGTAAATGTTTTCTTTTTCTTGTTTTGTGTGGCTCCTTTGGAGTCTGTGTCCTCTACTTCAAGTTCCTCCAAACACAGTCCTAGAGGAGAGGTTTCCAGAGGCAATTCCCCTTCCATCCTTGCAGAAGATTGAACAGCTCCCTGCTCTTCTGGTCTTCATTCTCACTGAGCCCAGGTGGTCCATGGACAGCTCACACCTCTAGGCAGGGAAGCCTGTAAACAGAATGTTCTATGGTAGCCATGTGAATGTGCTCATCTGTTGCAATTGTTTTGACTGCAGAATTCACAGCTTCCTCTGGGGATAGGGAGTACCCTGTAACATGGGTAACACCACCCTTCCCTAACACTCAGTGACAATGATGCACTCCAAAGGGAGCTATGTGAGTCAGGACATCAGCTGTGGCAAATTGCTACAACATGGCAACTTTGATGGGAGGATTCCCAGGAGACTTCCCAGAAGAAAACAGTTCAAATGTGATAGTGTGAAAAGATGAAATGGCAAAGTAGAAAGAACATTGCTATGTACACTGACTTGGTAGGGAAGGTTAATCATCTGAGTCTTTTCTCATCCATGACTGATTGTTGGTGGTTGAAGTTCTGACTGGAGTAATGCTGAGTAAAGCATTCTTCAGTTCTGACTGGAGTAAAGCATTGCTTTGGATTAGCAGTCAGACCTTCCCCAGCTCTGTCTGGGAGGCCTTCAGACTGATCTAGCTGCTCTCTTCCTGTCAGGAGTTTTCATGGAGCAATTCTTAGAAGAATTGCAACCTATTAGATCACTTTCCCTTCACCTTCATCTGCTACCAACATTTTAGGTCTTGATTATGTTACAGTTACAATCCTATTTGGGAGGGCGGAGCGATACCCAGTTATAATTTGCTCCCATCTATGTAGGCATAACCATGTGGTAACTGGACTCCTCAACGGAGCAGCTATATGGTAGTGCTGATGGGACCTTAGACTGAAGTCTTGTGTGCACTAGTGTGATGTGTGCTCATCTTTCTTTTCCAGCATCCGGGTTTCCACCTGGAACAGACTGAACTACCTGAAGAATGGAGTGCTGAAGTCTGCCTTAAAGACTGCCATGTCTCATGACCCCATCGCACCAGTGCTCTCCGACCCTCACTTGGATGCCATGGACCAGCGGCTCCTGAGCATCCTGGCTACAGTGAAACAGTGCACAGACCAGTTTGGTCCAGACATTGTGCTGGTGGAAGACAGGATGACACTCTCTCATTTGTAACTTTCATGGAAAACAGATGAAACTCCCTTTTAAAAAAAAAACAAATGATAGAAAAACAGCACAATCGGTTCTGAATGGCTATGCCCAGGATGGACTGGAAATGAATGGAAAAGCTCCTGAGCCAGGGAAAAAAGTGATGGTGGTCTTTATCTTTGGCTGATAGCAGCTAGAGAAGGTAGAGCGTTTGGGAGCCCTTGGACAGCCCTGTAGCCACAGTGGTAGCTTCGCCGTCGTGGTGTGTCCATTGTTGGCAGTGGACATTGCACTGGGAAAACACAACTGCTGGTGTTAATGGAAAAAAGAGTGGAATTCAAACAGTAATACGGGGCTGGTTCTAGAGGGGACAGTGGAGATGGAATATTAGGGTCCTCTCCCCATTCTCTTTCCACAGCCACCCACTCTTAATATGCTCTTATGAGGTCTTAGTCCAATTCAGGGTTGTATATAATCAGCTGTGAGCTGGTTAGGCATTTCACTGCCTCTTTAAAAAAAGAGGAAGTGGTAAATAAAATAATTATTAGTGCCCCTTAGTACCACCTACTGGCATAGAAAGTTCTTGCGAACACCAATGGGGTGGGAGATGGTGTGTCTGCTGCTCAGTTATCTTCTTGTTAATAAGATGCTGTGAAGAGGGATCTGCTTCATATGTGATGATGCTTCAATGTTAGCACTGAAGTGCTAGTGAAAATTCATCCATGCAATTGGAAGGTGAGGAGATGGCAAGCTCTTTTTACAGCACTAAGATCCATCCAATGGCTGAGGATTAATATCTGTTCCCCAAGAAATTACTACATGGACCAGCATACTTTCTGTACATAGGGAATATAGCAGAGCAGATATCCCCATGATTCTATGTCCATATTAACCAAATTATCTTTGTTATAGCTGAGAAGCAGGATGAAATCTGTTCTCAGAGCAGATTCCGCTTAGCCAGATCATTCTTCTTACAGTAGGCCCTATAATGGGGTGAGCAGAGTATGTAATACAAACTAGGAACAGGCTTCTTGTTGAACTACACAGATAGCCAATAGCTGTGAACAAAGAGCCTGAGGATTACAGAAAGTATTGGCTGCTGTGCCTATGGTGTCGAAGGGCTTACTCCCCACCACTCCCAATGGCAATCACAGTTCTCAGTGCTGTTGGTTTTGTAGAAGGCCAGACATTGACTTTCATGACAGAGCTAAACTGAGCGACTTCAGTTGGCCTCCTTCCTTTTCCCAACTGCTCCTCTATAATTCATGCTGTGATATACTGATTCTCTGATGGTTGTCTTGGAATTCTACCTTGTGTTAGTTTGCGGGGCATTTTTTGTATGGCAAACTTGATGGTCATGAAAAATGCGTGCTGTCTATAAGAGGGTATGATGGAGGAGTTCTATGCACATGTTCCTGTGCATTTGTCAATGCACCTCTATTTTGATTTGTAGCTGTCCTCTTCTGCTGGTCCTGTGTCATCCTCTAGCAGAGATTTCAAACTGTTATAGACTAGCTTGAGGCCACAAAACTCATCCTTTATGATAAATTGATTATTTAAATCCATGGCTCCAGAAGCAAAAGAGGATTTTTTTCAGTACAGTCCCACATCTACTGGCCGTGCATCACTTTGATGTGTGTAGCTAATATAGTACACAAAAGGATCAATAATCTTACTCAAGCTTCATCCTAGAAATAGCAGGGTTGGGGGGATGCTTTTGTATGCACTACTTTAGATGATACAAGACAAAGTGCAGCAAGTTGATCTCCATTTCTGTGCTTTCCCTGGCCTCCTGCGATTTGTTTGTTTCTTTAAATCTGTTCTAATTGCTGATTTAAGAATCTCTTTGGCTCTGCCATAGTGTGGAGATTGTCCTTTCTGTTGCAGGTGTTTATCCTCATGAAATGCAGCAAGGTAGAATAGAAATAAAGAGTAACTCCAGTGTTCTAGCTGATGCACCTGCTGCCATAGCCAGTCTAGCAGGTATAAGTGGAAGAGATTACATTGAAAATGCAAAAAGACCAGTACTTGTGGCACCTTAGAGGCTAACAAATTTATTTGAGCATAAGCTTTCATGGGCTACAGCAATTGGTTTTATTCAAGGTGAGGGTGTTTACACAACCTGTCCTGAGGAACTGGAGATGCTGTTAATAGGCTAATGCCTGATGACACTTATCTCCTATGGGGACCTGGGCTCACATCATGATTAGAGCATAAGTGAAAGAGTCTGGTCTTGTTCTAGTTCCCCTCTGGGCATCATCCATGTCACAAACCCGCTACACATGTAGCCTTAGGACTGGAATAGTAGTGGGTGCTACAGGAAAGGACTGAAGTGCATTGACAGCTGAGAGAGAATTTTGTATAATACTTATTGACTTTAAACTAGTGCCTATCATTTCAGTTTCACGAGCACTGAATTCATTCTTCAAAGGCAAACTTCATTTGGTCAGTGAGTTCTTTCCTACTGTGTGTGAATTGTTCCTCCTGGCTTCCATCAGAGCAGAACTGCTTCAGCATGAACTAGCTTATTGTGCGTGGGGAGTGTTGGCTCTTTTCTCCATCTTTGAGAGCCCTCTTCTGCCACCCTCACTGATCCCAGGTAGTGCCTTATTCTGCGAGTAGTCTTACTGATTTCAGTGGGGCTACTTATGGAGTAAGGTACTACAACTCTACCCCGATACAATGCCGTCCTTGGGAGCCAAAAAATCTTACTGTGTTATAGGTGAAACCGTGTTATATTGAACTTGCTTTGATCCGCCAGACCGTGCAGCCCGGCCCCCCCAGAGCCGCTGCTTTACTGTGTTATATCCGAATTTGTGTTATATCGGGTCATGGTATATCGGGGTAGAGGTGAACTTGGAATGAGTGAGGGTAACAGAATTAAGCTTTGGTGTGCATTGGCATTCAATATTTACTGTGAAACTGAAGATAACTTATTCAAGGAGAGAAGAATAATGAATGGTGTGGCTTGCATGATCTCACAAATCTGTTCTTCCCATCTGTTTTGAAGCATAAGCCATGACATTTCATGGTGCGGGAAGAATCAAATATGTTGGGTGGGATTGGGAATTTAATTAACAGTTGCTCACTTGCATTTGGTGATGGGTTTTTGTTTAAAACTATGATCTTGCCACAAAATGAAATTAGTGTAAAGAGCTTTCAGTTTGCTTTCTCTCTGGCTTCCAGAGTGAAAAGTGAGTTGCAATGAGTTGAGATTTACTAGCCTGCTTTCCTGCACTGTGACCGTCAGAGAATTAAAGCACTGCATCTTGGTTAACAATAAATGGAAAAGGGGTGAATAGGCAACTTTGGAGAAGGGTGGAAGCAGGAAATAAAGGGATGTTATGATATGTTACCTGTGAAGGTCACTGGAAGAGCCTGCTCAGGGCTGGAGATGAAGCTAACAGAAAGAAACACTGTGTCCTTTCTTACCTAAAGCTAGGCTACCCCAAAGTAGAATTTAAAATGGCATCCTTATGCCAGTGGGGTCTGTCTTGTACCTTTAAAAATGGGCATCCCTCATTTGTAAGAGATGCTAGGCTTTGTCATTGAGATTTTCATGATGTCCTCTTATTCCAGTTGTCACAGTCTACAGATGCACAGGCGGTACATGATTGGCCCCAGATGTTCTGGGGGTATTAATAGTTACGGTGCAGAAATCAAGAACTAATTAAGTCGAGCTTTATTAGTCTACTTTTATTTATCTCCTGCCTGAGTCGGCAAACAGGGTGGAGGAAACACTCTAATTTGCTCTTCTGTCGGCATGTAATGAACTGGAGTGTGTCTTGCCAAACAAACTTCAATTAAAAACTAATTTATTAAGATGGTAACTTATTTGTTGTGGCAGCTGGAGCTGGAAAAAAACACTTGTCTTGGAGCTGCCAGAGGATTGCCCCGGGGAGCAGCTGCACAAATGAAGGTTGTTAGTAAGAAGAGAAAACAAATGCAATCCTGACTTTCTATTTGTGTTCCCCAGGGTCAGACTCTGCATAAAGAAACTGTGTGAATAAAAATTTTAATAAAACATTGATGGATTGTTTAAGTCTCTCTTGCTCTGGTTTCCTAGCACACAGTGGCTTAAACTGTGTGTTGTGCTACTATATTTGGTGGTAGTTTCTTAAAAAATGGGCTCTGGTAGTGCATTTTTAAGAAAGGGACCGCGTGGAATGTGTTTGCCAAGTAGCAGTTCAGGTTAGGAGAGGCATGGCCAAGGAAATGCATCTGCAATGGACTCATCAAAGGAATGCACACATGTTCAAGTGGTCTCCCGAATGCAATTGTTTTGGCATTAGAAAATGCACCCCAAGGGTCTGCATCAGGAAAGGAGCAATTGTTCTGTATTGCATCATTAGACCAGTACACACAGCTGTCAGCAACACGTGCATTAAATTGGCAGCTATTTATGACTGGCTTCCAACTCCTATTGTGGCTGGAAGCCCTTCTGAGAGAGAGAGAGTAAAGAGAGAGTCAGGAAAGTCCCTTGTCTCCGTAAGGCTCGGACTTAGTGTGGCCAGATCATGAGTTAGCTTCCTGGATTACCCCACAGTATCAAGTTTTTCAAAGGTACAAGTGTGACATGCACAATTCTAAATGAGAGTTACATGGAGATCTGGAGGGAAATGCATAGGAAGCATGTTCTATCTGTGAGGTCTACAGGGACCACAACAATATGATTCCTGGAGTCAGGCACCTATCAGAACCTTCTCAAATGCAATGTGGTTGTTGACCCTAGGTTGCATTTGGGACCTTTGACTTGGCTTGTGGTGCCACATCCATGTCAGCATGCAAACAAGGATGTCTGCTTTCGAAAAATAAAATGCACCAACACAAACTCACATTCTGATGCCCATTTTCACAACTTTGAACTTTACATCCACTTCTTTCTGCTCCTTTGCATTGTGTAACAACAGTATCTCTTTATATCCATCTCCACTGTTTTACATGCCCGTTTTGCCCCTTGGAAAAGAAAGGACCCTTGCTGCTTTTCACCAGTTCAGCAACCCATATAAACTACAACAGCCGTTAGGAATTTTTCAAATTAAAATCTTACATTGAAGTTTAACCTTTTCTTTAAACTTCTGTAAAAACTTTTCTCAAATTTTTCCTTTTTTCAATATTTGGCAAAGCTTAAATTAAAAAGTTTTTAGCCTGTTTTGAAAACTGCTGCTTCAGTATCTTTGCTGTATTACTGCTGTGTAGCTGTATCCATCTGGCTGTTGATAAATTTATGCAGTGGTGTTGTAGCCGTATTGGTCCCAGGATATTAGTGAGACAAGGTGGGTGAGGTAATATATTTTATTGGACCAACTTTTGTTGGTGAGAGAGACAAGCTTTTCAGCTTACAGACCTGAAGACCACCATCTTGTGTCTCTGATAAATTAAAGGAAATACAAGTTGTACCAAAGCCAGGCATGATCTGGAGAAGGGTAAAAAGTGAGGTGACAAAGTTTGCAGATGATACTAAACTGCTCAAGATAGTTAAGACCAAAGCAGACTGTGAAGAACTTCAAAAAGATCTCACAAAACTAAGTGATTAGGCAACAAAATGGCAAATGAAATTTAATGTGGATAAATGTAAAGTAATGCAACATTGGAAAAAATAACCCCAACTATACATACAATATTATGGGGGCTAATTTATCTACAACAAATCAGGAAAAAGATCTTGGAGTCATCATAGTTAGTTCTCTGAAGATGTCCATGCAGTGTGCAGCAGCAGTCAAAAAAGCAAACAGGATGTTAGGAATCATTAAAAAGGGGATGGAGAATACCTTATTGCCCTTATATAAATCCATGGTACACCTGCATCTTGAATACTGCATACAGATGTGGTGGTCTCATCTCAAAAAAGATATACTGGCATTAGAAAAGGTTCAGAGAACGACAACTAAAATGATTAAGGGTTTGGAACGGGTCCCATATGAGGAGAGATTAAAGAGGCTAGGAGTTTTCAGCTTGGAAAAGAGACTAAGGGGGGATATGATAAAGATATATAAAATCATGAGTGATGTGGAGAAAGTGAATAAGGAAAAGTCATTTACTTGTTCCCATAATATAAGAACTAGTGGCCACCAAATGAAATTAATGGGCAGCAGGTTTAAAACAAATAAAATATATGGAGATATAACTATCTCATAGAACTGGAAGGAACCCCAAAGGATTATCAGGTCCAGCCCCCTGCCTTCACTAGCAGGACCAAGTACTGATTTTGCCCCAGCTCCCTAAGTGGTTCCCCTCAAGGGCTGAACTCACAACCCTGGGTCTAGCAGGCCAATGCTCAAACCGCTGAGCTATCCCTCCAAGTTGTTCTTCATACAGCGCACAGTCAACTTGTGAAATTCCTTGTCTGAGGAGGTTGTGACGCCTAGAACTATAACAGGGTTTAAAAGCGAACTCGATAAATTCATGGAGGTAAGTCCATTAATGGCTATTAGCCAGGATGGGTAAGGAATGGTGTCCCTAGCCTTTGTTTGTCAGAGAGTGGTGATGGATGGCAGGAGAGAGCTCACTTGATTATTACGTGTTAGGTTCACTCCCTCTGGGGCACCTGGCATTGGCTATTGTCAGTAGACAGGATACTGGACTGGATGGACCTTTGGTCTGACTCAGTATGGCTGTTCTTGTGTTCTTTTAGCCAAACTTTTTGGTGGTGCTGTGGTTTTTGTTTTTTTTCTCCTGGTGGGAAACATCTGTCTAGTAGACTTGAACTGAGAGCTCAATTATCAATCAGCTGCTTATCATTCTCAGGCCACGTTTAGGCAACGGCACTACAGTGCTGCAGCTATGCTGCTGTCGAAACATAGTGTAGACCCTTCCTAAAGCAAAAGAAAGGGGTTTTTCATCAATGTAGGTAATCCACTTCCCCAAATGGTGGGAGCTAGGTTGATGGAAGAATTCTTACATCAGACTAGCCACACCTACACTAGGGGTTAGGTTGGCCTAACTATAGTGCTCAAGGGTCTGAATTTTCCATAGCTATGTTGATCTAACTTCTTAAGTGTAGACCAGGCCTCAGTTATTGATCAGGACTACATGTGAATAAACATCTACAGATGAAAATCTCCAAATTGGTGATCAGCCTCTCTTCCCGCTGGGAATTGTTTAGGCCAGTAGCTCTCAAACTATCCAGACTACTATACCTGTTTCAGGAGTCTCATTTGTCTTGAGTACCCCACATTTCACCTCTTAAACTACTTGCTTACAAAATCAGACATAAAAATAGAAGTGTCACAGCCCAGTATTACTGAACAATCACTTATTTTCTCATTTTTACCGTATAATTATAAAACAATTTGGAATATAAATATTGTACTTACAGTTCAGCGTATAGTATATAGAGCAATATAAACAAGTCGTATGAAATTTTAATTTGTACTGACTGCTAATGCTTTTTATGTAGCCTCTTGTACAACTAGGCAAATACTTAGATGAGTTCATGTACCCTCTGGAAGATTTCTGTGTACCCCTAGGGGTACGTGTATCCCTGATTGAGAACCACTGGTTTAGACCCCTGCAGCCATCTATCCTTTAAACTCCTCCTGCCGCCACTCCCACCAAAAGAACTAGCAAAGATTACAATGGATTATTGAAGTTTGGTCCAAGAAATGCAGAAAAAGCAATAATTCCTTTTGTGTTCTTTTCAATGGGTTGTTTGTATTCTTTTCCCACCAGTTTCATAGAATCTGCCCTTGAGAATGACCACTCTTCCTCCCCGTGCCCACCTCTTGTTGATTAATGAAGTAAGATCACATCTAGGCATCTGCCAAGTCCCCCTATGTTCACTGTATTTTAGTGCTATTTTAACAACATTGTGTGTGTGTGTGTGTGTATTATAAAGACAAACCCGCTTTAAGCCCTGCAAATAGAATTGACACTAAAATTGTATTTTAAACCACTGTAAATATAGCTTTAATAATTTTTGGTGTTTTACTCTTTATTCAAGCATTAAAAGTAGAAAGCCACTGGCACATGGAGGCTAATTGAGAAGCTATTAGCAGGTGATTAACATAGGGCTACATGCAGTGAAACTAGCTCAGAACAGCCCTTCTGTTTATCTGGAATACCTGGTTAGCTGACAGGTTTCAGAGTAGCAGCCGTGTTAGTCTGTATCCGCAAAAAGAACAGGAGTACTTGTGGCACCTTAAAGACTAACAAATTTATTGTAGCATGAGCTTTCGTGAGCTACAGTTCACTTCTTCGGATGCACAGAATGGAACACACAGACAGGAGATATTTATACATACAGAGAACATGAAAAGGTGGAAGTATGCATAACAACAGACTTTGTTGTTATGCATACTTCCACCTTTTCATGTTCTCTGTATGTATAAATATCTCCTGTCTGTGTGTTCCATTCTATGCATCCAAAGAAGTGAACTGTAGCTCACGAAAGCTCATGCTACAATAAATTTGTTAGTCTTTAAGGTGCCACAAGTACTTCTGGTTAGCTGACAGTTTTGGATGTCCCCCAGGCCGGATAAACCAGAGTGTATTGTCCCATAATATTTAGCATATTGGCCCATCTCTTAACCTGGTTAATAGGTGCACAGTCAGCACGTTGCTGAAAAGCAGTCATTCTTCTGTTTTCCTTTTAGCTCCTGTGGAATGCAACCCTTCTTCAGCAGCCTGGATTCTGCTGTGATGCCTGAGCTGGTGACCTATCAGATCTGTCCGAGTACCATGGAACCAGTGTATTGATGGTCAGTTAACCATTTTCTTTTTCCCCCCAGTATTTTGATTTGCAAACTTTCTTTTCCTTTAGAATCTGAAAACTCTGTGTCCTGGAATGTTTGTTATTTTTGGTGAGTTTCTTCCTTCTCATGCAGATGTTTCTCAATCTAAGGTCTTGTCTAGACACATAGTTGCACCAGTTTAATTAAGGATGTTTTTAAAATTGATGGAGTTGAGGCAGACACTTCAATTAGTTTAAAAATGGCTTATATTGGTTTAACTCAATTTGGTAAGGAACTGACTTCAATTAAGTTGACATAAGCCAAGTTTAAAATGTGTCCACACAGGGTTTTTGAACTAGTGTAACCAAACCAACAAGTTTTTTAACCTATTTTAGTTAAACTAGTTCAACTGTGTGTGTAGAAAATCCCTAAGTCATAGGCAGGTTAGCTTTAAATCAGTGCTCATTATTTTAGGCAGAAGGTTAGAAGTGTTAAGGTTTCATAGATTTTTTTTTTAAAAGCCCAAAGGGACAATTATACTTTAGGCTGATCTCCTGCAAAATGGGAAGTTTTTCTTTCCAACCCACAGGACAATCCCTGTAGATTGTGACCACAGTTTGTAATATTTGTATCAACCTCTAGAGGGCCTTGTATTCCACTGGATGGCTTTCTCACTTTGGAATTGATCTGGTGTATAACCTCTGAAATGAATGAATTGCCAAGCTTATTTAAAAACTGACTGTTGCACTTCATGAGCAGTTGGACGTGCTTAATATTCATTCCATGTTTTGGGATTGAATCTCAGGCTCTAAGCTATGGAGAGGCGGAAGTGGATGATGGGAAGGACTGGAATATAACAAGTGAACTTGAACTTGTCCTCTCCCAGTCCTCACTAAATATAGGTGCTAGTCTCTCACTACTCACTAGGCTGTGTCAGACAGCAACTGGATTTATAAATGATTGGTTGCTATTTACAGACTCAGTCTCTAGGCTGCATTTCTAACTGCACCCCGCTTTTCTCCAATATTAAAGTCTTGCTTTATTTGCAATCCTAGAATCTCCTTTCTGTAAAAGCACAGGCCAGGCTAGCCTTAAGAGAGAGGGTTTATGTGATGGGGGCTCCTTCTTCTTGGACCAGCTAAGATTGGGTGTGTTGTGTGGCTGTCTGTATATTATACTGTATACCAGTGCTCTAGAACGTGCTAGGACAGATGCAGCTAGGAAAGGATGAATGTAACAGAGGCCTCCCTCCTCCCAAAATTCATGTTCCCAGAAATCCCAGCTGATGCCAGGATCTGGCCCTATCATTCTGCAAAGCAGCTGTTAAAGCCTCAGGATCTTATTGTAAATCACTAGGATGCCCAGACTGTAGAGCAGGGGTCTCAAACTCAAATGACCATGAGGGCTAGTTAATTGGCAGGAGGGCTGCATCACTGACACACACCCTCACTGCCCCTAACCCTGCCCCCACTCCACTCTTCCCTGAAGTCCCCACCCCAACTCCACCCCTTCCCTGCCCCCAGAGGGTGCATGAGGGGTGTGGCAGGGGCTCAGGGCAGGGCTTTGAGGTGCAGCAGAGGGTGGGGTGCGGGGGGTGCAGGCACGGGCTTAGGGTGCAGAAGGGCTATGGGAGGCAGCAGGGGGTTGGGGTGCAGGCTGGGGGCTCAGGACAGGAAGTTGGGGTGCAGAAGGGGTGTGGGATGCAGCAGGGGGTTCAAGGCAGGGAGTTGGGGGTCGGGGTGCAGGAGGACTTCGGGCTCTGGGGTGGCAGCAGCACAGGCCGGGGCCGGGGCCAGGGCAGGCTGCCGGCCCTGGCCCTGCTCCCCCTCCTGGAAGTAGCTGGAACCGTGTTCCTGCGGCCCGCGGGGAAGGGGAACGCGGAGCTCCGCACGCTGCTTGCCGCGCCTCCAGGTACCTCCCCGAAGCTCCCATTGGCCGCAGTTCCCGGCCAATGGGAGCTGCGGGGAGGAGGCGGGGCCGTGCCTGGAAGCCGAGCAACACACGGACAGAGCCCTCTAGCCTCCCCTCCCCCCACGTGATGCCGGCTGCTTCAGGGGCGGCGCGGCGCTCGAGGGGCCGATCCCGGGCTGTAGTTTGCTCACCCCCGGCCTGCAGGTAGGCGGAGGTGGGGTGCAGGCGCGGGCCGCTCGGCGCGCTGCAGGAAATAGCCCCGCGGGCCGCCTGTTTGAGACCCCGGCTGTAGAGCATCTTGTGTGCAGGGCGCTGTGGGCTGGGTCAATGGGACTTGCCTGTCTTAGCCCGGTGCTGCCCTGGGAACCCCCCGGGGTGAAAGGGGGCAGCTTTCACCCCGCCCGCGAGGAACAATGCTCGTCCGAGCAGCAGGGAAGCACAACGGCGGGTACCTGCCGTATTGTCCCAGCTGCCGGGCCGCCTCTGGGGCTACCCCAGCTGCCGTTCCCCTCCCGCGCGGCGAGGCGGAAGCCCCGGCTGCGCTGCCCCGCGGGTTGCAGCAGGGGGCCGGGCCCGGCCAGCGGGCTGCCCGTGCGGCTTGCACGGGGCTGCAGAGCAGGTGGCCCGGCGGTGCTTTGTGCGATTGCTCCGGTGCAAACGGTCGAGCCGCGCTGGATGTGGCCTGGCCCTGCCCGGGCGATGGGTCGCTCCCTGGGGGCGTCCCTCGGCTGCGTGGGCGAGTTGGCCCCACCCCCCGCAGCTCCGCTGGCCGGGGGCGGGAAGTGAGCTGGCGCTGGGGAGTCCGGCTCGCCGCGGCCATGGCGCGCGGGGCTGGGCTCCCGCTGCTGCTCTGCTGCCTCGGGCCGCTGCTGTGCGGCGCTGCGGGGCGGAGCCGGGCGCCTCGGGACGCGGAGCCGGGCGCCGCCGCGCCAGGGGTGCCGGCGGGCAGGGCCGGGAGCGACCCCTCCTGGCAGTACTGGCGGTACGTGGCCTGCCGGCTGTGGCGGGAGGGCTGCGAGCAGCCGCAGGAAGAGGCCAGCCGGGAGCCGCAGGGTGAGGAGCTGCCCCGTCTCCCTCCCCTCGATCGGGCACCTCGCCGTGTGCCAGGCCGCCGGGGGATCTTTGGGCTAGCGGGATGGCTCGGCCAATGCTGGGGGAGAGAAAGTGCTGCAGGGGAGCTACGGGCCCGGACCATCCCATCCCATCCCATCCCAGCCTCTTACAGCAGCTGAGGATCTGAGTCCGGAGCTTTTTAGGTCCCACAGTTAAGAAGAGGGGTTGTGATCTGTTCTGCAAATGCCCGGTCTCCAGGTAGCTGTGCGTGTAAGATATGGCGTGACCGGCTTCTTTTGTGTGTGTTTCCTATTTAATTCCTGTAGCTGTCAGTCACATGTGAGTTTTCATTGCTGTCTTCTGTACCTCAGCACAACCAGAGAGGGCCCCCCAAGCCTTTGCAGTAAGCAGACATTGCTGAGCCAGGCTGCGAAATGGGATTCATTTGTATGGGCTCCTACGCCAAGAGGCATCCCTTGGGGAGAGGTGGTGTCCCATCTCCAGTGGGATTAGCAATTTCCCAGCCTACATCCCTAGCACAGGGGTGTGATGGGATTTCGCCATTTTGACTGAGTGTCCTTCTCAGATGTGTATGTAATTACGGTCGGTAATTGTGTAGTTACTTTGGCTTCACCCAGTAGCTGCAATGTGCCATTTGAGTGACTGCCTATCTACCCATGTCAGTCCCGCCCCCCCCCCCCCCCCGAGTTGTGCTATGGATGTGGACTTTGGTGCTGCTGGTAAATTGATAGGAGATTTACCATGGGTCTGTGGGGAATTCAAGGCTGATAGGGCAAGGTTTATCCTCAGGAGGCAGACAGCCTGCTGTACAATTTCCTTTCTCACTGCTGTCTCTTTCCTAGGTTGGAGCTTGCCCCTGGTGGGTCAGGATTATCTGGAGATCCTTTCCAGCTGGTACTGCAGATTTGGAAAGTGCTGCGAGACAGGAGACTGCAGAATAGCCAACAACATCACAGGTAAAGGCCCTTGAGATAGAGGATGGTCCAGAGTTTAAGGTGCTAGTCTGGAATTTAGGAGACCCCTGCTCTTCTTATGACTCCCTGTGTAACCTTGGGCAAGTCACTTAGTCTGTATGCCTCAGTTGTCCATCTGTATAATGGGGATGTCAGTATCGCCTGGCCTTAAATTCTTTAAAGATTATGAGGTGCTCAGATGCAGTGGGAATGAAGGCCAGAGAAGTACCAGAGACAGAATGTGTGTGCATGTTTCCCTGTTAGCTGGAGTGAAACCTCTTAATTCCCAGTTCCTAGAACTAGGGGCAAACCTGTGTGAGGTTTTTTTTTAATTTTTAAATCAAATTTTGGGTCACAAAGAAGTCAGAGAAGTCGCAGTTCTTAGCCAGGTGTTGTATATGCCTCAGTGTTCCGTGAGTTTAGACAGTTCAACTTCAAAACATTTTCTGTTCTCTGACGCACAGACCCTCCTTTACTCCATGACAAAATCTTAGCCACACTGTGCAGAGCACTTTCCAGAGCGGAAACCCTGCCTGTTCCTGCCTGTAGTCTCCTGCACACCCAGAGCACATGGAAGGGGGAGGAAGAGCTTGCTCAAAGAGGGTCTGCTAAGCCCCATCCCTTTCTCCCAGTCCTGACCTGGACTACGTACAGGGCTCAGTATCTACCGTCTATGTGAAAATGTCCTAAGCTGTGACTGGGTCTGGGACTTCAGTAATCAACGCAAACAGTGATTGATACTTTGTACTTCTCTTGGAGCTTCTATCTGGGGATCTTAGTGCCTTTTTGCAAACGTTAATGAACTAAATACCATGTGAAGTGGGTAAATACTATCCCCACTTTCCAGAGGGGAAAAGAGAGGATAAGTGACTTGCCTGAGTCCATGGCAAAGTTGTGAATAGAGCCCAAGAATCCTGATTTGCACTACTGTGATCAGATCACTCACAATGCTGCTTTCCATTCTAGCTTTGCATCTGTAATACCACTGCACAGAGACCCCTTGAATAGGCATACCCTCCAGCAATGCAAGGCAGGTTGCCTAATGCTCTGATGGGCTCAACTTAGAGCAAAAATGCTGCCAAACGTCCTCCCTACTTGTTCCTACCCTAAAGTGATTTTTTTTTTAATTTTAAACAAGAAGTTTATTTAAACAACAAGATGTTTTACTTGAAGGGAAAACTATCTAGGATCGATGTTTTTTGGAGTAATTTACCCCTACTTAGACAGAGGTTGCTCTACATGTAACAGCTACATACAAAAAAGTTATAAAATCGTCCTTGGTTTTACAATGATAAAAGAAAAACATTGATAGGAGGCAGGTTGGGTGTAAGATCGGTGTTTCCTTTCGTTCTGCAGGGTTAGAGTTGGACCTAAGCAGGAGGCTACATGGGCAGCACTTGGCAGAGGATGTCATTCTGAAAGCAGTGCAAGGCTTCCTGGAGACCCCACAGTCAGAGAAGGCTCTGGCTCTGTCGTTCCATGGCTGGTCTGGCACTGGGAAAAACTTTGTGGCCCGGATGATCGCTGATCACTTGTACCGAGACGGGCTGAAAAGCGAGTGTTCTAAAGTCTTTATCTCGCTCTATCACTTCCCACATCCCAAATATGTGGACTTGTACCAGGTGAGCAAGCTCCGACGTTACCAGCCACAACAGCTGTCGGTTGTAGTAGAGGTAACTCAGTCCTAGCCTCTTCAATCCCAATCAAAGGGGCGTTTCTGAATAGGTAGCTATCTCAGACCCCGCTTTTAGTAGAGGAGAAAGCAGGAGCAGAGGCTGTTGGAGGAGCCCTATGCCAGTGTACAAAGTTGTGATACAGCAGGGAGTGGGGAGTATTGACCTGGGAATGTTGCAGGGGAGTTTTACTGGGACTGTCTGCATTGGGGATGGGAGACTTTCCTTGAGGGAAGATACCTGAGCATGTAACCTGAGAGCCCAGGATGGGGGTTGGACCCAGGTGACACCTTTTGCCTGGGTGGGGGGAAGTGGCCAGAGGCTGGAGGAAGAGGCGGCGGGGGGGTGGGGGAGCTGGGTGAGATGGCTGGAGGGCGTTTTCAGTTTAGAGCTGGTTGGGGAAATGGAGGGAGCCCCAGGGCTGAGTGGTGTCTAAGCTCCCTGCCCCCCCCGAAGGACTCGACTGAGGGGTCCTGGTTGTACCTACAAGCTCTGTTTGGGACTGTATTCCTGTCGTCCGATAAACCTTCCGTTTTACTGGCTGGCTGAGAGTCACGGTGAATCGCAGGAAGTGGGGCGCAGGACCCTGACTCCCCCACACTCTGTGACAAAAGTATCAAGTACAAAGTTCCAACCCTTCCCAGCAGGGGCCACTGGCTGTTGGAGAGCCCAATGCCACTCCAGTACTGGCCCCTCCCAGAGGGCCATTATAAAAACTGGTGTGTAATGATTAGTAGTTGGTGAGCTCTGAGCTGCTGGGGCCATTGCAGGGAATGGTGCAGGAGCACTTGCAGTAGAGGAGCTCCCAGCTGCTGTGATCCCAGCCTTTGCCAGTGGGAGTCACAATAGGGAATGGAACAGCAGGTGAGGTGCTGGTTGTGAGGGAGCTCAGTCTTCCTTGGTAGTAGTGTCTGTGTGAAGGATGCAGTAGTCCTGGCAGTGAACACCAGGTGATCTATACACAGGCCCCTCTGCTTGCCAGTTCACACTCTTTTCCTACTGCCATGCAGGTTCAGCTGAAGAAGCAGATAAGCGAAACAGTGCAGCTCTGCAAGCAGTCATTGTTCATCTTCGATGAGGCAGAGAAGCTTCACTCTGGCCTGCTGGATGCCATCAAACCCTATGTGGATCACTATGACAGCATCGATGGGGTGGATTACAGGAGATCCATTTTCCTATTCCTCAGGTGACTACAAGGGACCCTAGGGAGAAAGGGATGGCTCGCGGGGAAGGATCTGCTTTCTCCAAGGTTCATGACAACCTATATTAAAGTCCCGTGATCTGGGAGATTGAGGTGTGGGACGGAGCTGCCCTTGGAAGGCACAGGAATTGAAGGGAAAGTAGTTCTCAGGATTCTCCTTGTGTAGTGGCCTCAAAGTCCACTCACTACAGCTGCTCACCTCTGCCTCATGATGGCTGAACGTAACTGTCTCTCCAGAGCCCATCAGTGTAGCTCCTTAGTTGGCGTGTGCTGCTGACTGTGAGGCTGAATGTCTGCAACCCTCAGGAGTTGACTCCTGGATTTGGCACTGTATCAGTAGCACCATGCCAGTGAGCTGTATCTTAGGAATCAAACCAGTGCCCCCCTCAGATGGTGTAGCCCAGAAAGCTGGGCAAGCATTGCAAAGTGTTTACCTTCCACTTGAGCATCTGCCGCTGGCCACTGATGGAGGCTGGATATACCAAACTAGGCCATTAGTCTGCTGTGGTACGGCAGGTCCCGTGACCTCTACTTAATTCTGATGTTTTAGTCTTTTAGTTTCATCCCTCCCCCACTCCCATCTTGACTACGAGTTTGTCCCGTCCATTATCAGAGATGGCTCATGAACCCCTTGGAGAAGGGAGCGGGGAGTGTCAGTGTGTCCACTAGTCCTACTCTTCTTTGCCTCCCCAGTTCCTAACCACTTTGTACTGGCTAAACGTTTGGGAGGGGCTCAAGCAGCTTTTGTCCTGGGCTCTCTGCCAAGTGACCCCCCCCTTCTCCGTGCCTCCCCCCACGCGCACACACCTTAAGGTGGGGACGGGGCTGACACCTCTCTACCTGGTGCAAGTCCCTCACCAGGGCGGATGCTGTTTCCAGGCCATTCTGACTGGGATAATTTTGCCTGAGATTTGAGGCTTCCTTTGGAAACTTCAGTGCCCGCTTGCCCCCTTTCATTGCACTTGTGCGCTTAGAGAAACAAGCTTTTTTAAAAGTGGCCCCAATGTGTGAGTTCCAGCTGCCCTTCCCCATACAAAGCACTAGTCAGTCAGGCAAAGACCCCAATGTGGGTTTTCTGCCACCTTCATGATCTTCCGGCTCCACTTTCTCATCCACACAAAGCGCTTTCTGGACCATTGCTTCTGGTGGGACTCGTGCCAGTTTCTCTGTCCTTTGCTGACGTCTCTGCAGAAGGGGCTGTAGTCAATATGTTCTGTACTCTTGATTCACAGTGTGTAATAGTCTGGGAGGGTGGGGCCTAATCCTAAGAATCAGGGCTGGGGCATGGAAACAGTTGATCTGGTGAAAAAGTGATCAGTTCTCTTTGCAGGGGGGGAGAGAAAGCAAATCCATGTCTAGGGCCATTGGAAAGGCAGAGCTTTGGCTTGGGGCTACATGAATTGGAGCATTGCCAGCAGATCGAGGGACATGACCGTTGCGGGAAGGGATAACTCAGTGGTTTGAGCATTGGTCTGCTAAACCCAGGGTTATAAGTTCAATCCCTGATGGGGCAATTTGGGGCAAAAATCTGTCTGGGGATTGGTCCTGCTTTGAGCAGGGGGTTGGACTAGATGACCTCCTGAGGTCCCTTCCACCCTGATAGTCTATGGTTCTATGAATCCTTGTGCTACCAGTGGCCCCTGGACCTGGGTGCTGTTAGTGGTTTTTGATGTATGATTTTGTGAGGAATAGACATTAGGATTATTCCAGATAAAGCATTTAACTTCCATTTCCTTCCCAGTAACATTGGTGGGAACATCATCAACCAGGTGACCTTGGACTTCTGGCGAGCTGGACGGGCCAGGGAGGAGATCACCATGGAATACTTGGAGCAGCACCTACGCCTGGAGCTGCTTAAGTCCACAGGTAACTGAGCTAATCGCTGCAAGTCTGCACTGGAGTTCTGCAGTCTGCTGCCCCTTCCCTAGGTGGGACTGGCAGGGAGCAGAGAGACATGGGGACTCATTTTATTGATTGGCTTTTTCATGGCCCTCAAAGATTACTGAATACCCACCCCCAAAATCTATCTTCACTCCATCCTTGGGGAGGTACGTCAGTGACTTGCTTCACAGTCACACAGGCTTGGTGGCAAAGCTGGGGTTTGAACCTAGATATCTTGCGAGAGAGACCAGTGCCTTAGCCATAAGACTGTATTTCCTCTTCTATCTGAGCTACAGCCCCTATTATCATTTAAAAGGGAGTGGAGTACAAGTACCATGAGTAACGTCTCCGCAGCTCAGCCTTAGCCTATGCTATGCTGGCATATCCCACCCAGATGACCACAGGATCCTCTTCCCCTTTCACTCCCGAATCCCTGCTAATCAGTAATACCCTGTTGGCTAGCTGGTCTGAGAGTGGGTGTGCTGACTACTTCCCTAAAACAGCATTGACTGCTGGTGGTGGTATCACTAGATGGTTTCAGACATGTCTTGTGTCCAGAGATAAGTGTGTGTTGTGTGCAATCTGTAAATATCAGCCAGATTTCCTAAAAACAGGATGAGATATGGGGCAGATGTAGCCTCACGATTGCGTGGGCACTTTGTTACTCATGGTGACTATTGCCACCCTGCTCAGGACACGGTGCTGAGCAGAGCCATGTCCAGAACCGGCTGCTCAGAGTGAAGAGAGGCTCAGGATATGCAGGGGCAGCACCGGATCCCCCAGTGCTTCTTCTGGCAGATTTTTCCCTTTGAGTCTCCCTAGTGGCATGCAGCAACATGGCCAGGAATGGGACACAGGCTGTGAACCCACTTGGTTTTTCATGCGAAAGAGTGATTGTGGCTTCCTACTTAGGGAGTGTTTCATGATTTCTGTGTGTGTAATTGAAACCATGAACCTTCCCCTTCCCAAGCTGCTTCTGGATGGTTAGGTGAGCAGTGGCAGAGACTCCCTTATTCGGGGCAGAAGGACCTTTTGTTTAGAGAGAGACGCCTTTAATTCCAGGGCAGAAGAATCAGACACACGATTAGCCAAGGCCCTGTCTCAGACAATATTTTCTCAGTGTTGAACCAGCTTCTCCAGGCAAACTGCACTGTTCTTCTAACATTTGTGCTAGCTGAGATGGATGGAGATCTAGGCGCCTGGAAGACACACATGGTTCTGTTACAAGCTGTGCATTGAGTGCCCTTGTTGCTCTGGTTTTCATTGCAGATGGTGGCTTTGCTCACAGCCACCTCCTTCAAGAGAACCTCATTGACTTTTTTGTGCCATTCCTGCCTCTGGAGAATCGCCATGTGAAGCTGTGCGTGCGGGATGCTTTTCTGGCCCGCAGCCTTCCATACACTGAGGAGGTGCTGGACGAGGTGGTCAGGACGATGGTGTTCATCCCCGAGGAGAAGCTTTTCTCTGCACAAGGTTGTAAATCTGTGTCTCACCGCATCAACTATTTCCTACCCTGAATGTGAGGGGGAACTGTACCAGTGACCAGCATGGCTGCTTACTGCATAATGAGACCTGCTCCTCTTGCATGAGCAGATTGAAAATTCATCCACTTGCACAGTGATGGGAACTTGTGAAGTCCCTCAGAACTTGAAAGAGACCTCCAAGGGTTGCTGTGATTGTCAAAGTTGTGTGGCACCTGTGCAGCATTCAGCTGGTAGAAGGCTATGGCTGGCTATACCTGCCTTGCCTACTTGAAGTTCTGCTCTGAGCTACTTGCTAAGAGATGGAAGCAATGATTAGCTGTTGCCAAAGCAAGATTTCTGGATGGCAAATAGTGGTCTGCTTCACATGAGCAGAGTTGGTCTGGGACCTTGGCTTATTGTGGTGTGAGTGGGATAGCTTAGCACCTTCAATGGGAAAGTCTGAAGAGGTCACAGAAGTCACATCCTTGCTTCTGGGCCTCTTCCCCTGCGGTGTCATTTCCAGCACCTGCAAAGTAAAATCAGTGCACTAGCTGTTGGTAAGACAGTGATGGAGAAAAATCTAAACTTGGCTATGGAGCTATCTCCCATTTGGGGATTGGTCTCAGAGTGAGAACGTGTGTCCCAGAAACCTTCTTACCAAGCCAGCTCTAGGAGTGGATGTCCAGCAGCCTGCACAGATGATGATGCACAGTTTGAATAGAGATTAGGACTAAGATTTCCATCTACTGTGGGCATTCCAGGCGTATAACGCTGACCTTTTAGTGTCCTTGCTCTTTGGTGACTTCCATACAAGACTCCAAGTGAGAGGACAAATAGTTCTTGACAATTTATTTAATATAAAGATTAAAAAACCTTATTTTGTTTGTGCTGTGAAGAGATGTTCACTTTAGACATGCTAACACTTCCCCCCCCCCGCCTTAGACTTGGAACTGCAGACACACTGGCACCTTGCTGTCTATGTCTCCACTACAGCCCAGGACTGTTCTGTCAGGGATAGCATTTAGTGATACGAGCCAGCATCTTCCCCTCACGGAGGCAGCTCTTGCTATGCACGCTCCTCATGCTCAGATTCCTCAGTTTGGCTAAACTACTTCTGCAGCATTCACTTAAGGGAGCTCCCAATTGCAGCAACTTGGCCTCTTGATTGCTCTGATAACTCAGGAGGACCAGAGTACAGGGTGGCTTGTCTTTGTCCATGTCTAGAGCAAAGGTTGGAGAGTAGTGGCTGTGAAGGAGAATTCTGCCATTTGATTACTATTTCATAGACTAGCTAGGATTTTGCTGTTACACATTCTGGCTTTTGGCCAGAGATGATAGTATTACTACAAGAGGGACTGTTTGCTGTCTCAGGTACCTGCCAAATGATAAATAAAAGAAAAAAGCCCTAAAATGTCAACACCACTAAATACAGTGGAATTAGATGAATAATCACTTACTCTGTGAAGATGAGGTGGAACAGCAGACACTGGGACAGATTTCAGAGTAGTAGCCGTGTTAGTCTATATCTGCAAAAAACAATAAGGAGGCCTTGTGGCACTTTAGAGTAACATTTGGGCATAAGCTTTTGTGGATTAAAACCCACTTCATCAGATGCATAGAGTGAAAAATACAGAAAGCAGTATGAATATTACAGCACATGAAAAGATGGGAGTTGCCTTACCAAGTTGGGGGTGGGGCACTGCTAATAAGGCTCATTCATATAAGGTGGAAGTGGCCTATTCTCAATAGTTGACAAGAAGGGGTGACACTCAAAGGAGAATTACTTTGATTGCATTGGCCTCATTAGCACTATAAATGTGGACATCACCCATTTCCAACAGTTGTACTGAGGACGGAGTTCAGCTGCCTGGACATTGTACTTGTGGCTCTTTGATCTATTTTAGGCTTTAAAGAGTCTGACCAGGCACATTTTGTCTAATTGCCATTGAAGTGGATTTTGAGCTCGTATTCCCACCTGGCACATTGGCTTCTAGTTACTAGTAAATGACCATGCATGGCTATAGTACTGTGAAGATGAATGGGCCATGTGGTTCCTTACTGTTTTTCTTTTGGCCAAGTGATAGAGCAGACCAGCTTTCACTGTGTCAAAACAGTATTGCTCTCTCATCCTTCCTAGTTACACCTCACTACACGTCTGTAATTAACTATAAACTAAAGGTTTAGAAGTTATAGGTATAAAAGAGTACTTACACAAACTCTGCTTGACCACATATATTTCCATGCTAGGCAAGGAGTTTACCATCTCTCACCAGCTCCCTACTTGCTTTCATTTCAGTGTACACAAGACTTCAAGAAGTATTATCCAAAAGAATAAACCCCATAAAAACATCATAAACCATTAGTTGGTCATGAATTAAGACCAAAAGAAAGCCAGCTCCTCCTCATCAAAGCTTCCTATTTTTCTCATCTAGGTTAAATTCAGATGAAAGGGGAAAACATAAGTGGTTTAGATTCAGTTGTAGGATATCAAAAGCTGAGAGGCTCCCTGGTGCTAAAAACAGATCCAAGCGGGAGGGAAAGGGGGGTTTAGTAACAAGTACAGGAGAGAACTTCAGTTATCGAAAACCCGATGAGACAAATCCTTGCACTCAGATTGGCTGAAAGGAATTTGCGTATTATACAGTTGAGAAATAAGCATGTGTGTTTATGCAACTTGGCCACAAACAACCATAGTGCCTGGAAGTGTGTAACTACCCAGCAACCCTGCAGTCTGACTGGAACAATCCCAGTTCAGTGGGGTTAATAACATATTCAGGTTCTTTGCAAACCTGCTCAGTTAAATGTTTCTATTTTTTACATGTTTGCAGATATGTTAATTTTTAAGCTCAGTGCAGCAACCTTTAGCTTAGAACCAGGCAAGTTGAACCATTCCAATAAGAGCACCATGTATTCAAGTTTATTTGCCAATAAAATATTGCAACTTTTATTTAAAACAAAATGCAAATTGGCAAAACTTGTGGAACGACAGGCAAAACCTTATTTACATCAAGTTTAACACTGTTTGCAGTTCACAGTCAGACAACAGAGTGAAAATTAAATTAGAAAAAACAATCAAATATATTACAACAACAATTATTAAACAAAACAATTGACAACATTGGTAGTGTGATTGGTGATTAAGGTGTTTTTAGTTTAATCCAATATTGTCCTCAATAAATTCACTACTGATGCAAACTGTGTGCTGAGCTGATCATAATCGTTAACCCCTGTGCACAACACACACATTGGAAGAGTGACCCTTTGGTATAGACATTTAATTTTAGAGAGAAATAAATCAGGTGTTCAGTAATCTAAAATTTGCTACCAATATGGAATAGGCTAAAGATCTTTTTCTGTCCTCCAGCACCACTGACCATCCATGCAAAATCCACCTGCATAAGATACTGGAAAGCGTGCGGCACACATAGAATAAAGGAGGTTTCTGAGCATGCTCTAGTCACTCATCTCCATTTGTGGCGGCCTCTGGAAGTGGTGTATTGTGCATTTAAAACAAAGTGGTGATTACCAGCCTGTCACCTGCACTTGTGAAAAAGTGAAACCCACCACTTGCCAGAGCAGTCATAACCCTAGAGAGAGACCGAGCATACTGTACTGGAGCCATCCTGCAGTGGTGCTTTGGTCACACATTGTCTCCTTTTAAGTGACAGCACAAATAGCAGGCAAGGCCTTTTTCCACACACACTGGGCCCAATTGTGAAGCTCTTACTCAGGCAAGCTCCCGAGGGCTTCGATGGGAGGCTGAATAAAACAGTAAGGAGCTCAGGATATGGCCTATGGCAATTACTGACCCCCGTCACCATGTAACCCCATTAGACAGCAGCTTTTTAATTCACTACAGAACTGATGAATGTCAACACAAACACTGGTGCTCTATAAAACACAGCAGTTGGATCATCATCACATTCTGCTGTGCTATAGTAGGAAGAACTGTCTACATTCCACAGAACAAAATGCTGTCAGATATCTAGCATTTTAAAAAAAGACTGTGGAGACATCTGGTATATCTTACTTATATTTACAGCCTAGTGATTTGGAAAGGCCAGGGCTTGTGGAGCAACTCCCGCAAACCTAATGCTATGTTGGGGGTCAGACATGCTGAGAAGGCTGTTACACAGTGGGACTACAGGGCCAGTAAGGCTATATGGCTGGTTCCCAAGCTGGCTGTATTAGTGTCAACACTTTCAATGCTACAAAGGAATGTAGAGAGCAGTGAGATTCTGCATTGACAGGAGGCAGTGCCTTGGCAACTGTGCATCTCCAGGTGACCACACAGAAGAAGGAACCAACATTGTACCAAAGTTAAAAATAATCTACAGTTTATCAACAGACTCTGGTAAGTTGTGCAACAGCCTTAAACTACTCACAAGTGACCAACTGTCAGGTAGCACCCATGCTAGACTACCAGAAATGGGTAGAGTCAACCAAAGTGAAGACTGTGTTTGTGGTTTGGGGGCGGGAGGGCAGGGACAGGTCATCAGTGGCAAATCTGCCCAGCATGCCTGATGCTTCAAATATAAAATGTGTAATGGCATGAAGTGGGTGGGAGGGAAAGCGGTTAGTTTAATATATTAACTCATTTTGCAGTTCTTACTACAGCAGCAACAGTACTGTGGAAGTATGCCACCTGGGCTAGTGCATCCACTCCAGCAGCTCTGAACACCATCAGTGCGTTACACCTCTTTCCCCACAACCACACACACACACTCCCCCCTCTGGGACTCAGGCTCAGAATTCCCAGCATTAGGTACCAACTGTGCCCTACTGCCTTTCCCTTGTGATCTCTGGAGGCCAAAATATGCATTAGTGCAGAAAGGGGAGGATCTGTACAGCCAGCTGGCCATGCAGTCACTCCAGGACTCTGGACAGCACGTGGAAACCCCTCCCTACCAAAAGAACCCACCATCGATTCTCCTGCCTCTTACAGGCAAGAGCAAGGAACTTCTCTCACTTGCGGACACAAGTAAATCAGATGTGCTGGTTAGGGAAAATTCTTGAGATTCTGCCCTTTCAGCTTCAATCTCACACACACCCCTTCCTCCAGTGTCTCCTCCCTCCCTCTCTCTATTTTTGAGATGAATCTGTAAACGTGAGGAGAACTCAGTGATCTGAGGTACTTAACAAAAACTCACTCAAGTATCAGTCTTGCCTTTTGAAAGCATCAATACAGGAACAGAGTTTCCCCTCCATGTGTAATTTTTCCTTTACCCAGATTGACAGTAGCTACCTTTGAACCACATCACTGATTTCTTGGACACATGACAATAAGTTATTAAGGACGGGGTTTGCTCCGGGCACACTAGCAGCTGTTGAAGACACCTGCAGTTCCTGCAGGCTGAGTTCCAGTTTGCTCACGGCTTCCCGGAAGGCAAATTTGTTGCGTGTTTGTGGGATGCAGTCCACATAGCCTGAGCAGTAATCCAACAGCTGGTGCCCTGTATCCACCAGCTGGCTGTTTGGCGTTGGTTCAGCAATGGCACTCGAGAGGAGGTCTGCACACTCCAGCAGTGCCTCTTTGCTGATTTTGTCTGCTGAGATTTTCTCAGCTGCCTGTTTGGTCTTCCTTAATGCCACTTTAGCACCTGCTGTACCATTGGCCATTTTCGCTGGTGAGGTGGAAGATGATGACAGAGGCACTTGAGGGGGAGGCATCATGGGCCTCCCAGCTTTTCCACCACCATGTGCCACCACTGCCTTTTTACCACCTTCACTTGTTTCCAGTCCATGCTGTGCCGCTGCGGTGTTGCTCAACTCTTCTGCTGTGTCTGAGCAAACGGGTGACTGCTGCAGGAGCCTCATCACTGGTGGTGGAGGTGGGGCACACTTTGGTTTTACCCGTCTGGGCCGGTCCCTGTCGCCGGAAGATGTGACCTGATGCTCAGATAAGAGCTTAAATTTATTACCCTGAGAGTCTGTGCCAATAAGCTGCACGTCTGCTGGAGTATGTTTTAGAGTGGGTGAGATTAGGACTGGCACTTTGTGGTTATGAGTGGTTGGAAGTATTGCTGCAGCCTTTGCTGGAGAAGACCACCCTGGTCTCTCTCCATCTTCTAGGGCACCTTGCCGTGTACCACTGTTTTTTTCTTTGCTCTTAGGGGTTGTTGCCACACCTGGACAGTCCTTCTCTGCAACAGCTGAATCCCCTGAAGAGGTTCTGACTGGAAGAGCAGTGGCACCTCTTGGCAAGAGTTTGGCTTTCGGTCTCTCTCTGGTCAGAGCAGGGCCTTCTTCAAGCCTTTTGGGAAGCAGGTCAGTGGATCTACCTATACTCTCCTCTGGCTGAGAGGAGGTGGACACTGTCCTTTCCAGCTGGATTTTTGACCTCTGGCAATTTCTAGGAAGAGTCATTGCCATCCTATCCTGCTCGGGAGGCCCCGAAGACATGGAAGATGTAGAATTTGACCTTGGAAAAGGCTTTGAAGCTTCTTCGCCACCCGTGGGTTTCCCTGCTCGTAAACCCAGTGTCTTTTTAATCAAGCGTGGTGTAAAGAAACCTGTGATGCCTGACCACCCACCACCAGTGTTTGCACTCCCACCACTGCTGGTACCACCACTGTCATCACTGTAGAAGTTCCTCTGTGCAAAGCCCCCACCGTAGCACTTGGCTGGGGCCAGGCTTGCATCCTGCTGGGTGGGAGTAAAAGAAAATCCATCAACATGCTGCAAGGAAGCAACAGATGAAAAGTTACCCGTGAGCTCATATTTCTTGTGGGGCTGATTCTCCATCTCACGGAAGGAACTGCTACGCTTTGGAGGCGTGGGGGCATTCCTCTTCTTCATAAAGGAGCTGAAAAAGCCACCCTTTCTGTCCCTGGTGAAAGTGGTCTCTTTAGCATCTTCCAAGAGGCCGCTGGGGGACTTGTCCCGTTGCTTGCGAGGCAGTGCTGGAGAGCCACTGGTTGGCTGTGTGCTTCTGATAAACCCTAGAGAGAAGAAACAGATGTGAATAAAGAATTGATAAAAACCTGAACTCACCCTGCAGGTTGGAATGGGTTGAACAGGCCTGGAACATTTAGACATTCCAAATCTGCAGGGCTCTCCTCTGGAAAAAATATAATTTTGTGCACATCTGGTGTTCTTTGGCAAATGATTTAACACACAAAAATAAGTCAAGAAGTTCACTTAACAGAATATCTAGGATAAAATCGATGAATCTGCTTTTGTCTTCTACTTTCTTGCTATTTCTTTTCCTTTCACTGTCCCTATTCTCTCTTCCTTCCTTAAATGCTTAAAAAGTTTTTGGATTTTACTGTTCGATACAGGACTTCACATTTAAACTGACAAAACACAGCAAGAGATTTTTCTTTCATACAGCAATAAATGTGAAATTAAAAGGAAAAAAAGTTGAATTTACCAAAATAAAACTGAGGCTACAGCCAGTCCCCGTGGCATAACTGATTAAATGCTCTAGCATGTCATGACAGTGACCATCAAGCTTTGAGTCAGGCAGAAGTCACAAGTGAAATAAACCAGAGGAATTCTGTAGCTAGTTCCTGGGCATATGTCCTCACCACAAAGGCTGCTTCACACCATGAAAATTACTGAACTTTGTTTTTGAGTCCTGGAATGAGGTGGAGAAGCTTGCACAGCACCTGCCCAAACCAGACCTGCTTTTAATTAATGCTAGAAATACCTTAATTTGCTTAACAATAAAACAAGCAATTTCTGCACACAGACCGTGACAAAAAGCCCCAAACTTGTTCTGTAACATTTCAGTCTTCTGAAGAAAAGAGCCATGCTGCTTTTCTCCATATTGGAATCCTCCTGTCTCTCAGCACCTGCAGCTTTCCCAAGAAATCAAGGTTCCCTCAATCTGATCACTCCACTTCACTACTCCAGAAACAGTAACACAGCCAAGATTTACTGGCCCTGTACTTGCTCATGGCTGTATTACCTTTTCCTTTCCTACCTTAACTTGACAGTGCACAGCAAGTTTAGGATAAAAACTGAATGACACCACCATACAAGACAGTTACCTTTTTTGTAACTGATGTTCTTCAAGATGTGTTACTCATGTCCGTGCATGCTCGCCACGTGCACCGGTGCCAGAAGTTTTTCCCCTAGCAGTACCCATAGGGGAGCGCCGCTAGCGACCCCTGGAGTGGTGCCACCACGGCATGGTATAAGGGGCGCTGCACACTCGTCCCACCCTCAGTTCCTTCTTGCCAGACAACTCCAACAGTGGAGAAAGAGGGTGGGCTGTGGTATGGACATGAGCAACAATCTTGAAGAATACCAGTTATGGAAAAGGTAACTTCTTTTCTTCTTCGAGAGAGATTGTTCATGTGCATTCCACAGTAGGTGATTCCAAGCTATATCTGTTGGAGGTGGGTAGGAGTTCACAGACACTCGGAATGGAGCACAGCCTTGCCGAACTCGGTGTCTTCCCTGGTCTGGGATACAATCGCATAATGCAAGCTCAACGTGTGGACCAAGGACCATGTAGCAGCTCTACAAATGTCCTGAATAGGGATGCAAGCCAGAAAGGCAGTGGACGAGGCTTGCACCCTTGTTGAGTATGCTCTCACAATCGGTGGCGGGGGGGACTCCCGCCAGGTCGTAACAAGTATGGATACATGAAGTGATCCAGCTGAAGAGCCGCTGAGTGGAGATCGGCCTGGCCTTCATGCTTTTGGCTGTGGCAATGAACAGCTGCAAAGACTTCCTGAACGGTTTTGTTTGTTCCAGGTAAAAAGCCAGGGCCTGTCTCACATCTGGCACGTGGAGACGGCGCTCCTCACTGATGTGTGAGGCTTGGGACAGAGTATCAGAAGGAAAACGTCCTGGCTCATATGATAGGCGGAGACCACCTTGGGGAGGAACGAAGGGTTGTGGGTGGAGCTGGACCTTATCTTTATGAAATACCATGAACGGGGGGTCGGAAGTCAGGGCCCAGAGCTCCGAGACCCTCCTAGCAGATGTGATTGCCACAAGAAAGGCTACTTTCCATGAAAGGTGGGACCAGGAGCATGTGGCAAGTGGCTCAGATGGAGGCCTTGTCACCCTGGCCAGACCGAAGTTCAGGTCCCACTATGGGATCGGGGGCCTAACATAAGGAAAGAGGCGATCCAAGCCCTTACGGAATTGACTGGACATGGCGTGAGAAAATACTGTGTGGCCCTGGACTGGCGGGTGGAAGGCCACTATGGCTGCCAGATGCACTTAGACGGACAAGGGTGCTAGGCCTTGGGCTCTGAGATGAAGTAGATAATCCAGTATAAGCTGGAGTGGGGCAGCCACTGGTGAGACACCATGATCAGCGGCCCACCGAGAGAACCTTAACCATTTTGCCAGGTAAGCCTGACACGTGGAGGTCCTCTCCTCTTGGCCTAAACTTTGAGCAACCACGCCATGAGGGCTGCAAAGTTGGGGTGGAGGAGGTGACCTTGGTCCTGAGAGAGAAGGTCTGGGAGGGTTGGCAGCAATGGACAGGTTCATAAGAGTCCCGTACCAGTGCTGTCTGGGCCCTACTGGGGCAATCATGAGGACGCGAGCCTTGTCCATCTTGATTTTTTCCAGGACCTTGCTGATCAGCGGAATTGGGGGAAAAACCATATACATCTCTACCCTGATATAATGCGACCCGATATAACACAGGTTCACATACAACGTGGTAAAGCTCTGAGCGGCATGTTAAGGCGTTAGATAAGGGGCAGAGGGTCTCGGGGGCGGTCAGGGGCTCTTCCCCCCCGCAGGGTCTAGGAGGCAGGAGCTGTGGGGGGGCAATTTGGGGGGCCCCACAGTCTCAGAGTGGCCTGGGGGATTAGTGAGAGGCCAGGAGCAGCCCGCTCCACTTCCCTCACCCCGGCCCCAGCCGTGTTGCTTGGGGGAGAGGGCTTGGGGGAAGGGATCCCCCCCCCCCCCCCGCACTCACCAGCAGCAGCGGAAACAGAGCAGCCTGGCCCCAGCCTGCTCCACTCCACCAGCTCCCAGCCCCGGCGCTCTGCTTCCCACCACAGGTGAGTGCGGGACCTTTCCTCCTGCCCCTCCAAGCGACATGGCTGGGGCTGGGGTAAGGAAAGCGGAGCGGGCTGGGGCTGCATCGCTCTGCTTCCCACCACCGGTGAGTGTGGAAGGCGTCCTTTTCCCAACCTCCCCGCATTCACCAGCGGCAAGAAAAAGCGCTGCGGCTGAGAAGTGGCAGAGTGGAGCGGGCTGCGGCCACATCGCTCCGCTTCCCGCCGCAGGTGAGTGCGGGGAGGTTGGGGAAAGGATGGCTCCCTGTACTCACCAGCAGCGGGAAGCAGAGCAGCCTGGCCCCAGCCCGCTCCACTCAGGTGAGTGCCTGGCAGGGGGCGGGGGGTGTGGATAGGGGTTAGAGCAGTCAGGGGATGGGGAGCAGGGGGGTTGGGTAGGGTCCTGGGGGTGATTAGGGACAGGGGTCTCTGGAGGGGGCAGTCAGGGAACAAGGAATGGGGGGGCCAAAGCAAGTTTGATATAATGCAGTCTCACTTATAATACAGTGAGATTTTTTGTCTCTCAAGGCCTGCGTTATATCGGGGTAGAGGTGTAGTAGCTGACCGACCAGGACAGAAGGCAGGCATCGGAAATCGCGCCCTTGCCCAGACCCCTCCTGGAGCAGAACCGGGGACACCAACAGTTCTGCCTGGTCGCAAAGAGGTCCACTTTGGGGAGTGCCCCACATTCGGAAGATCATGTGAGCCACCTCCGGGTGTAGCAATCACTCGTGTTGGGAGAAGTCCCGGCTCAGGCGATCTGCTCGAGAGTTCCGAATGTCCGGTAAGTGGTGGGCTTCCAAGTTGATATTGTGGGCGATGCAGAAGTACCACAGCTGGAGCGTTTCCTGGCAGAGGGCTGAGGAGCAGGCCGCCCTGCTTTGCCTGTTGATGTAGAACATCGAGGTCATGTTGGCCATGAGAACTCTGACTACCCTGCTCGTAAGGCACAAGCAAAAGGCCACGCAGGCCAGATGGACTGCTTGGAGTTGTCTGACGTTTATGTGCAGGGCTAGTTCCTCTGCAGACCACAGACGTTGGGTCTGGGGCTCCCCACCCCAAGTCTGACGCATCAGACACCAACTCTATAGTTGGGGAGCAGTTCCTGAATGGGACCTCTCGGAGAATGTTCTCTGGGGTGGACCACCAAAGGAGGGAGGCTAGTACGGACTCGGGCACGGCGAGGACTTTGTCCAACCTGTCTCTGGACTGGGAGAATGTTGAGGTCAGCCGTGCACGCTGCCATGTGACCCAGGAGTTGGAGGCACGCCCTGGCAGTTGTCACCGGAAACATCATGATAGCCCTGATGAGATCCCTCAAGGTTTCGAACCTGTCCATCAGGAGGGAAGTTCTGGCTGATGTGTCGAGAATCGTGCCAATAAACTCTATTTGTTGTACTGGTACCAATGTGGATTTGGTGTTGTTTACCAGCAGCCCCAGTGTGGTGCATGTGGACAGGAGAAGTGTTACGTAGTCCTGTACCTGTGAGCTGGAGCTGCCTTTGACCAGCCAGTCGTTGAGGTAGGGGAAGTTCTGGACCCCCCCGCCCCCCAATGCCTGAGGTAGGCCACCACCACAGACATACACTTTGTGAAGACTCTGGATGCTGTCAAGAGGCCAAACGAGAGGACAGTGAACTGGTAGCGTTCCTGTCCTACCGTGAAGCGGAGGAAACGCCTGTGGCCCTCAAATATGTGAATGTGGAAGTACGTGTCTTAAGAGATCGAGGGTGGCGTACCAGTCTCCGGGATCCAGGGAGGGAATGATGGAGGTCAGGGAGACCATGCAGAACTTGAGTTTTACCATGTACTGGTTTAGGCCTCGCAGATATAGGATGGTCCTGAGGCCCCCTTTTGCCTTCAGGATAAGGAAATAGTGGGAGTAGTATCCCTTGTACCTGAGCTCAGCAGGCTCTACCTCCACTGTTCCCAGGTGAAGGAGCTGCCTCACCTCTTGCTCAAGTAGGCTTTTGTGAGAGGGATCCCTGAAGAGGGATGGGGAGGGAGGGTTGGTAGGTGAGGTAGAGAGAAATTGGATTGTATAGCCCTGGGAGATGGTGTTGAGGACCCACTGGTCCGAGGTTAGTAGTGACCACTCTGGAGGAAAGTACATAGACAGTTGGAGAAGGGTAGGTCAGGTGGATGCCTGGTGCAGATTGGTAAGTCGTTCCCGGGCATTCCATCAGAATTGGCCCTTACCCGCCTGCTTACCCTTAGAGGGGCCAGGCTGCAGGGCAGGTCGAGACTGCTGCTGTAGATGCTTCTTATAATCCTTGGATTTTTTGTAAGGAGGTTTGTATCGAGAACGGGTGGCTTGGCTGGGGGCCTGCTGAGGCTTGAACTTGGTCCTGGCCGGGGCCGGGACATAGAGACCACAAAAGTCTTTAAGGTTGTGTGAGAGTCTTTGAGACTGTGTAATTTCACGTCTGTTTGCTCTGTGAACAGGGCCTTGCCATTGAAGGGGACGTCCTGCAGGGAGCTCTGTGCCTTGCTGGACAACACAGACAAGATGAGCCATGATGCCCTCTGCATGGACACCGCAGAGGCCATAGTTCTCGCTGCCATGTCTGCTGCGTCCGAGGCTGCCTGAAGGGCTGCTTTGGCAGCAGCGGTGCCCTCCTCCACCAGGGCCTTATACTCCTTCCTATCATGCTCCTGGAGGGAGTCCATAAACTTTGGCATTGAGCCCCACAAGTTAAAATCATAGCTGTGGTTTGCTATCCTCAGCTGGAAGCCTGAAGAAGAATAAAGCTTTCTACCAAACAAGTCCAGCCTCCTCGAGTCCTTATTCTTAGGGGTGGGAGTGGGCTGGCTTTGACGCTTCTTGTGGTTGACCGCCTCGACCACTAGGGAGTTGGGGGTGGGGTGGGTGTAAAGATATTCGTGCCCCTTGGTGGGCACGAAATACTTCCCCTCTGCCCTCTTAGATATAGGGGGCAAGGAAGACAGGGTCTGCCACAGGGCAGTGGAGATTTTCACCACCCTGGCCAGCGCTCTGGCTGAGAGGACATCAAAGAGGGAGTCCAAAGGCTCCTCTACCTCTTCATCCTGTAAACTGAGGCTTGAAGCCACCCTTTTCAGGAGCTCCTGCTAGGCTTTTGTGTCCTCCTGGGGAACAGGAGGAGGCGGCACCGTGATGGCCTCATCAGGGGAGGATGAGGATGGAGGTGCGGTGCTCTGCACTCCCACTGGTGCCGCAAATCCCAGCGCTTGGTCCCCTTCTGAGCACAGGGCGGAAGAGCGCTCCGCTGACCCCTTCCTGAGGAGTCGAGAGAGGGAGGCCGACGGTCTGTCCAAGGCCTTGGCTACTAAGTGGGTCACCACTGGGGGCTGCGTCGGGGCCTGGGGGTCCATTGGTACCAGGGCGCTGGCCAGGGAGCCTGGGGCCACTGCACTTGCTGTGACACCATTGGGGCGGGCTGCCCTGCTGGACTTGTCTGGTCCGCTGACTGCCGGCTCCGAGGGGAGGCTGGGCTGGCATATGAATGACCGCTATCCCAGGATGGGGACGAGTAGGGGCGGTGTGAGTGGTGCTGGGCTCGAGACCTTGAGTCCGGTGTAGAGAAGCAGGGAGTACCATCTGTAACGGCTGCTCCACGAACGGCTCCGTCAGGTGGATACACAACGGCTGGTTGCTGGCGATCTACGCCTGGGGCTGCGGGAGCGGTGCCGTGCCAGGGACCTCGACCCGGACGAAAAGCGTGAGTGGTGTCGACGTCGGTACTGCGAGGGGCTACAGTGGCTTCTCGGAGTTGGTGGTCCCAGTCCCGGCGGGGCATGCTCTGACCCCAAGGCCTGCGCTCCCTCGATGTAGAGTGGTGCCTCGATTCCCTGCTGCTCGGCACCCAGCCAGACAATTGGGCGGGTGTTGACGGGGACTGGTGCACTCTGTGAGCAAGGTGGTCACTCTGCATACAGCAGCATTGGGAACCTTCCCTCGACCGCGAGCAGTACCACCCGGGTGGCAACTGTGGCAGTTTGAACGCTGGCTTGCCTCTGGACTGGGGAGCCACTGGGGTCGGTGTAGCTGGTACCAGGAGAGACATTACGTCTTGAGCTGCCTGCAGGGAGGGCACCCATATGTGGCCATTGGTGTCCAGGGAGGTTGGCTTGGAGTGGGCAGGACTACTCCGCTCTACTTGAGTCGGAGGGGGATCGAGAGCTGCCCAGCGTGGGTCTAGTCTTGCCCCCAGCCTTGCCCTGGTGCCTTGACGGAGAAGATCTCTTCTTCATCTTCTTAGAGTGTCCCGCTGATGTGGGTTTCCCCAAGACAGCATAAGCAGCTAGTGTGCGGGTCACCTATGGGCATAGGCCATTTAAAAGTGTCGCACGACTTCAAGTCAGGGCATGCCCCGGGCTTTGGCACGCTTCTCTAGTCTGTCTATATTTAAAAAAAAAAAAAGAAAGTTAAACTACAGGTACTAACTAACTACGAACTAAATGACAGTCCAAACAGGGAAAGCTACAGTGGACAGCTGGAGCACAGCAGTTCTGAAACACCTTCACTGCTGGAAAGAAGGAACTGAGGGTGGGGGGAGCACCAGCGCCCCCTATATCGCACCATGGTTGCGCCACTCCAGGAATCGCAAGGAGCATTTCCCTACGGGTACTGCTAGGGGAAAAACTTCCGGCACCGATGCACGTGGCGATCACACACACCTACTGTGGAATGCACATGAGCAATCATTCAAAGAACCAGTTGAGTCTATCTGATGAGTTAGTAAATCTACAAAACATCCTGGTAAAATACACAGGGCAGATGCTCAGCTGGTATAAACTATCCATAGTTCCTTTGACTTTAATAGAGCTATAACAATTTACACCAGCTGAAGATCTGCCCCACAGCGTTCCGGTCACATTGATGGTTGTGCCCATACCTGGTGCTGAGCTGGAAGCCGAATGCTCCACAGTATCTTGTGTTCCTTCAATATTCTCCTTGTTTTCTGCCTGTTTCTTCAGAGTCCTAGTCTTGGAGGGAAGCATGGGTAACCGAGGCAAGTAGGGAACTATGGATGAGGAGGAGGCTGTTCTTCCAAGCTCCTCTGCCACCTCTGTAAGAAAAGCCAGGAGAATAGTTGGAACAAAGAAGAGCAGAGGAATGAGAGTGTATGCATTTTTACAAGCAGCACTGGACCAGACAGAAGAGCAACGGATTAAGCCTGTGAATGTAATTTTGCTCTACCGAGTCCAAGGATGCAGAGGATTAGTTATTTCCTGATGGTCTCAAGGTAACTCATTTACATTTTTAAATTCAGCAACAACCAAAAAAAAAAAAGTTCACATTCTAAACGATGAAGTTGAGACAGATCTGCTCATAGCCCAAATGCTAACCAAGAAGTTCTAAAAAGTGACCACCTCTACCTTTAATAGGGAGAAGCAGCCCGCAAAGACTAGCGGGGTCCCACAATGCAGTCCCTCTTGACCTAGGAGGAAGCTGCAGGGCTCAAGGTGGAGGACACTGCACCTTTGCAGGCTGCAACCCCATATTAAAAGATGAAGATAGCTTTTATTTTCTCCAATGTATACATGTCAGGTGGGTCCTTAAAGCTCCTGGCAACTTGCCAGGCTGCCTCTTGTCTAGGCAAAGTTTGACTGCCCCTATTCTAAACCATCACTGGGGAATTTTAGACAGGAGTGTTTCTTCTGTGTTAGGGAAGTGGATGGATCAACGTTCTTTACATTTCGTTTCAAAGCTGGCTAGGAGGTGCTGAGGTACTCCCCTCTTCTGTCTAATACTGTGTACTATGTTTGAGACTACGGGCTTGTCTACACTACAGGTTATGTCAGTATAACTATGTTGCTCAGAGATGTGAATAAGCCACCCTCCTGAGCCACATAAGGTACACTGACCTTGCTCAGGGGTGTGAATAAGCGATGTAAGGGACACTGACCTAAGTGCCCGTGTGGACAGAGCTATGTCAGTGGGAGAGCTTCTCCCATTGACGTTGCTGCTGCCACTTGTTGGGGTGGATTAATTAAGTCGGTGGGAGAGCTCTCTCCTGTGGGCATAGACTGTACAGCAGCTTCACCAGATGCACTACAGCGGCGCAGCTGCACTGGTGAAGCTGCACTGCTGCAGCGCTTCTCGTGTAGACTAGCCCTAATATTTATTTTCTAGCTATGTCCATGAGATTGTTGCATCCATTTGTTGCTGGTAATGGCACGCTAGGAGAATCTGACTTCAGAGATTAAAGCAGTAATACTACCTTATAAATATAAATTGTTTTCACAGTTGCGCAATTTCTGGAGTAAAAAAATATAAACCCACCCACCTTCCTCACTTGTCCCCTGAATGATAGTCAAACTCAGGTCTGCAATGGAAGCAAGAGTTTATCCTTTCTAAAAATTTCTCCTCTTTGTACTTGAATGAATTACTTCAGTTTCCCCTGCACTGAAATATTTCTAAAGTGTATCCATTGTGATGAATATGAACACAAGTTTGCCCATGTTGAGAAGAAGCTATCAAATGCAGTCAAATGGCTTCTGTATTCTAGCAAGGTAAGCACCAGTAGGCCTGTAATCAGCCTGCCTCGGTGAGACAGTGCCCTGGAGGTGAAACTCCACTCCCAACATTTTGAATACAGTAGCAAGGGTACTTGCCTTCAGAGATGCTGGAGTCATGGAACATTGTTTCAAAGGCTTGATGGGTCTCAGCAAAGGATGGTCGGTCTGGGGGATTCCACTTCCAGCCTGCAGCATGAGAAACCAGGAAAGTTCTCAGAGTATGAAGCAGGAATAGTGGACAATCCAGTATTCTCACTGAGGAAGGTAGAAAAGTCGCCAACCCACTACCTGACGGACTACAATATCCTACTGATACACTGGCTGTGTAACAGGTCCCACTATATCCAAGGTAAAGCATTGATGTGGTGTTGATGAGTCAGGAATTACATCATTGGATTTAAGCCAAGCATCATGTCACCAACATCAGCTTTTCCAATTTTTTTTTTTTTTTTAAATTCAAAGTGAGTTTTTCCTTATTTGCTACCTCAGTCCTGGAGACTGAATTCTTATCTAACCACAGAAGTATATATAGCACCAGCAGTACAAGCTTTCAGCAGTGAACCACCAATTTTTTTTTTAAACTGTGCTGTGGGGCCTGTGATGGGGTATATAAACCCTACACTGACAACAAGGGGTTAAGGAGCTGCTCTAGGCTCAGCCAGCCCTGGCCCACCACACCTGCAAGACATGCACAGGCTTGAAGAGGAGTTAAAAGGGGAGCAGAACAGCTCACTTGTGGGCAGGCCAGGGAAGAGAACAGACCTTCCACTCCTGCAGAAATGGCTGTGGGAAGGCAGGATCTTTCCTGACAACAACTGCGTGAAGATCCCTCCCTCAAGGAAGGAAGGGCCTGATTCTGATATGCCCTGAGAATGAGGCATTCCCCTCTCTCTTGTACTAACTCAGTTTGTGTTATTTCCTCTTGCTTTTTGTTTATGGACTACCCCGGAGGGCCAAGTCACAGGAAGAGGCAGGCCACTGCAGAAGTTGAGCATCCAGCAGATGCAGACCCCAGGGAAGAGAGAATGCTGCCATGCCATGTCCAGCCACAAGGAGGCATCAAGAGGTGAGCTAATCCCTTCATAGAGTTAGGATAGTTCAGGCTTCAGGGATTATGCAGTCCTTGGCCTCTGCTGACATTTCCAAAAGTGCCATCTAGTACCAGCGGTAATGGTGATTTTCTGAAGTGGATACGTGCTCCCTCAGGCAGTGGCTTGAGACCATCACACTCATTTAAAAACACTACCACCATCAGCTCTATTTGAAGTGGCAAGCTAGAAGCAAAAGACTCCATAGCCTACTATAGATTCCATCCACCTCCCCAGACTCTATTTTGCCTCCAAATTGAAAGTGAAAGGAAATACTCACATGCCCTCATCAGTTCATAAACTTTTGGAGGGCACCCCTCTGGTTGTTCCATCCGATATCCCTTCTCCAGCAGATCGTACACCTGTGAGAGGTCAATACCTGGGTATGGTGACATCCCGTAAGTGGCAATTTCCCATAATAGCACCCCAAAGGCTGCAAAAAGAGGAAAAAATAGGTTATGATTATAAATCTATCCCTCTCTTCCATCGTCTGAATGCTACCGCTGTTTGTACTGTAACATAAAGCAGTCTCTCCTTTGAAGGTATTTTCAGGCCAGCCCGTGGGGGAAGGCACAAGGGGAGATTTGCACGCTAAAAGTATTGCTGAGTTTGTATGTGGTGATCTAGCCTTGTATCAGAACACATCCTCCTTGTCCCTCTGACAGCAGACTAACGAAGGAAAGATGCCTTCTACCTGGGCTGGCATAGAAGAGGGCTTAGAACAGGGGTCGGCAACCTTTCAGAAGTGCTGTGCCGAGTCTTCATTTATTCACTCTGATTTAAGGGTTCGCGTGCCAGTCATACATTTTAACAGTTTTAGAAAGTCTGTTTCTACAAGTCTCTAATATATAACTAAACTATTGTTGTATGTAAAGTAAATAAGGTTTTTAAAATGTTTAAGAAGCTTCATTTAAAATTAAATTAAAATGCAGAGCCCCCCAGACTGGTGGCCAGGACCCAGGCAGTGAAAGTGCCACTGAAAATCAGCCGCCTTTGGCGCACGTGCCATAGGTTGCCTACCCCTGGCTTAGAACATTGTGAGTTCTTTCCTTCTTACCCCACACATCTGATTTAATTGAGAAGGTGTTATAGGCCAGGCTCTCAGGTGCTGTCCACTTGATAGGAAACTTGGCTCCAGCATGAGCTGTGTAGGTATCTCCAGTCATCAATCGACTTAAGCCGAAGTCAGCCACCTTTACCACGTGGTTTTCTCCTACCAAGCAGTTTCTAGCCGCTAGGTCCCTGTGTGAGTGAGAAGAGATGCAATCGCAGGGATGCTGTGGTGCAAACATCCTGAACTCTTAATCCCAATACATGTGTGGTACAAGCATTACATTAATTTGTCGTTACACACCAATTGCTGGGCCACATGCACAATTTATTTTTAACTAGAATTCTACATTTCGCAGTTGGTGTACAATGTATTAATTATATCATACAGCACTATGACAGAGTTGTCTGCCATGGAGAGTAGCAGCACCTAGTGGCCAGCTGCCCACTTCACTACCTGACCCTTTAAGGGTTCAGGAGGGTCCAGCAGATACATATAGAAACCTAAGGGTCATAGGAATGAACGTGCTTGTGGAAGGAATCTGGACACTGTACCTACAAGGGCCTGAAACCTTGCAGAGAAGGTGGGGCAAGGCTTCCTTCTCTCCCATCCAGCTCGGAAGGAGTTTGGAGAAGGAACAACATAAAGGCTGCCTCCTGCCTGCCAGCAGACAGGCACTGATGGGAGAAGGCTGCCCTGCTGGACCCTCCAGAGTGGAAGGATAATTAGGAAGGGTGCACAGCTGAAGGGAATTGGCAAAAGCCTTGCAGCTGATTTAAGTCACAACTCCCGCTGCAAGGAAAGTGCTGGGGAGGGAATGCCTGCTTGAAGGAGGGTAATACTGATTCACCTAAAGCTAGGAGATAACTACAGAGAGAGGGAGATCCTGCTTTAAGGAAGGTAGGACTGACTAACCTGAGCCAAAGAGACCTGAGGCATTATCCTAGCTCTGGAGACAGGGCTGAGGGGGAAATTCTTGCTTGGAGAAGGGGGAGATTGATTAGTTCCAGGCAAAAGATAAAGGAGTTACGTGTCACAGCCTAGCTGCTGTGAGGGGCTGGGAGCAGCTTCAAGGGGTACCCTTGTAGCTGCCAAAGAAGAAGTGATGAAGAACCACTATTCCACACTGATTAGGCCTCAACTGGAGTATTGTGTCCAGTTCTGGACACTGTATTTCAGGTAAGATGTGGACAAATTGGAGAAAGTCCAGAGGAGAGCAACAAAAAATGATTGAAGGTCTAGAAAACATGACCCATGAGGGAAGATTGAAAAAACTGGGTTTGTTTAGTCTGGAGAAAAGAAGACTGAGGGGGAAACATGGTAACAGTTTTCAAGTACATAAAAGATTGTTACAAAGAGGAGGAAGAAAAAATGTTCTTGTTAACCTCTGAGGATAGAACAAGAAGCAACGTTGGACATTAGGAAAAACTTCCTGCCAGGGTAGTTAAGCATTGGAATAAATTGCCTAGGGAGGTTGTGGAATCTCCATCATTGGAGATTTTTAAGAGCAGGTTAGACAAACACCTGTCAGGGATGGTGCAGATAATACTTAGTCCTGCCTTGAGTGTATGGGACTGGACTAGAAGACTTCTCAAGGTCCCTTTCAGTCCTATGATTCCAGGCAGTGATAGCAGAATCCAGAGACCCGAGAGAAGATTTTGACAAGCTGGGCAAAAAGGTAGGAGCAGTCCCAGGAAAATGTCGATGGGATTGAATGAACTGTCCTTGGCCACAACCCAGAGCTGAGGGTGGTCCTAGGTTCCTCTACTCTTTCCCAGACCAAGAGGGAAGACATGGGAATCAGAAGGAGAAGAGGCCAAGTATCTCAGCTCCCAGACTAAGGTTGAGGACTGGGCTCAAAAGCCACAAAACTTGGGGGTTTCCTCTTTGGGACTTTTCTGTTGACCCTGGACAGGTAGGCCCCATACAATGACAGACTGTTGTGGCATCCCCAGAATGACTACAGGGGGTGCTATATTGAAAAACACCCTGTAAGACTGCACCCAGACATGGGAAGGTGCTCTGGACCTGAGAGGCACGATGACAAGCATCCAGAAGTGTGCAAGGCACAATGCACAATACAGGCCATGGACCCTGTCTCAGAGAGCTTGCAAAAAATGTATGAAGGGATGAACTACAGAGGTAATCAAACAATAGGGACGGTAACAGCAATAGTACTATGTGCTTACTCAAAGGCCTGGGCACAGAAGCAAATTATTATTTTAAATAAAAATAAGTGTCCAGTATATATGCACTTCTTACCATGAAGGATGAGCCCTGAGACTGATGCTGAAAGGGCCTCTAGTGTCAATTATTCACTCTCATCCACACCAGGATGAGTGAGAACAAATGTATTTTTGCCTAACCCTTCTGCTGAGCTGTCATTATGCCCCTACATTTAAAAAAGGATAGAATATTTTTAAATGAATTTAGTAACTGAGAGGTGTGAAACTGATCAGCCCAAAGGAGGAAGGTCTCTCTCCAGAGAACAGGCAAAGACAATGTAAGCTTCCAACTAAAGGGACCACCACTAGGAATGATAAGACAGTTCAGTGTCCACAGTTCATTCTTTGTTGGGCCTCTATTAAGACTGCCAACAACAATGGCTATTGTGATGATGGATACATGCCCACTGGGAATGGGATGAAATCAGCTCATGACACACAGGCCCTTTCATTACTGAACTAGACCAGATTCTAACAGGTAACTCTGGCTCCCCATTTCCGTCAAAGAGCTTGTAGGTGACCTCTCTTGAAATCCCATTTCCAAGCCCACGAAAACTGCAAAAGGTATCATTCTGAACGATAGGGCAAAGTCCCATCCCCTTTCACTGCCATGTGGGTTTGTGACACAGCATGGTGGCATGTTGTCGCCCACCTGTGGATGAAATTCTTCTTCTCCAAGTACTCCATCGCAGAGGAGATCTGAGTGGCCATGTAGAGCAGCACGACAGCGCTCACCTCCTCCCGGTTGCATTCTCGTAGATAGTCCAGCAGGTTCCCATAAGGCATATATTCCGTCACAATGTAAAAGGGTGGCTCCAGGGTGCATACACCTGGCCGTGAAAGAGACGAAGTTAACTTCTAAGTAATTATCTCCGCCCTAGTTAACCAGTACTCTTGAAGGATCTGAAATCCATTTAAAACATTTTCTGCCAAAGTAATGTACTCCTATCCCATCTGTTGTACTCAAAGTTGAATCTGTTTTATTTTCCAGGAACAACTTCAGTGTGGCCTAGGACAAACTGAGATACAGGAGGCAAAGTGCACATTCAGTGCCACTCTACATATGGGGTAATTAGTACCAAAGTTCTAATAATCCAATGGAATATGCATAAGAGAGCAGTCTCAGTGATGAGAGCCAATTAGAATTCCCACTAAAGCTGGTCATTACCAGGTAAGAATCAGCTGGGTGTGTCTACAAGTTGGAATGTCACTTAAGTATGTGAAAACTCCCATGTATAACAGCTTGGTAAACTATCAATACCATGCAGCCTGCTTGTAGATCAGGACTCATTCACATACATTCCTGACAACTTGCACATTTATTGCAGCTGTGTGCAAAACATGTATTGGCGGTAGAGGGAAACGTGATATTATTGTCAATTCTTTAAATAGGTCTCACCCCCTTTGTGGCTCCCTTTTACGGCTAATCATTCTGGCTCTCTCACACAGACAAACAACATACTCCCACATGATGGATCAGAAGCGGTACTCCAAAAGCACTGATGTCTATCTTGAACACAAGTCTCTTTACACTATACTCTCCTGTGGCTACCAGACAGGGCTGGGCAGAGACATCTTCTGTGTCTACTTGATGATGGGTGCAGAGTGATTGACATTACTGGAGTTCTTCACATTCCCAGCATTATTTCCTTTTTTTTTTGCCCTACTCTTAGCTGACAGCTTGGCTCCCAAAAGTAGTGACAGTCCAGGTGCGGCAGCAGATGGGACTATACACTAGTGAAGATTTGGGATCTAATGTCTATAGAGAATCTTTCCACATACAGAATTAACAGCTATGCTGACTATGTAGCAGTAATCACCCTACCATACACATTCCAGTGGGAAAACTCTGGTATGGCCAAGCTGCAAAGCCTGCATATTTCTTCCACTCACGTGTTGCTTCAATATGGGCTTATCTCTTCATTTTGCCTCCCCACTGCAGTTATCTAATTGTTATTTGAACCTAGAGGACAACACACTAATATTTATTTGATGATATGCATATTTTTCCTTTCCCACAACAGTAGAGATTTGGTTGCTTTGTATTGTTATGAGTTACAGATATATTTAATCTATTCAGTGAGGCTTTTTTCAATAAATGTCTTTCTGTTCATATAAGTAACTGGGAAAGACTATAAATGACAGTGTCTTGTGTGAATGAGATCATCATATTTGCTTTTAGATATGATATCATCTCCCTCAATGCAGTGATAACTGTATTACTTTAACTGTCTCTGTATTTTTGGCTATCGCACTAATAAAAAAAAACTTCAGTCCAGGTAAGTAACATTTTGTAAGGCTGATCTGACAGACCGAAAGAGTAGTCTGTCCATTAACATGGCTGTAGTCAAGGTGTAATTTGACTGGATGCTAAAAATGTAGAGTTGTATAATGCATGGTCAGGTTTCACTAGTGTGTGTGTGTGCGCGCCCACAGAACAGAAGACTCCAACTTCGGAATGTATGTTGTCAAACGTATCTTATATGGCTAAAGCCCTTGGACTTCAGTCTAGTGCCCCAAGAGTACACATACCACAATGGTGAGGACACTATAAACCCAGAGAGGCCTAAACATCATCCTTAAGTCAAATGCAACTCACAGTACCACAGCATAAACCAATGCTGTCTAAATAGAGGCACCATCCAAAGAAGCGACAGATCTGAGTATGCAGTTTGATCCAAGCACCCAGGCAGCATTGCCTGCTGGACTCTGTCAATAGATGTCACAGTTCTCCATTAAGTATTGGATTAAAATTTGGGGTGTCCCGTAGCTCCAGGCAGGTTGTCAAAATGGCCTTCAATTAGGCCAAGTTTGAATGCCACAGCCACAAGTGTACACTTTGGAGCGTACTGTTAGCTTAAACCCAGACTAGACCCCGACTTTGCAAGAATAGTGCATAGACTAAAGCAGGTCAATAATATGACAGCTGTCACTGTTTTTAAACAAAGATTCAGTTTCAATAGAAATTAAGACGGTAAGCACAGAAAGAGAGATCAAACTCCTTCACTTACCTAATAATTGCACTAGATTTGGGTGCTTGATTTCCTTCATCACAGCAGCTTCTTTCAAGAACTCCTCCACTTCCATGGTATCTTCCTAGAAAATGGGACAAAAGAAAACAGGCAAACCCTTCTTAATGACTTTAAGGTCTGTTTTAACACTGCACTGTTCCAACACAGGAACTGCAGATGAATTCTTTTGCATCTGTTTCTCATTTCTGGTTTCATTAATGCACTAGTGTTTGCAAAAAAGCATGTCCATTTCTTCCCCACCCACGACTGACCAACATAGATGCTGCTACTCAGGCTTTGAACAAAACAACGTCAAAAGGACTCCATAACCTTTGGCGCAGCTGACTGGACATTTGCAGTATGGTAAAGCAACTTTATCAGCCTAGTGACTGATCTACACTGACACTTGGGAGCTTTAAGCTTAATTTGTGATTTCTTGCTCCATAGTCCATCAAGTCTAAAAAGGCTAGGGAGCTCAAGTCTCTGGAGGGAAAGGGCCTGAGGTCAATTATTAGCAATCCTTCTGACTAAGGAGTAGTTTTGATGGGTTATACAAGGGAATCCTGCCAAAGTGTCCTCACCTGGAAAGATGACAGCTACAGTTGTAGACCGTAGAGATAGCTTTAGCATTTTATTTTACTTAGCAGTAACACAAGAAGCCTGTATCCTCTAAGATATTAGTTTACGCAGTTAGCATATGGCATAAGTTACCATAAGGCTTTGAGGCCTATGACCTCTGGCATAGAAAAATGGCCTGACAATTACTCTGAGTTTTGCAGAACTGGGAATAGCATTTGGGGGGGGGGGAAGTTTGTGCATAATACCACCAGGTAACTGCAGGAACACTGAACTAAGTTTGGATATCTTACACTGGATCATTGCAGATGCTTAGCCACAAACTCGCCTTGGCAACAAATTGATGCATATGGTAATAAATTAAAATCATATGTATACAAACCTATAGGATAAAAGGCACTCGTAGGGTAAGGAAGTTAAATATGGATGAGGGAGGATGGGCACTCAAATGAATATTTATGACAGGTCCTAGGCCCAGTAACAGGGCAGACCACAATGTAAGGGGGTACATGTGTGGTCATCATCGGTTGACCTGGACCACTGGATTTGCTTGACATGCCAAGGACAGAGCAGGTTTTTTGTCTTTCATTGCCAAAGAAGTGTATGGGAATATATGCAAGGAATGGTACAAGATATAACATTAACTTTGTAGTATTATTATCTTTGTATGTGGTTTGGAGCTTTTGTCTCTTTACTTATTGTGCTAATACAAGTGGTGAAAGCTCTGCTTTGCCCTCAGCATGAGTGCCTTTATTGTGCATATCAGGGTTCCCAACCAGATACTGAACTCAATAACCTTGTTTCTGTTGTGCCTGCTTCTAGGACTAGAATCTTACAATCCCCCAGCTCTTTAAATGAGTGTTAATTGGAAGTCAATAACCAGTAAAGAATCAGACTACACAATAGTCTGTGAATGAAGGGTATGTAGGGGGAAAGGGTTCTGAAGTTTCCCAGTGGCAGGAGTGAGGTGAAGGAGGAGAAGTTTTCCTGACCCCTTGTACTCTGAGAAGCCTCCATAACCTGTTTTCTTCTTCCAGGTGGCTGTTACAATAGCCCTACCTTGGACACTCAGTTTCCATGGAGAATAGACTTGACTAGGGAATTCAAACCGCTTTTAAGCCACACACAGAGCTTAAAGTGTGTTGTTGCTAACCTTTCTTCCATGCAGGCTACTGTATAGTCAGCATAGGAGTTAGGGTTTCCCCCCTCAATTTCCTGATGCGTTTGGCATTAGCAGGGGCAAAACATTCCAGAAGTAAGAGCACACTGCACTCTTCTGTAGGCTAAACACACACTTCTAATGAAACAATGAGTGCACAGTGGTCTTAAAACCCACCTTTAGTGTTTTCACAGCAACTGTGAGATTGTATTTCTTCCAGACACCAACGTACACTTCACCATACTGCCCTCCCCCAAGTTTGTGCTTCATGGTGATATCTGTCCGTTCCATCTCCCACTTGTCATGGATGGGGGACACTCCGTAGACTGTGGGCTTATTGCACTTGGGTGCTGGGTAATGCAAGGTTGTCACCAGTCCATCTGCCACTGTAGAATGATGGTGAACTAGCTCTGCTAATGTGCTGAAGCGGCTTTCGGCTGTCACATACACCTGATGAGAAAGGATCAAGAATCCATTTAACTACGTAGGTATACGAAATATTTCAGTGATTGTGGAAGACTGGACAGCAAAAACATTCAAATAAATATAAAGGGAATTCATAAATAAATTTGCTCTCAGTTTGATAGGGAAATAGAACAGGCCAATACATAGGGTTTACATCTGCAGTAAGAGGCAGGTTGGGAAAGTACAGCCGCTGAAGTGATCGGCTTGTCTAATGACCTCCCCCATGCTTTCCATAATTTTAAAACCAAAACTATTGTAAAGTGCAGTCTCCAACCTCCTTAGGACCAGTGGAATCTCCCCCAGATATGATGTACCACACCCTAATTGTGCCAAAGACAAACACCCGTTGGTTTAACAAAGTCTTGCTTATTCTCACATACAGACTGTTCCTGCCAGGGCCAATTGAAATAGATCTGTAACTACATCAAACCACTATTCTGCTCTCCAGTAACCCACTCAACAAGGACAATTAACAGCATTCTCGGGATTTTTTCCAAAGTGTTATTTCTTGGATTAGGGAATACAGCGTGGACAGACGTTCCCTTTTTTCACCCTTCACTTGTACAAGCCAAGATAATCGAGACATCCCCTATTTTCTCTTCCCATTGTGTTCCTTGGAGCGGGCCTTACCTTTCCATCTGCGGTGGTATTGATCCTGTAGTGGTAAACACGCCCCTCGTACCGGAGGGAGATGGACAGCTGCCCTGGGCTACTCTCACTTTCACGAACCAGGAAACTGCCATTGATGAGGCTGCTCAGCAGATACTCTGCTGCACTGCGTGACACGGGCCCATGATACCAGGAATGCTTCTCCAGGCTGTTCACTGGTGTGATATAGTTGCTTGGCACCCATCCCTGCCCATTCTTAGAACATACCTCACTCCATTCACCATTCTGGTTGTAACCCAGAACTCGTAGCTTCTCACCTGAAGATGGGGACAGGGGGAAAGAAATCAGGTTGAAATCAGGTCAGTCTTCTTTGAGTACACATACTACTACACATGCATCCGACGAAGTGGGTATTCACCCACGAAAGCTCATGCTCCAATATGTCTGTTAGTCTATAAGGTGCCACAGGACTCTATGCTGCTTTTACAGATCCAGACTAACACGGCTAGCCCTCTGATACTAATAGTTATGTAAGCCTGCCTTTGCAGCTAGAGAATACAAGTCTTTGGCAAAGACCCTTTAATACAACAGTCCCAAGCTGCTTCATGTAATTTTTAAGTAGATAAAATTAAAATTCAGAAAGTGGACTCATATGAGCTTTTAACCTAGATTTAGGAGCCTGGGAGGGGAGAGGGGGGGAGATAGTTTTGACAACCTCCAAATTTGAGGAGCTGAACAGTTAAGACATTATTCCCTAGTTACTCCAGTTTGGATACTCAGCTAAAACTTACTAACATGCAACCACATTTCCACATATGTCAACCAGTTCCAGTGCTTCATCTGGTTTAGATTTCTGGAGCAGGGAGCTGATTCTTTCCTAAGAGGTTGAGGACCCATTCCAGGTTGGAGGACTTAAAACCAACCCCTTTAAAAATTGTTGTACAGCAAGATACATTTTTCTGGCATCCATTGACAATAGTGCTAAGAAACCTCCAAGCTGATATTTTCCATTGAGTTGAGGCAGCAGGACAGTGAAATCTGTATATGGGTGATAAAGTTGAGAAGTGTCACTACAGACAGATAAAGAAGCCTGCACATATTACCACAGTAGGACCATGAGATTCTAGATCTCAGTACTAGTATCACAGTCCTACCACGCAGTGCTCCTCAGGATGTTCAATTACCTGCCCTCTGTGCCAGCCACGCAATTTAGAGAATTGCTCCTAACGTTCCCAAAATATCTGTGTGCATGTTGACAGCAGTGGTGCTGGGATTAGTTTTCTATGGGGATGGAGATACTGGTAAAATCAGCAGCTGCTGATGGGAGCAGGGAAGAACTAGTGTTTTGAAAGCTGACAGTTTCAGAGCAGGTGCGGAAATCAACTTCCCACCTGCCAAGTTAGTTTGGTCACTAATGCCCAGCACCACCAAGGCTTATGCTAACTGCCCTTCAATCAACGCCCTGTCTAAGGCTGAAGGACATGCAGTGATACTAGCAGTGAAAACTAGTGCTATAGGCCTAACCTGAGAGTTTACTTATTTCTGAAGAAAAATTATGAAACTTCTCACACTGCAATGGGAAGCTTAGGCGTAGGTGATTTTGGAGTATTAGGATGGTAATAATTATGCTCATTGGATCATTTCTCCAGCAGGGGTCCCTGTTACATAAGTCAAAGAAAAAACACCTACTAACAAGGTATCAATCTACCTATCAGCAGTTCATGAAAGACCATAATCTACTTCAGCTATATTCACTTCTTCCACTCTCTCTAGTGGAATGAAGTGACAAGTGATTCTAGTATATTCTTTTCTCAATGTTAAACCCACAGCTTTAGCACTGAAGGAAGCTACCTATAGTTCTGAAGGGGAGAAGTTAATGCTGCCATCTTATACCAGGTCTACATTATAAAGTTAGGTTCACCCAGCTACATTGCTCAGGGGTGTGAAAAATCCACATCTCTAAGTGGCAGCCTAACCCAGGGCTGGCTTTAGCAAGTGCGGGGCCCAATTCGTACTCACCTGGCGGCGCTCCAGGTCTTCAGCTGCACTTCGGCAGCGGGTCCTTCACTTGCTCCGGGTCTTCGGCAGCACTCAAGGACCCGCTGCTGAAATGCTGCCCAAGACCCAGAACGTCGCCGGGTGAGTAAAAATTAAAAAGGCGCCGATGCCTGGCCCTCTTAGGGGCGAGGCCTGATTCGGGGGAATTGGGTGAATCGGCCTAAAGCCGGCCCTGGCCTAACCCCCAGCATAGACGTGCTAAGTTGATAGGTCAGTGGAAGAATTCTTCTATCTACCGCTTCTCAGGGAGCTGGATTAACTACAGTGATGGGAGAACCCCTCTTGTTGCTGTAGTGAGTTCTACATCGAAGTACTACAGTGGCATAGCTGCAGTGTTGCCACTGTCAGTGGCTTAAGTGTAGACAAAGTCTTAGTGTGAAATACCTTTCCCCTTGTAGAGCGGCAGAGAAACAATAGTCCACGTGAGTCATGCTTTCCCTCTAATTTAGGGCTGTTTGGACAGGTACGTGCTACCACCTTAGCTATCACAGGTCTGTGAATCAACACCTTGATGAGAACAAACTGGAGTGACATGAAGATATTGAAAGGGTACAGCACGCCTTACCTTTGGTGATGCTGAGCGTGTTGTCGCCGCTTGCTACAAAATCATAAAGTGCAACAAAAAGATTGGGATCGCTCTCAGTGGTTCCAAGCAGGTTCTCCTTAGAGCTCCACCTGATGGCTTCATTCAGTGCCTGGGGTTCAACATCACAACCATAGGGGCGGTGAAGGGCCTCTGGACAAAAAAGGTGAGAGGAGGGAATTTACTCTATGTACAACAGCTGTGAATGTCAAAATCCAATGCACACACAACAGTGTTGCTGCAGCTTTGTGAGCACTGGATAGAACAGGAAGTATGGATTTTTCAAGAATGGATGTTGTCTATCAAGCCAGGCAGCAGAAAAACAGCCTGTGTGACCAGAGGATATCGAGGTTGTTATAAACAAATATGAAAATATATAGTAACTTGTGTTGAAACTGAAATTCATCAGCCCTTCTTCAAAGTCATCCCTACCTTTTAGAAGTTTTTCCACAAGAGAAAGGAACATACAAGTTTCTAAAGATTAAGTGAGGGTAAGATTGATGAGAAATAAATGTTTCATATGATCATTTTACACATTTTTTTCCTCCTCTTTAGGGAAGCTGAACTGGAAAGAGTGGCCAAAAACATTAATACTGACATCAAATGGCATGTCTCCATGAAGATCAACCGCTTTAGGAAGCCTAAAATGATACAAATGTTCCCAGAGACAAGCTTGGGACTACACTAGCATTTAATGCAACAATTTAGATTTTTTTTCTTTTTAATTAGTGTGTTAGGAATTCAGAGACAGGCTGGAATAAGGCATGAAGGAGCCAGTTAACTGAGTAACATGGGAAGAATGAGGCAGCACAGAGTGAGACACACCCAAAAGCAGAAGCTAGCCTGCGCAGAGCCTTGAAAAGGGACAGAGAGCTTAAATGTGATACAGGATGGGGACAAGGGGAAGCCAGTGAGAAACAAACAGGGAAGGGCCTGGGCATGGTCCAAGCAGCAGGCAAACATTTGGCATGGATTCAGAAGAGGCCCAGACTCAGTGCCAGGAAACCAAAACTTAGGGATTTTCCTGCAATATCCATTCAGTTTTTCTACTTTACTCTCCTTCTATCCTTCCCCGCCCCCTACATTTTCATGCTACTGTAACAAACATGACAGAACAGGTTGTGATTGTTAATTTATCAAACATTTTTCTTAGCAGCACTCATGAATAGTTACATACTCTGTTGGTTATGCTGGCAGAGTTTATAACTATCATGAAATCACGAACATGCTTCTCAGGGGGGCTGTAAACTTGTGTCTGGAGTGACTAGATCTGTATTTGAGGTCTCACAGAAGTTATGTGCTTTGCCAGCATAACCTGCTGATCTTGTGTATGGTGAGTAACCTACATTCCAGGCCTAACCGAAAAGTTATCACATGCACCAGCAGAGCTCACTGGGCTCAAAGTTATAAGCTCCACTCGAAACAAATAAACCTGCAGCTAGGTATTAAGCTATTGATATTTTCATTCCTAATGTTTTACTGCAGATATGCGCAACAGTTTTTGTACATGGATTGCTGTCATCTCATCAATACCAATTGGTTTTAGAGAATACTAAAGTACTGCACTGGTATCACAAGACAACATGAGAAAATCCCAGTGGATAAATTATAGCACAAGTGCCCATATCCCAGCACAGTTTCTTCTAACTGGGCATGTATATACACGTCAAATAATTAGCACTGAACTGTTTTAGTGGCAACAGATAGGAGCACCAATTCCTAGAAGCAGCTGTCTTTATGGAGCAAAAATAAATAGTAATTAAATAATACATTCTTTACACTTTTGTAGTGCCTTCCATCAAAGCCAATCCAAGTCTTTCAGTGCCTTGGGCAAGGTCACACACCAAGCCTGAGACAAAGGAAGTCTCTTGACTCCCAGCGCTCTCTACTTTAGTGACCAGACTGTCGTCCTCCCTTAAAGGAGCAGAAATGCTGCAAGTGTGTGATGAGAGCTTGCACTCTCTTTAAAGACATTTGTACTTTTGGCCTCAAAATTACATTAACCAGGGTGCAAATGTCTTCCTAGTTTCAATTATGCATTTGCTTTAAAGTCAGATTTTAAAAAAGTGCACACACAGTTTTCTTTTACAATCAAATATAGTTTTAGATAAAAAATACAAGTGTTTCAATTCACGCCATGGTGGCTAATGCAATGAGCACCCAGCCCATACTTAAGTTACGGCTATAGCATATGTATAATCAGTTACTATGTATCTAGTTGTTAACTTCATAGCAGGAGCAGAATATCAATGCTGCTGAATCAAGCACCACAACCAGTCAAGATCTTCTAGCCTGCCCACACGTAGCTCAGCAGAGGATACTTTACCCAGAGGGAAAGCCCAGACTGAAGTCGGCAGTAGGTATGCCACCTGCTGCTGATTCCATAGCCTGGAGCAACACTACCCACATTAAACCATTTGTGGTACTACCCTGAGTCACCAATAGGAATTCAAAGCAGATGTGGGACTACCACTACTTCCTTTTGAATGCTTAGAAGGTCTGTGCATGTTCATAAGAGAAGTATTACATACCAAAAAAAGCAAAACTGAAGTAAATGGTTTGACGTTTGAAGAGTAACTCTCAGTCAGTCAGTGAGATTAGGGGTAAAATATTCAAAAGCACCTGAGGGATTTATGAGATTTAACCCCATTTTCAAAAGTGATTTAGGCACATAGGAACCTTATTTTCAGGAAGAATAAGGGGCAGGAAAAAAATTGCTAGATGGAAAAAGCTATCTTTACATATGTTGATTGTCTAACTCATCAAGGAAACAATGACATTTATGTATAACCACCCCACAGAGTGAATACTTCGTAAGCCCGACATTTAGATCCAGGGTACGGCACCAAACTAGAAACCTCTAGTTTTTAAACTCTAGATCCTTTTAACTTTAAGCTGCATCATAAAATAATTGTTATGGTACTACTGCATTAGTCTCCCCCAGAGTGAAGATTTACAATCTAGAAAATCACTTCTCTTACATACTAATTGCACCATTTTTGATCAAGGAAAAGGGTTGTGTCTCATCCATCCCTTTCCTTTTCCTGTTCTTTGTTCCCACTACAGAATTTACTCCCCTCCTGGCACACTCACTTTCCCGTTCCGACAATTTGCAAGGTACTTTTTTTCCCATGCTACTGTTACTTCTCTTCCCGCACAAAACTGAAGAGAAAGTTAAAAGAAAGTCCTAAACCTGACATTTTAGAATCAGATCAAACACTGAAGTTCTCTACTCCTCTGAAATAAAATATGTATAACTGTTCAATATGACAAGTTGTAATAATCCTCTAAAAAAACGTAACAAAAACAAATCCTCAGTCTTCCTATAGCTGATCTTGTACTATAAGGAAGAAAAAGACTTTTGTTTCCTTTCAAGTCCTCTATTCAGCGTACATAGCAACATAGGCATGAAGGGGTGCTGTGCAGCATTTCCATACACCATACCTGTGAAATCAGATAAACCAGAATTGGAGGCTTCATTGCAGAGACAGCAAAGCAGGTTCTCCTCTTTGCCATAACTGTTGGACTGTAGTAGAACCGTTCCCAAGATCATACTGTGTTCGACAGCAAACAAAAGGAACTGCTAAACACAAGCAGTCTTAGAATTCCACTCCCAGCACAAGTCATTCCATGTGATTACTACTCACATGACTGGGAACCAATAGGAAAAACATCACTCCAGGAGCAAGAGGAGTCGTCACTGAGAATTGCTAGAAGTATAGTAAGGGTGGAGCTTCCCAATGCGCTGTGGACAGTGTAAGGAGGAGGTGGAGAATAAGTTGAAACATCTCTGGCATCAAGCAAGTTAATCTTTGTTCCATTAGGTTTAGCAAATTAAGACCATAAGAATTATGCTTTCTCCAAGGAAACAGCTAGCTTTCATCCAAATGATCTACCATGTCATCTGTTTAAGGGGACCACCCAGCTTGAGTCATTTTCCACACCACATGCAACTGCTCACATGCTATTTACAGGAAACGACAAGTAACTACATTAAAGAAACATTACAAGAGTGAGTAAGATGTACAAAAGCTAGAGAACTGGTAATCAGTGATAAAAATGTGGTGATGTTGATATTCTGGACCTAACTCACACTTTTTAAAAAGACTAAAAGTATAAACAGCACAGTAAACCTACATTTTTTGTTTATGAATATCCAAGTCAGAACACTCATGTTATTTCAAAGGGCCACTGTCAAACTGATTATTTTTAAATTGACTAATTTAAACAAACAAATCAGTTTACAGAGCTGCCTTTAAAAAGGAATTTTTGAAATTCCTGTAATTTTTATAAGGGTTTCTCTGCATCCCTTTTGATGTTTGTAAGGATTTAACAACAGCAAGAGAGAAACTAACCGGACGGGGGAAGGAGTTGAAACTTATTATACTTAAGGCCCTTCCTTTTCAGTTTTTGTTTTAAATTTTCCAGGAACTGGTGGGTTTTTATTTAAAAAAAATTAAAATGGGAGAAAATTGGTAAAAACCAAAAACAAAGGGCAGTGGGCAGGGAGGTGTAATAACCATCTGGCAGCTGAGGAAATCTTTTGCTTCCTGCAGCAGCTGCCAGGACACAGCTCCTTCCCATCTCTCCCCGCCACTGTTCAGAGAAAGCGGATGGGGCCACGCTAAAAGGCCAGTCAGGAAGGGAGTGGAAAGCTGCAGCCACTGAACACTGGCACCCTTGTTAGACAGAGCCCCCTCCTGATCCTTCAGCCCAGCCCTGCCTGCTTCCGCTATGCAGGCTCAGTCCAGCAGGGGAAAAGGACAAGGCTCTGTTCCCTGGGGCTCTGTGCCTTCAGCTCCTGCTTGCAGAGAAGGGTAACTGCAGGTTGGGGGTTGCTGTAGCTGCACAGTAGGGGCCTATTCCCGGCAGCTGAGACCACCCCATGGAGCCCTGTCCACTTCCCCTGCCAAACAGGGTCCCTTCCTGATCCAAGTCCTTCAGAGCAGCCCTGTCCACTCCTGCATTAAAGGGCTGAGGTCAGGAGGGGGCTCTGTCTGCCATGGGAAGTCACTGTTGATGGGGTGCATCCTTCCACTTCTTGCAGCAGTTGGGCAGTCTTAGTTGCCAGAATCTGGCTCCCTGACTGTCTTGCTCCACCCACTTTGCAAAAGAAGTGGATGGGCCTGCGATTTTTATTTAACTTTCTGGATTGAAGGGCTAAGGGGAAAATCAGTAAATATCTAGAATCATAGGACTGAAAGGGACCTTGTGAAGTCTTCTAGTCCAGTCCCATACACTCAAGGCAGGACTACATATTATCTAGACCATCCCTGACAGGAGCCTGTCTAACCTGCTCTTAAAAACCTCCAAAGATGGAGATTCCACAACCTCCCTAGGTAATTTGTTCCAGTGCTTAACTACACTGACAGTTAGGAAATTTTTCCTGATGTCTAACCTAAATCTCCCTTGCTACAATTTAAGCCCATTACATCTTGTCCTGTCCTCAGTGGTTAAGGAGAACAATTTGTCACCCTGGTCTTTATAACAACCTTTTACGTACTTGAAGATTTATGGCCCTCATCAGCCTTCTCTTCTCCAGACTAAATAAACCCAATTTTTTTCAATCTTTCCTTGTAGGTCACATTTTCTAGACCTTTAATCACTTTTGTTGCTCTCCTCTAGACTTCTTCCAATTTGTCCACATCTTTCCCGAAGTGTGGTGCCCAGAACAGAACACAGTACTCCAGTTGAGGCCTTATCAGTGCTGAGTACAGTGGAAGAATTACTTCTCCTGTCTTGCTTACAACACTCCTGCTAATACATCCCAGAATGATGGGTGGGTTTTTTGGGGTTTTTTTTGGGGGGGAGGGGGCGACAGTTTTACACTGTTGATTCATATTCAGTTTCTGATCCACTATAACCCTCAGATCCTTTTCTGCAGTACTCCTTCCTTGACAGTCATTTCCCATTTTGTATTTGTTCAATGGATTATTCCTTCCTAAGTGCAGTCCTTTGCATTTGTCCTTACTGAATCTCTTCCTGCTTAACTCAGACCATTTCTCCAGTTTATCATGACCACTCTGAATTATAATTCTATCCTCCAAAGTGCTTGCAATCCCTCCCAGCTTGGTATCATCTGCAAACTTTACAAGTGTATTTTCTATGCCATTATCTACATTGTTTATGAAGATATTCAACAGAGCCGGACTCAGGACAGATCTCTGCAGGATCCCACTCAATATGCTCTTCCAGCTCGATTTTGAACCATTGATAACTCCTCTCTAAGAGTACGGTTTTTCCAGCTAGTTGTGCACCCACCTTATAGTAGATTCGTCTAGGCTATATTTCTCTAGGTTGTTTGAGGTCATGTGAGACAGTATCAAAAGACTCACTAAAGTTGAGATATATCATATCGAGTGCTTCCCCCAACCCACAAGGCATTACCCTGTCAGAGAAGGACATTAGTTGGGTTTGACACAATTTGTTCATGATAAATCCATGTTGACTTACTTATTACCTTATTTTCCTCTAGGTGCTCACAAATTGATTATTTGCTCCATTATCTTATCGGATACCAAAGTTAAGATGACTGGTCTATAATTCACTAGGTTGTCCTTATTCCCCTTTTTACAGATAGATACTATATTTGCCCTTTCCAGTCCTCTAGCATCCCTCTCATCCTCCACGAGCTGTAATGGGTCAGAGATTTCTTCAGCCAGTTCCTTAAGTATTCTAGGATGCATTTCATCAGGCCCTGCTGACTTGAAGACATGTAACTTGTCTAAGGGATTCTTAACTTGTTCTTTTTCTATTTTAGCCTCAGATCCAACCCTGTTTACACTGATATTTCACGTGTCAGTCATCCAATCACTGTTAACTTTTTTGGTGAAAATTGAAACAAAAAAGGCATTCAACACTTTGGCCATTGTTAAATGAAGAGCCCTACCTATACTCCAGTTTTTCCCAAGTTTTTTTGGAGGGAAACCCCTCAGGAAAATGAAACCAACTGTGCCCCTCTAAATTTCAGCCATGTTAGAGGCCTACACAAGTTAACTGGCAGATCTCCAGTCCATTTCAACTCCCCTATATTCATCTTCCACACACCCCATTTTAGGAAACAAGTATAGCTAGCTCTTCATAAATATAACACTTCCTCCTCTTTTCTTACATGCTTTGCTAAGAAGTGAAATAGTTAAATGTTGACATCAAAAGTATCATCAGTAGCATCTAAATTAGCACTCACTGAAACCATAAAGGATTGTACTCTCGCCAATACTTTCCAACACCTAGGTGAATGATCAACCAATCCATCTTGGCCCAAGAAGTTTTATCTATGCTGATGAACTATGCACTGCTGCCCAAGCAAAGATCTTGCCCACCTCGAAGCTATGTTAACATTGGCACTGTGTGGGCTCTCAGTCTATTACGCCAAGAACCAATTTTGTGCAAACCCAGAAAAACAAAAGTGAATCTCCTCCATTTTTGGAATTCTGAGGCCAATAGGCAACTCAACATCATCTGGAATGTGGGGATCACTTACCCACTTCTGGAAGCCTGTCTACCTTGGAGTGATGCTAGACTACACTCTTTCCTTCACGGCACACATGGAGAAGACAAAAGGCAAAGTTAGCCCTTGGAACAACATACTTAGGAAGCTTACAAATTAAAAATGGGGAACCAACCCAGCAACACTAACAGCACTTGTACTTTGCTATTTGACGTCCAAATACCCATGTCTGGTGTGGGAAAGAGCGGCTCCCACAAAGAAGTTCTATGACAGCTGTCGCTACATCACAGGATGTCTAAAACCAACAAATGTGATCAGCCTTTATATGTTTGTTGGAACCACTCTGCCTGATATTAGGACAACAATCACAAGCCAAATGGAATAATTACAACAGGTCGAAGAAAACATATATCCACTATATGGCCACTCTGCAGCAGTTAGACACTTGACATTGCAGAAAAGCTTCCTAGCTGAAATGGAACCGCTTAAAAAAAAAACAACAGGTACATGACTGGTAATGTGGTGCTCACGGCTCAACATATTTGACAAGGACATCAAAATGCACATTGACGTTGCTGAACACCTTTCCACAGTTGCAGAGAAGGATTGGTCAACCTGAAGTTGTTTAAATTAGCTCTGAACAAGCAGTGGCAGATCAAAAGTCAATATGCAGAAGTGGGACTATTAATGATCCAGACTCATATGACTGTGGTGAAACACAAACCATGGAACATTTGTTGGGTCCTGGATGAACCATGCACCATGGAAGATCTCACCAAGGCTACAGACCAAGCCATATCATGTACCCAACTCTAAACAGACATATGATCATGGTGGAAGGACACAAGAAGAAGCTGAAAAGTATTAGAGCTTTTCTCATAAAGAAATAGGAAGGTATAAGCTTACTTTATCCTAATAAATGGGCATGCTAGCTAAAATTTATCACCTGCTAAACCATACTGAGTAAAGCAAGAGCACAAGCTGTTCCGTTGGATTGACAGCTCAGGAAAATGAGCTTCTATCTATTGAATGAACATGATATAACATGAGTATCAGTTGCAGCTTCCCAGCATTGCCCTATCAACATGCCTCAACCCTAAGCCAGAGGGACCACTTAGTCTCCATGCTGACTTCTATTTGGTCATGAGAAAACACCAATTTAAAGGTTTTCTAACAGTTCACGTCGGCTTTGGAAAAATAGGGGCAACCAAACCAAATGCCATTCCCAGGTGCTTCTCCTTGGTAGGCAACCAAATGACTCGATGCAAACTACAGAATTCAGATAACAATGCATAGATTAATAGTTACAGTAATCAGGCCTTCCACAGAATGATGTTAAAACCTTACACTGCAACAAATCTACTGAATAAAGCGAACACACACAGCTCAGAGTCACATTTAAGTAAAATGCTTAGCTTGGTAAGTAATACAGTTCTATTTATAATTATGTGTGGGTAAAATTTATGACACTTGAGCCAAGACACCCCCCCCCAAGCGCCCCCCCTTTGGTTGGGGGCGGGGCAGCTACTGTGCTGGTTGCTCCCAGGGCGGCTTCCGTAGTGGGGTGGAGGGTTTAACTGTCTGTGGGCAGCCAGGAAATCCCCAGGGAAGACGTACGTACGTGTGTCTCTCCCCCTCGGGGAGACAGACGGACGGACGTGTGTGTGTGTGTGTTGCATCTGCCCTGCCCCAACTGCTGCCCCTGGTCCAGGGACCTTCCCCCTCCCTGGCCCCTATCACACTGCCCTCCCCCCCCACCCCCAGGGCTCCCTGCGGCCACTGTGTTTGTGTGTTGGACAGTCACATCCAATCCCTTTACACTGCCCCCCTTTTCCTTCCCTGGCTTAGTTCATAGCCCCAGAAAATTCCTTCTAACTGTCCCCCTTTTCCCCTCCCCTTATTTCATGGGGAGATGATGAACCAAGTGGGTGTGTGGCGCTGGGTGTGCGTGTGTTGTGTTTCCGGGAGGGCTGGGTGTTGTGATGTTTCGGTGGCGTGGGGGGGTTTGGCCCTCGGCTCTTTTTCTTTGGAGTAATATGGCCCTCGCCGCTTTATGAGTTGTGCAGGCCTGCTCTAAGGGGAGGTTTGATATGAAAAGACTAAAAGAAACTCAATAGCGAACAACTAGATACATTATGAAGACATTGCACCTTGCATTGAAACATTTGGCATTGCCATTTTTAGAGGCTCAACTGCAGATTAGATGACCCATTGCTCTTTTCCAGGACAGGAATTATTAAATTATAATCTTAGTGGAGGTGGTTCATTTATTATTACAGTATAAGTAGACTTCATCTTTCTCCCTAAAAACACCAGTCACCTTGAAGCACCCTGGAGCACTGGAGAGGAAAGGAGTGAATTGTTAAAATAAAAGCACCTAGAGAAGTGGGTTTTATTTCAATTTTAAAATATATTTTAAGATGACATAAAAGACTTCCACTTAAATACTAGAGTTAGCCCAGTAATCTAATAGTGGTGTGTCCACTACCATGTAGGAAAGTCATGTTGAAGGTGTCCTGGAAATGCTATGGAGACCATGTGATCAGCCCATGAAGAAGAAAGCATATCACTCACTTTACCCTTAGAATCATAGAATATTAGGGTTGGAAGGGACCTCAGGAGGTCATCTAGTCCAACACGCTGCTCAAATCAGGACCAATCTCCAGACAGATTTTTACCCCAGTTCCGTAAATGGCCCCCACAAGCGTTGAACGCACAACCTTGGGTTTAGCAGGCCAATGCTCAAACCACTGAACTATCCCTCCCCCCCTTCAAGCCAATTAAACTCTGCAAGGAGTTCCATCCAACACCTGTAACCTAATAACAAATTAGAGGAGGGATATCTTTAGGGCTATCAGAGGCATAAGAATGATTGAAGAAAAAAGTCAATATTATTGGTAAAAAATATTAATAGAATTGGTAATAAATACTTGCTGCTGTGGGGAAAAAATAAAGCTAAAAATGACTATTAATATGCAATAATGAAGGTTGTTCTTGGGTGGGAGGAAAGGGAGCAGCAAACATGGTCCACTTGCAGTACTTGCTCTTTGGGTTTCACAAAGCTAAAGTATCTTGGATATTTGCAAAAGTGATCTGCTTTATGATAGCGGAGAAAATTCATAATGGCAAATCTATGTTACCACCACACTCGAGCAGCAGCAACATTACAGACACAATCACAAGTTGGGGGTAAAAGGCAATATGAAGACACACACAGGCTTGAAAGATAGCTGAGGAACTGTATACACACTTATGATGAGAAATCTAGTACTGTATAGCTACATCCCCATTAGCAGAACAGATTCCACTAAGGCCTTGTCTACACTACCAGGGTAAGTCAACCTAAATTACGCTACTCCAACTACGTGAATAATGTAACTGAAGTCAACGTAGCTTAGGTCGACTTACTGGGTGTCTACACTGCACTGTGTCTACAGGAGATGCTCTCCCATCAACTTACCTTACTACTTTTGTTCTGGTGGAGTCAACCAGAGAGCACTCTGCAGTCGATTTAGCAGGTCTTCACTAGACCTGCTAAATCAACCACCAATGCATTGATTGCAGCAGCATCGATCCCCGGTAAATGTAGACATGGCCTAATTCTCAGCAAGTGTGAATTGTAAGGAGGTCTAGGCAAGGGTGCATTTTCAAATATTAAATTATGGTAACGTATAACTTCAAAATGATATTCTGCATATCACGGAGCTTGGGAAAGAGGAAGCTAAAAATAGTCACTTTTAGCATGTGAGAGCTCCTCTTCCACAGAATTCCAAGGTATAGGTCATTTAGGGAGACTTACTACAAAAAGTCAAGTGGTTGTCAACTGTATAATCTATTTCAAAGTGGCTCAAATGAACCTTCCACAATTCTGGAAAAAGATTGTGTGTGCCAATACACATTTCCAGAAATATCAAATATGTAGAATGACAGCTAGAAACAATTCTGGGGGAGGAGACAGACTAGTTTTACTGTGAAAATACTATCTGAAAAACAATGCACCCACCTAAGACTAACTGAGCTAGAAGCATCAATGCTAACAGAATAGCTACCTGGCAAAGTAAGTTTGTTCTGCAGATGTCAAGTAGCAGCTATTCACACCCTCAGAGAATATCCCAAACTATTCGATCTCCAAATCATATTTCAGTGATTTGTTGCAATTCTTTCCAACTCATGATTTTATCATGACTCCTGTAATGTTTGGTATTTTTCTTAAAAGTCTAAACTCCTGGAATAGTATTACTGCATTAGAATCTCAGTTTCTTGTTTTTGTTTTGTTTTTAAGATAAGTTTCCAGCTCTCAGGGTTGCAGAGAAAGGCTTGAAAACATAAGCTAAAGTCTCAAAAGTCAGAAAGGAAATAATACCAAAATACTATTTTTAAAGTCAATCTCATGTTTTTTTTTTTTTTTTGAGGCATGACTGATGATTTTTTAATGTTAGAGTTTGGCAATACTGCTTACCTTTCTGAGGATATTCCGAGGGCAAAGTTCCCCAGGTGAGCTGATACAATCTGAATTTCCAGTACATCAGTTTAACTCTTAAACGCAATCCCAAGATGCTCATTAGCGCAGGACTCACTGCTCAATTCCATCAAACCACAATGAATATTTAATAACTACCAAGTCTATGCAGTCACTAGAAACACCAATACGCTCTGGCTTTAACAAAGTTTCCAAAAATTCATACGTGTAGCACCAGCTGCCACATGCTGTTCAAGATTATAGCTATTTTCTTTGTTTGACCAAAACAGATTTCATGCCGCCTTTTTTTGTTTAAATACAAGAAAAATATTTTTAAACGTGAAGTCTTTCAGATGCATTTATGTTGAAAGAGCAAATAAGCTGAAATGTTTCCTTTCTTTCCAAGAAATGACAAGCTCAAGCGTGAATACTCCTGCCCCTCAGCCCTGTAAAAATGAGAGACCAGGCAATAGCATTAAGGGTTTTTCTGGTTCTCATGTCTAGAACTTGAGATCTCACTCTGTGAATCTGATATTCACAGCAAAACAACTCAGTCTCCTTTTATGCTGAGAGTTATAGTTGTGCCAGCTCTGTTTCTCGGTCTTCTCCAGTTTCTGAGAGAACCTTCTGAGTGGAAGAAAGTGTGTATGTAATCACAGATATGCATGCATACACACTATATTTAGGTACTGGCTGCAGTGTCATTTCCTGTTGGCTAAACCAAGACACTTCTAATTGGCTCAGTTGATGCAGACAAGGGACTCCATTCACAAGCCTGATTCCTGCAGCTGCTAAATGTCCAAGGTATCAATAGCACCCAGACTGCAAGAAGGGAATTCATAGCTCAACTTGGATAGCTTTTCAGTTTCAGGCTTATGTCACTGCATTTGTTTTTTTCAAATCTGTTGGTAGCAGTATTTACTCACCATGCCTCTGCGCCCAGCACTTAGGGACACAAAGCACTCATTGAAATTACGTGAGCTCAGAAAAAAGGTCTTCTTTTCTGGCTTGGAGGTGTAGGTGAAACAGCTTATTAGCCCAGCAAGCTTCACTAAAGAACTTAAACAGGTACAAAAAGGTACGCTTGATATTGTGTATGTTAAAAGTAATCAATGTTACACAGAAAACACAGAAAAAAGATGGTGAACAGAGAATTAATCAGATGCCAACTCTGGACTGTTTCTTTGCCAATTGCATGTACTAAAATATTAACACTGGTACCAGGCCTACCAGGGAGTCAGTGGAGGAGGACAAAGAAATTAAATGAGTTGGGATTTGCTCTTCACCCCTAAAAATGTTGAAGACACAACTCCAAGACCTACTCTTTGAGGTAATAAACAGTAAGTACCACCAGAAATTGAAGTATCAAAAGTAATAGTATTGGAACAAATAGATAAACTTAAGAACAAATTATTACTAGGACTGGATACATCAGTGACTTGAGGTGGAACGTGAAGTGACTGAAATGCTAACAAAACACAGCCATTTAAATGCTCGAGGACAGTAAATGTTTTACCTATTGCTGAATAGAAGTGATTCTGAGAATCACAGATCAGTTAGCCCTCTTTCAAATATCAGGAAAGCTGGATGAAACTATAATAAAAAAATAGAATGATAATTATATGATAGGGACAAGACAGCACCACTTATACAAAGTAAATCATGCCTTTCTAATCTATTAGAACTCTGAGAATGTCAACTAAACAAAGGAGAACCAGTTGACAATTTGGACTTTCAGCAAGCCTTTGATAAAATCTCTTGTTAGTGGCTACTAAGTTAATTAGGTTGTCATGAAGTCTGAGGTAAAATCATATTGCCTCTGTATAAATCCATGGTATGCCCACATCTTGAATACTGCATGCAGATGTGGTCACCCCATCTCAAAAAAGATAATTAGAATTGGAAAAGGTTCAGAAAGGGGCAACAAAAATGATTAGGGGTATGGAACAGCTTCCATATGAGGAGAGATTAATATGATTGGGACTTTTCAACTTGGAAAAGAGACAACTAAGGGAGGGTATAGTAGAGGTCTATACATTCATGACTGGTGTGGAGAAAATAAATAAGGAAGTGTTATTTGTTCCTTCTCAACACACAGGAACTAGGGGTCACCAAATAAAATTAATAGGCAGCAGATTTAAAACAAACAAAAGGAAGTATTTTTTCACACAACGCACAGTCAGTCTGTGGAACTCTTTACCAGAGAATGTTGTGAAGGCCAAGACTATAACAGGGTTAAAAAAAGAACTAGATAAATTCATGGAGGATAGGTCCATCGATGGCTATAAGCCAGGATGGGCAGGGATGGCATCCCTATTCTCTGTTTGCCAGAAGCTGGGAATGGGCGACAGGGGATGGATCACTTGATGATTACCCGTTCTGTTAATTTCCTCTGGGGCATCTGGCATTGGTCACTGTCAAAAGACAGGATACTGGGCTTAATGGACCTTTGGTCTGACCCAGTATGGCCGTTCTTATGTAAATTATTGACATATGTCATTAACTGATTAATAGCTAGAAAGTAGGAAAAATTATCAATATTTCAGATGGTACAATGTTTTAACAATAGGGATCCAGAAAGTTACATGCTAGAACCAGTGTTGCTAATTATAGTTCAGAATCTGGAAAAGGGGATGAACGCTGAGATAACATTTGCAGATGATAAAATTATTTAATTTACTAAACTTCAAATGGTGCTTACAAACCATTAAATGAATGGGAAACATGAATGCAGATAAAATTCAGTATTGACAAATGCAAGGTAATGCGCACTGGAGGTAATAACTTGAAATACCCATGAACATTGCTGGGTTCTAAATCAACTGTAGTCATTCGGAAAAAGATCTCAGCATCATTGTGGACATCTCAATTACAATACTTGCTCAATTTGCAACAACTGTCCAAAAAAAAGGGGGGGGCAGACAGATAATCTTATGATGTATAAAGAATATGATAGAAAACAATGCTGAAAATAGAATGACACCACTATATAAGTCAAGGGTATACCCTCACCTGGAAAAGATCTAGTAGAAATAGAAGGGATTCAGAGAAGTGCAATAAAATTTAGAGGTGTCATAAACATACAGCTAAGGGTAAGCATAAAATCCCTCCTTTACCTGTAAGGGGTTAAAAAGCTCTAATAACCTGGTTGGCACCTGACCAAAAGGACTAATAAGAAAAGAAGATATTTTCAAATCTGTGGGGGGAGGTTTTGTTTGTGCTCTCTTTGTTGTTCTCGCTCTGGACGAGAGAGGAACCAAGGCAGGAAAAAAAATCTCCTAAAAACATACCTAAAATGAGCATCTAAGATTACAAAAATTGTAAGCAAAGCAAGAAAATGCATTAGATTATATTTTTCCCTGTGCTAAGAGGGAAGTTTATTCCTGTTTTTGTAACTTTGAAGTTAAGCCTAGAGGGGAATCCTCTGTGTTTGAAATCTTTTTATCACCCTGTAAAATTACCTTCCATCCAAATTTTACAGAGAGATGCTTCTTTTACGTTTTTCATTATAATAAAGTTCTTCTTTTAAAAACCTAATTGATTTTAGTTTCCTAAAAATAAAGGATCTGTTATTTTATTAAAGGCAATTGGTTGGTATATTATTCTCAAGCCTCCCCAGGAAAGGAGGTGAAGGGGTTTAGGGGATATTTTGGGGAAATAGGAACTCCAAATGGTCCTTTTCCTGAATCTTTGTCTAAATCACTTGGTGGTGGCAGCAATAACGTCCAAGGACAAGGAAAGGATTTGTGCCTTGGGGAAGTTTCTAACCTAAGCTGGTAGAAATAAGCTTAGGGGGTCTTTCATGCGGGTTCCCACATCTGTACTCCAGAGTTCAGAGTGGGGAGGGAACCCTGACAAGAGGCATAGAAAGATTTCTGTTTATAGAGGAGAAATTAAAGTGGTGTACAAAAGAGTGAATGGCATAGAGAAGGCAAACAAATACCAGATTTATCTTATTATAAAACAAGAACATATGACTATTCCATGACTGAAAGGCAACAAAACTAACAAGGATTTATTTCTGCCACCCCCAAAGAGGTGTAAACTCAAGTTGTATGGCTTAAGATAATCACTGATAGGGATAAGGAAGAAACCCTGAAAGCAGATTATTCCATAATTGTCGATTGCAGTGCTTCTTGCACTATCCTCTGAAGAATGCAGCCCCTTCCAGCGACAGGATAGTGGATCAGAGTGTCCACTTGTCTGAATCCATATGGGAATTCCTATATTCATCAAAAGGCATATGCCCACAATATATCCAGGATCTGCTACTGACTCACTGCGTGACCTTGGGCAACAAAATTTCTTGTAATTCAGTTTATACTTCTCTGTAAAATGAATACAATTCCCATTTCTTATGGGGGTTATGAGGATCAATCTATGATTATAAAGAACTTTGAGGTCTTTGGAGGACAGGAGCTATATTAAATGTAAAACAGCTTATCAAAGTGGGACAATACAAACCTCTTCCTATTCACCCCCAAATTAGAGACGAAATGGTTCACCACATCTGTGATTCCAGTTATTAGAAGAGTGAAAAATTTAAGTATTGTTTACACAACACCAACTAACTAAGACGCTAAGCTTAATAACCAGAATGAAAGTTATCAATACTACTAAGGTCATCACAGTCAACCATCAGCAGTTTAAGAAAATAGAACAGTTAAATACTCTAATTGTATACTGTATTTGGCTTTAATTTATTCAATAGAAAGTTGACTGATAATGTAAGAAATGTCCCTTTCTGTATTCCTCCTGCTGTGATAAAGAACTTTTCTTTCTTGGTTTTACTGCACTTACTCTTTTTCTCTTTCCTATAATAAATCTGGGTATATCTCTTCCTGTGTCATTCCTGTCTTTTCTCCCCTTCTTCTGATCACATCTCCTGCTATCCCTTTTCCCTTCCCTCCTCCCATATATTTTCTGTCTCTATCTCATTCATTCTTTCTCCAAAGTCCCTCTATATCTACTATTTCTATTCTCAAATAGTCCATCCACCCAGGCCTTGTCTACCCTAGAAAGTTGTGCTGCTTTATCTATACCAGTATTGTTAAAGAGGTACAACCCTTCTAGCGTGGATGCAGTTATACTGGTATAAAAGTGCTTATACCTTATTCAGAGACTGGAAGGGGAATAAAATATACTGCTACAAGGTGCCTTTATATTGGTATCACTGCATTTACGCTAGCGCATATACTGGTATAGCTAGTTTGGTTAAACTTAAGTGTAGATGAGACCACAACGTGTGACAAATTTACCCAATTCCTTCCCCACACACACTTTAGCCAGAGGACTAAACCTATTAGCCAAACACTTCGCCCATCCCACCTACTTGCTGGGAAGCACCTGGTAAGTTTCCTGCTAGGGTGCTGACCCTGAACCCTGCTTGGAGGCTTCATTTTTCACAGTGTCCAGCCTGATAAATTTGAAGACCCCCAACCCAAACTCTTCATGAAACTGGAAGAAAGAAGCAGCATTATCTGTTCCTCTCTCACCCCAGAGCCTCCTATCTAAACCAAGGAGATGGGGACAATATTTATTACTATTCTAACTCTTCCCCCCTCCCTCAGGTGTTAGGTCCCATCCTTCCACCCCTGGCCTGTGCTGCTGCTCATAGTTTCCTCAAACATCAGCATAATGAAAATGACCTGATTCCTGCAAATCTCACTGTTTCCCACAGAACTTTGAATGGAAGCAGTAAAAACTGACAATTGGGTCAGTTTCATTCTGGTGTAGATTAGGAAAGCTCTGAGCAATAGAAAATGATCTCACTTCATTGCTTACATCTGCAACATTCAGAATTACATTTGGCTCACTTCTCCTGTTCAGTAGGATGGAACAACAACAACTCATGTTGACACAGTCAAGGAATAAGACCCACTTCTAGTTATTTAAAGATACCTTTGCCCACTTAGTTCTTCACATAGCTGTTTAAACACTATCCCTGCTGTCACCGTTTGTGGTGGTGTGACTGGGATGCCAAAAAGGATTGGGCAAGGCAGTGTCAGCTATTTGTAACAGAAGGCCAGGCTAACCTCCATCAGTACTATGTCTGTCTTTGTGTGCTGCCTCTCATGACTCATTTTCCATGTATTCTGAAGGAGGAAGGAAGAGGAAGAGTTTGAAACTCCCACTGGGAGGTCTAATATTGCTGCTGAGTAAAACAATCCATTTCCTCCTTTTTCCTATGTAAAAGTAAGATTAGTTTCCAAATTAAATTAGGCTGTGACATCAATCTCTGTGGACTTTATTGTGACAAAGACTTTGCTTTTCTGTAGAGAGACTACAAGCAAAGTGTCCTAAGCCAAGCAACATGAAGTATGAGGCCTTTTTTCCACCACTGGTCTAAAACCAATGAAGCTGTCTACCAGTGGTAGTGTTAATAATTTATATTGACTTGCAGCTTACCTATCTCACAGAACTGGAAGGGACCCTGAAAGGGACCCTGAAAGGTCATTGAGTCCAGCCCCCTACCTTCACTAGCAGGACCAAGTACTGATTGTGCCCCAGATCCCTAAGTGGCCCCCTCAAGGACTGAACTCACAACCCTGGATTTAGCAAGCCAATGCTCAAACCACTGAGCTATCCCTTCCCCTCATTATGGTTGCGTATTATTTTGTTGAATTTTTAAGTTATGCCAAGGATACCCAAAGCATATGGAGAGACACTCGGTATACAAATAAGAAGTGCTTTCAGGGCACAGGTGTTTTATCACTAAGGGCTTGGCTACACTTACAAGTTGCAGCGCTGGGAGTTACAGCGCTGCTCATGCAGCTGTGTAAGGGCCAGCGCTGGAGTGTGGCCACACTGACAGCTACCAGCGCTGCAGTGTGGCCACACTTGCAGCACTTTCCAGCGCTGTATTGAGAGGTGCATTGTGGGCAGCTATCCCACAGAACACCTCGTCCCGTTTTGGCGCCGTTTTGGCGCTGAGTATTGTGGGAAGGGGAAGGAAGTGTGCGGGTCATTCCGCTTCCTGTTTGCCAGCGCCCCGTGGTGCATCGCTTCACATCCCAGCATTCATTCCGGCAGCGTTTGGCGCCATTGTGAGTGTCTTTCTGTTACTCTCTGTGAATCGCGATTTCTGTGGCAAATGGAGCCCGATCTGCTGAGGACTCTGCTGATGAGTGTCACCAGCACAACACGTTTGGCAGTCGAGCTATTCCTTCAGCTCCAAAGTGACAGTGAGGAGTCCGACGATGATATCAATATGGATTTGTCTGCCGCGTGTGACACTACAGTGCTTGCGGCATTCACGGAAATGCTCAGCACCGTTGAACGCCGCTTTGGGCTCGGAAACAAGCACTGAGTGGTGGGATCACATCGTCACGGAAGTCTGGGATGACGAGCAGTGGCTGCAGAACTTTCGTATGAGAAAAGCCACTTTCATGGGACTGTGTGCTGAGCTCGCCCCACTCTGCGCGCAAGGACACAAGATTGAGAGCTGCCCTGACGGTGGAAAAGCGGTGGCTATTGCAATCTGGAAGATGGCAAATCCAGACAGCTACCGGTCGGTCGGGAACCAGTTTGGTGTGGGAAAGTCGACCGTGGGAATCGTTTTGATGCAAGTTTGCAAGGCAATTAATCGCATCCTGCTAAGAAAGACCGTGACTCCGGGGAGCGTGCAGGACATTGTGGATGGCTTTGCACAAATGGGTTTCCCTAACTGTGGAGGCGATAGATGGGACGCATATTCCTATTCTGGCCCCCCCCCACCTGGCATCAGAGTACGTTAATCGTAAGGGGTATTTCTCTATGGTTCTCCAGGCGCTTGTGGATCACCGCGGGCGTTTCATTGACATTTACACAGGCTGGCCTGGAAAGGTGCATGATGCACGCATCTGTCGGAACAGTGGCCTGGTCAGGAAGATGCAGGCAGGACTTTTTCCCAGACAGGAAGATCACAGTAGGGGATGTCGAAATGCCCACTGTGATCCTTGGAGACCCCGCATACCCATTACTGCCTTGGCTCATGAAACCCTATACAGGAAGCTTGACAGGAGCAAGGACCGGTTCAACTACAGGCTGAGCCGGTGCAGAATGACTGTGGAGTGTGCTTTTGGGCGTTTAAAGGCTCACTGGAGATGTTTGTATGGGAAGCTAGACTTGGGGAAAGCAGCATCCCCGCGGTTATAAGCGCTTGCTGTACCCTCCATAATATTTGTGAAGGGAAGGGTGAAACATTCAGTGAGGCATGGACCACCGAGGTTCAAGTCCTGGAGGCTGAATATGCACAGCCAGAGAGCAGGGCTAATAGAGAGGCCCAGCACAGGGCTTCAAGGATTAGGGATGCCTTGAGGGAAGAATTTGAGGCTGAAAGCCAACAGTAATGTTTGCTGCCTTGCATGGGAGTGAATTGCACTGCTTACACTGTTATTCTATTATCCATAATAATAATATGATTTGCAGTGCCTCTTTCTTTACTGGGCTAAGGTATCTTTCACTATCTGCTATAATAAAGACTGTTTTCAAAGCCAAGAATTGTTTTATTGAAAAGAAAAAAACTTCCTTGACAGACAGACAGACACACAACATTTCATTAACACAAGAGGGCAAGGGTGTGGGTTGGTGAACTGTACAGTCACAAGTTTGCATATGCCATGTCTGGATTGCTGTTTAATGAATCCTGCACTTCAGGGTGCATATACTGCATGGTGATGGTGGTTGAATGCAGAGGGTAAGGGTGGTGGTAGGTATCAGGGCTGGTTGGGGAACGTACAGGTGTTGGATGCAGCTTGTGGGGGTAAGAGCCTGGATGCTGGGGAAAGGTGGTTGGAGCTGACATTGGGGCACAAGGCACAAAGGACGGGCGGGTGGGGAGTAGCACGGTAGTGCTCTGCTTGCATGGCAACGAGTGACTCTATAGACTCCGCTTGGCGCTCCAGGATGCTTAGCAGCCGCTCCGTGCTTTTCCTCTTGGCCACTGCATTTCTCTTGGGTCCTGCTTTCTTTCTCTCGCCACTCCTTCAATTCTTTTCTCTCTGTAGCAGAGTGCTGAAGAACAGTTTTCAGCATGTCCTCTTTGCTCTTTCGAGATTTTTCTCAAATTTTGAAGCCTCTGTGATGTTGAACATCTGGGCAGTCCAGTCAAGGTCACTGTACACACAGAAATGACAACATTTAACACGGGCAGCATTGTATCCACTATCTCCAGACATGAATTGTTACACTGAGGGAGTTCTCACTTGCAAGTTCTCACTTGCATTCTTTATCCCAAAAGGAAAACACAACAGAAGCCACGAAATGGTGAGTGAGGAGTGTTTACTTATATAGGGAGAAGAGGGGCTTGAGTGAGAGGGGAGCTGGTTGCTTCGGGTAATCTGGAGTGCTAGAGGGGTTGAGTGAAGATGCAGATGCAGGGGTGATCTTATCTCCCTATCTCTTCACTAAAGAGTCTCCCAACATTTTTCACAGGACTTAATCCTGGAAGATGTTTCCCTACTGCAGTCACTAGGGAACAGCGGGGCTCTTTTAGAGCAATGTGGATTCCGCCCGGGACCCTATGCGGCGTGCCTGTGTTCAGAAATGGTCCCCCCCCCCCCGGCCGAAGAGTGGCGCGGACGCGTCACCGTCACTGGGACAAGGGACACAGTGGCTCTGCCTATAAACCTGCGCAGGCATATTGCCCACGCTCTGGATGAAGCTTTTGCTGAGATAACTGAAGCAGATTACCGCGACGTGATAGACCACATCAACGGGCTATTCCACATCTAGACGCTGCCATGCATGCATCCATAACCCCCCTTCCTCTCCAGAAACATTTCCACCCAGAAAATAAAAGCCGCTTACCGGTACCCCGCTCCTCTGCTTGTCCTTCTGCAACTGCTGGCTGCTGCGATTGGGTACTTTCCTCCTGGCTTGAGAAGAGCTCCTGGCTGCATGCCTCCAGGGAATCTGCGGTTTCTTCCCCCATCCCAGGAGCTTCACTCGCGGTTTCCTCTCCCCCCCCCGCAGCCTCCTCCTCCTCCTGTCCCCCAGCCTGCTCAGAAGTGTCCATCGTTACCCTGGGATTGGCAGTGGGGTCACCCCAAGTATGTTGTCCATCTCCAAGTAAAAACGGCAGGTCGTGGGGGCGGATCCGGATCTGCGATTACCCTCGCGGGCTTTGTAATAGGCACTCCGCAGCTCTTTAACTTTCACCCTGCATTGTAGTGCGTCCCGTTGATGGCCCCTATCCAGCATGTCCCTTGCTATCTGCTCAAAGATATCGTAATTCCTACGGCCGGAGCGCAGCTGTGCCTGAACAGACGCCTCACCCCAAACACTGATGAGGTCCTGCAATTCACCTGTGCTCCATGCTGGGGCTCGTTTGCCGCGTGGAGGCATGGTTACCTGTAATCTGTAACTGATTAACTGATTGCACTCCACACCTGGCTGCAGCAAACAGGAAGGAGATTTTTAAATTTCCCGGGGCATTTAAAGGGCGGGTCACCTGAGGCAAGAGCAGTAGAGTGCAAACTGATGTGCAGAGTGGCTGAACAGGAATTCTGGGATAGCTCCTTATTCCCTGGAGGACAGGTAAAGCGCTGGTGAGTGTCCACACCTGCTGAGCAGCGCTGGTGTCACCAGCGCTGCACTCCTTATACCCCAACCCGGATGGGTTTTCAGCCAGCGCTGCAACCAGGGAGTTGCAGCGCTGGTTGTGCCCTGCAAGTGTGGACGGGGTGTTAATTGCAGCGCTGGAAAGCCTCCACCAGCGCTGCAACTTGTAAGTGTAGCCAAGCCCTAAGGGTATGGCTACACTTGAGAGTTGCAGCGCTGGGAGTTGCAGCGCTGGTCGTCCAGCTGTGCAGGGACAGCGCTGGTGTGTGGCCACACTCACAGCTACCAGCGCTGCAGTGTGGCCACATTTGCAGCGCTGTTGGGAGTGATGCATTATGGGCAGCTATCCCAGCGTTCAAGTGGCAGCAATGTGCTTTTCAAAAGAGGGGGGTGGGGTGGAGTGTAGTGTGACAGGGAGCGGGGGAGAGAGAGAGAGAGAGAGAGAGATTGGATTTTTGGAGCCAAACACTGTGTATCGGCTCCCTGACTTGCAAAATCAGAAACTTTTTCCGACCCCTTACTCTTTAACTGCAAAAGCCTGCAGACCAGATAAGTAGCTGCCGACTCCCTTTCTCGCTGCTGGTCAAGCAAAAAGCAAACAAACACTCAACCCCTGTGAATCACAGGGAGGGGGAATATCTCATTTGATTGTTCACAGATTGATCACAGCAAACAGGAGCTGTGTTTGTTTTTTTAGATAAGCAGCTCCCAAAACAAAGAAAGGGAATAATTTAATTAAAAGCATTCTGGGATATCTCCTAATACCCTGGAGGCCAATAACAGTGCTGGTGTGTGGCCACACTTTACGACCAGCGCTGCAGAACCAGCACTGCAATGCTTATTCCCCAAGAAGACCCAGGTGTACAGCCAGCGCTGCAGCCAGGGAGTTGCAGTGCTGGATGTGCCCTGCAGGTGTGGACAGTTACTAATTGCAGCGCTGGAAAGCCTCCACCAGCGCTGCAACTCTCAAATGTAGCCATAGCCCGAGTCATCTAAATCTGCTCAGAGCAGAGTTGGAGCCCCACAAGGATAAAAATGCCTGCAACCTGTTTCTCTAATGCTTCCACCATGTCTACCGTTTGATAGACAAAGGATAATTACCCAGTGTTCTGAGCAGGCTTGTACATCCTATATTGAAGCGCATGCTGCCATAGCTTCACTGCTTTCGGACCCGAACTAGGTAGATTAAAGCTATGACTGCAGTATAGACATATATGTATAGATAATCTATTACTGCAGTACAGACATACCCAAAGAGATGTGCTCTCATTGCGTTGCTGACAACAGGAGATGTGAACTGGTTCTGAATGCTCTTTGATGGCAAGTACAGACCAAAACAAACCCTATTCATCAAGGTATCTATGGAAAATACTAAGAAAATTAAGCCATGCCATTCCTTAAAAGGAAAAGGCTTCCTTTTGTCACATGGAGTAAATCTGTATGGCAGATACATCCAAGTTAGTGTACTGCTTTGGAGGATCACCCAGGTAATTTTATATTGCATACATTTCAGATAGAGCCACTATAAAATCCCTACAGTAAGAGTGACATGCTGTGAAACAGTTTTGTAAATTATTAATTGATACGATGCTAAGCACGTTAGACTTGTAAACTTTGTGCCAGGGCTAAATCCCCTCCACAGGGAGGAGGGAACTATTGAAGAAAGAACTTTACCCACTGCTTTGAAATGCAAGGTAGCATTTGCTTTTGCTACTAAGCCCTTTTATTTTGTTAAGCTTTTTCTAAGATTGTCTGACTATTTTTTGCTTCCCTGCAACCCCTCTCTTGCTTTCTTCCCTCTCCATAAAACAAGACTCCCAGTTGTTGCATGCCTACACAGGTTTGGCAAGACAGCTGACTGCTTGGATTACACTGGACTGCATTGTATTCCTTTAAGAATGAGCCATACTTCTTCTAAGTACCTCCTTTGGGACCAGAGTTCAGTACATGCAGTGAAGTCAGTCTGGCTATGTTGAACATGGGAATTCCAAGATGACAGGAACATTGAATAAGATTTTTCACAAGAACAAAATTTCTCCTTTATATAAAGAACTGTTTAGTTGTGCAACTAAAGCTTTAGCACTGTGTTAGTGAACACACTAACTTCCTTTCAAACTCTACATAAACAGATTCGGTTTGTCCAAGATGAGCATCTTAAGTGGGTGTTGACATATTTTGGCTCCAGTTCACTATGTGAATCAGCTGACTATTTAACAGCTTTATAAGGTATGTCTTACATTTTAAGAGACTAAATTCTGCTTGGGGTAGTTGTATCATCTAGTGACATTTTGTTGATCTCAAGAAGCAGCTTTGTTCTTTTTTTAATATCTGGGAGAAGATTTTTCATTTCCATGAATTATGACATTTTCCTTGTGGCAGTGGTCTCTGTCTAAAAAGCCCTATCTTTTTCCAATAGCTCTAGCCCTCCTCAAGGATGCGACTCGGGAAAGCAGGCTGTTTTTTCACCCACTCATTAGTTCTAGACAAGTGGCTCTCAACCTTTTCCATGCTGAGGCTGCCTTGGGACCACTCTCTCATTTAGCAGCATTGGAAGGACAAGGAAGTTGCAAACTTCTTGACATCTTTTTGCAACCCCAGTTGAGAACCCTGGTTCTAGAACATAATTTTAATAACACTCTGCACTTCTAGAGCACCTTATCCAACCCTGTAAATGCTCTGTAAGCTTCCCCTGAGACAACTAAAAATTATTAGCTGCTTTTTGCAAATGAAGAACTGAGGTACAGAGGCTGCAACTTGCCCAAGGTTATGCAGCCAGGCAGTGAAAGATCCAGAAACAGAACCAAATTACTTCTGACTGCCAGTATTGTACACAGCCTCTATATAATGGACCCTTTAGCTTATAATAGAAAGTTGTTCTAATGCTAATGCTTTGTGAAATAGTTCAGTTTAAAATTTCTTTAAAATAACTATGTGCTTCCTGCTGAGCCTCAGCATTGCCAGAAGTGTGCTCAGTTCCTATTGTTTACAAATTAAATGTCAGCATACTGTTAAGTCAACACTGCAATAAAATGTTTGTTATTTAGCACCTATGGCCTCCCAATGCTTTTAGATAGCACATTCCAGCAGCACATCATAGGGGAAATGTGAGTTAAACCATATCTCCGAATAAACCTACCTCTACAAACAAAGTATAAACACCACACATTTTTGTGTTTTTATTTTGATGAGCCAGTGAACAGTAATTTCAATAAACATGTGAGCTTCAACATCTGGAGTCTGGAAAAGTTAAGTAATATGGCAAATTATAAGTCATATCGATCAAAGGCATTTAGCTAAACAGAAAATCACCACCACACTCACAAGGACTGACTAATCAAGGACTGACTAATCCTTTCACTATTGACATCAAATTCAAACTTAGCAATTTAGCCAAATTCTATCCCTTCGTCCGCCGTAGGGAGATCAGGTGTAAGTGATGCACAGCAACCAGAGGAACAATTGTTAGCAGCAGTAGAATTTCTCCCTATTTTTTAGAAAGTGATTAATTTAATAGTTTTGCCCATAAGGGCAAGAAATTTATGGCAGAAAATCAGACCTAATAACTAATTTTTACCTGTTTATCTAAATGTAAAGTGACTTTCCCTAATTCAGCTTGAATGACAGCTCCACAGACATTCCTTCCATTTAGCCATCACTCTGCACGTACTGGGTCAGACCAGAGGTCCATCTAGCCCAGTATCTGTCTGCCGACAGTGGCCAATGCCAGGTGCCCCAGAGGGAGTGAACCTAACAGGCAATGATCAAGTGATCTCTCTCCTGCCATCCATCTCCATCCTCTGACAAACAGAGGCTAGGGACACCATTCCTTACCCATCCTGGCTAATAGCCATTTATGGACTTAACCACCATGAATTTATCCAGTTCTCTTTTAAATGCTGTTATAGTCCTAGCCTTCACAACCTCCTCAGGTAAGGAGTTCCACAAGTTGACTGTGTGCTGCTGACTCATACTGATTCAACCATAGTAATGCATAACAACATCAAATCCTCTGTTCATTTACACATTGGATTCAATCTAACAAATCAATTCCTACATTAAAGTGATACATACACTTAAATCTGAAGAAAGCTGGCAGTGGTACAGTGGCAACTGATAGAATCACTATAAGGGTGTGGGGAAAATAAAGTGAAGGAAGGTTCCTAGATTCTAAGGCCAGAAGGAACCATGGTGATCATCTAGTCTGACCTCCTAACACAGGCCATAGCGCCTCCCCAAAATAATTCCTTTTGAACTAAAACATATCTTTAAAGAAAAAAAAAAGAAAAGAAAAGAAAAAACCACCCCACAGGTAAAAGGCAAAGGAATATCCCGGCTTTTATGAGTCTATAACGGCTATGGAAGTTCTTTCCCTAAAATAAAACCATGAAAGCAAAGTCTCAGTACAAAAGAAAAACTCTCCTATTCCCCCTATTCATCCACAAACGTATGTTTATAATTATCTGTCACTAACTTCAGCCACGTTTGAGTTCCCCTTCAAAAGAGGGAAGGTTTTGGTTGAAGGCAATTTTGCTGCAAACGTGTCATGTGACTCTAGCAGTATAAAAGTCCTATGGAAGCTGCTGTTAAAAGCAACTTGGAAGCTGATTTACAAAGATCTCCACAAAAATTGGCAATAGGCATGTGCAGTATCTGAAACCATTTAACTCATTTTTTGAGAATGATAAGATTACAAGTTGGCTCTGCTCTGATAAAAATTTAGTTGCAGATCTGAATTTTCTAGTCCTACTTCCCATCCTCTCCCTCTGCTCTATGTCAAAAAGAAAGAGTGGGTTTCAACATAAAAAGTGACAAATTATTTCTCTTGAAAGAGACCAGTATTTCTAAAATAAGGTTTTCAACAGTGACAGTTGGTGTATCAACATGTTACTAATGTTAATATTGGAGCCACCTTGTTCCACAACTGAATGCTAATATTGGAGCCTCCTTGTTCCATAACTGACTTCAGACCATTGGCACTATTATGTTTGCTTTAGTTAGTGTGCCAACAAAAGAAAAATGCAACACTGAGAAAGAGATGATAGGATGACACAACATTTAATAGAGTACAGGTGTGTCCTCTAAAGGCAAAACTGAAACTGACTCACCCAATTAAAATGTATTAATTGATTGACAGGTATAGTATATAAAGATAACTAGGGAGAATTATGAACAAGCTTGGCTTTGTTCTTCACATATAAAGTGACTTTCTGTCTGAGCCAAATATATAAAATGCGGGTCAATCCTTCCAGTTAAATTAGGGGAGGGAGTGTCATAGTAACATTGATCCTTGGAGAGAAGAGGCTAGTGCTCCTATGACTGGTCAGTGGAACCCCAATTAGGGTCTTAGTGACTCCTTTTAACCTCAGAGGGAGGAGACCAGCAGGTGAGAGCTGTTTGAAACCAGGAGAGACAGTGACCTGGAGAGCCAGAGCTGCCTGAAAGAGAATGGCAGGTGACCACTGCCTGAGAGCACAGACTGGAGGACTAAGGATATGGAAGCATCAGAAAGCTCTATCAGTCCTCTCTGGGAATAAGGAGGAATTGGCTAGGCAGCTAGCAGAGGGCCTAGACTGATAACTTGCCTGAGCAGGAGGCTGACAAAGGTTGAGGCCTAGGAGACCACCAGAGGGCTAGTCTGGTGACCTTCCTAAGCTGGAAAGCTGGTGCTGGGAGGCTGAAAAGGGGGGAAGACTAGGAGACCAGTGGAGGGGTTAGTTTGCTGCCTTTACTGGGACAGAGAACCAGTGCCAGGTGGGTAGCTGGGAGAGAGAAGCCCTGGAACAAGGGCAGAAAGGAACTGGGAGATGTGACTCCAAGAGCACTCAGGTGGGTGACCTAGAAATAGTGTTCCTGGAGAGGGGCATGGAAAAAGCCCTGTATGTTAAGTATTACTGTGGGAATTGGAAGAATGGCTTTACCATGAGGTTTCTACAGACTACTGTCCTTTTACAATAATTATGCCCAGAAGTGGGTCTTAGTATTGGACAATGCGAGAGACTATGCTTTTTATGACTGGACTAAGAAAACTGAGGCAGGCAAACTTGCTGTGCCACAGCCTACTGCAAAAGGGCACCCAAGCCTGGGGCTGCCTTTTGACAGAACATTCATTTGGGGTCTGGTGGTGAATTTAGCTTCTAGAGGACACTTTTCCACTATTACAGAACCACTACATCATTTAGTCAGATTCTTAATCTATGCTCCAGCAAAGGCCAAATCTGGAAAACCAAGAGGTACAGGTACTGATAGAGCTGGATGAGTTTGTGTCCCTAAAATGAACCACCTCCTAAAGTGCATTGGCAGAGCATATGAAGCAACTTTGTACAGTACATATCAACATTCACTGTGCCTTGCTTTGCCAGAAGTAGAAGTCCCCAGTCTCATGAGCACTAAGATTCAACCTCCACACACACAGGCAAGAAAAATATTTATTACATGTCTCCTAATTTGTTAGGGTAGCACTGCCTTCTCATCACCACCACAGACAGACTGATGACAAAGAACAAGCACCAGTCCAAGAACTAGGAGCCATTGATACTTAACATTTACCCTCATTAACAGATTCATAAACTCAGTGGGATAGTATCCAACAGCTGTTAGCATTTCTCTCTATCATTTCTTGTCTGGAGACTTGGGGTGGGGACCATCACGTGGAGCGCACAGAGACTCTGGCTGACATGAATGTTAACAGCACAGCTGCCTTCTCAGGCATGTTGCTCAGAGGACTAAACATTCCTGCTTGTTTTTCCAGAGACTGGGCTTGAGATTTAATGTAGGACAACTTTTAAAATGCCATTTTTCTCTCCCCCTCGCCCTCTCTCCCCCAAAATCATTGCATGCTTGTGAAAGTTCAGAGACTGATCATAATAGGTGAAGTTTTTAGTCTCCTATGGACAAGACAGAGTCACGTAGCATTACTATCAGCATTTCACTCTGAACAATGGTCTCCATCCCTAACCTTGAGGGATCTGTCTCTAGAGGTGAAAGAATATTCCTATTTATTATCTGAGGAGTCCTGAGAAGTTATTCCAGTCATAGAAAATTCATGTTCGTAATGAACTGAGAACACATTAATAAATCTAAAAACCTCAATCTGGACTGAGCCCTGGTCCCATAGGAAGAAGGAAAGTAGACAGCCATCTAGCCCTTCTGCTTCCAAGCAGCAAACAAAAATACAAGGGGATTGCCAGTGGTTTTAATACTGCTTGCACTCTCTATATATAGGCAGAGGAATCCACTCTGCCTTCATCCCCAGAAGCAGTACCTGCAGGTAAGGATTGAAGCATGTTGCAGAGGCAGTGTGTGGAAAAATGCACTTTTGATGATGCTGTACCTGTTCTACGGATAAAAGACTTGACTCTTCAAGGCTGCCCATCACTAGTACTGAATAACCTGTGACTTCAGTTTATATCAGAATAAATGTAAAGGAGACACTCTTGTAGTCATGGTGCATAATACTGAGTCAAAATATTTCTAATTTAGGTCCTTACATGGCCACTATTACAACAGCATCTGTGCACCTCACAATCTTTTAATCTATTTTGTCTTTACAATACCCCTGTGAGGTAAGGAAGTGCTATTGTCCCTATCCTACAGAAGGGGAACTGAGGTACAGAAAGACTAAGGCCCAGATCCTCAAAGGTATTTAGGCAATTGACTTTCAATAGAAGCTAAGAGCCTAAATACCTTTGAGGATCTGAGCCCAAAGGACTTGTCCAAGACCACACAGGAAGTCTGTGGCAGAGCAGGGACTTGAATCCCAGACTAGCACCCTAACCACAGGACAGTCATTCCTTTCCTTACATAAACAAAAGGCACAGGCATTGCCTATATGAGACAACCGCTCAAGGTACTGGGTGTTTACTATCCCTGCACACTCTGAAGCAAGGTGGATGAAAATCAATGGATTAAAAAAAAATTTTTTTATAAAATGCTTTGAGGAAAAAGATAGTTAACGATAGTTTTAATTAAGATACATTATAGCTCAAAGACATCTCATAATGGAATAGAGATTATAAATTCTAATTCTATAGTATGAGACAATATATTCATGTAATGTTTAAGAAAAGCTTTGTAAATGAGTTCCAATCGTTCATGGATTATGGATCCAATCTTATGAGGTTCCAGGGACTTCTTTATAGATTTAGGTTAATCTTTCTATCTACCCAATGGGACTCAGTGCTCAGTCTAGAACAGTGGACCAGTAAAGCAGTGCTGGGGGTTTGCGCACTCCGGAAGATCACAGCAAGTTCGATATAACGCGGTTTCACCTATAACCCGGTAAGATTTTTTGGCTCCAGAGGACAGTGTTATATCAGGGTAGAGGTGTATTTAGCACTTACAATGCCCTTTTAATTTTCAAAGCACTGTATAAAACCAAGTAAAATACTTAACACCCATGTGAGTTAGGTCAGTATTATTCCCACTTTGCAGATTAGAAAAGAGCACTGGAGCATCTAGAGGTAATTTTACAGCAATAAAACCTGAAGTGATCAGGTGTAGTATGCGTGTTTAACAGCAGTTTAATATTTATATAGCTTTCCATCACTCACGCCCAAAGGTTTATAACTCTGTGCGTCTGTGTGTGAAATATAGGTGTGACAGTCTGAACTGTCACATGGGGGGGGGAGGAGAAAACTCAAGCTGGTGTCTCCAATTAGCCAATCCTCTCATAGGCTTCTGGGAATGGGTGGGGTCTGGCATCTATAGAAGATCCAGCTCATGAGTGGGAGAGGAAAAGCAACGCCAAGAAGACTGGATTGCTGAAAGAATGCCATGGGGATGTGGTGGTGGTGGTAAAGATACTGAATTTGGGGAGGCTAGGGTCTACCTCCCCAGGAAACTTTAGACTTGACTGAGAGGTAGGAGAATTATGGGACTAGAGGATCTGTATGTTGATGATAAACTGATATGCCCCTTCTATAAGCATTCCTACATTATCTCTGGTGTCCATTTTCTCCCTTTTTTCCTGTAGTGGTGAGGTCATCCTGGGCCCCCAGACAATGGCTTAGTGACACTTGGAGCTTTGGGATTTGGGGCTTAGGTGGAGGGCCAAGTAGACATCTTAATAACTGTCTGCTTAACTCCCCTCAAGCTGATGAGAATCCAGTGGTTCACAATGGTCAAATCATTCACCTACCACTGAAGCATGGCACTCTCTAGGATGGAACCCAACAGAAACAAAATGACCATAGCACTAATCTAGGAGCACTGGTTCAGTATTGAACCAAGGAAAGAGAAAGAGCTATGAAATCACCAACACCGCTTTAAAAAAAGCGATGATACCTACCCCCACCACTTAGGAAAGCACAAAGATATCTGAATACTAAGTGGGAGTTGTTTTCCAGGGATGGATTCCTCATAAATAGCATCCTAATCTCAAAAGAGCCCAAAGGTTTTTGCTACAAACAGAAAACAAAGCTCTTAAGCATGGTAATGTAGGATGCTGATTCTAAAGGACTTTAGCATCCCCTAGTGGTATGTTGAAGTTTTTGTAGGTTAGGCAAAGGTACGTAGTTGCTATGTACATTTAAAGCGAGACAGTAAGAGGAGCATCATACTGTTCTTGCTCTATCAGTATTTCAAAGAACTGAGTCAGCTCTGCCTGTACCACAGATCACTTATACCATATTCCTACAATGCAGTAGCCATTTCTCACACAGCCTCATATTCCAGTGTAAAAAGGAGAGCTTTCCAATAGAGAAAGCATTGTAAAGATTTCCCCCATCATGGCTCACTTCCACTTCTGTTTGGGCCAGGACACTTGAAAAATGCGAATCCATCAGTGCATTATCTTACTGCATATCAGCTACAAGCCAGCTGCTATAAAAAGGCAACTCCTGTACAAACATCAGCTAATACTCAGCACCCTCTGAAAGTTTCCCCAACTGTAAAACAGGAACACCAAGTAAAGTACTGTAGTATTTAACAGCACTACTATCACAAAACATTTCCTGAAAGATTTCATAGAGCATGTGCCAAATATCAAATGGTAAAAACTAAATATTGACTTGGGGCTTGAATACACACAAACTTATACTGAAATAATTACATCAGTTTTAATTTATTAATTGTAGCCAGCAGAGCAACCTTTCATGACTCAGTGATTAATGTTGCACATCATAATGTTCACCATGTCATACCTTAAAGGTAAAAGTGTCTCCCAGATCCCTCAAGTAATCAAATACTACCACAAAGCTGCTGGACAAGTCACTTAAAAAAAACCCTATTCCCTGCCTATGCTGCTGTTCATAGCTTTCCCAAGGAGCAAAATGAAATTGATATTCTTGTCAGTTTCAGGGCTCCCCACAGACTTCTGAATAGAAGCAATGAAATTGAACAGTCTTGTTAATTTCACACTGTTGCTAGTAGCAACAAAGGCTCTGGAGCAAGCCTAGAAAGATGTCACAGCATTGATTTATACTCTGTTCAAGTTTGAAAGGTTATCACAACTTAAAGGCTAGAAACTTAGAGTGGTGTGTGTTTGGGTTTTGTTTTTTAAAAGAAAATTCTGCAGAAGTCAGTGCTGTTGGTACCCTTGCTCACCAGTGAATTTGCTACTGGTCTGCTCAAACAACTTTTACAATTATCCTGAAATTTGAAGAAACCAAGCTTGAAAAAAAATTAACAGCTTTAGCCAAGTGAAAGTTACAATGAACTGACCACTCTCAGATTATAGGAGACAATGTTTTCCAAAATGCATAAAGCATTGTGATGGTGTGGAGCCACTCTTAATGCTGTATACTGACCTTGTTGAGTTATGTACTGTATGAATATATTGGTTTAGTTTAATAACATACACACTTAAGGGTTGTTAAGGGACAACACTGGACAGGAAAAGACCTAGGAATACCAGGTCAAAAAGACTACAGCAGTTTAAAAAAGGAACTCCTTGAGAGAGAGAGAGAGAGAGAGAGAGAGAGAGAGAGAGAGAGAGGCAGTTGTTGGGGAAGCTGTTTCAGGAAATCACTGACACAGGCACCCGCTGAGATACCTGAAGAAGCTAGGCCTGCCCAGGTTATCATCAGGAATAGAAGGGCCGTAAGACAAATATGTACACAGACTGTTTTTAAATCTTCTTCTCTCACATGCTTTCTTTGTATTATAAGAGCCATTTTGGTTTGGCTGTTTGGTTAGACTCCTGAAAGGAAAATAAGTAGGGTGAATACAAGGGGTACTGTAGCCAGGAGAGGTAAAGGCATGAGCACTGTGACCTGAAGGACTGTACTGAGGCCTTGTTTACACTAAAGGGAAAAGTCGATCTAAGCTACGCAATTTGAGTTACACTCAAATCAACATAGCTTAGATCTACTTACTGCAGGGTCCACACTATGTGACGTCGACGGGAAACGCTCTCCCACCAACTCCCCTTACTCTTCTCAATCAGGTGGAGTACAGGAGTCAAGGGGAGAGCGATTGGCGGTTGATTTAGCAGGTCTTCACTAGACCCACTATTTCGACCGCCAATGCATCGATCGCTGCAGCACTGATCCTCCGGTAAGTGTAGACAAGCCCTTAGACCAGAAAGGGGACAGAGGTGCAGCTAGTCCTGTAACTATAGACAATCATAACTTCCTGTGTTAATATTTCCAAGCAAAGATTCTATTATTGTATTAACCAGACAGTAAGACTGCCAGTAATAAAGCTTGACATTGACTTTACCAGCACTTGAAGATCATAAGAACAAGGGAGAGTCTTGCCAGACTAGCCTGGCAGAAGCTGCACCTGCGCAATGGTGAGAAACTGCTCAGTGTACCATGTGTGTGCAGTCTGAGTAAAGGGCAGAGCTGAACTTGTAGTGGGAGGGAATAAGGGCAGGCATGGGTTTGGGGCTAACTTAATGGGGGATAGTAGTGGCACTATGGGGGTAGACTGTGCTAAACTATGGGCCTTGGGGCAGGTATGAGCTTGAGATAATTATAAGGTAAGCTATGCCAGGCTTGAGGGCAGTCATGAGGTGGAGCAGAACTGAGGTCAGAAGGCTAGCGGGGGAGCCATGGAGCAAACAGTACTAGACTGGAGATAGCTATGGGGTAGGCAAACCCAAGTTGGAAGATAGTCATGGGGAAGTAGAGGAGCAGGCTCTGGGAGCTATAGTGGATTACAAATCGAATGAGTCCACAATATGATGCATATGCAAAAAAGGCTAATATTCTGGTATGTATTAACAGAAGTGTTGTTACATAAGATATGGGAGATAATTGTCCTGCTCTACTTTGCACTAGCAAGACCGCAGATGGAGTACTGTGTCCAACTCTGGGTTCCACGCTTTACATGTACATAAACTGGAGGGAGTCCAGTGGATAGCAACAAAAATGATAAAAGGTTTAGAAAACCCAACCTATGAGGGAAGTTTAAAAAAACTGGGTATGTTTAGTCTTGAGAAAAGAAGACTGAGTTGGAACCTGGTAAGTCTTCAAATATGTTTAGGGCTATTACTAAAAGGACTGTACTCAATTATTCTCCATGTTCACTGAAAGTAAAACAAGTAATGGGCTTAATCTGCAACAAGGAAGATCTAGGTTAGATATTAGGAAAATATTTAACTGTAAGGGTAGTTAAACTCTGGAATAGGCTTCTAAGGGAGGCTGTGGAATCATCATTGGAGGTTTTTAAGAACAAGCTGGATAAACACCTGTCAGGGATAGTCTAGATGCATGGGTTTTTTTTGTTTTTGTTCTGCCTCAGTGCAGAGGGCTGGATTTCATGACCTCTCAAGGTCCCTTCCAGCCCTACATTTCTATGACCTTTTTTCTCACTAACACTCATATTTCTTACTACATTTTCTCAAATTAGCAAATATGGAAAAGATTTTAAACAGGAGTTAAGTAGGAAAGGACTGGAAGTTTTCTCCTTTGCCATATCAAAATTTTGATTTTGTTCCCTTCCCTCAACCCCACAGCTCCTCTCCGTTCCAAGTCTTATCACTTTTTTCCTCTGCCCTGTTAGAGACCTCAACACCAAACTCCTACTATTTCAGATTATCCTCCAAGTGTTTGGAAAGCCCCAAGCTTCCCCAAAATGCAAAGTCTGCTCTCTCCAGTCAGCTTCTCCACACTTGCCACAGTCACAAAAGGGAACAGAGACTGATCAGACCTGGCACAAGAACTGCAAATGCTGTGCAACGTACTAACATTTGAAGGTGGTGAGACAAGCAGCTTTACAGTTGCCCAACCCACAATTCTGATCAGTTTCACCCTGATGGTGCTAGTGCAGGGGTTCTCACACTGGGGGTTGGGACCCCTCAGGGGTCACAAGGCTATTACATGGGGGGGTTGAGAGCTGTCAGCCTCCACCCCAAACCCTGCTTTGCTTCCAGCATTTATAATGGTGTTAAATATATAAAAAAGTGTTTTTAATTTATAAAGGGGGGGTCGCACTCAGAGGCTTGCTATGTGAAAGGGGTCACCAGTAAAAAAGTTTGAGAACCACTGTGCTAGTGGGTGTTCTTTTCATGTGCTGTTCCCAACTCTGCACAGATACTTTGTAGAGCAAAGCTTGATAGTACTACCCGGTGTGGTTAAGTGCTGGAGGCTGGAATGTTGTTGCCTCGGTAGCACTGTTTAGGCTGCTCAGTACTTCTGTCCTTGGAGTTTCGATGCTGTGAGTAGATAATGCTGCATGTTAGTTTAGCAGACTCGATGTTATTCATAAAGGAAGACCACAGGCACATTTCAGTGGTGAAGGCTCTCTGCTTGGTTGACAATAAACCTGGCTAAGTACTAGCTCCCTGGATCAATGTCTACAGTTACACTAACACGTGTGCTTGTTGCAATGGACTCAGCTCAGTCCGCGGTAAGACTTTCTGTTGCCCCCTAGGCTGGACAAAGGGTTACGGTGAAGTACCTGACATTTATAGGCTGAGGCAAACAACTGGAATACACAACTTACATACTACCTTACATAGTTCACCACATTTGTTACCTCCCCTTGTTCTTGATATTTTGAACAAAACATCTTTATTAACTGTATTGTAAAACCATCTTATTTTGTACTAGACTGAAATATATCTATACTAACGGGAATATATTGTCCAGCTGGAGAATATCTGAAGTATGTGGACAATGAAAGCACAATACCAGGGAGAATTTAACTCTTTGTGCATTATTGAATACAATAGCTCTACCTACAATTATTGCATTCCCAATATCTGATTGTTCTGTAAAGTACTTTGAGATAAGTACAAAAAGTATTTTATAGAAAATTAAACTAAACTTCAATATATACAATTGTTCTAGAAATGTCTTTACAAGACTAAAATAGTTCTAAAAGAGCTATAAAGTCTCTGGATAAAATATTCTACAACCTTCAAGGAAAGTAATTTCCTAAGAGTCCTAAGGACTTTAACCTAATTATCTCTTTAATGGTACATCAAAACACAGGAAAAATTAAGATAAAACCGGCTATCTATCCTTAGTGAGAGTTGTAGCTTCCATTTCCCCAGTTGCTCAACAGCACAAAAATGAAGGAATTTCAAAAGCCACTTTGTAATTAACTTGGGGTGGTTTAGCTGATACAGGAAGCTACCATTAAGGGTATCTAATTATTTTTCAGATGTAGTTGCAGGTACCTATCTCCAATACAATTACTCATGTCTGCTCATAAAGCCACAATGTTCATATGTGGTTTCCAAAGCAGACACTCGTAATACAACCAAAATTTGCTATTGTGGTTTATAGTGCCACCAACAGGAAGCCTCAATGGCTTTACAGTTGCCTATATATTCTACAGAGAATAGCCTGCATAGATCATCACAAGATTAGCCTCCAAAATGGAAGCCAGCATTTTACAACCATAACCACAAAGCCAGACACACAGGCTAGAGTACAGCAGAGATAACTATATGGGTTTGAGTTAACACTCGTTTCAGATGTTGCTCAAACCTGTACTGTCACACCAACAAACAAAATTTACTTTGCTTTCTGAATTTGTTCAAGGACCTCAAACGTCTTCTATCAATGATTTACTATATTTTTTCTAAATTTCCATGAAAAAGTACTCCCCTCACCTTCTCCACTAGCAAACCTTTTCTAAACACACTGGTAGACGGAACCCGTTTTTCTCCTTCCACAGTGTTGCTTGCACATCTTTATGGTGCTATCTACACTAGAACCAATCCATGTTACACATGTAAATACCAAATTACGTATTAAAATTGTTGGCATGCAGCAAAGTAGTAGCTGGGAGCACTAACAGTAGCATAGATACTGTTACATGTTGTAAAACAGATAAGGTCAGCAATCCTCAGCTCTTTGAACTACATGGAAACTGAATGAATTTGATAGGCAAGTCACTAGAAGGGGGATATATATTCTTTGTATGTTAGGTTTTTTTGTATAATCACTTTTCTGACACTTGCTTTCACCAATAGCAAATGTTCAAGAAATAGTGCATCTTACCTCCTTCATATAATTGGTTGTTTAACATTGAGTTCAGACCTAAATAAGCTAATTAGCTGTCAGCAGTGTTGGAAATCTACTAATCTTAATGGCAACAGCAAATTAAGTGAACCCTGGAAATAATGTCCAGTTCTGTGGCCTGTGTTGACAGGTCAGCCTAGATAATCATGATTCCTCCTAGCCTTAGTCTATGAATTGGTATAGTCTGACAGTATGATTTAACTGCAGCAAAAATTAGTTCTCATGCAGCTCTCTAAGAAAGGCATTTGACAGCTGACTTTAAAACTGCTATACGAAAGAAAGTCCTTCCACTGTCAAATGTTCTCAATGTTAAACTCTTGGGTAAACAACTTGTTTACTCGGAATTTCAGAAAAAGTGCAAAGAAACCAGTTTTAAAAAAATTGAATCCATAGTCTAAGCAAGAGACCAAGGTGGGTAGCTCTCAGAACAAGCTACTAAGTTGCCACTGCTGAAAACATGATCCTAAAACTATCCATATAGTTATCTACAGCCTGTAATGGCCAGTATTTTAAAAGGGCTTCAGAGGTGATCCTGGCAATTACAGACTGGTAAGTCTAACATCAGTACCGGGCAAATTAGTTGAAACAATAAGAAAGAATAAAATTGTCAGACACATAGAAGAACATAAATTGTTGGGCAAAAGTCAACATGGTTTCTGTAAAGGGAAATCCTGTTTTACTAATCTAGCTGAATTCTTTGATGGGGTCAACAAACATGTGGACAAGGGAAATCCAGTGGACGTAGTGTACTTAGATTTCCAGAAAGCCTTTGACAAGGTCCCTCACCAAAGACTGTTATGTAAATTAAGTTGTCATGGGATAAGAGGGAAGATCCTTTCATGGATTGAGAACTGGTTAAAAGACAGGGAACAAAGGCTAAGAATAATAGTAAATTTTCAGAATGGAGAGGGGTAACTAGTGGTGTTCCCCAAGGGTCAGTCCTAGGACCAATCCTATTCAACTTATTCATAAATGATCTGGAGAAAGGGGTAAACAGTAAGGTGGCAAAGTTTGCAGATGATACTAAACTGCTCAAGATAGTTAAGACCAAAGCAGACTGTGAAGAACTTCAAAAAAAAAAATCTCACAAAACTAAGTGATTGGGCAACAAAATGGCAAATGAAATTTAATGTGGATAAATGTAAAGTAATGCATATTGGAAAAAATAAACCCCAACTAAACATACAATATGATGGGGGCTAATTTAGCTAATTTAACTAATCAGGAAAGAGATCTTGGAGTTATCGTGGATAGTTCTCTGAAGACATCCACGCAGTGTGCAGCAGCAGTCAAAAAAGCAAACAGGATGTTAGGAATCATTCAAAAAGATAGAGAATAAGATGGAGAATATCTTACTGCCCTTATATAAATCCATGGTACGCCCACATCTTGAATACTGCGTACAGATGCGGTCTCCTCACCTCAAAAAAGATATACTGGCATTAGGAAAAGTTCAGAAAAGGGCAACTAAAATGGTTAGGGATTTGGAATGGGTCCCATATGAGATGAGATTAAAGAGGCTAGGACTTTTCAGCTTGGAAAAGAGGAGACTAAGGGGGGGATATGATAGAGGTATATAAAATCATGAGTGATGTGGAGAAAGTGAATAAGGAAAAGTTATTTACTTGTTCCTATAAGAACTAGGGGCCACTAAATGAAATTAATGGGCAGCAGATTTAAAACAAATAAAAGGAAGTTGTTCTTCACACAGCGCACAATCAACTTGTGGAACTCCTTGCCTGAGGAGATTGTGAAGGCTAGGACTATAACAGGGTTTAAAAGAGAACTGGATAAATTCATGGAGGTTAAGTCCATTAATGGCTATTAGCCAGGATGGGTAAAAAATGGTGTCCCTAGCCTCTGCTTGTCAGAAGGTGGAGATGGATGGCAAGAGAGAGATCACTTGATCATTGCCTGTTAGGTTCACTCCCTCTGGGGCACCTGACATGGGCCACTGTCGGTAGACAGGATACTGGGCTGGATGGACCTTTGGTCTGACCCAGTATGACCATTCTTATGTTCTTATGTAAACTGGCAATCAAGGTTAGCAATACAGCCTCCCTCAAGCTCAAAACAACAATCCTGTGACAGATTCTCTAGGAGATGGAAACCAACTCTGCAAATTGCCAGTCCAGCTAGGCAAAAAGCTATGATGAAAACCACTTGTGACAATCTCCTTTCTCTGTACCACATGCTTGATCAAAATTGTATCCTGCCAATTTATTCACTTGGCCATGTCCCTGCTGTCAAAAAACCTGTTTAGAAAAAAAAATACAAACTACTATACTTGCAAGCAGTAGCAACCCTCAAAGTATTGCCAGTACAATTTGTAACATGCTGTCTGATCCATCTGGAGAACACAGGAATTGGAGGCATGGGAAGGTTGTGGGGGTGGAGGGTTATATTCAGTTTTAAGCAGGTCAGTCCATAAAGTTCTGGCTAAAATGTTTTGAAGTAATTTGCTTATTGCCTTCAATGCTTAACTTCTTCAGGTAAAGTTTCTTTGTATACAAGAACATTGTATAGGAAGTATTAATATGCCAGAAATACTATACAAAAGGAAGGATATATTCTTTGTATGTTTCCTCCCAAGGATCTTTATAAGCCATTCAAATCAGAATCATTTACAGGTCTGTCGCATCTTATGCTGGGGTTACGTTCCGCAGTCAGCGCGTAAAGCAAAAATCGTGTATAGTCAAAATTACATTGAGTGTAATGGTGGGCGGAATCACCCACACTACAGGTACAGTATTAAAATTGTTATTTTTCTCCTTTTTTTTGTTTTTGCCGACCGTGTAAAGCTGAAATCGCGCATGTTAAATGCGCGTAAGATGCGACAGACCTGCACCTCACTTTTGGGGTGTAATACAGCAGCTTTTTAATAGTGTAATGTTGCCATACACCACAGTTTAGGATAAGATGTGGTCACTAATACTGAATCCAATTGAAACTGTAGGAGTAATTTAGATATGGCAATTGGGGCATTAGAGAGAACATGCCTATGATTTCAAGTTCTATTGAGGCATTCCTTTAGACACTTAACTGATCCATCCTCCTCCACTGTTTGGGTAATTAGTTGTTAGACAGGTATTTATATGTTATGGTCCCACAAGATTTCTTAATACAATGCAAAGGCAATCACCCAGAGTCCAGTCATTATATTACATCAGCACAGAGAATTTTGCAACAGGAAAATCTGGGCAATGAGCCCTAGCCCAAACTCTATATTTCATTAGCATGAATGAAAATTATAGGATTTTTAAAAGGAGTGTATACGAGCTATATCTCACATTCATGTATATTACGCTGACCCCCTATTCTTTCCCTCTGCCTCTTTCTTCTGTATCCAACTCCCTCAGGCTGTTTGAATTTAAAAATAAATAAATAAATAAACCCAACAACAAATGCAGTTTTATGCTTTCCCCCCCATGTCAGAATGTTTTTATCATGTTGCACAGCACTCCAACTGCCTTAGGGGAGCTTTAATGATGATTTTATTTTTAAAAGTACAGGCTTATCTTGCTTGACCTTGCTGCACAAAATAAAACGTTGCTAAACTCCTCCTCCCAGAGAACAAAACCTGGAACGGAAATGACCTGGCTCTTCTGGATCAAAAGCCTAGAGTGGTAGAGTCCACAAACAAAGAAATCAGAACTAGGACAAACCCAGCACTATTACGAACAGGAGCAACCAGGCCAGAGAAACTGACCATTATTCCTTTCTTGTTTGTTCCCTATAATAAACTTACTTTAACACTCTGTAAGTCACTTTAAAGATAAAAACCATTCCAACATCAATCTATACAATGTCCCAAGTAAGGTAATGTCCTTATTTTACAGAAGAAGAAATGAAGGGCTTATCTACACTTAAAGCCATGTTGCTGTACCACTGAACAAAGATACTACCTCCACCGACTGGAGAGCTTCTCCCATCGACATAAATACTCCACCTCCCTGAGAGACAGCAGCTATGTCGACTAAGAGAAGCCCTCTCATCAACATAGTGCTGTCTACACTGGGATTAGGTTGGTATAACTGTTGCTCAGGTGTGGATTTTCCAAATACCTGAGCAACATATTTATATAAACATAAGTTGGTAGTGTAGACCAACTAGAGAGAATAAGCAATTGTCAAGGGTCACACCAGGAGTCAGTGTTTGAGTCAATATTATAATGTTCAAGTCTCTGGCTCTTTGAGCATGGAACTAACTACTAGACTAAAGTATTGTTGTTGTTTTTTTCAGTAAATTATTGTATTGTATTTACAAAACTTCAATTTAAACTTGAGTTTATAATATACTACTAGCAACTACATGTCTGATCCATTTCTTGCATTTACAAGCCACAATTACATGTTTGTAGTAAGGCAACTTGCAGGGCCAGTTCATATAAGGCTGCCAAATCTGCAAAAGTGTCTAGGTCTTAGGGCTTCACTTCACCACAGACAGGCTGATATGCTAGTGTGGTGCCTCTGTTTTTAACTACTCACACTCCACTGCTGTGCTCAGAGCACTCAATGGGTGATAACTTGAGACCCCTGGGGAAATTTGTGTGTCTCTTAAATGGCCACCTGGTGCACAACACTGAAGGTTCCCTCCCCTTCCTTCTGTGTAACAAAATATATCTACCAGTCCTTGAAACTGCCTCCAAAAACACTGACACAGGTCCAGGTTAGTGCTCCCTCACTAGACTGCTGTGAAAAGATCCAGCCAATAAAGCCTAAGGTGTTCTAAGCCTCGAGTCCAGTCACCGCCCCTGGCATGGGATCCCCAGGCACGCACCCCGAGAGTTTGGACTATGTAGCCCAGTCCCTGGGGCTAGTACTGGCTTCTCAGATTCCCCCTGTAGCTTTAGCACACCCTCTCCCAGAACTCTACTTAAAGAGGTAAAGTAGAAGGCTTCAAGGGGGCAGGTGATAAGATATAGCACATGACACAAACTTTGCTCTTTAATACTATGAGAAATACAGATCTATACAAAAACAAACCCGATATGCATTTCTTTGCTCAGTTTCCTTACCATTCCAGAGCATTCTCTGTGCTGAGATCAGAGTCCTTTAGAGCCATCCAGCATCCTCCTGTTGCAGTGCATAGCTTGGGTTCTTAAACATGTAGCCTTCTCCCCAATCTACCACCTCTGGCCATCATCAGTCCATTCCCTTCTTCTCTCCTGCCAAACCTCATGTGTGTGTCCTGAGACTTTCCCTTGTGAATCCTTTTATAAACTTCTAGTCCCTTGATCAGGTGACTTCCGAATCAGCCTCAACTGGTGATCAGTGCTCTACCAGATGACTTTGTTGCCTGGCATTCTCTCCCCAGATAAACCAATTCTTCTGGGTGGGAGCCAGTCTGTCTAGGATGTTTGTATTAAAATTGAGGACCATTCCAAGTTTAAAAACACTCTATTGCCAGCTCTGTACCACAACACATTGGAATTTCAGCCCTACATGGAGGTGAGAAGGTAATAGCTTCCACACTCAGAATGTGATTTGCAGCTTGATAAAGAGATATACAGAGTTCATAATCACTCACACACACACACACACACAGTTTGTAAATTGTACAAATTCCCTAACTATCTCACACCCACACTAGTTCTGGATACATCTGCTCTCCTTCCCTCCTATGGGACTGAACCTCTATAACTAGCATGAGAGAGCAGATTGGGACAAAAGGGGGGCAAAGCAGACTTAGTGAGGTGTAAGGACAATTGGAATTTCAAAGTATCTTGTATAATAAGAAAACATAGTTGCCCCCATTTTTCCATAGACCAAAATGAATTAAATTCACAGATTCCAAGGCTAGAAGGGACCACTGTGATTATCTATTCGGACCTCCTGAATAACACAGGCCATAAAACTTCCCCAAAATAATTCCTAGATCATACAATTTAGAAAAACATCCAGTCTTGATTTAAAAATTGTCAATAATGGAGACTCCACCATGACTTAGTAAGTTGTTCCAATGCCCATTACACACTGTTAAAAACTTGACTTTTTTCCAGTTTGAATTTATCTAACTTTAACTTCCGGTCTTTGGATCATGTTATACTTTTCTCTGCTTGATCGAAGAGCCCATTATTAAATGTTTGTTTGCCATATAGATACTTAGACTCACCCCTTAATCTTCTCTTTGTTAAGCTAAATAGACTGAGTTCTTTGGGTCTTACTACGAGGCATGTTTTCCAATCCTTTAATCATTCTTGTGGCTCTTCGCTAAGCCCTCTTCAATTTATCAACATCCTTCTTGAATTGTACCAGCAGTGGTCACACCAGTGCAAAATATAGAAGTAAAATAACTTCTCAACTCTTACTCAAGATTCCCCAGTTTATGGATCGAAGGATCCCAATAGCTCTCTTGACCATAGCTCCTGTTCGGCTGATTATCCATCAGACCCCAAGTTATTTTCAGAGTCATTGGTTCCCAGAATAGATTCCCCCATTCTGTAAGTGTGGCCTACATTCTCTGTTCCTAGATCTGTAGATTTAGCTGTATAAAAATGTTTATGGTTTGCTTGTGCCCCATTTATTAAGCAATCCAGATCACTCTGAACACAGTGACCTGTCCTCCTCATTAGTTACCACACCCTCAATTTTTGTGTTGTCTGCAAACGTATCAGTTTATATTAAGACTGTGTTTTACATTCCTTCCTCTGCTGATCAGATCCCACTTGTACTTAAAAATCTTGATTAGCAAGTCTACTCTGAGTTTGGAAAGAAATATTGTTCTTCTATATGTTTCCTTATCAAGGACTTAAAATGGCAGTACCACCCCAAACTGCACTTGGAAAGAGTACACACAGATTTAGCAAGGTGCACTCTGCTGGTAGTTCAGTATGGGATGCAACTTCCTGAGCAGAGCTTGAGGAGGAATCTGGAAAAGCCAGGGGCTGGACTGGCCAACCATCTATATCTCCCCACATTTGCTGGTGTTTCAAGAAAAATGGAGGCAGGTGGAGGGTTTTCATTTTCAGCCTGGCTGTGCTGGTCAATCACTATAATTGGGCACACAGAAGGGAGAAGAACATTGGTTTATCATTCATACAGTGAACACTGCTACAAGTACTGCCCTGCTCACCAGAGAAAGGATGGAATCCTGCAATCAGTAGGTTCCCTGGCAGTCGGCGAGAGAAGAAAGGAATCTAAGTGCAATGCCAACAGCAAAAGCCTCGGGGGGGATCTGGCAAACTGGGTCCAAGGTAGTGAGGGAAATTAATGGGAAGCTAGGTCAAGTCAGCAAGCAGAACAGTGTCCCTGGAAAAGGGAAATGAGCCTCCCTGGAAAAGGTAAATGAGCTCCTACTTCTCTAACTGCACCAAGGTTGCACAGAGGGCTTTGGTTGCTGTCTGAGATGACTGTTTAAAGATAAGAATTCAGCCTTGACTAGTGTTCACTATAATAACTTCTCTCCATTGAGTGAGTTCTTGTCTCTAGGGCACTAATCAGTTCTAGTGAAGTGTAAATGGACTTGAGGCCAATTCTAATAGGACTGAAGTATTTATTGAGGTAATGTGGGGATTCAGAGGTGAGAGCTATAACTCATACAATTTTAGATTTTTTGTGGGATGGGGGAATCCAGGCTTCTAAAAAAAAAAAAAAAAAATCTACAAAAAAGAGATTTCTATTTGTCTCACATCCTATGAAAACACCTCCTGAACTGCTTGCAGCAAAACTATTTCAAACACAGAGGGTGACAGTGAAACCATCTTGACTAGCTTTCACTGTTCAAGCTGAGAGTTAAAAGCAAGCAGTATAAATAGTGAAAAACTGAGCTGCTGTAATTTTATCTTGATAATCTAAATTACTATTAGTACAGAGAAATGCTCTTTCTAAATGGCCTGTCTACAACTCTTCTGCTATGAGGCAGGCTTCATTTCAGGCTCCCTCGCTCCCTAGTTCTATGAGACATCAGTGTCGGGGCCTGGGAAAGCAGGAGCTTGTGCTGGGCAGAGGAATTGCAGGGGACACAATCCGCTCAGCAACAGCAGAAGGGTCTCTATGTGCCTTTGTTCCCCAAAATGTTCCCCTTTCTCCTACCTTTGGCAGTTCAGATACGCTTTCTGGGGCATGGACTCTTTTACTCCACGGATGTACTGTACCTAGCACAACAGGACCTCAAACTTGGTTAGGACCTCTAGGTACGACTTCAATATACAAAAGAGCATTTACAGTAAGTTGGAGTAAAGAGAATGTGAATTAATCTTAACTGTATTACACTTAAACAACCACAAATGTTTCCATACACTATATTGTACTCCCTGTGCACATAATTTCTATTCCCAGCACTGCCTCAGCCCTTTAGAAAGTTATCACTATCCTTATTTGCTACCAAAACACCAAGGAGAGCCACTTTGTCATTACAGGGATAGTTTAGATTGTTTGATCAGGCTTTCATAGCAGCTCTGCTGTGGAGATAAAGATTTATGATTTCAACATCAAACTGAAGAGTTAGAAAGTACTTTCACCTATACCTGCCCCTGAGCTCCTCTGCCATTTTTTGGTGTTACAGTGATTTTCCTACTTTTAATAATTTTTCTCTCTCATGATGCTGTGCAAAAGACCCACACAAACAAGGAAAACTAATTGACTGTACAGAGGAAATAGTGAAACTGACTGTACAAGGTCCCATTGAATTTTTTCCTTTCTAATCTTTCTATTATAGCAACTTTGGATTTAACCTGCAATAGCAGCACACAAGACATTTGGACAGAAGTGACTTTTTTTTTTTTAAGTTGACAATGCCCTGAAGTCCATAGGCTGTTTAGTATAAAGGACGTTTAGAATCTCATCAATATATGGTGTATATTTAGAAAGTGAATTTTCATTGAAGGTTCCACTCTGCCTATGTCAGGTGGTAGATGTGCACAAGCCTGTATCATTGATTTACTAATGCTGTCATAGTGAATGAGTTTACATTAAAAAATGTGTAACCAGCGGTCCAGAATCTTAATGCATATGCTTGTTCTGTTGGGCACAGAAAGAGCTAAGCTGTCAGAAGCAGTTTTGCCACATAAACACTGGAGCATGATTGCCCTAGCTGAAATAAAAATCGATAAACCTCTCAGTAGCAGATTTAGGTCCTGAAGATTTTTAAAAAAAATGCACCAACATTAGACTTCAGCTCCTCATGCTCTTGCTAAGGTGTACAGCTTTCAGTTTATCATACTTCTCAACCTTCCTTGACCTACAGAATGAAGTACCCCCACTAATGGGCCAAAAAAGGCACAGGAAAATTACAAAAATAAAGTATTTTAAATTGTTGGCTTTCTGAAGAGGACCTTTTCCTGTAACCTCACTTTCATATTCAGTATTTTTATTTCTGTAAAGTGAAAGGAGATGGCAAATTTGAACTTCACCTAAGTCAGCTGACAGATGTAGACCATTAAAGCCAGGCCAAGAACAAAAACAGCCTGTTCAATGGGGGAGGGGGAATAGCTCAGTGGTTTGAGCATTGGCCTGCTAAACCCAGGGTTGTGAGTTCAGCCCTTGAGGGGACCACTTAGGGATCTGGGGCAAAATCTGTACTTGGTCTTGCTAGTGAAGGCAGGGGGCTGGACTCGACTCAATGACCTTTCAGGGTCCCTTCCAGTTCTGTGACATCTGGCTGTACAGCCACATAACCTTGCTTTCCCTGAGTGTACACTTCACCCCGACCCTATGCTTGGAGTTGCCCCCTACCCATCCGTGCCCTGACAGAAATCATTCTGGGAGCAGCTCCAGCCCCCTCCCTCCACAGATCTCAAGAGAGGGACACGCCAGAGCAGACTGCTGCAGGCAGCGATGGGGAATGGGGTGCACAGAGCTGGTGCCCCCGCAGACAGCGATGGGGGAGGGGGTGGTCGCGGCTGCCCCCAACGGTCCCTCCACAGTCGCTGTTACTTCAACCCCCCCACCCCTTATTTCCCACTGCAGACCCTGCCCCACCGGTCCCCCGGGGCGCCCCCTTCCCCAGTGATCGGCGGCTGCCTCCGCCCTCCTTACCGTGCTGGGTGAAGATATTGAAGCCGCTCTCCGCGGTGCGCCCGGCCGCCTCCCGCTTGCGGCCCGCGGGCCTGGCCGCGCTGCTCCCCCGCGCTCCCCTGGGCTGCTGAGGCGGCGGCGGCTGCTGCTGCTGGAGCCCGGCTCCCGGCTCCCCGACGCGGCCCACCTGCTGGCCCATCCCCGCGCTGCCGTCCTGGGCCCCCGCCAGCCCTCACTCACATGCCGCCTCCGCTGCCGGCCCGGCAGGCGGACTCCTGCTCCGGCGGCTCCCCACAGGGCTGCCCCCAGCCCCGCCGCGCTCCGGCCTGGGACTCACGGACTCGCCCCCTCAGCCCCCGCCGCCATCTTAACCACAGAGCTGCGGGAGAGAGGACAGAGCGGCTCCTAGAGACCCACCTCCGGTCCTCCAAGGGTGTCCTGCCACCGCCAGCCCCCTGACTCCACCCCTCGCCCCCTCCCTGACATCACCCAGCAACCCCGCGCCCTCCCCCTGACACCACTGCCCCTCCCTGACGTCACCCAGCAACACCCAGCCCACCCGTCTCCTCGCTGCCATCACTTAGCAACCCCTCCCTGACACACTGACCACCCCATCCCATCCCTCCTTTCCATCCTGCACTATCCCCTTGATTCCCCAGTAAGAGACCTGCCTATCCTGTACCATCTGCCTCTCGATCCCCGACAGCCCCTAGACCACACCTATTAACCTTCCCCACTTTTTCCATCCCCCTCATTACCCCATGACACACCTACAGTATCATCCTGACTATCCCCCACTGTACACTTGACCCCTTCCATGGTCTCCTCCACTATCTCCCCACATAGCTCCTACTATCTGTCCCCGCTGGCTGCACTACCCTGTTATTCTTCTGTCCCATAGTGCTCTTTCTGAACACAAGCTCTTCCCCGGTTCTGTAGAACTCTGTTTGGGACACTTGAAATACTGATTACGGTGGGTGCCATAGGATCATTTCATAATATTAGGACTGGGCTACACCTAAAATGTAGGTCAAGCTGGCTACATCACTGGGCTGTGAAAAATTTCACGCCTTGTGTGATATAATTAGGTCAACCTAATGCCGACTATAGATGCAGCTAGGTCAGGGGTTCTCAAACTGGGGGTCAGGATCCCTCAAGGGGTCACAAGGTCATTACATGTGGGGTCACGAGCTGTCAACCTCCACCCCAAACCCCGCTTGCCTCCAGCATTTATAATGGTGTTAAGTATATTAAACAGTGTGTTTAATTTATTAGGGGGATCACATTCAGAGGCTTGCAGTGTGAAAGGGGTCGCCAGTAAAAAAGTTTGAGAGCCAGTGAGCTAGGTCAACAGAAAAATTCTTCCATCGACCTAGCTACCTCCTCTCGAGGGAGCGGATTTACTAGAAGCGATGGAAAAAACGCTTCCAATTACTGTAGTAAGTGTCTACACTACAGTGGCATAGCTGCAGCTATGCTGCTGTAGAACTTGTACATACACTCGGACTCTCAAAGGTGGTCCTCTTCTTCTACTTTTATATTTCTTTTCAACATTTGGTCATTTCTGATGTAATTTTTTCCCATTTAAGGTATTGAGTAAAAAGAATAAACAGTGAAGGTGAAGATTATATCAAAAGACAGGTCAAATGCTTGCCCATTAATAGTCATGTGAAGAACTAACCATTATCCTCTAAAAGGCCTAAAAATTCCAGATTGGCAGATGTATGACCCAGAAAACATACCCTGATTATATGAGAAATGATATGTGATTTCCCCAAGGCCACCTTACCTGAAATAGTCACTAATAAAACAAAAACAGACATCTTAACGTTAAGTACAGAATTATATGACAGCATAAAATGGACAAATTTTCAACTACAGTTGCTGTTACATACATATATCAAGTAATATTCCAGTTACAAACCATAAGCATTTGGAAGTATGGAAACTAATAGATATTGGAGGAGAGAGAGGGAGTGATGACTGCAAGACTCTGGACTAGTGGAACAGTTTGTTGTTTTTAAGTTTTGCTGCTCCCCCCACCCTTAATTTTTTCATTTGGCCAAAGCTGGCAGGATGGGCAGCACATCACCAGGTTGTGCCTATGCTAATGTGTTCCCTAAGGACTTGTAATTAAACAAACTTGTCCTCTGCTCACTACAATGGTCTCTCATAAAATACTGAGTCAGATTCGAGTCCATGTCTTCATGGTGCTCAATGGCCTGCACCCAGGATACCTAAAAGATCACCTAAAACTCTGGGATGTAGACCATGGTTGACAACTGTTCCTCAGACACAGTGGAGCTGTCCATCACAAGGGGACAGCTCATTTGTGTAGGAGAAAGTGCTTTCTTTAGAGTCTGGTTGAAGACTGTGGAATGAACTCCCGTAACACCTAAGAACAACTTCAAACTTCAACATTTTCCATTCCAAATGTTAGCACACTTTGACTTTGCCTTCAGTAATAAAAACACAGAGCACAACAGAAATGAAAAAAATTTAAAAAAATAATTCTCACAATTTTCCTCCTGGGGAGCTAAGAAGAGAGGAAAAGTGACTCACACATGAGCGATGCTAGTTACATCACTTAATAAACTTCTGGAAGGTACCCAGATGCCATGTTGATAGGCACAAAAGAAGAACCTGAGTAGAACTGAATAGAACTATCTACACTAAATTAAGACACAATTACTATTCACTTAAACTTGCAGGTATACACAGAGGAAAAACATTCACAGTTTCTATGATTTATTTGGTAAACAAATTCAGAATGAAACTATATAACTTAAAAGTCTGGAACCTCTTACATTGGAAAGCTCTGAATATCTTTCAAATCACTTTAGCCTATCCCTATTTGGGAGTGAGGAATTTTGCAATGAAGATGCAAGACAGTTCATGTTATCTTTGCCTAAAATGTTATTTCAGTGCTTCTTCCTTCTTAAAATGTGGTTGTATTCCAAAAAGTGACTATGTAAGCACTTTCTAACTCAACAGATTGGCCCCCTTTGTGTGTGTACTGGAGACAAATCTGCTGCCTTTAGGGACAAATTACTGAGATGGTATGAGGTAAGACTGTAAAAGCCTATTGCATATGTTTGCAAAGTGTTTAGTATTTTATATAATCTAATAATACTTTGAAAACCATGCAATATGCTGTGCCTAATTAGCTTCTTAATAGTTTAGTGAAGCAAGAACGGGAATATGAATAAGAAACTCATAAATTCTAATTATTTTTCTGCCACTTTATCATTGTGTGCCCATGAGCCACATCCTTTCTTATCCTTAAAGTGGGCCAAATCATTATTTATCCACAGAGTGCTCTGAGTATTAATTACTTAATGTTTGCAAAGTGCTTTGAAGAGGAAAAATGTGTGTTAATGCTAATTATAATCAACTGTAATGTTACCAGCCTCATGTAGTATTAGGAATACATTGTTTATATAAAGCTAATTTTGTCTGAAAAGGTTTGGCAATATCCATAAACAAGGCATCCTGACAAATTCTGTCCTGACAATTTCTGTCTTCCAATGAGTTTTCTGTCACATAAGCAGTTTGGGAGAGGGGAAAAAATTACCAAAAAGTCAAGACAAAACTGAGATTGCAATGCTACTTTAAGGAGAAATATGACACTGCCAGGAGCACTTATTCACTAATTTAAAAGCATCTGCCATATATAAATTTCACAACTCCTTTTCCCAAACATTGACAACGGTCAATTGGTCACAAACACTGCATGCAATCTCTGCTCCAAAAAGAGAAGTTAAAATGTTCAGCCAATGAAATGATTCTTGGATGTTCTATATTACAGTACATGAAACAGCCTCTAGGTGTCATCCTAATCTCCCCTGTGGCTTGACAGTGCTGTTTGTTTGCTTGATATATCAATTGTGCATGGGAAATGCTGCAGAATAAATCTGTTGCAGCAAAGAAGTTGGAGTCAGAAGTGCACAAAGTGCTACAGGATGTCATCAATGTGGTTAATTTTATAAAAACGACCTTTAAATAGTAGAATCTTTACAATATTTTGTAATGAGATGGGGAGTGATCATGAAAATCTTTTGTACCACACAGAGGTTCACTGGTTATCTCATGGGAAAATGCTTGAAAGAGTTGTCGAACTTAAAGATGAGTTACGCATTTTTCTTTTACAAAAAGACAAAGTGTTCCAAATTTGCTGACCTATTCTGTGATGACAAGTGGCTATCAGTAGTATGCTACCTAGCAGATATTTTCAAAAAAATAAACACACTTAATCTTTCCCTTCAAGGTAAAAGTGACGTTTTAACCATGAGTGAGAAAGTAACTGCTTTCTGAAAGAAACTTGTGCTATGGAGAGAGCATTTTGAAAACGGATATTTGGAAATGTTTCCATCGTTATGTGATTTTGTTGCCAAAAATGATGTAAGTGTGTCATCTATAAAAACTCTCATATCTGCACACTTAAACTTGGAAACAGAATTTTCTAACCTGTTTAAAAATCTTCCAAATGAAGAGTTTCAGCGGATTTTGAACCCATTTGTTAAAAATATAAAAATGCAACACCTTCCGATTAGTTTGCAAGAACAACCGATTGACATCAGGGAAGATGGAAATTTACTAGCCGAATTTCAACAAAAACCTTTGCATAATTGGTGTATGGGATTGAAAAATGAGTATCATGATTTAGTAAGTGCAGCCAAGGATGCACATCTTCCATTTGGATCTACGTATCTTTGTGAGGAATCTTTTTCAGCTATGACAGCCATTAAAACCAAGATGTGAAATAAACTGAACTTAGAACCAGACCTTCAAATTGCTGTATCACAGTGTTAAACCAAGATTTTAAAAAATAATGAAGCATATTCAATCACGTTGCTCTCACTAAAAAATATTATTAATAATAATTTTTTGTGAGAGCAAAAAGGTTTTTTGTACCGTTAATAAATAAAATAAAACACATTATTTTTAAAATATTGCTTATTTCATCTTTATCTCATCCTTTTTTAATTTCTATTTTTGTGTATGTTTTATAATGTACATAATATATTAGCACTGTAGTACATGTATATAATTTATACATAAATAAATATACATATATTGGGGGTGCGTACTCAACATTTTTTTACTGATAAGGGTGCGCTATCAAAAAAGTTTTGAGACCACCGCTTTACTGTATAAATTCTATGGTGTTTTCTGTTATTATTAGTCTTTATTTCTCACTCACTTGCTGACCAATATTATCTTATTGTTTCCTTGTACTCCCCTGTCTGTCTGTATCCATCTGTCATTTGTTGTTTTATACTTAAAGTATAAGCTCTTTGGGGCTGGGATGTCTTTTTGTTCTGTGTGTGGCCAATGCCTAACACAATGGGTAGGGCCCTACTAAATTCATGGCCATGAAATCTGGTATCCCTCTATGAAATCTGGCCTTTTGTGTGCTTTTACCCTGTAGTATACAGATTTCACAGAGACCAGCATTTCTCAAAGTGAGGGTCCTGACCCAAAATGGAGTTGCAGGGGTTCACGGTATTGCCACCCTTACTTCTGCACTGCTGCCTTCAGAGCTGGGCAGCTGGAGAGTGGCAGCTGTTGGCTGGGCGCCCAGCTCTGAAGGCAGCGCCCCGCCAGCAGCAGTGCAGAAGTAAGGGTGGCAATATCATACCATGCCACCCTTACTTCTGCACTGCTGCTGGCAGCGACTCTGCCTTCAGAGCTGGGATCTTGGTCAACAGCTACCGCTCTCCAGGTGCCCAGCTCTGAAGGGAGCGCCACTGTTGTGTATTTGGTTGTCATGGGTTTTGTTACTATGGCAACTGAGTTAGACTATTAAGGGATAGCTCAGCCGGTTGAAACCGGCTGAGTGAGCTCTCTGTCTCTGTAAATAAAATGGAGGTTTTGGTTAGCTGTCTGCTCTCTGGCCTCAAGTGATTTCTTCCTAAACCGGCTGCCCCAAGGATATAACACTGGCGACGAGGATGGGATCCTGGTGCTGCTCCAGTAACAGAAGGAAGTAGAAGTCAAGGTAAAGACCAAACAAAGGAAAAAAGCTGTTTGTTTGCACTGAGTGTGAAAGTGAAACTAAAAATCATGGCTACTCTGACCAGGCCCCTGGAGCCTTTTGATGAGAATACAGAGCAGTGGCATGTGTATACTGAGCGTTTTGAGCTTTTTGGTATTGCAAATGACATTACAGAAGCGAAGAAGGTGCCAATATTCTTAACTGTTGTAGGGGCTAAAACCTACTCTCTGCTACGCAGCTTACTACACCCTGTTAAGCCTGAGACTAAATCTTACAGTGACATTGTGGAAATCCTGGGGTCTCATTTCTCCCCAAAACCACTGGTAATTGCTGAAAGATATAGGTTCCACAAAAGAGACCAAAAGGAAGATGAAACAGTTGTACAATTTGTAGCCATTGTAAAAAAGCTAACAGAACACTGTGAATTTAAAGAGATGTTAAATGATGCCCTGCGTGACAGGTTAGTGTGTGGCCTCTGCAATGAAGCTATACGGAAGCGCCTACTGACAGAGGCTCAGCTTACATTACAGAAGGCTGTTGATATTGCTGTCTCCATGGAACTGGCTACAAGGGAGGCACAATACATCGGTGCATCCCCTAGGGTGCAAAAAGTGTCACAAGAACTGACCCACAAAACGGTGCAGAGTCAAGAATGTTACCGCTGTGGTAAGCTGGGTCACCAGGCATCAGAATGCTGGTATAAGGACCTGGTGTGTCAACACTGTGGCAAAAAGGTACACATCGAGTATGCCTGTAAACAAAAGAAAAAGAGGCCTGTGGTCTGGCCGACAAAAAGAGGAACCTTGCATACCCTAGAGCAGACCCAGGATGATCAAGGTGACACCTCCTCACAAGAGGAAGTGCCACTGCATGCTTTGTCTTTGGCAGCGGGCTCACGTGAATACTGGGTAACCCCCTTATTGGAGGGCAAACCTATACGCATGGAACTAGACACCGGTGCAGCTGTCTCGCTGGTTCCGGAGACTGTGTATAAGGAAAAGCTACAGCATCTTCCGCTTAAGGCAACAAAAACTGTTCTGAAGACGTATACAGGTGAAGCTGTGCCCATGTTGGGCACTATTGATGTTAAGGTGGAGCTCAATGGACAGGCGGCTAAATTGCCACTGTTTGTGGTGAGAGGTGACTACCCAGCCTTAATGGGTAGGTCTTGGCTTGGGAAGATTCAGCTGAACTGGGCAGAAGTGCACCGGATGACTAAAGAAGAAACCAGTCTAACCCCTATACTAAGGAAACATGCTGCTGTTTTTGGAGATGATTTGGGAAGTATGAAGGGAATCACTGTGACATTGAACATTAAACCTGGCAGTCCACCAAAATATCTGAAAGCCCGAACTGTGCCATATGCCATCAGGCCAAAAGTTGAAGCAGACCTGGAGCGCCTGGTCACCAATGGAGTCCTAATACCAGTTACCCATAGCTCATGGGCCACTCCTATCGTTCCAATAGTAAAGAAAGATGGCTCTCTCCGGATTTGCGGTGATTTTAAAGTCACTGTCAACCCAGTGTTGTGTGCAGAGCAATACCCGCTTCCCCGCATCGATGACCTCTTCACAGGCCTGGCTGGGGGACAAAAGTTCAGTAAGATTGATCTGAGTCAAGCATATTTACAGATGCACATCGATGAAAAGTCCCAAGAGCTGTTGACTATTGTGACTCATAAGGGGCTTTATCGATACTGTCGCCTACCCTTCGAATCACATCGGCTCCGCCCTGTTCCAGAGGGCTATGGACCAGATCTTGTGTGGCTTGTCAGGAGTTCAGTGCTATCTGGATGATATCCTGGTCACTGGAAGAAATGAAGAGGATCACTTAAAGAATTTAGAGGCTACCCTACAAAGACTGGAAGAGTATGGCCTACGAGTTCGCAAAGACAAGTGTGAATTCTTCAAGCCCTCTGTTGAATATTTGGGACACATCATCGATTCTGCAGGTCTTCATAAGGCCCCTGCAAAAGTTAAAGCTATTGTGGAGGCTCCCCCACCTCGAAATGTAAGCCAGCTGCGTTCATTTCTAGGACTACTGAACTATTATGGGAAGTTCATCTCACAGTTAGCCACACTGCTAAAACCACTTCATGAGCTCCTTGGGCAGAACAAGGCCTGGAAGTGGACTGAAGCCTGTGATGTTGCATTTAACAAAGCTAAGGATGCATTGTTAAATTCTGAAGTTCTAACGCACTTTGATCCGTCCTTACCCCTGCAATTGGCCTGCGATGCTTCCCCTTATGGAGTGGGAGCGGTCGTGTCACACATTATGCCTTCGGGAGAAGAAAGACCTATTGCTTTTGCTTCACGCACTCTAAGCAAAGCAGAAACTAACTACGCCCAAATCAAACGTGAGGCATTAGGAATTGTTTTTGGAATTAGGAAGTTTCATCAGTACCTATTTGGGCGAAAGTTTACTCTTCTTACAGACCATCGACCTCTGACATCAATTTTTGGACCCTACACAGGCATTCCCCCATTAGCTGCTAGTCGTATGCAACGTTGGGCATTGATACTTTCTGCACACACATATGAAATCAAATATCGGAAATCCACTCTGCACGGCAATGCAGATGGCCTCTCAAGGTTGCTTTTACCGGTCAAACATCAAGATAGTGCCCAAAAGGAAATCTTCTACTTTGAACAGGTAGAGAATACACCCATCACTGCTACTCAGATAAAGAAGGCAACCCGCGTTGACCCAGTATTATCCCAAGTTATAGACCTGGTGATGCATGGAAAATCTCGACAAACCTCTTCGGTCTCACCCGACCTTGTTCCCTACATGTCCAGGCGGACGGAGTTATCGGTCCAATCTGGTTGTTTGTTGTGGGGGAGGCGTGTCATTATTCCACCACCCCTGAGATCACAGATGTTAGAACAGCTACATTCCGGTCACTGTGGAATAGTGCGCATGAAGGAAATTGCACGAAGCTATTTTTGGTGGCCTAGATTGGACAGTGCTATTGAAGAGAAGGCAAAAGCTTGTATGTCATGTCAGGGTGTAAGAAATGCAACCCAGTGGGCACCCCTACACCCATGGGACTGGCCTGAAAACCCGTGGCAACGTATTCATGTTGACTTTGCTGGCCTCCTTGAAGGAAGCATGTTCTTGGTGGCAGTAGATGCCCATTCTAATGGCCAGAAGTCTCTATAATGCAGTCCACTACTGCAGAGAGTACTATCCAAAAATTACAAGGACTCTTTAGTCGTTTTGGTCTGCCAGAACAACTTGTGAGCGACAACGGACCGCAGTTCGTCTCTCAGGAGTTTCAAAATTTTATGAAGGCAAATGGGATACACCACATCACGTCAGCACCATATCATCCGTCCACCACCGGATTAGCTGAAAGATTTGTGCAGACAATGAAACACGCTTTGAAATCAGCAAGGGGACAACACTCCATTCAAAAGCGTCTGGATACCTTCTTACTTTCCTATAGAAACACACCTCATGCTACGACCCAGGCTTCCCCAGCCTTTCTAATGATGGGACGACAGCTGCGCACTTACTTTGATCTGCTGAAACCTTCTGAACCCAGACAAACTGTGCAACATCAGCAGCAATATCAAGTCATCAGACGGGCACCCAGAGCAAAAGACCGAACCTTTAGCCCAGGACAGCCAGTTTTGGCTCGGAATTATACTTCCAGAGCTAAATGGGTCCCGGCCACAGTCATCACTCAAACAGGACCTGTTTCCTATACAGTCCGGACTGCAGAGAATCTTACCTGGCGGCGACATGTAGATCAGCTGTTGCCAGGTCATGCCAGTCTACAGGACCCATCTGCAGTTGAGGGGTCTGACTTCATCCCTCCTGATGAGACACCGAATCATGAGTCACCTGTTCCTGACTGTTCTCCTCCATTACTGCCAGCAGCTGAGATACCCCTTTGCCCAGCACGAGCTGATACCACCTCCTCACCTATTCGTGCTGCGGACCCTGAGCCGCTAGTACTTTCGGGTCTAACAACACCAGAAGTTCGCCGTAATCCACCTAGAGACAGAAGGCCTCCTCATCGGCTGGATCTTTAGTTAGGGCGAACCCACGGTTATGGGGCAAAATAATCCCCAGGGTTTAGCCGGGAATGGAGGCAGTCTACCCTCCTTCTCTAGTTTAGTGTGTGTTTTATTTAGGGGATGTTCTTATTAGGGGGGGAGGAATATGTTGTGTATTTGGTTGTCATGGGTTTTGTTACTATGGCAACTGAGTTAGACTATTAAGGGATAGCTCAGCCGGTTGAAACCGGCTGAGTGAGCTCTCTGTCTCTGTAAATAAAATGGAGGTTTTGGTTAGCAGTCTGCTCTCTGGCCTCAAGTGATTTCTTCCTAAACCGGCTGCCCCAAGGATATAACAGCCACCACCAGCAGCAGTGCAGCAGTAAAGGTAGTAGTATCTCAATCCTCCCTACAATAACCTTGTGAACCCCCCACAACTCCTTTTTGGGTCAGGACCCCTACAATTAAAACACCATGAAATTTCAGGTTTAAATAACTGAAATCATGAAATGTACTATTTTTAAAATCCTATGACTGTGAAATTGACCAAAATTGTCTGTGAATTTGGTAGGGCCCTAACAATGGGGTCCTGATCCATGACTAGGGCTGATAGGTGCTATGGCAATACAGATAATACTAATTTAAAAAATCAAGCCACTTACTTAGGCTCTTATTTTGAAAATCTTGGGCCTGAATCCTTGCTGTCCTGTTGATTGATGAGGGATATTTATTGTATAGATGGAGCTTCTCTACCTACATGTTAACAGCAACGCATGAGAGATATTTGTAGTAGTATGCCAGACCCCTTAAAAAAAGTACAGCTAGTGCTTTGTAGCACAATGCAGGATGGTGTGAGGGCATACTACCCCCAATGCAGTCCAATGCACTGAGACAAAATTACCTCTATATCATTATTATGGACCACTACAGTCAGGGGCAGATTTAAGGGTTAGAGCATGGTCAGAAAACATGCTTAATGGTCCCAATGGTCATGTCACCATGTTAAAAGTTTTTTAACAGATCACAGGACTAAACAAAAGTAGAAGCTCACCTAAATTGTGTTGGCATGCATATGTCCAATTATTGGAACCTCATATCACAGTGACAGTTTTCCTTCGCAAATTGTTCTAATGATGCTGTTCAGTTCCAACCTTGCTATCTTGTCTTTCTCAGTTGCAAGTAGAGCAAGGTGTTGGAGATAGTGTCAAATGCATGTAGTTTTTGACATGTCTTAATGTGCTCATTGCCTGGTCAGTAGTATGGTGAGAAAGTCAACACAACATTTGCATTTCTAGTAAAATATCATCAAGAGAATTTGATACTGTGAAATTCAAGTAGCCCAGGACTCTAAGTGACAAAATGAACATCTCTGTGTCCTTGGTTCACGATATTATGTCTTTCAAGATGTATTATTTTACCAAGTCTGAAGAAAAATATTAATATTTTCCCCAGATGTTTAAGAACTTCCCCCTTTGACTCTTCTAAAGTTTATATTTTGAAGTTGCCTGAGATGGAAGAAATCAAATAGGCAGCTACCTCTTGAAATCCCTGATACTGAGATTTTAGTTCCCTGATCATATTGTCTAAGACCTCAAAATATTTCCTTCAATGATTATCCTTTGCTTCTAACACAGAATCATGTGCAAATTTATCAGCCATGTGGCATACACATCTCTTCTTGTGGCTTGATTAGTTTGCATTTTCAAAACCCATTGCTTCCCACCTGTTCTGAGATTCTTTTACAATTTCCAATTTTTCTTCCTTTCTGAGTTCACTGAGCTCTTTCGCTGTGCTTTCAAATGTCTGGAGGATTTAGAACAGGTCGGTTTTCTTTGAAGGATTCCAAAGGCTACAGCCAGGATAATTATGGGTATGTCTACACTATGAAATTAGTTCGATTTAATAGAAGTCAATTTTTTAGAAATTTATTTGATACTGTCATTTGTGTGTGTCCCCACTAAGCACTTTAAGTCGGCAGTGTACGTCCACAGTACCTAGGTTAGCGTCGACTTTCGGAGTGTTGCACTGTGGTAGCTATCCCACAGTTCCCAGTCTCTGCCCCCCATTGGAATTCTGGGTTGCGCTCCCAATGCCTGATGGGGCAAAAACATTTTCACAGGTAGTTCTGGGTACGTCATCAGCCCCTCTCCTCGCCCCCCGCCCATGAAAGAAATGGCAAAAAATCATTTCTCGCTTTTTTTCCTGGGTTACCCATGCAGAAGACATACCATGGCAAGCATGGAGCCCGCTCAGCTCACTGTCACTGTACGTCTCCTGGGTGCAGCTGACAGACGCGGTATTGCAGTGCTACACAGTAGCAGCTCCTTGCCTTTGCAAGTTGGCAAAGACAGTTACCAGTCATACTGTACCATCTGCTGCTGCCATGGGTGCTCCTGGCTGGCCTCAGTGAGGTCGGTCGGGGGCGCCTGGACAAAAATGGGAATGACTCCCCAGGTCATTCTCTTCTTTAAGTTTTGTCTAATGGAGATTCAGTCCTGCCTGGAATATCAGGCAAGCCTACTAAAGAGCCAGAGAGGCAAACGGCCGCTCCGAGTCAGAGCCCCAGACATCCCGCAGAAATGATGAGCTGCATGCCATTCTAGGGGGTGCCCCTGTAATAACTCCACCCATAGCTTCCCTCCTCCCCCACCCCTCCCAGGCTACCTTGGCAGTTATCCCCCCATTTATGTGATGAAGTAATAAAGAATGCATGAATTTGAAACAACACTAACTTTATTGCCTCTGCAAGCAGAGATCAAAGGGAGGAGGGGAGGGCGGTTGGCTTTCAGGAAAGTAGAGTGAATCACCATTCTGCACTTGCTCAGCCTATAGTTGGACTGCTCCTTACTACTGTCCAGGCTTCATGAGCCATGGGAGCAAGGGGTAGGCTGGGGTAGGTGCAACCGCGCAGTGCTGCTGACTGGGAGTGGAGCCTGAGGCAGAAGCCTCCAGCTGACATGATATTCCAGGCAGGACCGAATCTACATTACACAAAACTTAAAGACAGTATGACCTGAAGTCATTCCCATTTTTGTCAAGGCGCCCCCGACTGACCTCAACGAGGCCGGCCAGGAGCACCCATCCTGATGACAATGGGGCAGATTCATGCCATGGAACGCCGATTCTGGGCCTGGGAAACAAGGATAGACTGGTGGGACTGCATAGTGTAGCAGGTCTGGAATGATTCACGGTGGCTGCGAAACTTTCTCATGTGTAAGGGCACTTTCATGGAACTTTGTGACTTGCTTTCCCCTGCTCAGAAGCACAAGAATACCAAGATGAGAGCTGCCCTGACAGTTCACAAGCAAGTGGTGATAGCCCTGTGGAAGCTTGCAACGCCAGACAGCTACCGGTCAGTCAGGAATCAATTTGGAGTGGGCAAATCTACTGTGGGGGCTGCTGTGATCCAAGTAGCCAAAGCAATTTTTGACCTGCTGCTATCAAGGGTAGTGACTCTGGGAAATGTGCAGGCCATAGTGGATGGCTTTGCTGCAATGGGATTCCCTAACTGTGGTGGGGTGATAGACAGAACGCATATCCCTATCTTGGGACCGGAGCACCAAGGCATCGAGTACATAAACCGAAAGGGGTACTTTTCAATGGTGCTGCAAGCACTGGTGGATCACAAGGGACGTTTCACCAACATCAACGTGGGATGGCTGGGAAAGGTACATGACGCTCGCATCTTTAGGACCTCTGGTCTGTGTCAACGGCTGGAGCAAGGGACTTTCTTTACAGACCAGAAAATAACTATTGGGGATGTTGAAATGCCTATAGTTATCCTTGGGGACCCAGCCTACTCCTTAATGCCACGGCTCATGAAGCCATACACCGGCAACCTGGACAGTAGTCAGGAGCTGTTCAACTATAGGCTGTGCAAGTGCAGAATGGTGGTAGAATGTGCCTTTGGACGTTTAAAAGCGCACTGCCGCAGTATACTGACTCGGTTAGACCTCAGTGAAACCAATATTCCCATCATTATTAGTGCTTGCTGTGTGCTCCACAATATCTGTGAGAGTAAGAGGGAGACGTTTATGGCGGGGTGGGCGGTTGAGGCAAATTGCCTGGCTGCTGATTATGTGCAGCCAGACACCAGGGTGATTAGAAGAGCACAGCAGTGCATGGTACGCATCAGAGAAGCTTTGAAAACCAATTTCAATGACTGGCCAAGCTACAGTGTGAAAGTTCTGTTTGTTTCTCTTTGATAAAAACCTGCCCCCTTGGCTCACTCCACTTCCCTGTAAATAAACCACCCTCCCTCCCCCCTTTGATCACCACTTGCAGAGGCAATAAAGTCATTGTTGTTCAAAATTCATGCATTCTTTATTACTTTGTCACACAAATGGGATAACTGCCAAGGTAGCCGTTGTGGTGTGGTGGAGGAGGGAAGCATCGGGTGGGGTGGTGGAGGAGGGAAGGACAAGGCCACACTGCACTTCAAAACTTATTGAATGCCAGATTCCTGTTGCTTGGGCAGTCCTCTGGGGTAGAGTGGTTGGGTGGCCAGAGGCCCCCGCAACCGCATTCTTGGGCGTCTGGGTGAGGAGGCTATGGAACTTGGGGAGGAGGGCGGTTGGTCACACAGGGGCTGCAGCGGCGATCTGTGCTCCTGCTGCCTTTCCTGCTCAACAATACACCAGAGAATATGAGTTTGATCCTCGAGTAGCCTGAGCATTGCTTTATGCCTCCTTTCATCCTGCTGACACCACAAAACCTCTCGCTGGTCCCTCCTGTCCTCTCGCGCATCTCTCCTGTCCTCGCGTTCATCTTGTGCTTTCCTGCACTCTGACATTGTCTGCCTCCAGGCATTCTGCTGGGCTCTTTCAGTGTGGGAGGACTGCATGATCTCAGAGAACATGTCGTTGAGAGTGCATTTTTTTCACCTTCTAATCTTCGCCAGCCTCTGGGATGGAGATGATAGGGGGAGCATTGAAACATTTGCAGCTACGGGAGGAAAAAAAAAAAGGGAGAGTAGTATTTAAAAAGACAAATTTTAGAGAACAGTGGATACACTCTTCCATGGTAAACCAAGCTGTTAACATTACATAGCACATGTGCTTTCTTTACAAGGTCGCATTTTGACTCTTATATTGAGGGCCTGCCAGTTTGGTGTGAGAGATCACACACGCAGGGCTGGCGGGCAACAGAATTCAGCTTGTAGGCAGCCATGGTAAGCCACAGTCTTTTGGCTTCTTTAACCTTCATAACATGTGGGAATGGTTTCAAGCAGCAGCGCCCTCATGTCTCATACCAAGCACCCGTTGGGTTGGCCATTTAAAAGAAGGGGCTGCAGTTTTCGGGTTAACGTGAAGCACAAACCCAACTAAAGCCCTCCACCCACCCTATTCTCTGGGATGATCGCTTCACCCCTCCCCACACTGCATGGCTAACATTGGGGATGATTTCTGTTCAGCCACAGGCAAACAGCCCAGCAGAGATGGCCACCTCTGAATGTCCCCTTAATAAAATTCCCCTATTTCAACTAGGTGCCCATGAATGATATCACTCTCCTGAGGATTACACAGAGAGATAAAGAACGGACGTTGCTTGAATGCCAGCAAACACCGGGATTATACGCTACCATGCTTTGTTATGCAATGATCCCAGACTACGTGCTACTGGCCCAGTGTGGTAATGGAGGACGGAATAAGGCTGTCCTCCCCAGAAACCTTTTGCAAAGGCTTTGGGAGCACATCCAGGATTGCTTCACTGAGATGTCCCTGGAGAATTTCCGCTCCATCCCCATACACGTTAACAGACTTTTCCAATAGCTGTACTGACCGTGAATGCATCCCAAGTCTTCAGGGCAAATTAATCATTAAACACGCTTGCTTTTAAACCAGGTACAATATTTACAAAGGTACACTCACCAGAGTTACCTTCGCTGCCTTCAAGGTCCGTGAGCCCGCCTTGGGTGGGTTGGGAGGGTACTGGCTCCAGGGTGATAAACAGTTCCTGGCTGTCAGGGAAAACATTTTCTCTGCTTCCTTGCTGTGTGCTAACTTCAACATCCTCCTCTTCCTCCTCCTCCTCTTCCTCGTTCCCTAAATCCGCCTCCCTGTTGCATGAGAGTCCATTGACAGAGTCAAAGCACAGGGGTAGGGTAGTTGTAGGGGCACCCCCTAGAATGGCATGCAGCTCATCAAAGAAGTGGCATGTCTGGGGCTCTGCCCCAGAGCGGACGTTTGCCTATCTGGTTTTTTGGTAGGCTTGCCTCAGCTCCTTAAGTTTCACACGGCACTGCTGTGGGTCTCTGTTATGGCCTCTGTCCTTCATGCCCTTTGAGATTTTTTCAAATATTCCAGCATTTCGTCTTTTCAAACAGAGTTCGGATAGCACGGATTCATCTCCCCACACAGTGATCAGATCCAGTACCTCCCATTCAGTCCATGCTGGAGCTCTTTTGCAATTCTGGGACTCCATTGTCACCTTTGCTGATGAGCTCTGCATGGTCACCTGTGCTGATCAGCTCTCCACGCTGGGCAAACAGGAAATGGAATTCACAAGTTCGCAGGGCTTTTCCTGTCTACCTGGCCAGTGCATTGAAGTTGAGAGTGCTGTCCACACTGAGAGCGGTCACAATGAGCACTCTGGGATAGCTCCCAGAGGCGAATACCGTCAAATTGCATCCACACTACACCAAATTCGACCCAGGAAGGTCGATTTCAGCACTAATCCCCTCATCGTGTAGGAGTACTGAAATTGATTTTAAGAGCCCTTTAAGTCAACAAAAATGGCTGTGTCGTGTGAATCTAACACTGCTAAATTTGACCTAAACTCGTAGTGTAGACCAAGCTTAAGATCCTGTGCCTCCATAACAAATTGAGGTGTAACATCAAAGCCATCAAAGACAATTTGCTTTTTGCTCAACATATGTTCTCACTACTCCTGCTTTCAGTGACAGTTTCTTCTTCCAGGGATTCAATTATACTCTGAAAATTTACTGCCCTTGCCTTCATTTGAGCTGCCCATCTAGTCTTGCAGAGTGCCTTTAGATGTAACGTTCTTCAGAAGCCTGTTCAATTTAATCTGCTGTATTAATGCTGTCAACTTTTTCAGGGGCCTGAAGTGCATCATCAAGTTCCTCTTCCCTTTGCAAAACTGTACTCTCTCAAGCAAGAATTTGAAGATAAAGATTATTTTTACATTTAATCATCAGTTTTTCCCATTGACAGTTAAGAGTCTTTAAAATAGATACATCTCTACCACAATATAACACGGTCCTCGGGAGCCAAAAAATCTTACTGTGTTATAGGTGAAACCACGTTATATTGAACTTGCTTTGGCCTTCGATTGACAGACACCGATCCCCAGCTAGTTTTCAGAGCTCTTACAACCCCTACTCTAGGCTGAGGGGCCAGCATGGCGGCAGCTGTGACCACAGCGGGTCTGAGTTACACAGCGGCTACTCCTGGGCTGTTTGCTGCAATCTCGCTCTAGGCAGAGAACAGGGATGTCATAGGTCTCACCCCCACTTAGAGCTGTTGGGTTCCAAAATGGGGACCTGCATGGACTCCTCTAAACTAAAATCCTAGTTTAGATCTGGTAAAAGCTGCCACCACCCAATAATGTACGTGTATTGGGACACAGTCCTTCCCCAAAATCCTTGGGGATCCCAAGAGCCCCAAATCCATGGAGTTCTTACACCTAGGAGAAATAAACCATTCCCCCCTGCTTCCTCCCCCCTCCCTTTTCCTAGGAGAGATACCGGGATCCAACTACAGAGGAATGCCTTCCTCCTCCCTCCTCCCCTTTCCCTGAGAATTCACCCAAGGAAAGATCAACCAAGTCCTTAACAGAAAAGATTTATTAAAGAATAAAAAGAAAGTAACTGTCTCTGTAATACCAAGATGGAAAAATACACAGGGTCTAAACTTATCAATCTCTGGAGAGAATCCCCCCTCCTTTCTTTCTCAGTAAAAGCAATAACAGTACAGAATTAAAGAAATTCTATAGCAAAACACAGAATTGCAAATACAGAAATAAAAGTATAAGAATACTAGTTCCTTGCTAATACTCACTAGCTTGAATAGAAGAATTTATTGCAGAAACCTGGGAGGACTTGATTAAGATGCCTGGACTCCCTTAACTCCCAAGAGAGACTCGCAAAACAAAGGATACAGAAAAAAAACTTCCCTCCACAGGGATTTTAAATTATCTTGTCCCTGATTGGTCCTCTGGTCAGGTGTTCACAGGTACTGCTTGTTAACCCTTTACAGGTAAAAAACAAACCTTAACCCTTAACTAACTGTTTATGACAAGGGAAGTCCTGTTTTCCTGCCCCTGGAGATCCCCCCACACAAGGGCTTGGTCTCTGTCCTCTCTCTCCTCCTTGCTGGGTGAGGTGGCTCCTTGGTCCTGCCTCCCTGCTGAGGGCCGCGCTGGCTGGCCGCGGCCTTTGCTATGTCGGCAGCAGGGACTGTGCGGCCTGACTCCTCGATGGGGAGCTGGGCCCTGTGGGGTGGGGCGAGGCTTGGGCGGGGCACTGAGCTGGCAGCTCCCATGTCTTTCGCGCTGTGCCCTTCTTCTGTGCCCCGCTGCCGCCGCCCCAGATCACTGGTAGATGCGGGAGCTGGGTGAGGCTGGCCCTGCGGGTGGCCACTCCAGAAGCGTGTCCGACGTGGTGGCAAAATAACGAGCTCTGTGCAGGTAGAGATGGGTCCGCTCACGTGTGCCGGTGCCTTGCCGCTGGGGGCTGACGGGCTGTTACCTAGAGGACTCCACTCCCAGCCATCTCAGGCTGGCCAGTGCATCCTGTACCTGCCGGCGCCTCTGATCACTCACTGGGGGTGGAGGTGGGAAGGGTTGTTGGCTTGCGCACTGGGAGTTGTTAGCTGAACTGTGCTGCCAAGCAGCGCCGTTGTCTTTCTGTTAGCCAACAGTGGCACAGCCCTGCCCCCCAGAGCACTGCTTTACCACGTTATATCCGAATTTGTGTTATATTGGGTTGTGTTATATCGGGGTAGAGGTGTATATATTTCCTGCAGAGTTGCAAACAAACCTTCAGGTCTGGACTGGTCTTCTGTTAAGCAGCATGCACCAAAACTGGGTTAATCTGACGTGCTAGACAATGGATCTGTGGGGAACACACTTTGTCTCCCTTTCCTGAAAGATATTATCTAATTTTTGCTTGCAATCCTTCATGAGCTCTGGCCATAACACTGGCTCCATAATATTACTGTCCAGACATGTATTTGGGGTCTAATCCTTACTTGCAGAATAAAACATTAATTAACTGGTCACATGAAGATGCAGCATCTGCCTCACTTACTGCCACAAAGCTTACAAAATGTTCTTTTATATCTACTTTTCTTTCTATATGATCAATATTAACAAAGCAAAGAAAAATGGCCATTTGATCAATATAATTAATATCCATGCATCTGCTGTGACAGTAAAAAACTTAGCTTCTTTGCAGCTGTTAAGTATGAGACTCCTGGTTTCTGCTGCTAAAGGAGTTACAAGTTCATCAGTAATTGTCTTGTTCAAGTATTGGATTCTCTTGGTGTCACTTATATTTTGGGCAAAAGTTGTATTATATCTGGCAAGAAGTGTACTGATGCTCAAGTAAATACCACAATTATTGCTCTCCAGCACTTCACAGGGGCCCTTTAGGGGATACGTAAATTAGCTAAAGTTCTGACTCAGTCAAGCAATATTTTTTGGTACGTCTTGCTGTTTCTTAATTCTTTCAGATGCTTATTTATCAAACCCGCATTGAAACTATGACCCTTCGCAAACTGTAGAGCTGCCACATGTAACTGCACATGTTGTTTGCTTCTCCCATGAACAGATATAGATTTTAGCATATTCTTCCAATCACTGTTACCCATGTTGATTTTCAAGTTTCTGTATCCCGAACAACCAACAAATGTTATAGTATGCATAATCTGAAAGACATGGCTATGCTGAGCCATTTGACATGCAAATCTTCATGTGGTGCATTTTTCATTCTGTAAATGAAGATGAAAAATGGTGGTTTGTAGGGAAAAAAGGAAACTGCTCATTTGGCATATCACTTTCGGTGGTCTGGCAAGGACCAATCTGTACAAGCATATGCAATTGCTCAGTTGATAAAACTGTGTCTTAAAAGCATCATTTATCAGATGGGCATGGGAACGTCAAACCTATTTCAGCAGGAAATTTCAGCTTTGACCTGCTTCATTGTTGACCTGCTCATCTACAGGCCTTTTGGTTTTGCTTCTTTCAAGTTAATCTACAGGGTCTTTGGTTGTTGTTGTTGGGGTTTTTTTTTTGGTATTAAGAGCATCTTCTATGAAATCTTTGGCTTTGTTGGCTTGTAGCTCATCTACAGGGTATGCAGATGTGCTTGTTTCAAGCAAAGTTTCATCAGCTACTACTACAGGTGGAACTTCAGTGGTACTGCACAAATGGTTTTCCTGACTTAAACCTTGATACAATGACAGACTTATGTTTGCTGAATAGAGGGGCCATTCTTGATTTTCTACTTTAGACTGCAGGAGTTGATCAGAAAGTTTAGAAAATAATAGTTTCTGCTGCTTAGGATCTTTGGAGGCAGTTTGTAATAAAATATTTTTTTAAAAACAAATGTGTATTTGTGTTTATGGTTTTCATTTTCAAACATCTTACAGTATGAGATAACTAAGTTGGAAGTACAGGCGGCCTAAATAAAGTGTGTTTTTGTGCTGCTTAATTTATCCTTCAATTTGGGGCAGTAATCCTAAAAAAAATATTGATTTTTCTGTGCAGAATCTAGCAGAGAATGGCAGAATGAGAGCGGGGCTGGCTAGGGAGAAGCTGAAGCAGGAAGACACATACTTCTGTGACGGGTTGGGTCACAGAAACCTCCTTGTGACTGCCACCTGATATGCTGAGACTACCTCTGAGCCCGTTTTCCCTGGCATCTTAGGACTCCAGAACCCTGCCTTGTTGAGCCAGAAATGCTAGCCTCCTGAAAACACAGACCCAGGTCTGAACCACGTCCCCCAAAAGCTGCAGACTTAACTGAAAACAGCTTAGAAAGTGCTTTTGTCTCTAGCACTCAGATACCTAGTTCCCAATGGGATCCAAACCCCAAATAAATCCGCTTTACTCTGTATAAAGCTTATACAGGGTAAACTCATCAATTGTTCACTCTCTATAACACTGATAGAGATGCACAGCTGTTTGCTCCCCCAGGTATTAATTACTTGCTCAGGGTCAATTAATTAGCAAAATTAAGTATAAAAAGCAGGATTTAAGTGGTTCTAAGTAATAACAGACAGAACAAAGTAAATTAACAAGCAAAATAAAACAAAAAGTCTAAGCCTAATACAGTAGGAAACTAAATGCAGGTAAATCTCACCCTCAGAGATGTTCCAATAAGCTTCTTTCACAGACTAGACTCCTTCCTAGTCTGGGTTCAGCAATCACTCACACCCCCGTAATTACTGTCCTTTGTTCCAGTTTCTTTCAAGCATCTCTTTGGGGTGGAGATGCTATCTTTTAAGCCAGTTGAAGATCAAATGGAGGGGTTTCCAGGGCCTTTTATATTCTCTTTCTTGTGCAACATCACAGCCACAAGATGGAGTCTCTAGCCTCCTGGGCAAGTCACATGTGTATGAATGAAGGAGCTGCTGTTGGGAAATGTAGTTTTTTTCTGTAGCCTCTGTGATGTTGCACTCCTGATACAAGGAAGAAAGGAAAGCAGTAGAACAGAGACCCTGGACTTCAGAAAAGCAGACTTCGACTCCCTCAGGGAACTGATGGGCAAGGTCCCCTGGGAGAATAACATGATGGGGAAAGGAGTCGAGGAAAGCTGGCTGTATTTTAAAGACTCCTTATTGAGGTTGCAGGAACAAACCATCCCGATGTGTAGGAAGAAAAGTAAATATGGCAGGCGACCAGCTTGGCTTAACAGTGAAATCCTTGCTCGTCTTAAACACAAAAAAACAGCTTACAAGAAGTGGAAGATTGGACAAATAACCAGGGAGGAGTATAAAAGTATTGCTCAGGCATGCAGGAGTGAAATTAGGAAGGCCAAATCACGCTTGGAGTTGCAGCTAGCTGGAGATGTTAGCAGTAACAAGAAGGGTTTCTTCAGGTATGTTAGCAACAAGAAGAAAGTCAAGGAAAGTGTGGGCCCCTTGCTGAATGAGGGAGGGAACCTAGTGACAGAGGATGTGGAGAAAGCTAGTGTACTCAATGCTTTTTTTGCCTCTGTCTTCACAGACAAGGTCAGCTCCCAGACAGCTGCACTCTGCAGCACGGTATGGGGAGGAGGTGACCAGCTCTCTGTGGAGAAAGAAGTAGTTCGGGACTATTTAGAAAAGCTGGACGAGCACAAGTCCATGGGGCCGGATGCGCTGCATCCGAGGGTGCTAAAGGAGTTGGCTGATGAGATTGCAGAGCCATTGGCCATTATCTTTGAAAAATCATGGTGATTGGGGGAGGTCCCGGATGACTGGAAAAAAGCTAATGTAGTACCCATCTTTAAAAAAGGGAAGAAGGAAGATCCAGGGAACTACAGGCCAGTCAGTCTCACCTCAGTCCCTGGAAAAATCATGGAACAGGTCCTCAAGGAATCAATTCTGAACCACTTAAAGGAGGGGAAAGTGATCAGGAACAGTCAGCATGGATTCACCAAGGGCAAGTCATGCCTGACTAACCTAATTGCCTTCTATGATGAGACAACTGGTTCTGTGGATGAGGGGAAAGCAGTGGATGTGCTATTTCTGGACTTTAGCAAAGCTTTTGATACAGTCTCCCACAGTATTCTTGCCAGCAAGTTAAAGAAGTATGGGCTCGATGAATGGACAGTAAGGTGGATAGAAAACTGGCTAGATGGTCGGGCTCAACGGGTAGTGATCAATGGTTCCATGTCTAGTTGGCAGCTGGTATCAAGTGGAGTGCCCCAAGGGTCGGTGCTGAGGCCGGTTTTATTCAATATCTTCATTAACGATCTGGAGGATGGTGTGGACTGCACCCTTAGCAAGTTTGCAGATGACACTAAACTGGGAGGAGTGGTTGATACGCTGGAGGGTAGGGATAGGATACAGAGGGACCTAGACAAATTAGAGGATTGGGCCAAAAGAAATATGATGAGGTTCAACAAGGACAAGTGCAGAGTCCTGCACTTAGGACGGAAGAATCCCATGCACTGCTACAGACTAGGGACCGAATGGCTGGGCAGCAGTTCTGCAGAAAAGGACCTAGGGGTTACGGTGGACGAAAAGCTGAATATGAGTCAACAGTGTGCCCTTGTTGCCAAGAAGGCTAATGGCATTTTGGGTTGTATAAGTAGGGGCATTTCCAGCAGATCGAGGATGTGATCATTCCCTCTATTCAGCACTGGTGAGGCCTCATTTGGAGTACTGTGTCCAGTTTTGGGCCCCACACTACAAGAAGGATGTGGATAAATTGGAGAGAGTCCAGCGGAGGGCAACAAAAATGATTAGGGGGCTGGAGCACATGACTTATGAGGAGAGGCTGAGGGAACTGGGATTGTTTAGCCTGCAGAAGAGAAGAATGAGGGGGGATTTGATAGCTGCTTTCAACTACCTGAAAGGGGGTTCCAAAGAGGATGGATCTAGATTGTTCTCAGTGGTAGAAGATGACAGAACAAGGAGTAATGGTCTCAAGTTGCAGAGGGGGAGGTTTAGGTTGGACATTAGGAAAAACTTTTTCACTAGTAGGGTGGTGAAGAACTGGAATGGGTTACCTAGGGAGGTGGTGGAATCTCCTTCCTTAGAGGTTTTTAAGGTCAGGCTTGACAAAGCCCTGGCTGGGATGATTTAGTTGGGTTTGGTCCTGCTTTGAGCAGGGGGTTGGACTAGATGACCTCCTGAGGTCCCTTCCAACCCTGAGATTCTATGATTCTATGATTCTATGATAATGCTTTATAGAAATATGCTTATGAGTGTAAATATGACATAACTGGAATATGTTTTATGCTAGATATGCCATGTAACATATCTTTGCAAAGGTTATGATCTACTGAACCTATACATCCTATCTGTATGCATGTATCATTTTTACATCTGAGGTTATGAATATTGGCTATGTATTTGTTTAATTCTAAGTAGCCTCGGTGAAGCATTTGATCAGCTTCTTGAGAAAGGACTATTCTCAGTAAGTGCCCAATCAAGAAACACTTAACTGACAATGGACTTTGGGAGATGCCAATCCACATCTGAGCTTTCCTGGGAACATTCAAACGAACATGTAAACAATGGTGTCAGCCTGCAAAAAGCTGAATCGTTCATACACATGTGACTTGCCCAGGTGGCTAGAGACTCCATTTTGTGGCTGTGATGTTGCCGCACTATATTGGCAGGAGAGCTTCTCCTGCTGACATAGTTTCTGCCATTTGTGGATGCGGTTTTATTATGCTGACGGCATAGCTGTCTCCCGTCAGCATAGAGCGTACTCACCAGACGCGCTGCAGTGGCGATAGGGTTGCCAACTTTCCAATTTCTCAAAACCAGACACTACAGCTATGGTTCTCCCCTCCCCCTGCAGCAAAGCAAAAGAACTCTGAGCTGCTGGGAGCAGTTGGCATGGCAGGGAGCAGGTGGGGTCGGGTGGGGTGGGGTGGGAACAGGGCAGCAGAGCAGGGGTGCAGAAGCAGGAATGAGGTTGGAGGGTGAGGGAAGAAAGAGTTTATTTGACTGTGGTGCAGGTGATAGCATGTGGGGGCCCAAAATAAAAATCTGCATCGGGGTCCATCTTTTTGTTCTTCTGCCATGGGCAGATGGGAGAAGGAGACAGGGGGACCTGAACAAAGGGGAACCGCATCAGCATTTGTAGCCTTGCTGACTGTTAAACCTGCCAGTGAGTACAATAATCAGGGCTGGCTCCAGGGGTTTTGCCGCCCCAAGCAGCCAAAAAAAAAAAAGCTGAGATTGCGATCTGCGGCAATTAAGCGGGAGGTCTTTCGCACCAAGCGGGAGTGAGGGACCCTCCACCGAATTGCCGCCGAATACCTGAAAGTGCCGCCCCGCTCCGGAGTTGCCGCCCCAAGCATCTGCTTGATAAGCTGGTGCCTGGAGCCGGCCCTGACAATAATATATATAAATTTGAATGTGAAATAGCTAAGTGCCACAACAATCCACAAAATAAAGGCTATATGAGCCAGAAGTAAATTCTGGAAAGTGTTACCTGTAACAATGGATGTTACTATCACACAGAGGAATCTGATAAATTTGGCAAAATGTGGAAAATTCAACAATTCTTTACAGTTTACCTTTGACTTCAGCATACATGTGTGGGAGTGTCTTGGATGAGCATAATGGTTTTGAGTCCCTCCCTTCCCCTTCAGGCCTGGGAGAGGATTCACAAGATGTGAAATTCAAAATATGATGATGCCAGCACTAGGTGTTGTCTGATTTCCTCGCTGTTGTTTTTACGATTACTCATGTTTATGATGGTAACCAAAAATGGGGCCCCATTGTTCTAGGTGCCATACAAACACAAAGTAATATGCCCCTGCCCCAAAGAGCTTACAGTCTAAATAGGCAAGACAGACACAGAGTGGGGAAAGGGACTTTCCTCTTTGTCTCCTTCACCCACTCCTGACTTTGTGGCTTCTTCCAAACTGTCTCTCATGTTTGACACAGCCTCCCAGCTGATGTATTCCAAAAACACACTCCGTGTCTCACAATCATCTTGATCATCTTCCTATAAGTATTCCACTAGTCTCTCTGAGTTTGCTCCAATTTGTTTCTGAATTGTACCCACTAGGATCTGATTCTGTAAGAAAGCTCCAGGCATGCAGATCTCGATACCACTCAAAACACCATTGATTTCAGTAGAGCTTTACATGAGCAGAACTCTTTGCAAGGTTGGGCCCTAGATTGTGAGCTCTGTGAGGCTGGTACTCCATCCTCTCTCTGAAATACTTTTGTGAGTCTCCATGTGCACTTCTGCACTATATAATAGTTCTAAATAATTAAATGACTTCTTTTTTTAACGAAAGCATACTCTAAATTATTTTTGTTGTTTCTGTCGACAAAGAGCTGATAGATTCTTCCTTGCCAGACATTTCCTACTCCCGCTGAAGCCGTGGGACCAGCGGACCCTCTGCAGGCATGCCGCCGAAGGCAGCCTGCCTGCCACCCTTGCGGCGACCGGCAGAGCGCCCCCCGCGGCTTGCTGCCCCAAGCATGCGCTTGGCGTGCTGGTGTCTGGAGCCGCCCCTGGTTCCCACTCCTACAGGCAATATTCCTTTCCTAGTAGCTTCTTCTAAATCAAATATTCAGATATTCAGACTCTCCTTTCTCTAAACTGTATGTATTTTTACTCATTAATTAACATAGACTACCAAGGTAAAGCAACAAGTTAAATGGTAAATATGTTTATCTTACATGGGGCCCTGTGAATTCCATGACTGGAGTTTGGTGCAGTATTTATTGTCTGTTTATGATCCTAAGCTTTTTTTCTAAAAGAATGTTTCATGTCCTTATAGTTGTGAAGGAAATTTGTCAAATGTGAATCTCAGATGGCCCAAGTAATTATGCCTGCCTGAATCTGTGGCCATCCTGAAACAATAGTTTTGAAAGTCAAGTACCCAGTTCATTCAAATGAGGCATTTTCTGTACTCTGCACTCCATATAGAGACTTCTGTCAGTGAAACACAAGCATCTCCCTTATGACAATTGTAGATTTACACCTTTGTGCTCACTTGAGATGATTCCTAGGTCTATCTGCTACCCTGCTCACTGTTGCTAACAGACATGAGAACTGACTGTTACTCTGCTGTTTCTTCCTATACAGTATTCTCATACACAAGAGGGACACAAAGGCATATTTGATTTCAGTAAACCATGCAATAATTCGTTGCATTGCCATGGCTAACCTGCATCCTCTCCTCTTTTGTCTCTTATTTCTTTGGGTGCATCCACACTACAGAACTATTTTGCATGATCTACCCTTGAGTTATTTCCCTCATATTAGCCTATTATGAGAAAGAGCAGCCACACTACAGAATAACAGTCAAGTACTTGGGAGGGGGGTGTTACTGTAATGTCCACACTGGAGCTCAATTCTGTCCTATGTGACCCTAAGACTTCTGACCATCTAAGCCATATTCTCCTTCCCCTCCAGCATCCTCTCTGCTATGGTCAGAAGCTGCTTTCTCACCATTAGAGGACTCCTGGGGAAAAGTCTTCCCTCACTTGGGTTTGATGTCCCTGGAAAACAATGAGATAATAAATCATTTTTGTGTTCCTTGGGAAAAGCTTCTGCCCTTCCAGTTTCTGCGTCATAGTTAAGCAGAAGAAATTGCAACTTTTATTGGACCCTCTCTAGCTTTGTATGCTCCCTGGAGCTCCCTGTCCAGTGTGAAATCAGGGTCTGGTCTTAGGGCTCTGCTAATGATGCAATCAGTCTCATCGTAGCACAGGCACAGCCATGGGGAATTACCAGACTAGGCACTGAGGTCCTGTTCATTGGATTCCATGCTTGGCCAGCTCATATGAAATGACATCATACAGCTTGGCAGTTTGGTTCTTCCTCCTGAAATTGTGGGCCCTGTGAACCTCACAGCAGAGATTCTCTAATATCTTGGTGTCAGCCTCTGGTCAGCTGGCAGCACATTGAGATGAGGTTGTCACAGGTATGGCAATTTCCTGCAATATCTTTGGAAGAGCTGTGTTTAATTTATATATTATTGTGGGCAGGACCTGCTCCAGCTTTTTTGCTGCCCCAACCGGCGAAGCTGGAAAAAAAAAAGATAAAGCCGTGATCAGCGGCACTTCGGCGGCAGCTCTACCACGCCGCTTCATTCTTCGGCGGCAATTTGGTGGCGCATCCTTCGCTCCGTGAGGGACTGAGGGACCCGCCGCCGAATTGCTGCCAAAGACCCGGACGTGCTGCTCCTTTCCATTGGCCGCCCCAAGCACCTGCTTCCTTTGCTGAAGCCTGGAGCCGGCCCTGATTGTGGGCCATGGATTTCATGTAATTCTATGTGGGAGAGTGACCACAACCATCCAGAAATTAAGAAAAATGCAGAGGTGAAAGTGGGCCGGTATGGGCTGGAACAGCGTACCGGTAACAAGTGGCCGCTGGTACCAGCCCATACACAGGCCATGTTAAAACGCATTGCTGCCCCTTTTACCCCCGCCCCAAAGGCCACTGATGGTGAGGGAGGGGGACAGACAAAAGAGGCAGCTGCTTCTGAGCCTGGTGATTTAAAAGGGCTCAGGGCTCCTGGCCGCCACTGCTGCTACCAGCAGCCAGAGCCGCGGGCCCTTTAAATCACTGCCAGAGCCCCGGGTGGCGTGGGCCATGCAGTGTGGAAGGCCTGGCTGTGGGAGGCTGAACCTCAACCCCACCGCTTCTGCCAAGGCCCCACCCCTTCCAGGAGCCTGGAGCTAGGCCCCCTGACTGGTAAGTATTTTATCTTACTTTCACCCCTGGAAAAATGGTACCATCACCTGGACCATTTAAGGTAGAGTGGACTATTAACACCTCTGCAGTCATAGGACAAAAAAAGAGAGTTAGCGGTTTACAAATTGTTGTAATAAGCCATATATACAGTGTCTCTGTTCAGTCCATGATTTTTAGTGTCTAGCAGAGTTATGAGTTTAAGCTCCTAGGCTCGTATTTTGAAAGTATTGTGCAGATTTCCTTTGAGGATCAGGACTGATAGGTCAGATATAGAGTGATCACTTTGTGAAAAGTGATCGCTCACAGCTGACATTTTCCTGTGTGAGTTCATTTGAGAGCGTAGTAATTGTCAGGTTTCACCTACATAGTTGTTATTGAGGCATTTAGTGCAGTGGATGAGGTATACCACATTGTGATACCACTCTATTTTGAATGGTCCCTTAGAATACGTGCTAATTACTTATGCTAAACAATCTGTTCTACCTTGCATTTCCCAGACCTGAAGAAGAGCTCTGTGTAGTTGTAAAGCCTGTCTCTCTCACCAACAGAAGTTGATCCAAAAAAAGATATTACCTCAACCACCTCATCTTTCTAATAAGCTGGGAGTGAAACCCACTGGAACTTTACTCTTCAGAGCAGTGCTTTGTGGTTTTGCTCCTTTTTATTTTTCTTCCTTCAGAGTTCAGGACTGGTGAGATATGCTAGAGGCTCAGCAGTGACATTGGCTCATCTATTTTTTTAAAGCATTTCTTCACGCTTGCCATTGGCATCAATAACTACTGCCTTGTACTGAGTCTGTATATTATTTACAGCTCTACTTGTTGCTATGGTCAGAGAGGACAAGTTCCAGGCAGATGCTTTAGGGAGACTGGAAGTGGCTGGAGAATAATCTGGATTTTGTTTCTTTTGCTTTGCGTCCTCTCTGGATACCTACAACTTCTTTAACTTCCCACCTTCTAAACCTCCACCCAGTCCTGCTGTTGGTGTAAAGTGTGATGGGTTGGACCCCTCCTCCTCCCCGCCCTGTCCAGGATGCCACCTGATTTACTGGGGTTTCACTGACAGGGGCAGTGAGTTACATGAGCCTGTGGTGCCCGGGCTCCAGGAATATTCAGGGCTGGGGACCCAGCTACACCAATGTTTGGAGCCGGGTCTCTCACCCAGCCCTGCTTGGATCATCCCCTGGCCCCTGCCTGCCGCCTCCCGCGTGTGGGGGCTGCTTTGATCTAAGTAGCCAATGCAATCAAAGAGCTGCTGATATCAAGGGTAGTGGCTCTGGGAAATGTGCAAGTCATAGGGAATCCCATTGCAGCAAAGCCATCCACTAACTGTGGTGGGGCGACAGACGGAACCCATATCCCTATCTTGGCACCGGAGCACCAAGGCAGCGAGTACATAAACCGAAAGGGGTACTTTTCAATGGTGCTGCAAGCACTGGTGGATCACAAGGGACATTTCACCAACATCACCGTGGGATGGCCGGGAAAGGTACATGACACTCACGTCTTCAGAAACGCTGGTCTGTTTCAAAAGCTGCAGGAAAGGACTTACTTTACAGACCAGTGTCACGGAGTGTGGGGGAGTCCGGCCGTGCACCCCTCTTCCTGGGACTCACAGTGACTCTCAGCCAGCCAGTAAAGCAGAAGGTTTATTGGACACAGGAGCACAGGATACAGCACAACCAGGACCCCTCAATCGAGTCCTTCTGGGGTTCAGGGGGCTTGGATCCCAGCGTAGGATTCCCTGAACTCTCACCCCCAAGCCCCAAACCGAAAACTGACCCCCCTCCCTCCAGCCGGTTCCCTGCCTTTGTCTAGTTTCCCGGGCCAAGGTGTTGACTTCCCCTCCCCCCTGCCTAGCTCAGGTTACAGGCTCAGGTCCTGTCTCTCACCTAAATCCTCCCCGGCTCTCCCAACCCCCACACAGACAGCCCCTACTCCATCACACCTCTCCCCGCTTCGAGACCGAACTGAGCGGGGTCACTCTGCCCAGTGACCCGGGGAAGTTCGGGGCCCCCTCTCCGGGACAGCGCGTCCGCTATCAGGTTGGCATTTCCCTTCACGTGGACCACGTCCATGTCATAGTCCTGCAGGAGCAGGCTCCACCTCAGGAGCTTGGCGTTGGCTCCTTTCATCTGGTGCAGCCAGGTCAGGGGAGAGTGGTCGGTGTACACGGTGAAGTGGCACCCAAAGAGATAGGGCTCCAGTTTCTTAAGGGCCCACACTATGGCCAGGCATTCCTTCTCGATGGCCGCGTAGTTCTGCTCCCGGGGTAGCAACTTCTTGCTCAGGTACACGATGGGGTGTCTCTCCCCCTTTTCATCCTCCTGCATCAACACCGCGCCCAGTCCTGTGTCTGAGGCGTCGGTGAACACCATAAAGGGCTTGTCAAAATCTGGGTTTGCCAGAACTGGGCCACTGACCAGAGCCTCCTTCAGCGCCCGGAGAGCCTCCTGGCACTCCTCGGTCCAGACCACCTTGTCTGGCTTCCCCTTCTTGCACAGCTCAGTGATGGGGGCGGCTATGGTGCTTAAGTGGGGCATGAACCTTTGATAGTACCCCGCCATCCCAATAAAGGCCTGGACCTGCTTTTTGGTTTGGGGAGTGGGCCAGTCTCTGATCACCTCCACCTTCGCTGGTTCCGGCTTTAGGCAGCCGCTCCCCACCCGATGGCCCAGGTAAGATACTTCAGCCATCCCCACCTTGCATTTCTCAGCCTTTATGGTTAGCCCAGCCTCTCGGAGTCAGTCCAGCACTTGTCTAACCTGGGACACGTGGTCCTCCCAGGTCTGGCTGAAGACGCAGATGTCGTCAATATACGCCACGGCAAAACTCTCCATCCCGCTCAGTAGCTGATCCACCAGGCGCTGGAAGGTGGCCGGCGCTCCCTTGAGGCCGAAGGGCAGGGTCAGAAACTCATACAGCCCCAGAGGGGTGATAAAGGCCGATTTCAGCCTGGCATCTGTGTCCAGCGGCACTTGCCAGTAGCCCTTTGTAAGATCCATGGTGGTGAGGTACCGAGCGCCTCCCAGCTTGTCTAGGAGCTCGTCAGGCCTAGGCATGGGGTAGGCATCAGATACAGTGATGGCACTGAGCTTTCGATAGTCCACATAGAACCGGATCGACCCGTCCTTCTTGGGGACCAGCACCACTGGTGAGGCCCAGGGGCTGGCGGACGGCTGGATCACCCCCAAGGCTAGCATGTCCCTGACCTCTCTTTCTAAGTCTAGGGCAGTTTTTCCGGTGACCCAAAAAGGGGAGCATCGTATAGGGGGGTGTGACCCGGTCTCCACCCAGTGGACAGTCAAATTAGTGCGTCCAGGCTGGTTGGAAAACAGCTGTCGGTATAGATGCAGCACCCCTCTGATCTCAGTGTGCTGGGCCGGGGTCAGCTGATCAGAGAGGGGAATCGCCTCCAGGGAGGAACCAGCTTTTGTCCCTGGGAATAGATCCACTAAAGGGTCATCTCCCTGCTCCTCCCAGTGTCTACACACGGCCAACACCACATTCCACCTATCATAGTATGGCTTCATCATATTCATATGGTACACCCGGCGGTGATGAGCCCGGTTAGATAGCTCCACCACATAGTTTACCTCATTTAGTTGCTTGATAACCTTGAAGAGCCCTTCCCAGGCGGCCTGGAGTTTGTTCTTTCTCACTGGGATGAGAACCATCACTTGATCCCCGGTGGCAAAGGCGCGGGCCCGTGCCGTACAGTCGTACCAGACCTTCTGCTTCCTCTGGGCTCGGGCCAGATTCTCCCTGGCCAGGCCCATGAGCTCGGCAAGTCTTTCCCGGAAGGTCAGGACATACTCCACCACTGACTCGCCATCGGGGGCGGCCTTCCCCTCCCATTCGTCTCTCATCAGGTCCAGGGGCCCCCTTACCCGCCTCCCATATAACAGTTCGAAAGGCGAGAACCCAGTAGATTCCCTGTACGCGAACAGCAGGTGAGGTAAATACTTGTCCCAGTCCTGTGGGTGCTGGTTCATAAATGTTTTTAGCATCATCTTTAGCGTCTCGTCGAACCTTTCCACCAGCCCGTTGGTCTGGGGGTGATACGCTGAGGCCCAGTTGTGCCGGACCCCACATTTCTCCCACAGGGACTGGAGCAGGTTTGACATGAAGTTGGACCCCTGGTCCGTTAAGACTTCCTTGGGGAACCCCACCCGGCTGAAAATGGTCAGCAGCGCATCTGCTACGGTGTCTGCTTCAGTAGAGGACAAGGCCACGGCCTCGGGGTAGCGAGTGGCGAAATCTACCACCACCAGAATGTATTTCTTCCCCGACCGGGTCGTCTTGCTGAGAGGTCCCATTATGTCCATGGCCACCTTCTGGAAAGGTTCTTCTATGATGGGCAAAGGCCTCAAAGCTGCTTTCCCCTTGTCCCGGGCCTTCCCCACGCTCTGGCAGGGGTCACAGGATTGGCAGTACTGTCGAACATGGGTAAAGACCCCAGGCCAGTAAAAGTTCTGTAGCAGCCTCTGCCTGGTGCGTCGGATTCTCTGGTGCCCTGCGAGGGGGATGTCATGGGCCAGGTACAGGAGCTTGTGGCGAAACTTCTGGGAAACCACCAGCTGCCTCCTGATCCCCCATGACTCCACTTCCCTGGGGGGAACTCATTCTCGGTACAGGAACCCCTTCTCCCACAGGAACCTCTCCTTGCAACCTCTCCTCATGGTCTGTACTGCACTGAGGTTAGCCCGGTCCCTGGGCTTCCGCAAGGAGGGATCTTTCTGCAACTCGGCCTGGAACTCGGCAGCTAGGACAGGGATGGGGACCTGCTCTCTCTCACCAGCTGGGTCTGAGGCCGCAGCCTCTCTGAGCCATGTCCCTGGGCGTTCCCTCCCCACCAGGTCAGGGTCCTGCGCCTCGGGCAGAGTACCTTCCCCGTTGTCAGGGCGCAGTGCCCTGCGCCGACTCTGACTACGGGTCACGACCAGGGCACCCCGGGCGTTGCTTGGCCAGTCCTCGAGGTCCCCCCCATTAGCACCTCTGTGGGCAAATGTGGGTGTACCCCCACGTCCTGGGGGCCCTCCTTGGCCCCCCACTTCAGGTGCATCCTCGCCACGGGCACCTTGAATGGGGTCCCGCTCACGCCCATCAGGGTCAGGTAGGTGTCAGGCACCATCCGATCTGGGGCCACCACCTTGGGCCGGGCCAGCGTCACCTCTGCGCCCATGTCCCAGTACCCAGTGACCTTCCTCCCATTCACCTCCAGGGGAACAAGGCACTGTTTCCGGAGGGGCAGCCCTGTGCCCACCCTGTAAACCAAAACCCCTGTGTCTGGAGCATCCAGCCCCCCAGAGGAGCTGACCTGGGGCCCTCTTCCCTCCTTCCCAGGTGGACCGCTGCCAGCCCCCCTTTCCTGGGAATGTTGCCCCTCATCCGATTGGGTCTTTACCCAGTCAACCCTCTGCAGGTTGGGTCTGCTCTGTCTGTCCCTGAGCTTGGGGCACTGGGCCCGTATGTGGCCTCGTTGGCCACAGTGATAGCAGCCCATGTCTCGTGGGTCCCCTCGAGTGGGTCGGATGCACCTGACGCTGGATGTTCCCCTTTGGTGGGGGTTCTCCATAGGCCCCCGCTGGGAGGTCCCATGGTGACTTTCTCTCTGTGTTGAGGCAGGCCTGCTCCTTTGAGACTCCTCCCTGCCATCCCCTGCCCGACTGTCCACAAATTGGTCGGCCAGCTGGCCTGCATGCTGTGGGTTCTCCGGCTTCTGGTCCATCAACCACAGCCGCAGGTCGGGTGGGCACTGCACATACAGGTGCTCTAGTATGAACAGGTCAAGCAGGTCCTCTTTAGTTTAGGCCCTGGCTGTCCACTTGTGGGCATACCCCTGCGCCCAGTTGACCAGTTGTAGGTATGTGACCTCCCGGGTTTTATGTTGACTCCGGAACCTCTTCCGGTACATCTCAGGAGTCAGCCCAAACTCGCGGAGCAGGGCCTGTTTGAACAGTTCGTAGTCCCTTGCCTCCGCCCCTTTCATTCGGCTGTACACTTCCACGGCGGTGGAGTCCAGTAAGGGGGTGAGAAACGGGATCCTGTCTGCAGGGTCAACCCGGTGCAGCTCGCAGGCATTCTCAAAGGCTGTCAGGAAGGTATCTATGTCCTCCCCCTCCTTATGCCGGGCCAGGAAGCTCTTATCAAAGCTCTTTGTAGGCTTGGGTCCCCCCTCACTCACCGCAGCCGGGGCCTCATTGCTTCTCAGCTGGGCCATTTCCAGCTCATGTTTACGCTGCTTCTCCTTCTCCTCCAGCTCCTGCTGGTGCTGGTTCTCCTCATGTTTACGCTGGTTCTCCCGCTCCTTCAGTTCTTGCCTCCTTAACTCGAGCGCCTTCCTGTCATATTCCAGCCGCATCCGCTCCAGGGACAGGAAGCTCCGCCGGGACAATCCCCTGCTGGCCGCTGAGCCCTCGGTATTCACTGGGCTTCCCCCAACCCCTCCCCTAGGTATAGGTGGGCAGGGTCTCGGGGTGTCCTCAGCAGCAGTCTGGCCCCTCCAAGCCATGTCAGGCCCCGGGGCCCACGCTGTGTCCGCTGGGCGGCTTCCCTCTGGGACAGGGCTCGGTTCACCCAAGCGATCCTTCTCCTCCAGCTGGGCAATTAGCTGGTCTTTGGTGGACCTCCCAATGCGCAGCCCCCTCTGCCTGCACAGCTCCACCAGGTCTTTCTTAAGGTGCTTAGCATACATCTTCCTGCTGGCCACTCACTAGCCTGTGCTCTCAGCTTCCCACTGGTTCCAGGGAGACCCCTCATGCACCAGCCCTTCTTCAGGTCACCACCTCTCTGCCAGGGTCAAGCTGTAGACTCCTCCGCCCCTGGGACTGCTCCTGCAATCCCCCCGGGGGACCCTGTTACTGCAAAGTCCTTCTCTCTGGTCACACACGCCTCCCGAAACTGTCTCTCTCTGTCTCTTCAGCCCACCTGGTCCCCGTCAGTCCCCCTTCGTTTTGCTGCTCCCCAGTCACTTACTGCAGGAAGCACCGTCCATGGGGTGCAGTAGATCCCACCGCTAACACCAGTTGTCACGGAGTGTGGGGGAGTCCGGCCGTGCACCCCTCTTCCTGGGACTCACAGTGACTCTCAGCCAGCCAGTAAAGCAGAAGGTTTATTGGACACAGGAGCACAGGATACAGCACAACCAGGACCCCTCAATCGAGTCCTTCTGGGGTTCAGGGGGCTTGGATCCCAGCATAAGATTCCCTGAACTCACCCCCAAGCCCCAAACTGAAAACTGACCCCCCTCCCTCCAGCCGGTTCCCTGCCTTTGTCTAGTTTCCCGGGCCAAGGTGTTGACTTCCCCTCCCCCCTGCCTAGCTCAGGTTACAGGCTCAGGTCCTGTCTCTCACCTAAATCCTCCCCGGCTCTCCCAACCCCCACACAGACAGCCCCTACTCCATCACAACCAGAAAATAACCGTTGGGGATGTTGAAATGCCTATAGTTATCCTTTGGGACCCAGCCTACACCTTAATGCCATGGCTCATGAAGCCATACACAGTCAACCTGGACAGTAGTCAGGAGCTGTTCAACTATAGGCTGAGCAAGTGCAGAATGGTGGTAGAATATGCCTTTGGATGTTTAAAAGCACGCTGGCGCAGTTTACTGACTCAGATAGACCTCAGCAAAACCAATATTCCCATTATTATTAGTGCTTGCTGTGCACTCCACAATATCTGTGAGAGTAAGGGGGAAGACGTTTATGGCGGGGTGGGAGGTTGAGGCAAATCGCCTGGCCACTGATTATGTGCAGCCAGACACCAGGGCAGTTAGAAAAGTACAGGAGGGTGCGGTGCGCATCAGAGAAGTTTTGAAAACCAGTTTCATGACTGGCCAGGCTACAGTGTAACAGTTCTGTTTGTTTCTCCTTGATGAAAACCCACCCCCTTGGTTCACTCTACTTCCCTGTAAGCCAACCGCTCTTCCTCCTTCGATCACCGCTTGCAGAGGCAATAAAGTCATTGTTGCTTCACATTCATGGATTCTTTATTAATTCATCACACAAATTGGGGAAAACTGCCAAGGTAGCCCGGGAAGGGTGGTGGAGGAGGGAAGCACCGGGTGGGGTGGGGTGGTGGATGAGGGGAGGAGGGAAGGACAAGGACCCACTGCACTTTAAAGCTTTAAAACTTATTGAAGGCCAGCCTTCTGTTGCTTGGGCCATCCTCTGGGGTGGAGTGGCTGGGTGGCCGGAGGGCCCCCCCCCGCACCACGTTCTTGGGTGTCTGGGTGAGGAGGCAATGGAACTTGGGGAGGAGGACTGTTGGTTACACAGGGGCTGTAGTGGCAGTCTGTGCTCCTGCTGCCTTTCCTGCAGCTCAACCATACACTGGAGCATATGAGTTTGATCTTCCAGCAGCCTGAGCATCGACTTTTGCCTTCTGTCAGCAAGCTGATGCCACCTATCATCTTCAGCCTGCCACTTACTCTCTTCAGCCTGCCACCTCTCCTCATGTTCATATTGTGCTTTCCTGCACTCTGACATTGTCTGCCTCCACGCATTCTGCTGGGCTCTGTCAGTGTGGGAGGACAGCAGGAGCTCAGAGAACATTTAATCCTGAGTGCATTTTTTTCACCTTCTAATCTTCACTAGCCTCTGCGAAGGAGAAACATTTGTAGCTGGTGGAGGAAAAAGGAGAGTGGTTAAAAAGACACATTTTAGAGAAAAATGGCTACACTCTTTCACATTAAACCTTGCTTTTCACATTACACAGCACGTGTGCTTTTTACAAGGTCGCATTTTGCCTCTTGAGGGCCTGCCGGTTTTGTGTGAGAGATCACTCACGCTTTACCCCTCCACCCACGGCTAACAGCGGGGAACATTTCTATTCAGCCACAGGCAAACAGCCCAGCAGGAACAGGCACCTCTGAATGTCCCCTTAATAAAAGCACCCTATTTCAACCAGGTGACCATGAATGATATCACTCTCCTGAGTATCTCGCTGTGTTATCAAGAATGGATGTTGTTTGAATGCCAGCAAACCATACGCTGACATGCTTTGTTATGCAATGATTCCCGACTACATGCTACTGGCCTGGCATGGTAAATTGTCCTACCATGGCAGACGGAATAAGGCCACCCTCCCCAGAAACCTTTTGCAAAGGCTTGAGGAGTACATCCAGGAGAGCTTTATGGAGATGTTCCTGGAGGATTTCCGCTCCATCCCCATACACGTTAACAGACTTTTCCAGTAGCTGTACTGGCCGCGAATGTTAGGGCAAATTAATCATTAAACACGCTTGCTTTTAAACCATGTGTAATATTTACAAAGGTACACTCACCAGAGGTCCCTTCTCCGCCTACAGGGTCCGGGAGCCCACCTTGGGCGGGTTCGGGGGTTACTGGCTCCAGGTCCAGGGTGAAAAACATATCTTGGCTGTTGGGGAAACTGGTTTCTCCGCTTCCTTGCTGTGAGCTATCTTCAACATCCCCAAAACCCACTTCCCTGTTGCGTGATTCTCCATTGACAGAGTCAAAGCACAGGGTTGGGGTAGTGGTGGCTACATTCCCTAGCATGGCATACAGCTCATCATAGAAGCAGCATGTTTGGGGCTCTGATCCGGAGTGGTCGTTTGCCTCTCTGGTTTTGCCTGAGCCAGGGGCGGCTCTAGGGATTTTGCCGCCCCAAGCATGGCAGGTAGGCTGCCTCCGAAGCCGCGGGACCAGCGGAGCCTCCGCAGGCATGCCTGCGGGAGGTCCACCGAAGACGCGGACCAGCGGACCCTCCGCAGGCAAGCCGCCGGAGGCAGCCTGCCTGCCGCCCTTGCGGCGCCGGCAGAGCGCCACCTGTGGCTTGCCGCCCCAAGTACGTGCTTGGCGTGCTGGGGCCTGGAGCCGCCCCTGGCCTGAGCGCCTTAATTTTCATGTGGCACTGCTGCAGGTCCCTGTTATGGCCTCTGTCCTTCATGCCCTTTGAGACTTTTTCTAATGTTTTGGCATTTCATTTACTGGAACGGAGTTCAGCTAGCACGGATTCGTCTCCCCATATGGCGAGCAGATCCTGTACCTCCTGTTCGGTCCATGCTGGAGATCTTTTGTGATCCTGGGACTCCATCATGGTCACCTCTGCTGATGAGATCTGCACTCACCCACACCTTGCCATGCTGGCCAAACAGGAAATGAGATTCAAAAGTTCACGGGCCTTTTCCTGTCTACCTGGCCAGTGCATCTGAGTTGAGAGCGCTATCCAGAACCGTCACAATGGAGCACTCTGGGATAGCTCCCGGAGGCCAATACTGTCGAATTGCATCCACACTACCCCAAATTGGACCTGGCAAGGCCGATTTCAGCGCTAATCCCCTCATCGGAGGTGGAGTAAAGAAATCGATTTAAAGACCCCTTTAAGTCGAAAAAAAGGGCTTTGTCGTGTGGACAGGTCCAGGCTTAAATTGAGGTAACGCTGCTAAATTTGACCTAAAATTGTAGTGTAGACCAGGCCTTAGAGTTCCAGTTATTTCTCTTTACAGACTGGACCCCTGTCACAGCCTGGACTCAACACTGCCTTTCCCTGCAGGTGTTTTTAGCAGTCTTCCTTCCTGCGCAGGCAATGGAGGAAAGTCAAGCTTAACCTCCTCCCCCGCCTTAAAAAGGATTTACCTAAGGCGGAAATCCTTTGTTTGATCCCCATCCCCCTACAGTGGAAAAGTACCAACAAGTTAAGACATTGTCCAGTACCAGGTGACATGGTCACCTTACCCTGCTATGTCAATGCAGCATCCCAGTAAACGTCTCAGGAAGGAGGGAGATTAGCCTTTTCAAAGTTCTATTGCTCTCTTCCTAATGGCCCATCAAGGCTGATGGCCTGCTTTCTGGTGGGTGTTTCCCAAGTACATTCACAGTTGTAATTGTTACATAGTCAATATTCCTTACTTTAGATACAGAAATTATACATGTATACAAATTGGATAATCACATTCAGTCCATCATAACTTTTCCAATGATATCTCACATGACCCATCTTGCATAAAACAGATCTTAGTTATGTCATATTCATATCATAACATGATTTCTATGAAGAATATGGAGTGTAATGTCACAGTAAAGTTGGTGCTATCTCCTCTTCCGTGGCTTTTCCAGTCTGCAGCAGTCCCCACTGTGCCTGAATCAGATAGATCTGAGCAGAGAACACAGTGTAAGTCGAACACTCACATATTTAATACACACCTGATTGGTTCTAGGTTCCCTTTCTGGCCAGGTATTTCAAAAGTAAGGGTGAGGGGATAGGAAGGAACAGGGAGAAAATGGCTGTAAGCAGAGAAGAGGGAAAGTTAACGAGGAAGTGAAATAAAAGTTTCACATGCAAGACTTTCTTGCTTCATAGTAAATCTGGTGAAGGCACTCACAGGAAGGAGAATAACAGGCTTTGCAACAGCATCACCATAGAAACAGCCATAGCACTGGTGGGGGATGGAGTTATAAAAGTCTGCTCCCGGGAACTACTTTCCAAAGACATTGTCTATCTGTGTAGAGATTAAAATAAGATGAGAAAGGGGAAGTGACTGACTTTTAACACTGAACACTTTTTCCTTCCTATGTTTACAATGAAGGGTCAATTCTCCATGGCCTTATGAAGATATTTCCTTCCCTTGGATATTTCCTCTCTCTCTCTCTCAGTAACAAATTGAGTTGTTGGAACACCAAGTCAAGATTCCAGTATGCATTCCACTGTCAGCAGTAGAGCTCACTATAACTGCTGGTACCAACACTCTGTTCGTCAGAGGATGGAGATGGATAACTGCTGGTACCAACACTCTGTTCGTCAGAGGATGAATCCTCTGTTCGTCAGAGGATGGAGATGAATGGCAGGAGAGAGATCACTTGATCATTGCCTGTTAGGTTCACTCCCTCTGGGGCACCTGGCATTGGCCACTGTCGGTAGACAAATACTGGGCTAGATGGACCTTTGGTCTGACCCGGTACGGCCATTCTTATGTTCTTATGTTAACACAATTAGCATTGAGTATGCAGTGATAGCTGTATATAGACACTCAGGGCCTCACTTTCTTTTATAGTGTTTTGTGTGGTAGTCTTTTGCACTCAGGTTGCACAGCTGTACATGATTATACAAGGTGGAAGACAGTCTAGAATAGGTCATTTTTCTCACTTGGGCTTCTGGAAGACCAGCTTGTTCTGGAACTGGTATCTCTGGAGCCACTTTTAAATGATTCTTTACACAGCTTGACTTGGCATATTCCTAAATGAATAAGCTCAGAGCAGCTTTATCTGAGGGAGATAATTTCTGTAAAATACACTATGCTATAGATCCTAGAATGCTTTGAGCTGATGTCCCAAAGAGGATGACAATAATTGTTTAATGTTGTTGGGAACTTTGAGAAACTTCTTCTGCCCCTGAGAGAGAGAGAATGCATGTCGTATGCAGAGGGTGAAGAATAGTTTCAGAAAACTGAGCTGAACTTGGCACAGTCAACCAGCAATTCTGCTCTGTGCCTGGATTTTAGATGCAGTAGCTTTCACGGTCTGATGTATGGTCAGACTCACAGGAGGGCCATCTTGCTGTGTGTAGACTATAGGGCAAAATAATAATAATAGTCTTCCTTGTTTAAAAGTCCAGTTCATCAGCCAGACTGGTGGAGTTGATCCTATTACTCTGAAAATTGTACAGAAAAGGAAGGGATTATTCGCCCATTGGAAAACAATGCAAATTTCCTTTTCATGGATTACTAGTGGGGTCATGGCAGTGATTGTTGGCTCAGATGTCTCCTATTTGGTAATATTCAGTAACTCAACTCTTTGGTTTCTTCCCAGTAAAACTCCTGCTTTTGTTAAATAGCTGTGTGTGGAGGCTAGCAGCCAGTTGGCAGGTAGTAGCACTCCACTCTTCTTGGTGAGGTGAATTGAGTTTAAATGCAATGTGTGATGTGGTGTTTGTTTTCAGGATACTGCTGCCCTCTGTGGACAGTTGAGGGTTTGTATGTGTATAATTGTCCCCTCTGCTAGCAAAACTAGTGGAGTTGCTACTTTAGATTATTTTTGGAATCCTGAGTTTAATTCCTCCTGCTGCTTCTGTCTGTTCTTAAAAAGGAATTTCCTGATCTGAATCTGTTGTCAATTATTTTGGGAACTCTAGACCTAACCTCACAGTACAGAGGAGCAGAGATAATGCTGGTCTCACATGCAGAATCTTGGCACTACTATAGGAGGAATTGTGAAACCTGGAACCAAAGGGTTAAAAAATAAATAAGATTTATGAAGACAAGTCAATAATTCTAAATGATCTGGTACTTGCTGGAACTAGCCTTAGTTCTTCACTACAAAATACAGTTTTAGGATCTCGGGGTTAGGTTGAGATGATGCGCATCCTTGTGCTGTCACTTCTTTACTAGGCTTTTTTTTTCAGCCTGCAATTGCCTTCATTGAGGTTTAGCTTCAGCTTTCCATTCAAACCATTTCCCTCATTATACAAAGATGGCAGCCTCTTTGTAGCTAGGGTTGTAACCAGCTTTCCATTACATGGCTAATCTTGGTGCCCTTTTAAAAAGTCTTCAAATTTTTGTTTGTTTGTTTGTTACAAATGCAACATCAAAACAGATAACAAGTGTAAAGTAACACTGTCCTATGGGAAATAATGGTAATGATGATGTAGTGTTACAGACAGGATCACTGAGAAACTATAGTAATTAGGAAATAAGAATTAATGAGTCAAGATTGCAAAATATTCTGTGAGAAACAGAGGAAATTAGGCAATTGATGAAGCAATGTAACAACTTGGATCAAAGAAGAAAAGTGCATAAATTGGGGAAACAGCTCGTGTGGAGGAGGGCATGACATTCCCACTGTGATGGGTTCGGTCACAGAGATCCCCTTGGGACTGTCACCTGATGCTCTGAAATTACCTATGAGCCTTTTTTCCACTGCCAGCTTAGGACTCCAGAACCCTGTCTTGTTGATCCAGACACGCTAGTCTGCTGCAACACAGACCTTGGTCTGGTCCACGCCCCCAAAGCTGCAGACTTTCACAAAAAACTGCTCAGCAAGTCACTTATCTCCAGCATCCAGACACTCATTTCCCAATGGGATCCAAACCCAAATAAATCTGTTTTACTCTGTATAAAGCTTATACAGGGTAAACTTATAAATTGTCTGCCCTCTATAACACTGATAGAGAGATATGCACAGCTGTTTGCTCCCCTAGATATTAATCACTTACTCTGGGGTTGTTAATAAACAAAAGTGATTTTAATAAGTATAAAAGTAGGATTTAAGTGGTTTCAATAACAGACAGAACAAAGTAAGTTACCAAGCAAAATAAAACAAAACATGCAAGTCTAAGCCTAATACATTAAGAAACTGATTATAGATAATATCTCACCCTCAGAGATGTTCCAATAAGCATCTTTCACAAACTAGACTCCTTCCCACTCTGGGCCCAATCCTTTTCCCTTGTACAGTTCTTGTTAATTCCAGCTCAGGTGGTAACTAGGGGTTTTCTTATGACTGTAGCCCCCTTTATTCTGTTCCACGCCATTTATAGCTTTAGCACAAGGCAGGAATCTTTTGTCTCTCTGGGTTCCCACTCCTCCTTCTAAATGGAAATGCACCAGGTTTAAGATGGATTCCAGGACCAGGTGACATGGTCACATGCCCTGTGAGACCCCCCAAGCCTCCATTACTTCCAGCCTGACTCACAGGAACACAGGAAGGCTTACAAGTAAACAGTGTCATTTACAACCAATTGTTCTAGTTAATGGGAGCCATCAAGATCCTAAGCCACCATTAATGGCCCACACTTTGCATAATTACAATAGGATCTCAGAGTAATACTTCATATTTCTAGTTTTAGATACAAGAATGATACATGCATACAAATAGGATGAACACACTCAGTAGATTATAAGCTTTGTAATGATACCTGGCAAGAGACCTTTTGCAGGAAGCATATTCCAGTTACATCATATTCACACTTATAAACATATTTTCATAAAATATATGGAGTGCAATGTCACACCCACTTCTCTTTTAAAAAGATGGGGAAGGTAGGTAAGGGGGAATTTTGTAATTTTCTACTTCATTTGATGTACTGATGAAGGAAAAATTTAAAAGGGATTGAAGGGAGGACTGATAAGCAACCCTACTAGAGAACATTCATTTGCTTCTATTGCCATCTGCTAGGAATGTACTGAAGCATGGGCACAGAGTGCTGCTTGGATGCACTTGGTTTTTAAAAAAAACAACAACAAGGAGTCCTTGTGGAACCTTAAAGTTCTTCCACCAGTGGGGGAGAGGGAACTATCACTCACTAGCTTAAATTTCAGGAGTCTGAGAAGATCCAATCCTTCTGCTTGTATGATTGCTTAGAAATGCTTTCTATTTCACAGATTCAGATGGAGATTGTCATGTGATGAGGCAGGGAAATGAAAATAAACCTCCTTCATGCTATACTCAGAAACAGGGATAAAAGCAAAAGGGAAAAACTCTTGTGTCCATGTTCTGGATGTTTGCGGGTTTGTTTGGTATATTTTTTAACTATTTAGAAATAAGGAAGGTAAGAGAAAAGAGGTGGACAGTGAGTTTTTTTGTCCATTCTGAAAACTGAGCATTAGGTGTTATTTTTAGGTTAAATTAAATGCTCTAATTTAGGCACAAACTTTATGCTTGGTAAAACAAGATACCTTTAAGGTGGCTTCCACCAATCATCTCAAAACACTTTACAGACCTTAATTAACAAAATCCTAGAAGGAAGAGAGGAAAAGTCTGATTCCCTCTGATCAATATATTTAATATAATGGTTGGACTATTGACATACTGCCCCACTTTTGACAGCAGTAAAATACTCTTATGCAGTTGTCCTATTCTGCAGAGTCCTGTATCCCAGATTTCCATGGAGAAATATACACCATGAACAATGGAAAATCCTACCTTTTGATTTTTCAAAATGTTTGTATGTCTCTCCTGTTTCCCTCTGTGACCTTTAAGAATATTTTCAAGATGTTCTAATAAAGATATGACTGTGTCTGTCTTTTGTCTCCAATTATGGGCACAGCCAGGGCTGGTACAAAGATGTTTCGTGCCCTAGGCGAAACTTCCACCTTGCGCCCTCCCCCGTCCCTGAGCCCTGCGGCGGCTCCCTGTCCCCCCCACCCTGAGACACCCCCCTGTGGCAGCTCCCTACCCCCTCTCCACCCTGAGGAACCCCCCTTGCGGCAGCTCTCCCCCCGCCATGGCAGCTCCCCCCCCGGCCTGGGGAGCCGTGCGGCAGCTGCCCGCCCCAGCTCACCCCTGCTCCGCCTCCTCCCCGAGCACGCCGTGGCTGCTTCACTTCTCCTGCCTCCCAGGCTTGCGGCGCCTAAGCTGATCGGTGCTGCAAGCCTGGGAGGTGGGAGAAGTGAAGCAGCGACCGCATGCTTGGGGAGGAGGCGGAGCAGGGGTGAACTGCTTCACTTCTCCCGCCTCCCACGTTTGTGGCGCCAATCAGCTTAGGCGCCGCAAGCCTGGGAGGCGGGAGAAGTGAAGCAGCCACGGTGTGCTCGGGGAGGAGGCGGGGCAGGGGTGAGCTGGGGCGGGGAGTTCCCCTGCGTGCCACCCCCCCTTACTTGCTGCAGGCGGCCCTCCCCGCACCCCCCTTTCCCAGCGCCCTCTGCCTAAATGCCGGCGTTGACCGGGGCAGCTGAAGATCCGGCTGCTGCAGTCGCTGCCGAAGAAAATGCCGCCCCCCAAATCTTAGTGCCTTAGGCGACCGCCTAGGTCGCCTAATAGGTTGCACCTGCACTGGGCATAACAAGAAAAGTTCCTAAGTGGGGAGTGAGTGGGTTAGCTCCATCTTCCCGTTAAAGGTACATCATCCCCCAGCATGGTTTTCCTGACAATTTACTAATTTCATGTAGACGCTTTGTTGACCATAGAGAAATTTTCCCACTGGTTAATCTCCACCAGTGTTAGCAACAGTGGAAGCCTCAGTATGTCTAACTAGTGGGAAGGTGTTAAAATCTGTTGCGACAGAAACCTGGTTGCTAACATCTGTGAGACTGAGTGGGCGCTAACAATGGTGGAAATTACAAAATTTCCCTAATGTAGATGGGGCAAAGATGGGTAGTGGGTTAACATTGTAACCCTTTATATATTGTAACCTGAATCAGTATAAGTTATTTTCACTCAGGGCTGTACTCAGAGTCCCAGAGGCTACTTAAGCAAAGTTTGAACAATCCAGCTCAGTGGAGTTGTACAGATTTTTAAAAGTGTTTCTCATGACTGCATTGATAAATCACAAGTGAAGAACACATGACTGCTTGGTTAACTTAGACTGTGAATTTGAAACCATTATACTTGAAATAGGAAGGAGATAAGTAACACTTCATGGATGAAAGAGAGAGATTAGTTCTCCTTGTATGGACATTCCTTCCCTTCCCCCTTTTCACTGTGAAAGTATAACCACTGACACACAGACAAGCAAAGGTTACTAAAGATCATTTGTGGCTGGAATTTTCCAGTGAATCAGATTATTTCATATTGTTTGCATCAGTCTGTTTTAAACAGATATGCATATATGAACCAAGATCACAGATTTCAATCCACCAAGTATTAGAATTCTGGACAACGATTGGAATTGGACTTCTCCAGGACCATTTCTCATTTAATCTACATTACTGGTCAGTTAATTATTAACATTTTTGCTAATTAATTAGAAATATTTTCTTGATGAAATACACGGTATCAGAATACCTACAACATAGTAAGTAGTTGGTATGAAAAGCTGTCTCTAAGGGTGGAAAGTCTGAGAAGTTGACAGGAACTCTGCCTCCTTTTGAAATGCCTAGCTGAGGTTTTGTAAATCTGCTTGAAATGGATATAGCTGTGGAAAGCCTTTGTATTAAACCCAAGCATCGGGTGAGGTACTTGCTACGCAATCATTTTCCTTTAGAAGGACAATGTAAACTGCAGGCAGGCTCCCCTGGGCCTGGGACTCCTGCCAACCTTGGTTTTTTAAGCTGTGCTAAAAGGAGTGGTGCTGTCCTGGGACCAGATTACGAAGTGTGTGTGTATGTATGTGTGTGTGTGTGTGTGATGAGAGGGATTATGATGTAAGTGCCATTTGAGCACTCAGTTTGCGAGATGCCATCTAATCTATCCAGAACGGTTGAAAATGCACACATCACCTATAACCCTATAGCAGTATTGTACCCTCTCAGTACGTACAGGCCATCATCTTTATGTTCAGCTATGGGGGGGTTGTGGGGAGAGGGTATTTGGCAAAATATTGGTGTTTAATGTGCCATGTCATAGAACAGTTTTTAAAATAAGGGCTGAGGGAAAGCCGACAGGTGCAGAGGAGCATGTAGTTCGGACATCCCTTAGGGGAGGATCTATAAATGGAGATTCCCTATGTCCTAATAAAGAGAGGATGGAAAATGATAAAATACAGGGAGGATCTGATGAGAAACAGTCAAATGAAAAAGAGTCCCATTCAATTACATCATGCAATAGGGGACAGCCAAAAAATGACAAGTTTTTAAAATGCTTATATACCAATGCTAGAAGTCTAAATAGTAAGATGGGTGAACTAGAGTGTCTAGTATTAAATGAGGATATTGATATAATAGTCATCACAGAAACCTGGTGGAATTAGGATAATCAATGGGACACAGTAATACCAGGGTACAAAATATATCGGAAGGACAGAACAGGTTGTGCTAGTGGGGGAGTGGCACTATACGTTGATGCTATGCTTTCTTTAAATGAAGTAAAAATCTTAAATGAACTAAATTGTACTATAGAATCTCTATGGATAGTAATTCCATGCTTGAAAAATAAGAATATAGCAGTAGGGCTATATTACAGACCACCTGACCAGGATGGTGTTAGTGACTCTGAAATGCTCAGGGAGATTACAGAGCCTATTAAAATAAAAAACTCAATAATAATAATGGGAGATTTCAACTATCCCCATATTGACTGGGTACATATCACCTTAGAAAGGGATGCTGAGATAGTTTCTTGACACCTTAAATGACTGCTTCTTGGAGCAGCTAGTCCTGGAACCCACGAGAGGCAATTCTTGATTTAGTCCTAAGTGGAGCACAGAATCAGGTGCAAGAGGTGAATATTGCTGGACCGCTTGATAATAGTGACCATAATATAAATTTAACATCCCTGTGGCGGGGAAAACTCCACAGCGGCACAACACTGTAGCATTTAATTTCAAACAGGAGAACTACACAAAAATGAGGTTAGTGAAACAGAAATTAAAAGGTACAGTACCAAAAGTAAAATCCCTGCAAGCTGTGTGGAAACTTTTTACAGACACCATAATAGAGGCTCAACTTAAATGTATAGCCCAATTTAAAAAACATAGTCAGAGAACCAAGAGGCACTGTGATTAAACAACAAAGTAAAAGAAGCAGAGGCAAAAAGGCATCCTTTAAAAACTGGAAGATAAATCCTAATGAGGAAAATAGAAAAGAGCATATACTCTGGCAAATGAAGTGTAAAAATATAATAATAATATGGCAGAAAATATCATATTGCTTCTATATAAATCCATGGTACGCCCACACCTTGAATACTGCATGGAGATGTGGTCACCCATCTCTCAAAAAAGGTGTATTGGAATTGGAAAAGGTTCAGAAAAGGGCAACAAAAATGATTAGGAGTATAGAATGGCTTCCATATGAGGAGAGATTAATAGGACTGGGACTTTTCAGCTTGGAAAAGAGGCGACTAAGGAGGGATATGATTGAGGTCTATAAAATCAAGAGTGGTATAGAGAAAGTAAATAAGGAAGCGTTATTTACTCCTCATAATACAAGAACAAGGGACCACCAATTGAAATTAATAGGTAGCAGGTTTAAAACAAACACAAGAAAGTATTTTTTCACACAACGCACTGTCAACCTCTGGAACTCCTTGCCGGAGGGTGTTGTGAAGGCCAGTACTATAATGGGGTTCAAAAGGGAGCTAGCTAGATTCATGGAAGATAGGTCCATCAATGGCTATAAGCCAGGATGGACAGGAATGGTGTGCCTAGCCTCTGTTTGCCATAAGCTGGGAATGGGTGACAGGGCACAGAGCACTTGATGATTATCTGTCTGTTCATTCCTTTTAAGGCATCTGGCATTGGCCACTGTCAGAGGACAAGACACTGGGCTTGATGGACCCCCGGGTCTGACTCAGTATGGCCATTCTTATTTTCTGCAGTCCCCGCCTCCTGAAAATGCAGCTTCACCAAGGCTAGGCTCCAGTATGGTCTAGAGGTTCTGCCGCTGCCCACCGCAGCATCTGAGCACCTTCCAATGCCGCACGGAGAGACCCCGGGTCCCGCCACAGAGGGGCGAGCAGCTCCTCCTGCTGCCCTCTGGCGGGAGGTTCCCACCGCCCCCGCTAAGAGCCGCCGCAGGCCACGCTGGCGTCGGAGGGGCCCAGGCTGGGGGGGCCGACAGAGGGCAGAACTGCGGGCACAAGGGCTGGAGCTGGGGGGGGGGCAGTCAGACCGCGCGCACACGTGCCGCTCACGTGCTCCCTGCCCACCTTCCTCCCGCCCCCTGCGCTCCAGCTCCTCCCCTCTGCCCCGCCCCCAACACGCACGCTGCTCCTTTGCCCCCGCTCCTCCTCTCTGCGCCGCCGGCGCTAGCCGGTATCAAGGGGGTGGGGCCTGATTCTAGGACAGGCAGCCAATGAGAGGCGACGCTCGCCACTCCTTTCCTTTGCGCGGTGACGTAGCGGAGGAGGGGGAAGGCTGGAGCGTCCCTTTCTCGCTCTCATTCACCCAACCGGCAGTGGCGCTGAGGCGTAGGGGAGTCGCGCGGACACACTCCCTGAGGACAAGGTGACGTACCCCGCCACCTGGGCCGGGCGCTCGTGGGGTCTGCGCGCTGGTTCTCCCGCTGCCGGACTGCTGCGCGCGCTGACCTCGCCGGGGGCTCTCCGCCGGACGGGCCGGGCTCGGGGGCTGCCCTGCAGGGGCTGCGTGCGGACCGCCCCGCGCTGCGCGTTCATCTCTGCCACGGCGCCGCGAGCGTCTTAGTTCAGAGGCTTTAATTGTTGGCTGCTGCTGCTGGGGGTCGCGGTCCCTCGCTGGTGTGGCAGCCTTGCTATGGGGACCGCCAGGCTGGAGGGGGACGATCCTCGGAGCCCCAGGTCTGGCTAGGATTTGGCGGGGAGGCCACCTGGCTGTCTAGAGGAGACTGGCACAGATGACAGAAGATTCAGCTGCCCTGATCTATGTGGAAAGGTTAAAAGACTGGAGATGTTTAGACTTGGGACCCTGGTAACAGTTATTTTAATATTAAAGGCTGCTTTAAAGAGGACAGTGATCAGTTCTCTGTGTCTGCCGAAGGTAAAGTGAGAAGTAATGGGCTTAATCTGCATCAATGGAGAGGTAGCTTAGATGTTAGGAAAACTTTCCAATTATAAGGATAAACATTGGAATAGGCTTCCACTGGTTATGGCAAAGAAGGGGAGGGAAAATAACAAAAAAAATACAAGTGTGAGGGGGTTTAGCCGCCTGCTGCTGCTCCTTAGTTATGTTGGTTTTTAATGTCAAGGTCTGGATTAATAGTTGTGGGTGCAGAAAGTCACTTGCCATTAAGTGAGGTAGGTGTAACATTAAATCCTCCCTACCAGAAAAGGTGAGGTGATTCTTGTGTCCGTATTATAGGTTGTTCTTTGTATTCTTTTAGACTTTCATGTGTGTCAAGGTGAAACTCAGAAAACAGTTAGCCCTGTCTGCTGCAGTGCATCTGAAAACCTCTGATTTATCTTAGCCTTGTCTTGTGATTGGCTGGGCTCTAAAGCAGATTAGAGAAGAGAATGTTTTCTTTTTTTGTTATACTGACACATTGATTAAGACAGACTCCCCACAAGTATTATCCCATTCTCCCTGTGCAAAAATCTTTTATTTAATTTTGCATGATAAATGTCATTCATATCATCAAATCTATTTTAGGCAAGAGCTATATTTGTCTTTAAAACAAGTCTAGTGTATGTCAGTTAAACATACTGTACCTACAATACTGACTATTTTACTCTAGTTATATTCTTAAATTTACTTTTGGTGACCCACACCTTCCTATTTAACTTCTATTCCCCTTCCCCTCACTATCCCAAAGGCCCTTTGAAAAGGGATCTGGGGGTGGGTTTACCAGAGAAGAATGTGCAGTTCTTACCGCCTCTGTGGGGTTGAAAGTGCTACTGAGAAAGGTATCGAGCTTTGGGTGCACCTCGGATATTCCATGTGACACCGGACCTCTGAGTCCCCCCTAGAACTTTGATTTTTCAGGGGGGAAATGCCTTCAGTACATTGGGGAATATGTGAAGTAAACACAAACTGGTTTTGCTGTGGGGTGATAGCAGCAACAGTGGTGTACAAAGCCTGCCCCTGTGGACTATGTCCTTTTCAACCAGTTGTCTGATCCAGTGCATTACATCTGGTACTTGGTGAGAAAATATAGTAATTCTTCCTCTAAGGTCATTTCCTGGGTTATGTAAATCTGTATTAAAGCAGTAATACCTGTCATATCAATGATTGTTCACACAAACTACCTGCTATTGTGTGTGGTTAACTGGGAAGGTTTTCTCAAATTTTTTATTGTCCTTGATTATTTTATAGCTTGCAGTCTGCGGTGTCATCTCATAAGATAAACAGGACTAGGCCTGGTTAGTAGTAATTGCTATGGGGCTTCCAAGGAACATGTAGGTGCTTCAGGAAGTGATGCTGGTAGTTCAGTAGGTGGCATTCTTCCCTTTGTCTATACAGAAGCAGTGCCCAATGTGGTGTGGGGAGGAATGGAAACTGCTGCTAGATATAAAGTTTACAGAATCAAGAACAGTAACTGGTGCTGCTGTATCTTTAATGAGAAGTGAAGCTGAAGGCCTGACCACATGTGATTGAGAGAGATCCTGTTTCTTGCAGGAGTGTCAACCTTGGTTGTAGTGTTGGTACATTCTCTTAAATGGATATTGCCTGTCAATAGTGGGTGTAGTATGTGTGTTTATAAATATGCACACAGAGTATACTCTCATGGACTACAGAGACATTTCGGATGCTTCTGGATGAGAAGCACTTAGACTAGCTCCTTACATTTATCTTATGAAAGAAAAGTGTATGTAGTTGGTATTTTGGAAGCCCAGTCTGGGGCAGGGGCAATGTTAGGGAGCTTCATAGATTTCCATTTTGTTAGTCAAGAGTAGGGCAAGATGCCTTTTTCTCTTGGTGACTGTGGGAAATAACACCCCTCCCTCCCTTTAAAAAACAGGTCTACGTTTTGAATCTGGAGGTGGTGGTGCAGGAATCTGTGTTAGTAATAATTCAGCCTTCAGCAATGGCCCCCTGCTGTTGGGTTTGGCGTGGTTTAAACAAACACGGTTCTCTCTTCCTGTTTCACTGTGGTTTGCAGCACAATCATTCATTTGCCTAAATAAGGCACAAGGTTTACTGAGGACTTGGGCTTTTCTTACAGGAAGGGGATTGTCTGGTATTCTCAGGCTACTAATCTCTTCCGTGATGCCAAAGTGAAATTTGAAAAAGCAGGGAGGGGAGGAGAAGAATCTCAAAACCCCCAAACCAGTGTTGAGAGACAGGTTTTGCTATATAAATTACCAGCAAAAATCATGTGAAAAATGAAGCATTTTAAAGGCTTCACTTGTGAAGTGACTATCCCAACACTGTGTTGGGAGCCCTGAGGATTCCTAGTTGCTTAAAATGAAGGGTTTGTGTATTGGAGGTGGTTTGGGAATGTGGGGGAATTAACTTTTACTGTCCTACTTACTGTCTAGTGTGGAAAGAAGGGAGGAGAAGGTATGGTTCTTAGTACAGGTTTTACTATGTAGATAGTTGGGATGGGAGAGGGGGTTAGCTTTGTTAGACTGCCAGTCCATTTATCTGCTTTTTCTTTTTTTTTTTTTTTCTCCCCACCTCCAGTGAGCAGTCAAAGGCAGGAAAAATCTAGCATATGTAATAGCTGAATAAATGCATCATGTCTGAGGCCTTTTAACTAATTCTTTCCCCTCTTCTATGGTAGACTACAATGGTAGGTGAAGATTATACTTCCATAAGACACCGCCAGCCGAGTTCTACGGGACACGGGACCCCTGAGAAGAATGAAATGCAGAAGAGATCTGAGGCAGAGAAGCCATTCCAAAACTCAAGCAATGGTGAGTTATTTCAGTAATGGTTCAGGGCTATCTGTACCTGCAACCCACTGTAGCCTGGCTGGGGACATCTCCTCTCGGTGACAGGCCTCGTACCTTCACCTCTTTGAAGGAGGAATCCCACAATTCTCCCACTTTCAGACTGTGATTCTTCAGCAGGGCTGACTGGGCTAGAGCCTTCCTTTCAGGAGCTGTGACCCATATGTGGATATGGTGACACAAAACAATCCTTTCAAAACAACATGTTTTTCAATTTCATACCAGGAACAAAGCAGAACAAGAGCAAAGGGTTTTAACACATGCATGTTATTAAGCAATCTACATGCATGTTTGTCTTACGTAAAGATTAGGGAGGCTTAGCCAGACACCTGAACTTTTGGGGACTGCGGTTCAGTCTACTTTCATGCCATCTTTAGGGGGCAGACCTTTTATCAGTCCCAAATGTTCTTTGTTTCCCTGTATCTCTTAACCTGGTCAGACTGGTTTGTGCAGCCTACCAGAGGCTAATAGTCTTGGGTGTCTGCTAAGGAACTCCTGGCTGTGCTGCGGTCACCTTTCCTGTGGACACGGTGTCAAGTAACTCCTGGTGGAATTAATCCTGCTAGTCCTATAGCAAATGATGCAATAACAAATATCTGGACACATCATGTTCATAAAATATCATGAACGTCTCCCATACCTTTCACACTTTCTCATTGGCTTGATGAAGGGGCTTCTGGAGAGTTTGCACTTCATTTTTGGTGCAAGTGGAGGCACTTCACTGGAGCTCACTTGATGTGTGGGGGAGTAGGGAAAAGAATTCACAAGCTGGCAAAATAAGATTAATTACCCAGAAGTCAGTGTGAACTCCCGTCACCTTCCCCTAATTCTATCCTGTAGGAGAGGCTGGTTGATGGTGGAGTTTGAAGATTTCTTCCTACCTCTGCAGGATGGTAGGAATAGCCCAATATCTGAGTTAGCTAAAGCAGTTTATTGTCTGAGTTTTGAGGGTTGGAGCGAACCTATGGAATTCAGAAGTTTTCAAAGGGCAAAATGGAAAAGTGAAGCACAAATAGCAAGGAATAGGATTCATTATTGGAAGACCAAACAATGAAAGCACCAATGGAACCACTAATAGGGTGGCTGTCCCACTCTGTTGGAAGGAATCTGTCCTCAGATAATCATCATCAGTAGTCTGCAGCTTTGAGGTCCTCTTCAACTCCTTGCTGCTGCTGGAGTGTTCAAATAGCTATTGCTGTGAAAGATGCAGCCTTCCACCAGAGTCTAGTTAGAAGACTATACCTCATGCTATTGGATGATTTGGCCACAGTCATCCACTCCGTCATGGTTTCTAGGCTGGATTACTGCAACTTGCTTTATCAAGGCATGAGTGTTATTTTAGCCAGAATGAAGTAGCCAGCCTGTTTTGGCAACACCGGCCACAAAGAACTAGTACTGCTAATCACATTATTGTGGCTTCTTATAAAATTAAGTTAAAAGCTAATGTTCTCATTTTTAATTCCCTCTGCAGCTGTTTTTCGGCATGTCAGCGAGTGCCTTTTTCCTTGACAACTATATCTTGCAAGTATACATGTTCCTCAGGTGCTTTGGAGCTGTCATCCTTGTGGTGAAATCTTTGAGTGGTAGTTGGGCTTTCTCTGCAAGAGGAGATGGGACTTTGGAATTTATTACCAGAGAAAATCATTGATCTTATAGGCTTCAGAATAGGCAATATTTCAGTTTCACTTTCTCAGACAGAAAAGGGGTGGAACAAAAAGTGAAGTTAGAAGGAAGAGTTTTAAATTTTATTTAAAACAAACCAACAACAACCACCAGATTATCTAGGAGAAAGGAAGAGTGGAAAACTACAAGTGGCCTGGAGTTGATTCTTAACTCTTGGGTGGCTTTACTAATCTCTTTATTTCTGCTCTAGCTAGACTGCATTTGTGATGAATGCCTTTATAAATGAAAATTACAATTGATATTTTAAATAAGGCTTGCTGACTTAAATAATTAATCTAATTTAAATCAGTCTACCCTGCTTGGAATCCTGTTTTTTTTTGGTTGATCCATATTCCGGGAGTTTGGTTGGTCTTGCTGAAGCAATGTTGTATTCTCTGTGGAAATCAAATGCAGAGTTACTCTTTCTCACAGGGATCAGGTAGGATCCAAACTAAGAACACTAGTTATTCTAGGATCTGTCTTTCTCTGCTTCTCTTGTTATGGCAAAATCAATTATATTTAGTGAAGGAAGCCTGAAGAAGATAGAAAGACACCTACAGTGGTAAGCTTCTCCTTAATCTAGATAATGCTGGCACTTTTTAGCTTGCCAGTGAAATGATCACATGAATGTTGTCTGCTGTGTCTGAAGTTTTAATCTAATTCCTTTTTGGACAACAGCTCAATGAACTGTGCCCTCTGTGGCCTGCATGTACTTTTAAGTAGATCAGCTGAGTTATTTAGTTACTGTGAAGTCATAACATGCCTGCATTGGCTCCCTGTAAAAATTAGCTTAATTCAGTAAACAGTATTAGTAGTTATTAACGTATGTTGTGTATTGTAAATGGAGAACTTGTTAAATTTGAATAGTATGGTAGCTTTGCACTGGAGTAATTATAGGTTAGTTTTACTTCAGGCAGGTAGTGTTCTATTTAGTGGTTGGTCTAAAAGACTGAGAATTGGGACTAAGATCTCATCTGACTTCTGCTACTGACTTGGTGTGTGACCTTAGACAAATCATTTAACCTCTAGCTGTTTTCCCCCTTTGTAAAATAAGGATAATTTGTCTGTCTGCCTCAGTAGTGAGGTGTAATATTTTGTTAAGTGCTTTCACCCAGGATCTGAAAGGTGTCTTACAAGTGCAAAGTATATGCCAAAGCCCATGGGCTATTCTTGAATTATTTTTTCCAGTTAAAACACTAAATGTTTCTAGCCATGTGCATTGCATCATGTACCTATAAAACACCTGCTTGAATTTTGCACTTAGATGGCTATCTCACCGTCCTTTGTGTGTAAAGATGGTTTCCACACATCTTCACATTACGAAGTGGTTGGAGGCTGCTTGACATATGCCTGGGGGTTTGCAATACAGGAGACTGAAGTTTTGTAAGTCTATTGTATGACTTCTGAAAGGAAGGCCCTATTCAGAGAAGTGGCATTCCAGGAGTGGCAACCTGACTGCAGACACTTTGTTGGAGAAATCCATTTTACCTGTGGGCGGTTCTTTTAATTGATTTCCTTGTATAGTGTGAGGGTTTCTCCCATATTAGGTCATCTAAACCCTCAGAGGCTTGTCTCTGACATGCTTCTTTCTCTGTTTTTCTGCAGCTGGGGACATCTTGTCCTGTCATTCATATATTGAGCAATTATTTGGCCAATAGTAACATCTTGCTGAATTCTTACTACTTAATGACAACCACATGCAGTGGCTTCTGGTCTCTGCATCATGATTAAAAATGTTCCAGTCTTAACATTATAGTATGTAACTTCAGGCAACTCCGGAGGATTTTAGTGTGGTTCTAGTCTGTAATAGAACTATATAAAAAGGCCACTCTTTACTCAGCTGATCTGTTCCTTTTATGAACTCATTCATAATTGCTGACTTGAGTGGTTAAAAAATATTTACTGCTTTTTGAGAAGCCTTGTTAATGTTGCAGAGCCAACACATTTGGGCTAGCTAGAGCAGTGGTTCTCAACCTGGGGTACATATACCCCTGGGGATATGCAGAGGTCTTCTAGGGAGTACATCAACTCATCTAGATATTTGCCTAGTTTTACAACAGGCTACATAAAAAGCACTAGTGAAGTCAGTACAAACTAAAATTTCATACAGGCAATGACTTGTTTATACTGCTCTATATACTATATGCTGAAATGTAAGTACAGTGTTAATATTCCAATTGATTTATTTTATAATTTTATGGTAAATATGAGAAAGTAAGCAATTTTTCAATAATAGTGTGCTGTGACACTTTGGTATTTTTATGTCTGATTTTGTAAGCAAATAGTTTTTAAGTGAGGTGAAACTTGGGGGTACGCAAGACAAATCAGACTTTGTACCCCTTTCAGAAGTCTGGAAAGGTTGCATACGACAAATGCTTTTGGTAGATTCCCATTACAGAAACAGGTTACATTTTAAAAAAAAAAAGTCCCTAATTTTGTGAAATCCAAATTTTTTTCACCAGCTCAGGTGTTGAACAAGAAGAAAAGAGCCAAGTTTAATTTTGAGATGGAGAGTTGTTTACACAGAAATGGCACTCTTAAATACCATCTTTAAAGGTGCTTTACAAAATATAAGCCCACTTTAAACCTTTTTATGGAACTATCATATTTATTTTGTCTCTCAAAGAAGATCCTGCAAGTTTGTTTGCTAGTCTCATTGATTAGGTTTTTTCCCTTTAATTAGCACCCTACCCTATTTTAAAAGTCAGTATCTAGGCGTTCTTAATTTCTGCTATGCTAACATAATTTACAGTTTTGCAATGAGAAGATGTTGCAACCTGCAAGTCTTTTAAGTATGACTTCCCTTGTGTGTAGATCATACATTTCAGTTCCAAAGAGAGGCCCATGTTAAATCAATTTTATGACCCCTGCTCAAACATCCTTTCCTCACTTCAGACTGATCATCATGTGAGGGTACTTCCTCCAGTCAAATGTTCCTTGTGAGTAAGCAACAATTTATGTAACAGAAAATAAATGAATTGTCCCCTTTTTCTGTACACACGTATTTGTACGTTGACTCACTTTTATAATTTTTTTGAGCAGTGTTAATCAGGAGGCTGAGTTCTTGGTGTAGTTTTTATTTGTTTGTTTTAAGAGATTGGATTTCCAGGGCAAATCACAATTTAGCTATTCTACTTTATTTTAACTTTTTAGTACATTTACATTTGTGTAGTCAATGTACATACTCTAACATGAGACAACATGAGATAACAGTGAAAATGACTGTTTTGGATATTTAAATTCTGTTAAGACAGTTTCTGGGTTTCTCTGTTTTCAGCCCAGAGTCTGTGGGTCCCTCTTTCTTGATGATTCTTGGATTTGCTGATCTCTCTCCAGTGTTAATCCACATTTTGTATGCTGATGGTCACCTTGTTAACCACCATTATATCAAACTCACTTCCCCTCCTTTCCCTCCCACTCATTATTCTTAGCAGTTCTCCTTTAGTGTTACTTTAGTATAATTTCCCCCTTAGTTAATAGAGCTGGTTGAACAACTTTCAAAATCATTCACCAAAAAGGATAAACTTTTTTTCACAGAAAAAAATCTTTTTTTTGACTAGTTGTAATATTTGTAATTTCTAATTAAATGATCTAACAGTAAAATCTATGCTAAATTCAAAGCTGTGACTTAATAGTAAACTTCTCAATTTTTTTCCTTGTGTGCTCTTGGTCAATTTCAGACTAATGTTTAGTAGGTTGCGAGAGATAAGGGAGAGAATTGGCTTTTTGGCTACAAACATCTATTTACTCTTCTCTCCTCTGAATCTTAGTCAAATTATCTCTGAAATCAGAATTGCCTGCATTTAATAATGCAATCATCTTAAATGCTGGGCTAAGTCTTATGTTGTAGAAGTGGGGAAGTTGCCTAGCAATCAGAAAATCTCTATTTTTGGTAACATTGAGCAAGTCGATCGTGACATATTTGCAGTAAAATCAAGTAGTGATTGTGGCACTGGCCAACCAGGTGCCAGCTCATGCCAAGGCCCTTAGACCTCACTGAACACTGACAAATGCATAGTTGGACACCTGTCTGTCTCACCTGCATATTAGTATTTATATTAGATTTATAGAGATGGGTTTAGTGTTTGGACTTTATGAAATGTTTGTGAGTTGCTACATCCATTAATCTCACTTACAATGTCTAAACCACGTTATAAGGTAATATTTAAATGTTTGCTTTGAAACTGGAAACCCTCAGAGTCAGGAGAGAAGCATTATCGAGTGTGAAATACCAGTTCACCACAAGCAGAGCTGGCTCCAGGCACCAGCAAGGGAAGCTGTTGCTTGGGGCGGCCAGTAGAAAGGGGTGGCACGTTCGGGTCTTCGGTGGCAATTCGGCGATGGGTCCCTCACTCCCTCTCGGAGGGAAGGACCGGCCACCAAATTGCCGCTGAAGAATGAAGCAGCACAGTAGAGGTGCTGCCAATCGCGGCGTTATTTTATTTATTTTTTGCGTCGCTGCTTAGGGCGGCAAAAAAGCTGGAGCCGGCCCTGACCGCAAGAGATGTATTCTGCCCAGCAAAGGAAGGCCTATAGACACCAGACAAACCATTGTGGAATATCATTGGATAGGGGACTTAGCTCCCCCTCACGCATATGGAGAGGGGATGTGCACAAACCCTCATCCCATCACAGCTTGAACTCTGAGAGAAGGGAATAAAATCTCAGAGCCGGAGGATCTGTATCACTATGGTGCTTTGAATTTGGAGAGGGCAGTATTTATAAAAATAAGCAAGGGATCCCCAAGCTGCTTAGCCTTAAAGGACCTATGGAGGTTGTACATTACAGCAGCTTCTGTTATTTTTTTGAAGCCAAAGACTGTAACTCATTTGTGTGTTTACCTGCTTTAACCTTGTAAATAACATTTTTATTTTTCCTAGCTAATAAACTTTTAGTTTAATCTAGGATTTGCTACAAGTGTTGTCTTTAGTGAGAGATCTAAAGTACATTTGACCTGGGGTAAGTAACTGGTCCTTTGGGACTAGGAGTAACCTGAATATAGTTCCAATTTTTGGTGTAAGGGACCATCTACCAGAAAGGCAGGCATGGCGGTGTGGCAAGATAGACTGGAGTGCCTAAGGGGACTGTCTGTGACTCCATCTCAAGGCTGTTAGAGTGCTTGAGGAGTTCACACTTGCTACTTTGTTGGTGAAATCTAATCATAGAACACACAACCAATTGGGGGTTTTTGTCCTGGTTTGTAATAAAGCATCCTGAGGTTGGCACCCATGTTCTTGAGCTTGACAGTGGTGCAAATGCATTCTGTGGTGTTAGTCAGTCATCTCTACTGGGTGTCTTGGTTCACATCACAAGGCCACTAAATAAACAGGTGCCATCTGTTGATTGTTCACTAGGCCAAGGATTCAGATATCAGCCATGTTATAAACAGACTTGTTGGGAGTGCTTGCATGGTGACTGCTGTTGATATGAGGCTCTAGCCAGTACTATCAACTCTCATTTTCAAGATAACCAAATTCACCTCACTTGAAATTCAAAATGAAGAACTAAAAACCTTTCTTTAACTTTATTATAGTGCTAGAGTTGCAGTCCCCTCAAATGAGGAACTTGTTTTAGATTAATTTTTCTTAATCACCTCTTATTTAATATGAATGTCAAAACTACTACCCATCATTAAAGCATTTGCTTTTTTCATAAGTTGAACAAATACAGTGTTCTGCATACGGTTATGTATTCTACACTATTCCATTCAAATAGTTTGATAGGGTGTGGACTTAGTTAGGTATTCTAGCAGTTTCCCATTTTTGTAAAGATCATAAAAAGATAAAACTTTCTTTTGACCATACAACAGAGATTTTTATTCTGTGAATCTGGTAACAAGTTATGCTTTACTGCAATGCTATTATGTACATCTGTTTGAAAATAAAACCTTTTAGTCAAAGGGTAGCTGTCATGTCTTATAAACAACTGTAAATGGAAAAAGACTTTGCCATAACAACTGATGCAAAACCTGCAGACATATCTCCACTGCTACGATGATCAATACCCCCCACAACACAGCTTTCAAGATCCACTGGTCCTACACGTATCAATCACAAAGTGTGGTATACCTCATCCAGGGCACTAAATACCCTAGTAATACTATGTGGGTGGAAATCAGATAGTCACTACACTCTTGAAAGAGCTCCCAGGGAAAAACAATAGTGTTTTTAATCACCTGTGGACAAACATTTTTCACAAAACGATCTTACCTCTGTCCTTGTCCTCAAAGGAAATCTGCACAACACTTTCAAAAGACGAGTTGGGAGCGTAAATCCATAACTTAGCTAGATATTTAAAATGATGGTTTTACTAAATATGCTCGATTTTATGGCTTATTACAAGAATCTGAAACCGCCCACACCTTGAATGGTGTCTCACAATATGTGGAATTACTTATACTGAACAATCTGTTCCATCTTATATTTAGCTGTGATGCTCTTAGTATCTTTCCCAAACCTGAAGAAGAGCTTGCCTCTCTCACCAACAGAAGTTGGTCCATTAAAAGCTATTACCTCATCCACCTTATCCTCTAATATCGTGGGACCAACATGGATACAACAAAATACAACAACACTACAAACAACAATGAGAAAGTTGTATTACAACACAGTATACTTCTGCACTCCTGTTACAACTATAAAAAGTTCTCCCAAGCATAATTGATGAGCCACTAACTCTTATTGTTCCTTCAGTTCTCTTCATATGCTGCTGTTTCTAGATGCCTATTATATTGGGTGTAACAAGTTTCTGGTGTTAAGTTCTTCATGTAAGTGGCAAGGCTTTAAATACAGGATGACAAGCATTAAAGTGAATGTGAAAGTCACAAATTCAGGCACCGAAGAGATGATTTTTTTTTTTTAATGGGGTGGTTATAATAGGCCTCCCCTTAGCAAGATACGCTATTAGGCCAATGTTTATTTCTCTAGATACTTGTTTGTGGATTTTTTGGGGGGGAGGTGGTTCAAGATTTGTTTCTGCTGAAGTCTTTAAACCTGTTTGCTAAGAATCCTTTGTTTAAAAAGAAACTTGCGAAGTGCTCTTTACTTAAAAAGGTAGCAATATGTAAAGGCCTCATTGTTTGGAGGGTTGTGTGCTGCTAGTGCACTACTATTCATATCTACCTAGGCATTCTGAATTAGTTGCAAGATTAGGATGAGAAAACTACAGAAAAGGTCCACACAGACACATGTGGCCTTCTAAAGGTTGTTTATCACTGTTTCAGGGTTGGCCAACTTTAGGGACCTTGGCAAGACTTATGTAGTTGCAAACAAAAAATGTTCCAAAAGCCAGTATGTTATCAGTTGTTCCCATCCTTTACCATTTAGCGTCCTTACTCTCAATCCAACTGTTGGGATATTGTGTTCCTTAGTGAGTGATAACCAGAAACGGGCACTGTGCCTAACAGGAAACACAACTCTTGCATAGCAAGGCCTTGGTTATTCCATTATGTAAATGCCAGAACAACACCTCCCATCTGTTTTGCTCCAACATATTATAATATAATACTCTAAATATTTACATTTCCGTTTGCAATGAACTGCTTCAGTTCTCATAGGAGAACAAGGGTCTAAATCAACATGATGGTTGTTCTTTGTGTGCAACCTTATAGTAATATACCTGCATGCATACATAATAGAGGGGAAGATTTCTAGTAAGATAATACGCTTCAGATTCAAACATCCGAAGGGTGTCTATAAATATGGATAACATTTGAACTCTGTCCTTTAAGCATAGTGGTAAACATTAAATGGTGTATGGCTCTTTTTGAGTGCTGTATCTTTGCCTCAGCTCGTCGTAAATATGTATAGGCATCTTGGTGTTATTTTTCTTACCAAATTGTATTTCCAAACTGCCCTTCTGCAGGGAATCTGTTGGTTTGTCTTTTGCACTTTCTTGTTACCAAGATCTGCTGGGATCTGGTCGTTTTGTTGTGGCACAAGCTCAGTCCATTGCTTCTTGCAGTCAGTGTGACTTGTTACTTAGATCATTAGCTCTTTGCCACAGGGGCCTTCTTTTTGTTCCGTGTGTGCATAGCAGCTACAACAGTGGGGTCCTGGTCCACAATTGGGGCTCCTAGATGCTGTGATAATTAAGGCTAAGATTATGTGTCTCACATTTTTAGTAAAAGTCAGACAGGTCATGGGCTTCTGTGATTTTTTTTTTTTTTCCTTTATTGGCTGTGACCTCTCCATGACTTTTATTAAAAATATGCATGACAAAATGGGGAGCTCTGGGATCCCTACACCACCCTGGGGCCCCCAGTGCAGACCTGTGGGGTCCCCCCACTGCCCATGGCTCCCAGCTTGGGGCATCTGTGCCACTCGTGGTGCCTGGAAGCTCCCAGGGCACCCCGGTGATATCTCAGAGCTTGAGGGGGGGGTCCCTACAGTTCCCAGCCATCATGGGCTGTGGGGAGACCCTGCAGCTCCCAGATGCCATGAGCTCAAGTCACAAAGGTCTCTGGAAGTCACTGATTCGTAGCCCTAATGATAATACAAATAAATGACATACTGAAGTTGACTCTAGGTTATGGTTAGCAATGGGCAAAAGTAAGTTTCCCAAATCTAGCAACTTCTAATATGAAGATGCAGCTGGTTTGTCACCTGACTAATTTAAACTCCTGAGGTTAACTCTGACAAGTATATGTGCATTTGTTCTCTTGCTTGAATCAAAAATGTGTCTCCTGGTGAAACCTTAAAAATATGTATGGTATTTGTTTGAGATGGAGGGAGAAGACTTGACACTTGCGAAGTTACTGGGTGCTTGGGTTTCAGCAGCTGTGTTTAATAAAATCAGAATCCACATAAAACACCAAAATGCTCCTTTTTGGCTTCTAAACTTCCTACAGCTCAGTCAGTCCTGAGCTTAACGGGGTCCTTGGCTTATCAGAGAGAAAGTTAATGGTAAATCCAGTTTCTATGAGCTGGGTATGCTGTTCCTCCTTTTCTCTTCATGGTTCTGGGCATGTGTGTTGACCATGTCATATCTATTGAAAACATAACTGTTAAATATTTGCTTTTCCTCCTTTAGGTTGGGTTGATGTTGACCATGGGATAACAAAGAAAATGCAGCTTACAGCAGAGGCTGAGGTAAATATTTTTTAACATTTACTTGGTGGGGGGGATCCAGACTCCTGGAAAACATGAAACATTTTTTGTGTGTGTTTGTCTCTGGTTAGTTTAATGCTCTGTAATGCCATCATTTCAGACATGGCTTAGGAGTAGTGGTTTTACACAAGCCTTTATTCTTCCTCTTCTCCCCTACCTGTTCCTGTGCCCCCTGTACAGCATCTCTGTCAAAATATAAACTCGGCTGTTTGTTTTTCTTTCTCAGCCTGTGTTGTACTTGGCCCCAAGAGGTTAATTCTACAAATAAGCATGTGAACTTTGACACCTGTATCCAAATTGACTGACTGGCTTTGGCTGTATTACCCCTTAACAGTACAGCTGGGACTGCTATTTTGGCAATCTGTAGTTTTTAATGTTTAAAGGAAAAAGTTCCTCATGGTACCATCCAGTGAATGGGCTACTCACTGCCTGGTATTCTTGCCTGTTGCTATGGAGCCAGCTAAGACACTTTCTCCCACCCTTTTCAGCAGGGAGTCCTGCACTCCTTCAGCAGCCAGAGGTGACTCTCCTAGTGCAGACAAGGTTGTGTTGTCCATAAATGTGTGTGAGCAGGAGATGCAGACAGTCTGTGGGTTCTAATTTCTAGAGGATTGTGGTTGCCATTATTCTTAAAACAAAGAAGGAATTTCCAAACCTTTCCATGCTATTCTGCAAGGGTGCCCTGTTCCCATGCTAAGTGGGGCAGCATTGAGTTCCACTCTTCATCCTAGCAACGAGTTTTCTTTTGTTTGCATGTTCTTCAGGACACACTGTGCCTTACTCACACCTTCTATTAACATCACAAGTGTTCCACAGCAATGACCTGTAATTTCACAGTCTTACTTGATGCCAGAGAATGAATAACTCTTAGAAAGAAAGGTGAATGCCCTTGCCTTGGAGAAATACCATTTCGCAATCTTGGTATTATGGCTAGTGGGTGGTGAACACACAGTTTCATTATACGATAGGGGTAACTAGAGTGGATTTAAAGGAATTGCACAAGAGGGGAAGATGCCTCTCTATGCATTTTGGTGCACTAATGTGGCCAAGTTTAGGATTTCAATGAAATGAACAGTTTTGATGCTTTAAAATGCTCTTGGCAATTGGGAACTCTCCTGACTTCTTTTATTCATTCATATATACACACACACACGCGCACACACTCAAAAAGGTAAATGCAGTTGGCATCTGACTCTGATGATGAAAATGAACATGCGTTGGACCGCATTCTTTGGCTCGTTATCAAGCAGAACCCATCATCAGCATGGAGGTATGTCCTGTGGAATGGTGGTTGAAGCATGAAGGGACATATGAATCTTTAGTGCATCTGGAACATAAATATCTTGGGACGCTGGTTACAGCAGTGCCAAGCGAATGCCTGTTCTCACTTTCAGGTAACGTAAATAAGAAGCAGGCAGCATTAAGTCCTGAAAATGTAAACAAACTTGTTTGAGCAATTGGCTGAACAAGAAGTAGGACTGAGTGGACTTGTAGGCTCTAAAGTTTTACATTGTTTTATTTTTGAGTGCAGTTATTTTTTTGTACATAATTCTACATTTGTGGTTCAACTTTCATGATAGAAATTGCACTACAGTACCTGTATTAGGTGAATTGAAAAATACTACCTTTTGTTTTTTACAGTGCAAATATTTATAATATAAAATAAAGTGAGCACTCTGCACCTTGTATTCTGTGTTGTAATTGAAATCACTATATTTGAAAATGTAGAAAACATCAGAAAATATTTAAATAAATGGTATTCTGTTTAAGTGATTAATTGTGATTAATTTTTTTAATAACTTGACAGCCCTATTTTTTTTGCATATAGCGTGAGGGAGATGGGGAGCAAATTTCCTGCCACAGCTTAGCTTTGTGACATCAGCAAATATGGTGGTGATAGAAACTGATGGGCTACAGAAAGCCCTCTAGCTTACACAGCTTATTGTGGAGTGAATTCTGTTCATGGGAAAATATGGCAGCAAACAAACTTGGGAGCAATTAAATATGAGCATGGAACATAAACTTTTATTAGCTGTCAACCACACTTAACCTGTGTGCAGCCACAGCTTCAATGAGACACTATGTAGCTGTATAAAAAGGGGTCAGTTTAGCAATCTCGAAGACCCTAATTCAGGAAAGCATTTAAGCATGTAATTAATGTGCATTCCTGAATCGTGGCTTAAAGCAGAGGACTCCAAATTGTGGGGTGCGACTGGGGCCTGGGCCAGCCCCCATGGGGGGCAGGAAGGGAGTGCCACCCATCTCAGCTTCTGGCCTCAGCCCCCTTACTCCTGTTCATGCTGCTCCCTCCCCCACAAGCCGCAGACCTGCTTCTGAGGGCGGAGGGAATAGCAGTAAGTGGGGGCACGACCCTGAAAAGTTTGGGGACCACTGGCCTAAATTAAGATTCAGTTGCTTATGGATGGAGGTGCACACAAGAAGACAACATGCACAGGCTAATTACTGATTATCACTTTTTCAAATTTTTGAAAATTTAGAATTTAAACTAACAGCAAATTCTTATCTCTCTTAGGGTTTTCTACTGCTACCTATCACCATAGCGTCTGTGTACTTTCCATGTAAAATCAGTAGCAAAATCCTTAGCAGATGTTTTGTGGAGCCTCTGATGCTGCTCTTTTCTCAGTGTGAACTATTGTTGGAATCTAAACTTGGGTCCAAATTTTCAAATGCAGGAGCTTTGAGTTGAATCCCTAACTATAGATTTAGGCCCTAATAAGTACATGTCTTTGAGGTGCCTAAATCCCACTGATTTGAATGAGAGTTGTGGATGCCCAGCACTCTTGAAAGTCAGGCATTCTTTATTTAGGTGCCTAAGTCTATGGTCTAAGATCTGAACACTTTGTCCTTTCCTAAACTGTAAACTCTAAGCAGGACCAATGCACTCTTGTCACTCGGTTAGCACTGCGATTGAGCACAGTGGTGCTTGGCTGATAGTAAAACAACTAAAGCTGTTAAGGCTAGAAAATATCACTGAAATAAAAGTTTCTGGCAACAGTTGGGAGCTAAGCTGTGAGGTGGAGGCCCACCTACCTCGAGGGTCTGGTCAGAGCAGTGGAAAGTCTGTTCTCTTCTCTCTGCTATCATTCAGTTTGTGATTGATGCTTTTTATGGCACAGCATGGCTCCCACAGAGAGAGACTTCCCCCCTTTTGTTAAAGCTCAGGTTCCACAGTAAAGAAGACAATTATTCAATGATATGATTCTCTTGTCTAAAACTCTATGGTGCATGTGACTGGAGATCTGACTAGCTCACTTAACTGTAAGTGATTTATTAAACACTGTGTCCAAATAAATGGGCTTTGGGAAGCTATTGGCTGAGAACTCTGAACCTGAGACTTCAGGACCTAAAACACTTCTTTTTTTAGTAAAAGAAACCAGTTAATATCTATCTAGTTTGTAACAAATGTTTCTCTTTATTTGTTTTAAAGTTTGACTTTATTCAGGTTTTAGCCAAGGGCTTCAGCTTTGTCAGCAACCTGGATATGCACAGCAGAAGCCATTGAATAAAACTCTGCCAACCAATACCACACAATGACTGTTTCCTATTCTGCGTATAGGGGAAATCTCAGACACTGTGGTGGAAAATGATCTGATAATCGCTGTTGATCCTTGTTAGTTAAAACATTAAAGTGTATTTGGACTACAGAAGGAATCCTTCAGACAAATAATACAGAAATGAGTATTAACTATGGTTCAAAACTCAGTTTGAAGTCATGCTTCACATTTGGCAGTTAGAAACTGCAACAAACACTTTAATTGTTTGAGAGAGTGCTTAATTTTCATATTTATAGATCCAGTTTTTCTGGACTAGTTGATTCACCACTGAGAGACCCAGTAATGTTGGGAGGAGGCAGGGGCGGCTACCACAGCCACTTTATAGACAGCTGACAGCTCCATAAGCAGACAAAGAAATACTCAGTGTAGTGAGCAGGAGAGTGAGTAATAACTTGAACTTGTTTGTTCTATGGCCTTAAAGCTTTTTAACCCCTTCACTTTTGGATCCATAGCAGCATTCCATTGACATGTAAGCACTGTGTGCTCCCTAGAGCACTGGCCTGGTTAAACCTAGCTTGTTCCATTTCCCCCTTGTTCGCTCTGGAACACTGGTGCCTAATCATGAATTGCACCTGAAGGAACAGCAGGAGACTCCTGATGTCCCATTTAAAGAGATTCACACAGTAGGGGAGGGATGTAGTACTGATATATATGGCATTTAAACATATTTTATTCTTTACTTCATAGTTTCTTTGCTTTCAATACATTTGTATTTACAGAAAGCTTTTTCCAATCACAGCTGCTTATTTCTTTGGTCCTACAGGGAAGTCATAATGCTGAATCTTTCACATTACATTTTTTTCATGGCTATAAATAAATATCCCTATTGAATGATGCCTTTCTTCCAAGATTAAGCACAAGGAAGATCTTATGTAAAAGTAAATAATCAATAATGGCAAAGGGACTATTGATAGTTAATTGAGAAAATAAATATAATTTGTCTGCAGGGCCATAGAACTGGGGTGTTGAGGGACCACAGAACTGGGGTTCTCATAGGTTGTGGATAGGAGAATATTGGGTGGCATGGGGATGGGGGGGGGCAGTATAAGACTCAGTTATAAACCTCCCCCCCCAATCAGTGTAGAGTGCGCCAGTGTCGCCATCTTTCCATTTTATTTAAAATATAGCCACTGGAGTTCTGAGGTCTGGTCCTCCCTGACCAGCCATTACAGTAGAGTAGGAAAGCTGCTGGAGATCATCCTTTACAAAAGAGTCTCAAAACTGCGATGCTGCTTTTCCATCATTCCAAGGTGTGGAGGGCAGTTGATCAACCTGGTATTAAATCCATATGAAATAGATCGTTGCGTACTACAGGGACTATAGATTTAGCCTGATGTTGAGGAAAATTTTCTGCATGCTATCTTTCCAGCACCCTTAAAGGGCCAATAGACCTCCCTCCTGCAAGTACTCTCACTACCAGCTAGCCCCGATCCAAACATGTGCCTTCCCCAGCTGTCTAGATGACCTTTCAGGAAGTAGATGGAAGAAGACCCCTGTATCTTTCCTAGGCCAGTTGGTTTATTAGTGGGGAAGGAGGTGTAGGGAATTACTGGAGCAGTATCGGGACTTGTGGGGAGCTCACAAGAGCCTCAGTATCGGAATTCCCATCATCTTCCTGTATGCCCCCTACTAATGAGCTGTCTGGCACTGGCAGAATCAGCCAGATTCCTTTTCTCCAGCTCACTGATGCGTTGAGGTGGAAAGAAAGCGGGCCAGAGCTTCACATGCACTAACTGGGTGCATGGGGTGGTGCTTGCCTGCATTTCAGGAGGGAGAGAGAAGTTCTGCTGCTCCTTTAATTTTGGAAGTAAAGGAGGTACATGCTGAGGACTCAGGGCATGCATTGGCTTCCCACTGGAAAGGTTTTCTAATGCCTTCCTCTGCCTTGTGGCCTATGGGGCAGACTTGGGAGAAACAGCTACTGCAAGACCACCTGCCTAGGCTCCTGCTTTCCTTGTCCCTAGTGACATTAGTGAATCATCTAAGTGTGTGGGAGGGGTTTGGGAAATGTGAGAGGTGGCAGTCCTCAGGAATGAGGAGTGGTGCCATAATGCACCCTGCCCTTGGAGCTGACACTTCTCTGGTGCAGTGCCAGGGTAAATTTTATTTGACTTTGGTAACCCTCATGAGGACTCTTTCCTTGTCCCCCATCCCTTGCTCCTTGGGGAATGGAGAAGGGGATGTAGTGTATTTTAAAGGACTATTCCTGCTTTCTGTACCAGCAGGAATCCCGTAACGACTCCTACTCTTCTGGCTTTGGTTCTGATACTTTGCTTTAGCATTCTGGTATCTATAGTCGTCTCAGCCATAATCCCTGCTCAACTAAATCCTCGTCTTACCCTCTGCTTCTTTGTTCCCATGGTGGTTGCTGATCAAATATTTTCAATAAGCTAAATATTAACAGTTGCAATTTGTTTTGAGCAGAGCAGTGGACAGATCTTTTTTTCCGAGTGGAGAGTAGGAGACTCGGAGACTGTTCAAGAAACAGGCAGAGCTGTCTTATAATTTTATTTATAATATATTTTTTTTTTAGTGCACCATTATTTTCACACGATCACATCTCGACTCTTTCACAACTGAATGTCTGAGTCTTAAGCACAATGTACACTTAATTGACTGGATTTATTTTCCTTTTTATTACACATTACTAGTCTCTAAGAATGCATCTCCCTAGATATGTGGTATTTTGGTAAAGAGGGCCCTCAAAGTGAAGAAAACATCTACCCCATTTCTGCTTTAGGATGTAAGAGAGGGCTTATTGCTTATTAGTATTTCATGCCTTGCCTTGTCTAACCTGTCGTCTTTTCATGGAATCTGGATAACTGGAGAACTAGTAGCATTATGGTATCATGAGGAACAAGGATGAATCATGAGCAATTTGGGTGGTGGTAGGGGGATGGGGAAGGATGTTTTTAAAAAATCTGTCCAACTCAAAACACCTGGAAAAATAACTGGGAGAAAATCTCTGTGTAAGATCCAAACGCATGTAGCCCTACAAGAGTTCCAGTTGTTAGCTTCTCCAAAGAGTCCTGTGATCTTCTCTTGTCAGTTGTTTCTCTCTGTGTTCCTGTTCTAAGGTAAAGAATCAGGAGAAACTTTCAGGCTTTCATTACACATCATAAAGAAGCGCAAAAAAGCATGCTCATGACATTTACTTATCTCAAAGGTGAGCTGCAACAGAAAGTTGGTTACTCAGCTTTCTCTTTCCTAGAGACCATGTGATAATGTCCCAGGTAAAAGTTGTACCTCTCAAAAGTACCAGCTGTGACATTGCAATTATCTACTTTATAGTGAATTTCAAGGTATCTTAGAAAGGGAAAATAGGGAAGCTTAAAGAAAGATTATTAAATTTTAAAAGTTCATCAGTGGAATGATTATCAGCTAGCTATTCCAATGACAGAAAATAACAAAGTGGACATCAAATAATACCTAGAAATTTTTCTTTACAAGACATTTTCCTTGTGTTTCTCTTCTTGGCAGCACCCCAAAATGGGGTGACTCATTCTAGGACACTCCTTATAACAAAAGAATGGCCATACTGGGTCAGACCAAGGGTCCATCCAGCCCAGCATCTTGTCTGCCGACAGTGTCCAATGCCAGGTGCCAGAGGGAGTGAACCTAACAGGGAATGATCAAGTGATCTCTCTCCTGCCATCCATCTCCACCCTCTGACAAACAGAGGCTAGGGACACCATTCCTTACCCATCCTGGCTAATAGCCATTAATGGATTTAACTTCCATGAATTTAACTACTTCTCTTTTAAGCCCTGTTATAGTCCTAGCCTTCACAATCTCCTCAGGTAAGGAGTTCCACAGGTTGACTGCGCTCTGTGAAGAAGAATTTCCTTTTATTTGTTTTAAATCTGCTGCCCATTAATTTCATTTGATGGCCCCTAGTTCTCATATTTTGGGAACAAGTAAATAACTTTTTCTTATTCGCTTTCTCCACACCACTCATGATTTTATATGTTTCTATCATATTCTCCCCCCCCCTTGTCTCCTATTTTCTAAGGTGAAAAGTCCTAGCCTCTCTAATCTCTCCTCCTATGGGACTCGTTCCAAACCCCTAATCATTTTAGTTGCCCTTCTCTGAACCTTTTCTAATGCCAGTATATCTTTTTTGAGATGAGGCGACCACATCTATACGCAGTATTCAAGATGTGGGCATACCGTGGATTTATATAAGGGCAATAAGATATTATCCATCTTATTCTCTATCCCTTTTTTAATGATTCCCAACATCCTGTTTGCTTTTTTTGACTGCCGCTGCACACTGCGTGGACGTCTTCAGAGAACTATTCACGATGACTCCCAAGATCTTTTTCCTGATTCGTTGTAGCTAAATTAGCCCCCATCATGTTGTATGTGTAGTTGAGGTTATTTATTCCAATGTGGATTACTTTACATTTATCCACATTAAATTTCATTTGCCATTTTGTTGCCCAAACACTTAGTTTTGTGCAATCTTTCTGAAGTTCTTTCACAGTCTGCTTTGGTCTTAACTATCTTGAGCAGTTTAGTATCATCTGCAAACTTTGCCACTTCAGATTACCCCTTTCTCCAGATCATTTATGATTAAGTTGAATAGGATTGGTCCTAGGACTGGCCCTTGGGGAACACCACTAGTTACCCCTATCCATTCTGAACATTTACCATTTATTCCTACCCTTTGTTCCCTGTCTTTTAACCAGTTCTCAATCCATGAAAGGATCTTCTCTCTTATCCCATTACAACTTAATTTACGAAAGAGCCTTTGGTGAGGGACCTTGTCAAAGGCTTTCTGGAAATCTAAGTACACTACGCCCACTGGATCCCCCTTGTCCACATGTTTGTTGACCCCTTTAAAGAACTCTAATGGATTGTAAGACATGATTTCCCTTTACAGAAACCATGTTGACTTTTGCCCAACAATTTATGTTTTCCTATGTGTCTGACAATTTTATTCTTTACTATTGTTTCAACTAATTTGCCCGGTACTGATGTTAAACTTACTGGTCTGTAATTGCCAGGATCACCTTCAGAGCCCTTTTTAAATATTGGCGTTATATTAGCTATCTTCCAATCATTGAGTACAGGAGCTGATTTAAAGGACAGGTTACAAACCATATGCGTTTCCGCAATTTCGCATTTGAGTTCTTTCAGAACTCTTGGGTGAATGACATCTGGTCTCAGTGTCTTGTTACTGTTAAGTTTATCAATTATTTCCTGTGAAAATTCCTCAGATTTGTCACCTACAAAGGACGGCTCAGGTTTGGGAATCTCCCTAACATCCTCAGCTGTGAAGACTGAAGCAAAGAATTCATTTAGTTTCTCTGCAATGACTCAAGGCATAGAAAATAATGTGAACCTATTTCCACTTTATCAGGAGTTGAAGCCAGCATTCATGAAGGAGGTGGACAGTCACTTTACAGAGTTTGTGAACCGTTTGATAGCAAAGTCTGTGCTTCTGGAATCCTCCACAGCAACATCCACCTTCCCTGTAGCTACCTGCTCAGAGAGAGACCTGCACAAAACCAAGTAAGCTGATCCCTGGATGAGGTTAAGTTTCCTGCAACCTTTATAGTTTAAAATTTTTTTGTCTTTAATATTGTCCTTCTTCTTCACAGGGGCTTGAGGGCACCTCCAGAACATGGAAAGCTCTTTACTGCTAGGAGGTCCCTCTTGGAGTGAGTACTTCAACTGCACTTGTTGTTTCTGAAGCATACTGGCTAAAAGTGCCTCACTTGGCCACCCTAAGTATCTTTACTTTGGGACCTCTGCTTTATTATAGTTGAGCCCTTTCTTTCCATGTCCGATTCCTGTTGAATATTTTTTTCAGCCATATATGGTTGCAAATGTCCCTGGAGCTTTATCTCTAAGAAAATGTGTATTTGTTGAAAAGATAATGGTTCTCTGAAGCTACAAAGCAGTGTGGCTTGCTTGCCTGCCTTTCCCCTATGTAGAGGGCTCTGTAAACCTTTCCCCACATTCCCTTGTCCACATGTGCTAGAAAGATGGTGATAGTGGGAGGCACTAGGAATAGCTGTAGCCCTGCTAGAGGGCTGCCACAGCACAACACTTGTTGGATCCTCAAATCTGAATTCCTTTTGGGAGAAACTGTTTATTGCTTGTATTCATTGCTTTTAATGGACCTGTCTCAGTTGTTGACTGCTGACAGTCCCCTTTGGATTCTTATGCAAGTCATTTAATTTTGTGACTAATTCTCCCTGTGTAAAAATAAGGTTGAGGATTACCTACTCCACCTTCAAAGAAATAATTTTGAGATCTTCAGGTAGAAGTGCTAGATGAGAACCAGATGTCTTTTATTCACAAACATGAATTAATTCACACAACATCCCAGTGAGGTAGCTGTATCATCATCTTCTTACAGATGGTAAAAGTGAGGAACAGAGCAGTGACTTAGTTATGTAGCAAATCAGAACTATAACTCGGATCTCTTGTCTCCCATTTATGCTGTACTTGTTGGGGCATGTTTCACAATGAAAGGAAACATTTGGAAGAGAAAAAGTACTATAGACACTATATGCTATTCATATGTGTGCTAATGATATCGCTCTTCATTTGGACCTCCTCCCCAGTGAGCTGTTTGAAGTGAACCACATCCGGACAATCTACCACATGTTCATCGCTCTCCTCATCCTCTTCATTCTCAGCACACTTGTAGTAGACTTTATTGATGAAGGAAGGTAAGAAAGCGTGTTGAAAGGGAAGCACTTACATATTGAAAATTGATAATTAAAAATTAGTGGTACATAAAGTTACAAAATGGGGGAACTCGTACTTCAAGTATAATGCTGTGTGGACAGGTCATAAAACTTGTAAATAGACTCAACAAGCTTTAAAATTGTGCTAGAATTTACATCCTAGACAGACAAGGCAACCACAGAAGGCATAGGTAGATAGTGAGCAATTTTGTCATATGACTCATAGGCTTTGGGCACATATCCTAGAAATATTATATCCAATGTCATTGGGCTAGAGGCATGCAGTTCTTGAGAACTCAGCATAAAGGTAGATGATAGCTTCTTTTCATTATGTTCTCAGAGCACCAGAATTATGAACTGGATGGTGGTGGTTCTTCATTTATGTCAAGTGAAGGGGACAGCGTAGACAGTTTTGAAAAATGGCAAATATACCTCTACCTCAATATAATGCTGTCCTTGGGAGCCAAAAAATCTTACCGTGTTATAGGTGAAACTGCATTATATTGAACTTGATTTGATCTGCTGGAGCGCGCAGCCCCACCCCCCCCAGAGCGCTGCTTTACCGCGTTATATCTGAATTTGTGTTCTATCGGGTGGCGTTATATCGGGGTGGAGGTGTACTTTGGCAGCCTTCTGTCCTGCATTAGTAGACTATACTGAACACACTTCTGGAGGACTGTACTGTTGCTAAATACATGTAAATTAAGTTGTTCTAAGAGAACCTTGAAGGTCCTGGAACAAACTCAGTTATGTCTGTGCTTAGATGCTTGTAGCCAGTACTGAACATACTTGAGAGAGAGAGAGAGAGAGAGAGAATCTTCCTCTGACTTGTTGACTTTATTGCTTAAATTGTAGTTGTTTTTGACAGCTATCCCTGTAGATTACAAGTGAAACTACATGTTTATCTTACTGATAATGCAATTTCTTTGTTTTTCATGTATCAGAATCAGTTATGACATGACTTGATGTTAGTGTTTTTTCATCTCTAATTGAGAGCTGGCACGTACAGTTCTGGATGAATGTAAACTGGCAGCAACTTGGGTTTCCAAATGGAAGCTTAGCTTTGTTTCTCAATTGAAAGTGATGTGGGCAGAAGGGGAAGAATTGGATGGATCTACATTGGAGACTTGTTTTCCATACAAAGGAATATTTTGTCATAATAGTATATGCAGTAATATCCTTTTTTTAAAACTGTTTTCCTAAATAGATCTGATAGTGTCTCCGGTTACAGTTTGTAATCCCAGTATGAATCCGGATGGGAATGAATACATTTTAAGCTTTTGTGTACTTGTAGTATGTGTACCTGAGAGGCTGTCCTGAGCCAGCAGAGTTTTAAATCTATAGAGTGAAGGCCCTTCTGAGGTAGAAGGGCTAGAAATCTAAAACTTCTAAATCAGACTAGATTCTAAAGGAGGGGAAAACCATGAAGGACCAGTCACAATATTAATTTGTGCGGATTTGAACTGTCTTCATTATTCTAAAAATAATCAACCATGTTCTATAGCAAATCTACCTGGGATTTAATTCCACTTTTTTTTTTAACCAAAGTAGATTTAATGCTAGATTTGTAAAGGTACTTAGGTATCTAGTGGGATTTTCAAAGGCACCTAGATATCCAACTCCTATTAAAATCAGTGGATATTAGGTGTATAGGTATTTTTGAAAATCCCCACTAGGTGCTTATCTGCGTCTTTGGGTGCCTAAATATCTTTAATAATCTGACCCTGAATTCTTGTGAAACATGCTAAAGTGACATCTCTGGAGACTGAAATCCTGTTTATCCACAGAACAAGTACAGCCATGGAGGCATCAATAGAAACTTTTCTCATTTCTCAGTAAATGTCTCCTCCCTGTTTTGGAGGGACCCTCGCTAGAAGTGAGAGAAGTTCTGTCTCCGGGTCTCACTCTAGTATTGATTTAACAGCATTTAAGCACATGCTTACCCTTAAGTGCGTGCTTAAGCTCATTCATCTTCAGCAAAGAACTTAAACATGCACTTCCTTAAAACAGCCACTTAAGTCCCATTGAAGCCCATATGACTTAGAGTTAAGCATGTGCTTGCATGTGTTGCTGAGTCAGACCTTTGTCTTTCAGCCAGTCAGTGTTGCCAACAAGAGTGAGTGTGGTTTGGTTTTGCACAATGCACTTGTCCATTTAGGAATTGAACTGAGATCATCTACCAGCTGTTGTCTGCTAATGTTGCTTTCTGTGACCACTGCAGAACTGGGTTGGAAGCTTTCATAAAAAGAGATAACGAACACCACATGCCACTAATCTGGTTTTGTCTTGTATCTGTTTCTTTTAGGCTGGTGCTTGAATTTGATCTTTTGGTCTTTGCTTTTGGCAAGTTTCCTGTTGTCATTTCCACCTGGCTCTGCATGTTTCTGTCCACGTTCATTTTACCCTATGGCCTTTTCCTGCAGTGGGCCCAGGGCCACTGTTGTTCCTCCCACCGGAAAATCCGCTCCCTCTTCTTTGGGATGCTCTTCATGCTCTTCCAAAGCATCGGGCTTGGGTTTGGGCCAACATATGTTGCTGTGTCGTATGCTCTACCTCCAGCCTCTCGGTTCGTTATAATACTTGAACAGGTGAGTCCCTGCATGGTGACTTTAGAGTCAGGACAGTAGATGGCTTTGCATGCTAGAATGAAAATTTTGTCTAGGAAAGAACTTGCTGGAAAGCCTTTTTTCCTCCTCAAAAAGATATTGTAGTGCCTGTCTCTGCATGTGAGACAATAGCAATTTGTAACTAAGAGACTTCATTACTCTTGGCAACTAGTTCTGATTTTTAAAAAATATTTGCTATTTTATTAACAGGCTTTCAATAATTGTACCCTTTGCCGATTGAATCAAATTCAGTATCTGTTAATATGATACAATTGCACTAGACTATTGCATATATATTTTTAAATATCATCTGTTGTAGACAAAGTGTACCCATGTGACTGCTAGAAGCAAGAGAGAAGTGGAAACACTTGAAATATTGCCAATTCCCAGTATTGGCTGCTTTTAGAACAAAAGTAAAAATTTAAGGCCACTTGACCATTGTGATGTAAATTAATCTAGTTGTCGCACAACAGATAAGGTGCAATACCCATAAAGAGGGCAAAACAAATCTGTGTAATTTCTCAAGCTTTAATTTTGGGTTGTCTTGCAACCTCACACTCATTTTACTTGCTGCTCTGTCAATGAAGAGTGCAGATGACATTAAATATATTAAAAAATGGTAGGGAATGGTTTTGAACGGTCTCCGTCTAAAATAGCCATTCACTTGGTGATTTTGACTTCTAATACTGTAGTTCTAAATTCAAGCAGTTTTTTGTGCCCTGTGCATCTAAATATGAAGACTACATATATCCTCTTGTAAGATCTGTGGTATATAAAATATATATCCATATTGACCCAAACAGCAAACGGTTTAATGTAGCAAACGTTGCTCCTATGGCCCAAGTGATGCATGGCATTTTGCTTCTTTGTAATACTCTGTGATATTCACAGAATAATCTTTCAGTTGTATCCCAAGTAGGAAGGTGGTAACTGTGCACAGTTACATTTTGAGGGAGCCAATCTTAAGTAGATTAAATATAATTAGAGTTAGAACAGTTCTAGCTTTTATAAAAGGGGGGTCAGATTTTTACTTTAAACTCCCATTAAACATGTGCTGGCCTGACAGAGAATTTAAGATCCTTCTTGAACAATTATATTCATACAAAGAAGAGAAGTGTACACCTCTATTGTGACCCAGAAACAGTTCTTAATAGCTACGTTTGACATTAGTTTTACTGTATATTCATGTTTTGTGTTCTGAATGTTTCACAACAGTCTTGATGTTTGCAATTCTAGAAGCAATTGTCACTGTGAGTGTATTTGAAAACAGGAGTCGCCAGCACTCAGAGAGCAAGTTTGAGGAGTATTAACTGCCAAGCAATTATCAGTTCCTGAGAGGAAATTATGGGGGGCAAAAAAAGTGAATTGAACAGTAGGCATAGAGCTCATGTGCTGGTGCCATCTTGCTTCAACTTGATCACTTAAAAAATGGAGCCATATAATCAATAAATAATTCTAGATTGACAACAATAATCTCAATGCTGAGAACAGCTGGGGTATTGAAATGATATGATTCATTGCTTCAGTCTAGATCGTGTTCGGTTAACCTGACTAGCATTTTATTGGTTTCCACGTCATACAGCACATGCACTGGACTGGAGCTCATTTTAATTTCCACCTAAATTTACAAAACAGTTTGGATTTTTTGAAGGTGCAGAGGGGGCAAGTACCACTACTATCTGCATACTTGCCCCTTCTGGTACTCTGAGTGTTTAGTCGAGAGGTGAACCTAGAGGAGGAACAGTACATACCTTTTTAAAAAAGGATAAGGTGAAAAGAGACTAATACGCTGAAAGCGTTCCCTAGATGCGTCACTCTGTCCCACTGGAGTGCAGAGGCTGAGGAAGTTAAATTATGGAAAATGGGATCTTGGACACTCTTGTTTTACAGGTTCGTCTGATTATGAAGGCTTATTCATTCATTAGGGAGAATGTTCCTCGGGTCCTGTCTTCAGCCAAGGATAAGTCAAGTGAGTAACTTACCCTGCTTCCACTAGACGTTTGTGGGTATGTTGTTTTACTCTTTGCTTCCTGAGTCCTCCTTCCTCTAGGGGTGAAATTCACCCATATGCATATGGTCAGCCCAAGGTTTCTGTGCACCATTTATACACTCAGGTGTAAGTGGATCTTTAATGTGGCTAGAGAGGTGCCTAGGGTCTGTGGTGGCCCTCTGCATAGAAGTGAATTTCACCCAGGGTGACTGAGTTATTACAAAGAAGTAGAATTAGAACTGGTTTTAGAGAGACAGTAAGTTGGTCAAGACATCAAGGGTTTTTCTATGTGCTTTTAGTGCCGGGGGATCTTGCTACCACTAGGACATCCACAAGAAATGGCAGAGGGGACTTCGGTGTAAGGCTTCAATCCAAAGGACAGCACCTCTAAGAGGGCAGTGGCCCATTTAGAACTGCACAGTAAAGTTAGCATGGAATAAGAGCCCAGATGCTGGTGTGGTGCCAACATTCTGGCCCTGGGGTACACATGATACCAGTAATCATGACACACCGGCAGTAACTCCTTTTAAAAATGCGACTGTGTGTAATGACTGCCAATTAACAACATTGTGCACTGAGTGGCTGTGCTGGTTTCTCTGAACTACATGTCCCAAGCAGAATTCCTGCTAATTACTAATCTGTTTTCCCTCTGTTCTTTTTCTGGCAGTCTAAGAATTCTGCCTCCTTGACTAAAGTCTTCAGGGTGATGGCTAGTTAGGAGGCCTGGGTTAAGTATGCAGAAGGCTAGTGAGGGAAGCACCATGCCTTCAGTGTGCTGAATGCTTCACTGCCAAATACTCTTTTGCTCTTTCAGGCACCATCCCAGTTCCCCAAGTTAGCCAGTATCTGTACTTCCTCTTCGCTCCCACCCTCATCTACAGGGACAACTATCCGAGGTAATGTCAACAACACTGATATTTTTATGTAGTATTCTAAAAGTCTGAGCTATTGTTTAATAACTCTGAAGTGGGAACTACCCCCACTTTACTGAGGCACTGAGAGATAAGGTGAGTTTCTGCAGGTCATATGCCAAACTACTGGCAGGGCTGGAAATAGCACACCAATGACTTGAGTCGAACCCGCCCTCTGCTAATCAGTCTCTGAGTACACCTGTACCCCGATATAATGCAACCCGATAGAACACAAATTTGGATATAACACAGTAAAGCAGTGCTCTGGGGGGGCGGGGCTGCGCACTCCAGTGGATCAAAGCAAGTTCGATATAACACGATTTCACCTATAACGCGGTAAGATTTTTTTGGCTCCCGAGGACAGCGTTATATCAAGGTAGAGGTGTATTTTAGGAGCTTTTCTGAAAAACCATCTAGAGTTAGATCTAGGAATGAAACAACCAGATGCTGAATGTCTTTAGAAAGAAAGGGAACTGTGAAGACTAGTCCCTTAGATTTTAGTTAAATTTGAGTATCTGCCATAACATGGAGTTGTTAAGCAGCTCCATCTCTTGGATTTGAGGAGAAACTACAAGTACCTTTTAAATACACTTAGCCCTGGAGTTCTCAAACTTTCATAGTATGGGCCTGTTCTACAGACTAAACCTCTAATTTAAACGTTAATTTAGTTCTGTGCTCAAGGGATTGAATGGTTACAGAATACAGTTGTATTGGATGAGATCCTTGCTGCCCCAAAGGAAGAGTTTGTTAGATGTAACATTGTGCTCTTTCTCTTTGTAGGAATCCCATGATAAGATGGGGTTATGTAGCTACCAAGTTTGCACAGGTGAGTCTAGTTTAATTTTTGATCATCTTAATGTATGTCCAGAGAATTCTCAGACTCTATCAGATGGAATTGTCGGGCACTTCCTGCTTGATGCCTCAGCTTATGTGAATTATTCAGCAATGAGTTTCACCGGAACAATACAGAAACCCTTCTAGTGATGAAAGAAAAGAAAACTCTCTCTGATCCCTGCTATTATATTAATATTTTTACCCTGAAATATTTTGTCAGATACTCGTCTAATTCCTTTTTAAGAAAAAATATTTCTACTAGTTGCTTCCTTCAGTGAGTTGACTCAATATTTTATCCACCCTCTGATGAAATTCTGTCATAATTTCGGTTAGGGATTGATTTTTCCTTAGCTTTGATTCATGACTGTTGGCTTTTATATTGATACAGAGGGCAATAGAAACACCAGTATGCATTTTACCAATGTACTGTGGATACTGGAGAAGGGCTAATTACCTTGCACAACAAAGAACTGATCTGAGCCTTTGCCTTAGTTTTGAACCACACCCTTTTTGGAAAAGGTGGTTTACCACTTCAAGGGCTCCAGACAGAAACACAAGTGCCAGTATATCTCTTGAGATCTCCAGCATTCCTTTGAAAACATGAGGTTTTGATAGTTCAAGCCAAGCTTTTGGATGCTTATCTGAACATTAAACTTGTTTTATTATTTTAATGGCCATACCTTGTCAAAGTAAATAACTTTTAGTTAATTAGTTCAACTGAGATTGGTGCAGAGGACACTTACACGTCTGTATTCTCACCTCACTTTTTCTCTAAACCTAGCACTGATCAAGATTTTTGTGAGCTTGGGAAGGCAGTGTGTGTATGTTGCGGGGTCAGTGACAAGAAACTGCTTCCTTTGCCCCATGTGCTTCAATGAGCACAGTCGTTCATTGTTTCTTGCTGTAATCCAAAGAAACTTCCAGGTCAAGTTTTATTGGACCCTCAGTATGGTGTGACCTGGAGTTCTGCCACTTCACAAGGAATCCTTCTTTGCATCTAAATGGCACTAACAAGGGGGCCCAGCTCCCTCTTGATGGGCTGTTCTTGATGTGGAAGGAAAGGTGTGAAAAAACATGTACTCTAGTTGCGGTACCGTATGTGCATTTATAATGGGGATTAGGTGAGCTGAAAAGCTAATTATAAAGTGAGACAGGGTGTTCATCCAGTCAAATTACTGTATTGACAGAACTTCCCTGTCTTAAAACTTTGAATAGAGAGTTGCCTGATGAACCAAAACCAGGTTCTTGAATGGCCCGGCCAGTTGTAAAACGTCTCAGGTGGAAGAGAAGTGAAGATTATAATGTATATGAAGTAAAGATCATAATATACAATGTGTGCTCAGCTCTGTCTCAATGTCTTGGTTAGATCCAAACTGAGATTTCTCACTATATTAGAACTGCTCACAGCCGCCACATCAGTAGGTGGACTTGGAGAAATTTATAAAGCTACTCTGGGAGAACAGTGACAATGCACTGACATTACCACACCAGCTATCTGGGAACAATGCTCCAACATTAATTGAAAACAAAAAATTATAATATTGTGGGAGTTTCATGAATATTGTCTCTAATCCAAGAAGTCTGTGAGTGGTGGGAAGTTTGGGATGGTGCCATTGTTTCTCTCTCTTCTGTAGAGAGTTGCGATGTTACAGATGTTACTTGTGCGTTAATTTTTCTTATGGAGTGTGACTGCTCTTGTGCTGCAGGTGATTGGTTCGCTTTTTTATGCCTACTACATCTTTGTGCGACTCTGCATCCCTCCATTTCGGAACATAAGTCAGGAACCCTTCAATCTGCGAGGGCTGGTCCTCTGCATTTTCAATTCCATCCTGCCAGGTGAGACCTAGGTGGCTGTGCAACATTACAACCTTCCTCCATTTCTCACCCAGGCTAGACTTGTAAAAGGAGGGTTCAGAGAAAGTGCCAAACTCCTGCTCACAGGATTTGTGTGAGATGGGTGGTTTTTCATAGGGAGGGGAGAATTGGTCGCTATAGCAGATATGGCTGCCCTGCAGTGCACCTATCCTGTGATAACTAAGAAGATAACTTGCTGTTCTGTTGTTAAATAAGACTTTCTCCATGAAAGTTCAGCAATGAGATATTATAGCTTGAGGGCATGAGAGAGTCGAACAGAACTTCAGATTTTAATTCTGGCTCCTTTGTCAACAGTCTCTGCACCATAGAGCAGCCTTTGTGCATCCCGTGTGGTGAGGTACCCTTTTTAAAAATGATAGTTATAGATTGAGTAATACAAAATCTGGTTCCTCCTGTTAAACCTGTTTGCAGTAGACACAGTTTGATGGCTCTGTTTATGTATCCCTGGTCACAGATGAGTAAACCAACAGATGTTGTGAAATGAGTCTGGTTTTTTTTTTTCGTTCTGTATCTCCAGGTGTTCTGATTCTCTTCTTGGTCTTCTTTGCATTCCTTCACTGCTGGCTTAATGCGTTTGCTGAGATGCTGCGCTTTGCAGACAGAATGTTCTACCAGGTAACAAGGTCTTTCTTCTGCAGTGTCTGTAGATGTTGCTGCTGTTCTCTACAGATGCCATCTTTGTTAATCAACCCCAAATGAAATGATTTTAGTTTTATGAAGTTCCTAGAATTTTTTTCTCCAAATGAAATAGGGTCAGGAGAGGAAAAGAACTTCAAAAAGCTCTGCTGCATGAGGCATCCTAGCAGCAGAAATGCTACTGATGTTCATTGTAGGGGAAGTGCCTTCTCCAAAGTCCCTCTAGATCAGGATTGAGGCATCCCAGTGGGGTATTGTGGAGGAAACTTGGCCTGCCAATGCCTGTATTACCTCTCTGTGAGTGAACAGGACTTCAGCCACCAGAACCGTCAAATCTTTTCATTAGCATGACCATAACTTAAATTTTTCATTCTGTTTGACCACTGCAGTTCCATAGAACTCAGCTATTGGAGTAACTGAAAGATAAAGATGCTACAAATGCCATAAGCTGTGAAATCGTGCAATACAACTTGTTAATTTAACTAGGATAATAGATTGTGTGACTAGAACAACTAGTCTCCTCAAACATTTTCAAACTTAGTTTTCAAAAAAGAGTTAATGGAAGACCTGTCACTAACGCCAACTATGTGCCCTCTTCTCCCCTTTAACTCTGTGTTTCAGGATTGGTGGAACTCCACATCATATGCAAACTATTACCGAACATGGAATGTGGTGGTACATGACTGGCTGTATTACTACGCTTACAGGGACTTTCTGTGGGTGAGCAGCAAGCAGACTTGGTCCTCATTCTTTACCTCTCTTTGAAACAGTATGGCATCTTTTTCTAAAAAAGTAAGGGGGTGGGTGTAAGAGGGGAGCTTAACACCATTCCTCGTGAGAAAATTAGTAGTTTGCATTGCTAGAGTCCTCATTGGCTTTGGAACAGGACTGATGTGGAGAAGTGCTCTGGAATGGCTTTCATCCAGCAAGGTTATTTCTGCAATTATGCAGAAATCACTGAAGAGGATGACAAAGGAAGAAAATGTGGGAAAGTGGGAATTAATGTAGTGGTGTAGGAATGGAATCTATATTAGAACTTTGTAAATTGTTTTGAATAAATGAATGTTGAGTAAAAGCTACTCCCTATTTCTATGCCAATTTTACAGAAGCCAGTGTCTTATCCCATAGAGGTGCAAAAAGGCCTTGCTTTTTGATTGACCTGATGACTAATAAGATTTGTCAGTCTCTGACTCTCTGGCGATCTGCTGACCTTTGAGGGGGAGATCACAAAGCCTTTCCTGCAGGATGGGAGGGGAGACTTAGGTTAAAAATGTAACTATAGACAAACTAGTAACTTGATTGTGAAACACTGCTTCATAGTGCATTCAGGGATGTGAATGACCAAATTCAGTGTCCTGGTATGGGCAGCCACTTATGCGTGTTAGGAGAACCATTGAGTTCACTGATCTACTCACATGCATAAAGTGCCTGACTGGGGCTTACTCTAATGCTTTAATGAAAGGTAACAACTGAACCTAATATGTTGGTTCACAGAACTGTTATATTCTGGCATGGTAATATGTTGTTTGAATAGATGAGCGATGGTGTGTTTTTATATTTCATGTGCATTCTCAAGAAGTGAGAAGCAGAGTAGAAATCCCCCAAAGAATAGACCCTTTCCTTAATCTAAGGAATCTGTAATGAATATGGCATTTTAAAGCTCCTCATGCATAGCTGGGGCAGACCCTAACTAGCCCATTAAAATTACTTTAAATGTATTATACTTTATTCTATTTTATACTAGAGGTTAACAGAACATGTCTGTATTTGATATCTTCCCCCCGCCCCTCTTCCCATCACCAGTTCTTTGGTAAGAAGTTCAAAGCTGCTGCTATGCTGTCCGTCTTTGCTGTCTCAGCTGCCGTACACGAGTATGTCCTGGGAGTCTGCTTTGGTTATTTTTATCCAGTCCTCTTCTGCCTCTTCATGTGCTTTGGAAGTAAGTCACCAGGAAAGCATTTGGTAAAAAATAAAATATACAGCTGGGGTAAAGCCCAGAGACTAAAATAGTGATCAGGGTCTGTTGGGCTAGTTGCTCTTCAAACACTTGCAGAAATGTTTCCTGTAGAAGAGTTCCAGCTGGAGAACCAAATTCTGCAAACACATGAGTCCAAGGAGTCACATTAAAGAATTACTTATGTGTTTTCAGGATTGGGGTCTAAGGATGCAAGGAATATAAGGGCGAGGGAAATTGTATTGCTATACAGGGCCGGCGCAACCCATTAGGCGACCTAGGCAGTCGCCTAGGGCACTGACATTTGGGGGGCGGCGACCACAGCGGCCGAACATCCCGCCACCATGGTTGTCGGCGGTATTTTGGGGGCGGGACCTTCCGCCGCCTCTGTCGGGGGCGCCATTTTGGGGGTGGGACCTTCTGCCGCCTAGCGTGCCAAAAAGGCTGCCGGCACTCCTGTTGCTATACAACTAGCCATATACATATTCCCATGCATATAAAACATACCAAGTTAATGTATATAAAACTGGGCAGTGAATTTATAATAACATAACTTTTCCCTTTGGCCAGCCCCTTAAGGATGAGTTACCACACTTCTGCCTAGTAGCCAATATTTTTATTTTTAAAGCCATAGCCTGAGGGAGTAGTTGCTCAGTTTTGAATCTTGCTACAGTGACTGATGTGTATAGGTGTAGCCTTCCAGCATTGAGTTGGAGGATGGCATCTTCCCTTTTCCCTGCCTCTTTTTGTGGGAGCAAGAGTGCAAACGTGTTTACTTTGTGGGTGGTAATTGTTAGGCACAGTGCAGATGTTCACAGCTTCCTCCCACCCCATGCTCTGCCAGTGTTCTTCACTCCTCTGCTGTAGCACACTACCACTCCCGTTCTAAACTGAGGCTGCCATATGGACCTGGTAGTCTTATAGAGAATAAACCTGCCAATGTGATACATATCACTTATGGAAGAAGATAATGAGCATGCTTTCCTGTGCTGTATGGACTTTTCCCATAATGTGTCATCAGTACAGTGGAGATGGAAAGCAGACCAATGATCAGACTAATTTAGTGGAACTGAAAGGAGAATTCAAGAGACTTATTGGCTCTTAATGTGGGTTAAAACCTGAGCTTGCAGGTGTCCTGAATAGCGCACCTTGATGACTTTCTATTTCCTCTTCCAGTGGTTTTCAACTTCATTCTTAATGACCGTCGGAAAGGGCCCATTTGGAATGTGATCATGTGGACCTCTCTCTTCCTGGGCCAGGGTGTCATAATTTGCCTTTACAGTCAGGAGTGGTATGCACATCAGTATTGCCCCCTGAAAAATGTGAGTGATTAACCTTTGATTCTGAAATAACTAAGTGTACAGACAATGAGAAGGGACAAGCCTGGTTTGTGTAAAGGACAAAAGATTAGTGAGAGTCGGCCTTATGGGAAAAGGGTGAGAAATTCTAATATAGTAGAGGAGAGGTGTGGACTGATATGACATAATCTGGAAAATGGGGGGTGATGATGTAAAGAAGTTGGTTTCTATTTCACTTTTACTGTTTTTAAACTTATGAGCCTAATAACAAACTCCAGAATAGTACAAAACTTGAGACATAATGTAGAGGTCATGATTACTGACCTCTGAGATCAGTTTGGAGAAGGGATGACTCTACTAACAGAAATTAGAGAAGGTCTCTAGCTGACAAAAACTCAAGGATCTAGTAGTATTTTACTGCCCATTGTTCACCATCTCCCCCACCTCCACACACACATTTTCAGTTTTACTTTGTAGGGTCACTTCTTTAAAGAAGTTTAAACAGTACCTTTTATTTCACCCTGACTGTCAGTTTTTTCAAGTGGTGGGCTTATGTCCTTTAAACTTGGAGCACTTTAATCCATTCAGGCAATATGTACTAGTATTACAGTGCAGGGGAGGCAGCATGCTCAGCCTCCAGGATGAGGAGAAACAGTTGTGGGATTTTGGTAGTTTTGTTTTGTGTTTTGGGGTGGGGTTTTTTTGTCTTGTGGGTTGTTGTGGGTTTTGCATTGATTGGGTCTGTAGGGAATTTCCCCTTGCCTTCAGCAGTGGCAATTGTAAAATAGGGAAAATAGAAACATGGTTATAAAATCAAGCATGGACAACTTTGCTCCTAAACACCAACCCTTCAGTGTTTGAGTAGTCTTGATAGCTCAACCTGTCTTGCACAGCACCTTGACAAGGCATTCAAACCTATTCAGCAAGGTTTTACCTGAAGCCCATTCTAAGTGGGCTCAGAATTCAAGGTCTGGTCCTAAGTTTCCTCTAAGCTGCGCAGGTGCCTATTAAGCTCTGTGCAGGGGCTCAGGGCTGCAGCGGGGAGAGATTCCTCTCCCCCAGCACGGACCTGCTGCGGCTGGGAAAGAGGCGCCCCTCCTTGCTGGCCCTAGTGCAGACCTGCCGGGGGAAAGGTGCCCCTCCCTGCTGGCCCCAGCACGGACTTGTCCTGGACTTGCCGTGGCTGGGAGAGAGGCGCCCCTTCCCTGGCCACAACATGGACCTGCCCTGGACTTGCTGGGACTGGGGGAGAGGCGCCCCTCCCTCGGCCCGGCCCAGGACTGCTGGAATTGCCACAGCTGGGAGAGGCACCTCTCCCCCTGCCCCGAGCTGCTACAGTGAGAGAGGGCTGGAGGGAGTTCTCTCTCCGCGCCCCCCCCCCCCCACTGCAGCCCCAGGGCAGCCTGAACACCCAAACCCGTCATCCCTGGCCCAACCCCAGAGCCTGCACCCCCAACCCTCTGCCTCAGCCCTGAGCCCCCCCTCCTGAACCCCTCAGCCCTGGCCCCACCCCAGAGCCTTCACCCCTAGCTGAAAACCTCACCCTCTGCCCCAGGCCTGAGCCCCCTGCCGCACCCCAAACCCCTCATCCCCAGCCCCACCTCAAGCTCGCATCCCCAGCCAGAGCCCTCATGCCCCCCCACCCCCCCCCAACCCTCTGCCCCAGCCCTGAGCCCCTTCCCACTCTCCAAACCCCTCGGCCCTACCCCCACCACATGAATTTTATGTGCACCAATATGAAGGTGACATGTCACACATCACCTCCATATTGGTGCACATAACAAAATTCATTCCGTACATGGATGTAAAAAATTAGAGGGAATACTGGTCTTCCTCTCCCTCCCCCCCATTACAAATATGTCATCTCTGCAGTTTTTGTATTCATTTCCTGTAGTGCTAGCTATCACCCAGAACTGACTCCTGGCATGAAATGATCAGCTGCTGTTGTAAATCTGTCTTCGCTGAAGACAGATGAATAGATTTTTGTAATGGCCCTAGACTAGACACTCATGTTTACCTGAAAAAATGTCGTCTGTCTACACCCTGCTGTCAGAATAAGTCATGGCCTCCTGTTATACCAATATAATAAAAACCAGCAGGATCTTATTAAGAGGGATAAGGCAAAGATGCCACATTTATTGTAAATACCATAACAAAACAAAAGACAAAAGCAAACAACGTTGTTTTACTACTTATTTCTATCACTACTTATTACACACACACACACACACACACTCTCTCTCTCTCTCTCTCTCTCTCTCTCTCTCTCTCTCTCTCTCTCATTCACACAATCATTCATTCAGGTTCTGTATAGATGTTATAGTTACCAGCCTAGATGTTGCTCATGCCAAGTTACTGGCCAGGTATCTTGGTCATGAGGATGGAGCCGAGTCTGTGTCAGATGCATCTGATGCTCCTGGAGGCTGGCAGCAGAACCATAGACTCAAAGTCCTCAGTCTTTAGAGTCCAGTTTTATAGGAATTTATTCCTATGTCAGTTCATGAGAGTTGCTTCATTTTGCTGTTGCTAAATCAATCAGCAGGTGGCTGGCTCCATGTTGTCAGATGCTTGTTTTTCCTTCCTTTGAGGGGGTGGGGGTCATCTGGTTGATCCCACTTGATACCTTCTTCAGCTGACACTGAATTCTTCAGGCTGGTAACTCCCTAACCATTCATTCACATACATTCTCTATCTTAATCACATTTAGTTCACTGTTTCTTTACCTTTTGGGGTGTTACCAATTTATGTGAGACTCCGTCTTTTAACAAGCAAAGATAAAGTCAGATGAAAACTTACAGAGGGTGTGGGGGTATCTATCTATACACTATAACAGCTACTGTTTTGGCTTACTTAGAGTTAATTAATGTTTAGCAAGTTTTATACAAAGTATTTCTTTGAGCTTAACAAGTTTTATACCAAGTATTTCTTTGAGCAGGCTTCACACAGACACAGCTGGTGGCTTGCAGGTTAGAGGCTAAATGTTGGGAATCACAAATTTACTTTTAACATAAACCTGAAGTTATAAAGTATCAATTAACAATAAATCATTTCTCATATAAACCATGTTTAATATAAACCTTCTTTAATATCCCTACACTCCATGACTATCAGATGTGAGAATATGTGGTGTTGCTGGCTTTTCCTGTAAGGGGAGTGTGAACAGAAAAGGTTACTTGACTTCAATAGACAGTACAATAAGGTCCACCACTACATGTCCATGATTAACATGCTGCCTCTCTTCTGTTGTGTCTTCTAGCCCACGTTCCTGGACTATGTGAAACCACGTTCCTGGGATTGTCATATTCAGATTTAAAACCATTAAACCGAGCTTTCATCTTACCTCCCGTATCTGAAGATCAGCCTGTGCTCCTCTAAGGACAGGGAACAATGACATAATTCACTTCAGATCTTTTTTAAGGGAAGTTGTGCCTCCTGATTATTGGAGATAAACTGTTTTTGTAACTTTATTGAGGCAGCCCAGTTGAAGTGGACTGCAGCAGGCATCCAGGTAGCTCTCATTGCACACCGCTCTACTCAGTCATTCCCATGTCAGTCATGAAACACTGAGATGAAGGTTATATCCATTGGAATTTAGCTCGTTCCAGCGGTGCTTCATATTTTGCCACTCTTCACCCAGACAATAGATCGTCTGGTCAGACTAAGTAGAGCTCAGCGGTAGCCTCTGTCCATCTGTTTCTTAGACATTCCTTCAGAGTTGTTTCCTCCTTCAGTAACTGGAGACGTCTACAGAATTTGTATGCTCTTTGGAACCCTCCTTGTTGCTATGGTAGTATTATGTGACAGAGCAACATGTCTTTGCATCATAGCCCAAGTATTGGTGGATGGCTTTCTGTGTCCTCTGTCTGGAATTACTTTCCACAGACAGTACATAGGGATTGCAAATGGGCTGGGGAAAGTTAATTTTTAATGCTGAGGACTTTTTTTCTTTCTGTGGTTGCAATGAACGATCAGTTGCTACTAGCTATATGAAGGTATTTGCTATACTCAAAAGTAGGGCATACATTCCTAAAAAACCCCAAGACCTTAATTACACTAAAAAAGCTTAAGATTGGCCTCTAAATCACAAGAGCGTGACCTCTTTGGCTCTCAGAATTCCAACTACAGCTCTCATGCCCCTTGGCTTTTTCTATTGTGCTCTGAAGCTCGTGTGACTATGAGCAGTAGGAGTTTGCTTTTTCTGACAACTTCCCTCCCTGTAGCCCCTAGACTAATCAAGTATCTTAGGGGGATACAAAACTGTCAAATTAAAGTGAAAAGTTGTTACTGTGCATGTGCACTTACTATTCTGCATATGTTAGTATGCATTGAGTATTATGAAGCAGTTTGAAAAAATCCCATTGATTTCAGTGATTTGTATTCTCATTCAAATGGCTCCACTGTATACAATGCCCATTAATCTTGGCACATGTTGACAAGATGCTCCATAATGGCTTTCTGACACAAAAGGAGTTGGAAATAAGGGGATGAATCAAAGCCTTCCCCCCCCACACCCCTCTTCACTCTAAATCACTACTTTTACAATGGAAAGCCACATCTCCCTTGGAATGTTGCATCAAAAATATATGGAGTCAGGAAAAGTTCATGCCCTGCTTTGGGAGGGAGAGGGGACCACTACACTGCTACAAGGAGAAATTCTGATTGATAAATGGATATTCAAACTGGGAATATTCCCTTTACCATAGCAGTTGCACATGATTGTATCTAATTGAAGTTCCCTTCCAGTTACTGTCTACTTCACTTTCTATATGGAGATATCAGTTCTGCACTCTAGGTTACAAATTAGTTCAGAAACTAACCATATAACTCCTGTTTATCTGAATGGCATTTATTCATTTAAGTGATCCACATCAGGGACACAATTGAATTGTATTCTACAGTAATTACAACGTTCATTGCAGGAAGGAGCTGAGTGGTAGAGAGCAACTTGGCTTTCATTAAGTACTGTAATTTCACAGTTACTCAAATGTTTTTTAATGGCATTTTTCTGAGTGGCGAGTTGATCCTGTTGACCTCCAAGCCACAGGCATGGCTACCAGTGCTGACTATGGGACTCTATTTGAGTGTGTTGGGAAAGCTGTTTTCTAACCTGAGTTGAAACATAACTTCATCAGAGCCAACTATTTTGATTTTAAGTATTTTTTCTTAGTTTTCAGTTTCTAATAGGTCTCCTGCTTTTATTAAAAGGACACAACCAGGTCAAATATGTGACAAATTCAGGATTTGAATGTATAGGGTGGGTTTTTTAATTTAATGAAAGCTTGTAGTAAATATAAAAACTCTTAATTGTTTTCATGATTTTTTTTATTTTAGTAGAAAGAGTTTAACAAATGTCTGCCCCCAGACATAGGACATTTGTGCTAGTATAGAAGAGCCTGGAGGTGAAAATCATTAGAAACTTTACCCTGCCTGTTGGTGTTTTACTTCCACTAGTTGAGCTTGAACAATTATAATGGAAAGTAAATTTTAAAAAAAAAATGTGGTGCTAGTAAAATAATTTTAAGAGATTTATTTTTAACCTGATAGTGTCCTTTTTAAAAATAGCTTTGTGGTCAGATAGTAGCACTTCTCTTCCGTCTAAGATGAATTGAAGTCAGTACGCTTTAATCATAGTTCTTAAAAAGCAATGTACTGTTTATGTATGGAAATCCTCGCACTCCCCTGGGGTATGAGATGGATTAGAGGTTTGGGTTTCTTGAAGCCTCTGTCTGATTCCTGCTACTGTGTCTCAGTGTTCTCAAAAGAAGGAAGAATTGTATTTTGAGTCTTCTCTGCCTACTAGTAGGACTCTAAGTATAACTCTCTGGTGCCAGTTTACCTATAATGTAGACTCTTGAGCATTACTATGTCAATAACCTCAATGCTTGGAGCCAAAGGATTAAAATATTGCAAGCAGAAGCCAGTCATTAAACAGGCATGTTCAATTGCTGTAACTGGCCTTTTTTTCTTGACACATTCACCTTATAGTTCAAGTCATCTGAAACCATGCCTTTAGAGAGCATTAACTACTACACTACTGACAATTTTTGCTATTTGTTGACTTATTTTGTGAGATTTGATATCAGCTTGAAATTCAGTTTTCATGATTGCCTTGGGGAAATACTTGAGGCCTTAGACTTTCTAGCAAAATTATTGCTCATTGCTGGGCTAAATGGGAATTGAAGATACTACCTGGTTCATTTGAAGAGCTTTTTGTTTTGTTTTTTTGTTAGGCCATAGAATCCCAGCGCTAGCAGTGTGGTGATCTGGTCAGTGATTTGGCCACTTAAAGCTAACAACCTATTTGAATTCTTACGGTATACACATATTAAGTGTTCTTTGTAAAGTTGTAAGCTTACTTCCACTATCTCTTAACCATCCATGAAATGGGAAGCTTCCATTTTGGAATTCCTGCCAATATAACTCAACTTACTGCTCAGTAACATCACAGAAATCAGTATTAATGTGGTAAGATTTTTTTTGTACCCAGTTTCTTGCATATATGAAATATGTAATAGTTCACAAGGGTATTGTATATTTGTCCTTGTAAGAGAACTGTAGATTCATACAGAATCTTCATACCTAATGTGTCCTTTTTGCTGCTTTTAAAAAACCCACCAAGCTATCTAGCTTCCTGCGTGAAGATGGCTTTAGAACTGAAAGAAATCCTGCCTTTGATCTCTTAAAACTGTACACTGTTCAATAAGGATTATCAAAATTAGCCTAATTGTTTTTACTTGCTGTGAAGAAATCAGTGATTTGAGGCAGGGTGCCTGGGATGGGAAGAGGCAGTATTTAACCTATTAATGGAAAGTGAATCATTTGGCTTGAATCTCTGAATGTAAATGAGCTGGAGGGAGGGAATGGTTTAAATGTGCCCTCCGAGAGAGCATGCATTCTTTTCAGATGTCTCAGGGTTATGCATCTAGTCAGCAGGATACCTGCAAGTCTCTACCCAGTGCACTGGGGTCTTTGCTGTTAAGAGTAGTCGACAACCCTACTAGTCTCCTTCCTGGAGCAGACAGATTCTAATCTCTTTAGTCGGAAAGGGTGGCTGGCAGAAAGAATTAAGTGTACAAATACCACTGAGTAGAAGAAACTAAAGTGCACTCTACCTGTGAGTGGTATGAACAACCTCTGGTGGTGGTAAGGCTGGAATAGCTGCCAAGAGATGCCTGTTGTGGGAGATGTGATTCTGTTACTGTCTGCAATGTATTAACTTGTAAAATGTTCTGTCATGCAGAAACGCGGTTTATATAATCTACTGTATTTCAGCAGTTGAAATATATTTTGCTATCTAGGAAAGGTGTGTGTGTGTGGGTTTGTTCTCTCCAGTGTCCCCTAGGGCCTGTGTTACTGTGGGGGACAGGTACAAGCTGTACCCCACCCTACTGGAGTTGAGGGGAGGGTGAAGAGCATGTTCCTGGATGTTGAGGCAGCAAGGGTGAGAGACTTTTTTCCTCCCTTGTATCACATTCCTGCTGGAGCCAGGCTCTGAGTACCAGGCAGCCACTGGGGCAACCCCTGCCTGCTCAGCAAACAGCCGTCTATGATGATCTCTGTTCTTTAGGAGCCTTGTCAGGTTTCCCATCCCAGCAGGCAAGGAGGTCCAAAATTTCCCTAGCAGGGCTGCTTTGATCACTTTGCCAAGAACCCAAATGCTGTGCCTGTTCTGCAACCTCATCTCACTACAAAGGTGTGTTCCCTGGGAACTACTGGTCTCTGCATGCAATGCAAAGCAAGCTAGGATGGCGTCTTGTATGCTGGGGCCCGTGGGTTGCCTATAAATGGGCTGCCTGCTTGCCTATATTTGATACACCTTCCTCCCCCATGAAACTGTCCAGGGGCCGAATGCTGCTTGCTTGATTTGGGCAGCCAAATGTGCAGCCTCTTTAGCCCTTCAGTTAGGGTTGCCTGGCATCTGGTTTTCAACTGGAACACGTGGTTGAAAAGGGAACCTGGTGGCTCCAGTCAGCAGTGCTGACTGTTCTGTTAAAAGTCCAGTTGGCAGCACAGTGGGGTTAAGGCAGGCTCCCTGCCTGCCCTGGCTCTGCATGGTTCCCAGAAGCAATGCTATGTCCCTGCGGCCCCTAGGTGCAGGGATGGCCAGGGAGGTTCTGTGCACTGCCCCTGCCCCGAGTGCTGGCTCCACACTCCCATTAGCTGGGAACCACAGCCAATGGGAGCTGCAGAGGCAGCACCTGCAGGCGAAGGCATCACACCGAGCCTCTTTAGCCACCCCTGTGCCTAGGGGCCACAGGGCCATAGCACTGCTTCTGGGAGCCACCTCAGGTAAACACTGTCTGGAGCCTGTCTCCCACCCCGAACCTCCTCCTGCGTCCCCAATCCCTCTGCCCCAGGTCAGAATCCCCTCCCGCATCCAAACTCCCTCCCAGAGCCCACACCCGCTCCTGCACCCCTGACCTGAGCCTCCTACTGCACTCTGAACTCCTTGGCCCTGGCCCCACCCCAGAGCCCACACCCCCAGCTGGAGCCCTCACTAGGGTGACCAGGTGTCTGGTTTTGGAACGGAACACCCGATTGAAAGGGGATCCTGGCGGCTCCAGTCAGCACAGCTGACCAGGCCATTGACTGTCAGGTTAGCAGTGCCACACCATGGGGCTGGCAGATTCCCTGCTAGCTACTGCACCCGGGAAGCAGCTGGCATCCCCCCTCCAGCTCCTACATGTAGGGGAAGCCAGGGGGTCCACGTGCTGCTCCACCCGCAGGTACAGCTTCCATTGGCTGGTGCAGGAGATGAACTAGTGTGCCTAGCAAGTGGCTGTTGAGGGGTCATGGTGTGTGCCTCTCCTGCTGCTGCTGGCCTACTTCTCACACTCCTCCTGAGGCTGGGCTCAAGCTGTGGCACGGGCACGGCGGTGAACTGCAGTCTGTCACATCACCAGCACCCAGGAGTTGGCGGTATGTATCTGCATCCCTCTCTGTCCCAACCCCTCTGCACCCTCATCCCCTTCACTGCATCCCTCCCCATTCCATCCTACTCTGTCCCTCACACCTACCCATCCCAGCCATGTACCTCTTTCAGCCCTCTCCCACCTATCTTCTCCACCTCCGTCACCCATCCTCATGTCCCTCACCGCTGATCTCACTGCTGACAACCCTGCACCCCATTCACCTTCAGACACTGGTTCACTCCCATTATGTCCCTATACGCCCCTGTGCCTCCCACATCCACATGCACCAGTAGCCTTCTGCATCCCCTATCCACCCCACATACCCCTCCCCCACTCTGCTCTTGTCCTTGGCCTCTTTCCCTCCCCCATCCTCTCTCCTCCGCTTGCCCCCCCCATCTTTTCTCTGCCAGCCCACCCTCCTCCCTTCCCAGCTGGGTGTGTCTGTGCAGGCATGTAAAAAACTGTCTTTGTGTAGGGAAGTACATGTATTGCTGCATATCTGTATACCTGTGTGAATAGAATTTGCAGCCTAACTCTTTGACTTTTATTCCTTTTGCTGGCTTGCACACAAAAAAATTGACGTGTGTATTCCTTTCATAACAAGTTTTTAAAAGAGAAGGGAACTCTAAAAGAAATTTATTATTTCTTAAAAAGTGAGTGTTGTTGACTAGGAATTGCAGAAGAGATAATATATCACACATTTCTCCCTACCTTTGTCTAGCTACATTATAAACTTTGTTGCAGACTCTTATGTGTATGTCCAACACCTATACCCCTGGAGCCCTAATCTTAGTTGGGGGATCTAGGCACTAAACAATTGTAATAATAAATAACGTGGACGTATGTGTTTACTACATGCTAGACGTGTACACATGAATACCTGTGTGTATCTGGATGTAGGTGTGGGAGTCAGTTTCTACAGATTTCTTTATATAGGTATATGGACAGATGTGCATTTCTGGAGTTTTGCTTTTTGGATTTGTACTTGGCCTTTAATAGACCCATTGGAGTTCTGATAATGTGTGGTCCTAATTCCACACACAAAACTACTGTAACTTTAGTGAACAAAAAACATGGAGCTGGTTATGAAAAATGGGAAGAAGGGAGGGAAAGAATCATGAAAACATGTGTAAAATTTTTAATTACCCTTTTGACCTGAAACTAGCATAATACATCTGTCAAAACAATAAATATGCTGTTTTGGGCTTTGCAGTGAAAATGAGCAGGTGGGCGAGAGGGGAGGAGAGCAAGCAATGGAGGGAGAGAGGCAGAGCCTCAGGACGGGGTGGGGCAGGTTCTCAGGGAAGGGGCAGGGCAGTGGCCGGGGCATGGGTGTTCAGTAGTGTTGCCAACTTTCTAATGTAGGGGTGGGCAAACTTTTTGGCCCGAGGGCCACATCTGGGTATGGAAATTGTATGGTGGGCCATGAATGCTCATGAAATTGGATTTGGGGTGTGGGAGGGGGTGAGGACTCGGGGGTGGGACTGGGGATGAGAGGCTGGGGGTGCAGGAGGGTGCTCTGGGCTGGGACCAAGGAGTTTGGCAGGTAGGAGAGGGATTTGGGCTGAGGCAGGGAGTTTGGAGTGGGAGGGGGTCAGGGGTGCAGGCTCTGGGCAGTGCTTACCTCAAGCAGCTCCCAGAAGCAGCGGCATGTTCTCTCTCTGGCTCCTATGTGGAGACGCCACCCTGTCTGCAGGCATTGTTCCTTCAGCTCCCAGTGGCCATGGTTCCCGGCCAATGGGACCTGCAGAGGCCACACTTGGGGTGGGGGCAGTGTGTGGAGCCCCCTGGCGGCTGCTGCTGCTGCTTCCACGAGCTGCATGGAGTGAGGCAAACCCCTGACTCCACTCCCCAGCGGGAGCTTGAGGACTAGATTAAAACCTCTGGAGGGCTGGATGTTTGCCCATCAATGTTCTAATCCCACAAAACTGAACACCCTAGCCCTGCTCCTTCCCTGAGGCCCTGCCCACTACATTCCCCCTCCCTTGGTGGCTCACTATCCCCCACAGTCACTCTTTCACTGGGTTGGGGCAGGGGGTTGGGGTGAGAGCTCTAACTAGGGGTGCAGGCTCTGGGGTGGGGCCAGAAATGGGTTTGGGGTGTGAGAGGGGGAGGGGGCTCTGGGTTGAGGTAGGGGGGGGGGGGTGAGGTTGGGGGTACAGAAGGGGCTGTGAGCTGGGACAGAGGTGTTCAGGGTGTGGGAGGGGGCTCTGAGCTGGGGCAGGGGGTTGGGATGCAGGCTCCATCTGGAGGTGTGGGTTGAGGGGCTCAGGGTTGGGGCTTTGAGTCACCGGTGGCAGCTCCTGGTCAGTGGCACAATAGGGGGGAGGGGCACTAAGGTACCTTTCCTGACAGTGCAGATTGTACTGCGCCCCAGAAGCGGCCAGGAGGTCTAGCTTCTAGGTGGAGCGGAGGTGCAGCAGGCACCTCTGCATGCTACTCCTGCCTGTAGGCACTGCCCCTGCAGCTCCCATTGGCTGCAGTTCCTGGCCAATGACAGTATCGAATCAGTGCTCAGGGCGGGGGCAGGGGGCAGAGCCCTGCCCTTCCCTTGCCAGGAGCCAGCTGTGCTGGCCACTTCTGGGGTGCAGCACGGAGCCAGGACCAGTAGGGACTAGCCTGCCTTAGCTCCACAGCACTACTGACTGGACTTGTAATGGCTCAGTCAGCTGTACTGACTGGAGCTGCTGGAGTCACTTTTCAACTGTGTGATCCAGTTGAAAACCAGACACACAGTCACCCTAGTGTTTGGTTTTCTGTAATTAGAAAGTAGGCAACCCTAACCCTCACCTGCCCCCTGCTGCCCCCTGGTGAAAATGAGGGAGGGACAGAATGGAGTGAGCAGGGGTGGGGGCCTTGGGGCAGGGCAACCATGTTGGTTTTCTCTGCAATCAGAAGTTACGGTTACCTTACGTCCATATTTTCCCTGACATGTCTGGCTTTTTAGTTCTTAAATCGCTGGCTGGGAGGAATTTTTAAATATTTAAAAATGTCTGGGAATACATGGACATATGGTAACCCTAAGTCCAAAGTGCTGGGGCAGCTCCTAGCACCCACCTGCTAACAGGAGCTTGCAGTGTAGATGGCCCCCAGGCACAGAGGCGGAGGGGGTGTCCGCATGCTGCACCGGCTTCCTCCTGCCCAATCAGAGCTGTGGGGGTTTGGGGTACAGAAGGCAGGCACAGGCAGAAAGCTCTCCGTGCCCAGCCTGACCCTAGGACCCAAAGGGACCTGCCGGTGTAAGAACAGAAACATGCAGAACCCCCCCCCCCCCCCCAGACTCCTGCAATAGGTCAGTTTGGCACATTAGCCAAGAGGAAGCAGAATGTGAGTGTTTTCGACCACAAACCCTGTCCCTCCTGATTCGCAACCCTATGGACCGGGCGGTAGCAAGTCCTGAGCAAGAGCCCAGATGGTCACATTGTGTGGCAGAAACTGCAACTAGCAGCAAAACGCGAGGGTTTCGCAACACATTGCGAAACCCTCGCGTTTTGCTACTAGTTGCAGTTTCTGCCACACAACGCGACAGCGAGGGTTACTGGGCATGCTCAGTGCAGCCAAAGTAGCGAATCGGGAGCGGTTCATGTTTCTGTCGTTACAGGGACTACTCAGCCCGCCAAGGTTCCAGCCGCGCAGGCGCAGCTCAGTTTTTAACCCGGGAGGGAAGAGTGCGTGCCGCGGCGTACGTGGTAGAGCCGGCACTAAGGCCCTGAGGGAAAGTGGATTTGCTGAGGTGACTAAGCCACTGCCTGATCAAAGTCCTCCTCCGAGTCCCACCCCCGCCCCCTTCCTGGCTGTCCAGGTCGTAATGCGAAAGCTGGGCGTCGGTCAGGAGGAACAGGCGCGGGAAGGAGATTCCGCGGAGGGGGAGTTCTACCTCACGAGGCGCTACTCGGACAGCTATGGCGGAGAAGCCCCGCGTTTCCATAGCAACAAACTAAACTGGAAGTGCCGGTGCTAGAGAGAGCTGGTAAACGGCGTCCTGCCCGCTACCGGCATCGCCTCGGCGGGGGGTGTCACTGCACGGGGAGCGGCTCGTACCCCCGGGGGGACAGGAGGTGCTGGCGGGGCGGGGGCGTTGCGCCTCCTCAGCCTGCCCCGCCCCCTCAGCCTGTCCCTTCAAGCGGGGCCAGCTCGCTGCCGCCTGCCACGGGCCGAGCTCGGGCGGGGGTGAATGAAGAAGCTTGTTGGCCCGTGCCCGGCCTTGCCCCTGGGGGCCGGTGTGATGCTGTCCGGGGCGTGGTGCAGCCTGGCCCCCCCGGCTGACAGCGCCGTGCACGGCGCTCCCCTGTGCTGCCGGCTGCACGGGAGCAGAAACCACCTGAACCCCTCGGGCTGGGGGGGGGCCTGGACCCAGGGGTGCCTGCGGGACATTGGAGCGGGAGGAACCTTCCCAAGTGTGCGGCCGGCTCGGGGGCATGGAGGATACTCTGCGGGGAGCAGGAAATGGGTCTGCTGACGAGTCAGGCAGAAAGATCAAGGGTACCTTGATCCACGCCACGCCTGCATATCACTGGAAAGGCACATGTGCTTTCCAGTCACTTGCCAGGGGATGCTGTTGATCATCCCGTGATAAGGCTAAGGCATAGGGGTAATTAACATTCCTCTTACTGATCTAATTATTTGTATTGCTATTGGTGACCAGATCAAAGGAAGGCTAAGATGAGATGTGGTTTGACTTTGCAAAAACGATGTGTATTTGCAGCTAGTAAAAATGGGCTTTCCAAGTGAGTGCTTGTGAAAAAAAAATGCATCCAATTAGATATCAAGACAAAATTCAGAATACAGTGGGTGAAATGGGCGAGACCAGATTTTTTTTGCAGTAAATATGGAGGTAATTGCAATACAATTCAGATGTGTCCAATACAAGCATTGTGGTGTCATGCAGGTAATAAAGACAATTATTTTGATAAGTGTTTTATTCTCAACACAAATTGGAAACAAATGGAAAAGCACATAAATGAATGGGAGGATAAAGCACTGGTGATGATAGAGGAGCACAGTTTGTCACTCATTCTAATAATTTTACAAAGTAAGGTTTGACAATAGGTTGGTTTGGCACTGGAAATAAATGATGAAAAAATGAATTGCAAAATAAATACTAGAGCTCAATTCAGTGTACTCACAAGTGTATGTGAAATGGTTAGTGCCTGCTTCATGTTAAATTTTTTAATCCAAGCTTTTTACAATATATATATATATATATATATATACACACACAAAATTTTAGATGCAAAGCACCATGTCTGGTTTCTGACTCTCCTTGTACCTTACACCAAAGTTTTATTTCCATAAAAATGATGAAGCCCAGCAACAGTTTTGATTTAATTTTGCTTGCAGGTTATTTCATCATTGAAAATTCCTTGAATAAATGAATAGTAAACCACTCACCATGTCCCTCAATCAAATGCCTGTTCCTGGGCCACCATCTGCATCCAAACCAGAGGGCAGAAAAATGAAAGGTAGTTTATCTCTGGTACCTGTCAGCAGTAGAAATGCAGGTAAATCTCAGCTGGGGACCGGATGATACTGTATAAACTGCATAGAGGGCGTTTGTTTAATAGTGATTCACAAATGTCTCAGTCACCATCATTTTTGCAGAAAATTGATCTCCTAGCAATCCATAGTAAGAGGTTGATAACAGGAGAATGCAGTTTGGGAGTACCTTCTTGTTTTTATATATTCACTGTATTGAGGTGGGTCACATGCTCTTACATTTACATCTGTGGTTTGAATAATTAGAACACTGAGTGGATACAAAATTTGTATCAGCATCCAATCCACAAAAATGATCCACAGATATAAAGCAAATATCCACTGATTTGCAGGGCTCTAATATAAGCCAACACCTCAGAGCACCACCAAAGGAATGGTGAATTTAGGATGCTCATCCTCTGTGAGTGTGCTTAAATGTGTGCGTGCTGTACTACCATATGTAAAATAACTCTGCAGATAGCAGCAGTTTGACGCCTTTTGTGCTGATTCTGAAATTCTCACAGAAAACCTATTGCTACATACTGAACAAGTAGCAGTAGCACTGCCTGCAGAGGAGCCACAGCAGTGGGTTTACAATGGGCTCATGTTGGAGAGCTACTTCTGTGGGGACTAATTCATAATGATGGGATAAGGTGATCCTTTAATAAAGATCTATTAAAAATACATGAGAATGAGGCCAGCTCACCATATTATTTTGAAAACAATGTTTCCCTCCCCAGCAAAGTAACTATCTACTTGGGGGGGGGGGGGTTCCTGCTATTTTCCAGAGCTCCCTCAGCTAAGAAACAAATCAAGTATGCTGAACCGTTCAGGGCCTCTTCCCACTTCCCTACAGTGTGATTTCATCCCAAAAGAGATCCTCCTAGCTCTGACTTCTGCTGCCAGTAGTGCCTATAGCCCTGAATACTTAAGACCCCCCAAGAAAAACAAAAGTGCAAAAGACTTCAAGGTACGTACATTATCCTAGGTAGTACCTTTTCCTCTTCAGGATGAGACCTGCCCAGAATTGTCTCATTTAGATCTATACTAGCACAGTATCCAGCTCCATAAACTTGTTAAACTTATATTACACCTATGTTCTAATTACAACAACCTTATATGGATTTTAAGCTATTTGAAATGGAATTTTTCATTTAGTTACCATAAAGTGCCTAGCACACTTTGGTGCCACTAAAATATTAGATAACTATTTTGTCTATATTAGTCCTGGCTTTTTCTGGTGACAGAGCTATATGGAAACTGGTTAGACTGCTGTTTTGATCTTTTCTACTTCTTGGAAGCTTTATTACTATTATGATTTATTTTATTTATAATTTGTATAGCACCATAACATGCATAAAGTTTCACAATTGGTTACTGTGCCAGTCAAAACCATCATTCCTGCCTCAGACTAAAGATATGAAAGGGTACACTACAATACTCTGTTGGACAAGCCTTCTGGATGAACTATAAACGGCAAGATTGGGAGGTGAGAGAGTAGGAGATTATAGTGTTTAAGGCGGGAGGAAACTAGTGCATTGACTGAAATCTTGGCAAGGGGACTCCTGAAGCAGGGGCAAATTCTGGAGGTACTATAGCTGACAAAAAGGTAAGATTAGTTATGTGAGGGAAGATGTAGGAAGAGAACTGGAAGATGACCATAGTATTGCAAGCTTTGAGAATAAGGAGGATGTGTGTGATGTTAACAGTGACATAAAAAGGGGAGGAGAGATTTGGAAAGTTGTGACAGGATCCCTGGGGTATAACCTGAAACTGTGGGATCACTGTGCTCCCTTAACTCTTGAGCCCGCGCTCTCTCTCACACAATGCTTTGCCAGTGACAAACAGCAGAACTTTTCCAGGTGCTGTGATCACTCATCCTTCAGCATATGGAGCCCCACACCCAGCTAAATTGCATGAATGTTCCCTGAGCTATTCATGACTCATACAGAGAGAGGCACCATCCAGTCACCCCAGACTCCAGCCTTGCATCCCAGAAATATACTGTTACATTGCTCAAGACTTCCTTGGACAGTGCAAGCTGATTAATTAGTTCACCAGTCCGACAAAAGGGTAGTGGACATGCAACAGCCCTTTTAACCTGAGCTGAAATTTCTCAAGTACTTCAACCAAAACCACACAGCTTTAGATAAAATATAAAACAGATTTTAAGGGATTATAAGTAGCAGGCATAGAGATCAAAGTTAGTTACATAGAAATAAAAATAAATTCAGTCTAAATTCTACAGACTAAGCAAAATTTGAATCAAGCAGTCTCTCACCCTAATAAATGTTACAAACAGCTCAGTTCTCAATACACAGGCTAGATTTCCTTCCCTGTGACCAATCTCCCCCATTCAAAGTCTGTGTCTTTTGGATGATCTTCTGGGTGTTGAGATGGGAGAGAAAAGAGGCCAAGTGATGATGTCACTGTCCCTCTTTTATACTTTCTTCCAACTGCTAGAAAGATAATTGCTGTGATGTGGGTTAGGCTGCCCTCATTGCCTAGGTGTCCTCTGTGTGGAGTTTCTGGGATAGTGGATTATTCTTGATGGGCCATCAACACCTGTCTGGCTAATGATAGTTGCTCCTCTATCCCTACTGTGGTAAGACACCTTCTTTGTCTCACCAGCCTCAGCACTTCTCCCTTTGGCAAGACGGGCCTGTGGTAAATCAACCCCTGTTTGCCGCACTAGGGCAGTCTTTGTCTTCTCCCTTCTGCGGTATTTTCTTGGTAGGATCACTCTTAGATCTACTACAAACAGAAGGTACCATTTCACCAGACACCAATACAAAGGGAGATACCCCTCACCAATGAGGAGGCAGGGGAATGTATCATCCTGTGGTTTGCCCTGGGGAGTCAGTCCTTCCCCTAGTAGATGCTTAGGCTTGTCTGTTTCCTCTATTGGAAGGAGCACAGCCTCTCCTCCTAGAGATGCTTATCCCCCCCCCCGGCCAGGTGGGGGAGGAAATGGGACATGGGAGGGGCTTTAAAAGGTCTCAGGAAGCCCTTAATTGGATTCAGGTGTTCCTAATTAACCTCAGGTAACCTTTTCTCAGCTAATCCTAATTGACCTGAGGTAACCCCTTCTCAGCTGATAGGGAAGAGGATCTTTAACATTCTAGAGCTTACACCCACGCACTTCCCTGGAATTTCAGTAGGACACCACTGTTGTGTGGGTGCAGAGCTACTGCTGCTGGGCGCACAGTACCCTCAGTCTTGGTCTGGGCCAGCCCCCTCTTGCTGCCTCACTAGCTAGTGGTCACCCTGGTTGCTGCTGCCACTCCTTGGGGGGCCCTGCTGGCCTGCTTCCCCATCTCTTTTTCTGTTGCCACCTGTGGGGTCTTTCCTGCTTGCCTGGCTGCCTGATCCATACCCTTGGACTGGCCCTCCCTTCCTCTGCTGCTTTGGCTGGTGGACCTTCCCACCCTCTGCTTTGCCCAGCAGCCTCCCTGCAGCAGTTTGCCCCTTTCCCTTTCTGCCTGTATTTTCCCCCACCCCCACCCCGAGCAGTTTTTCTGTTTGTTTGCCTGCCCCACTCCAGTCCCTAGGAGTCTGTTGGTTTGTAAGCCTAGCCCTAGCCCCTGCAGTTAATCCCTGTGGTTTTCTGGCCTTGCCCCCAGTCTGTCTCTAGCCCATTCCCTTCTCCCCTTGCCTTCTGCTGCCACCCTTGTCCAGCCCTTTCATTCTGTGCACCCTTGTCCCCTCCCCACAGGCTTATGCCTCTTCCCCCTTTATGTTGAGTCCCACTGTACAATGCACCACCCTCTGATATTGTAGTTCTTCCCCTTTCCAGTGTGGCCGAAGGAGCCAGTATTCCCATCTCATGGCAATAATTGCGCTCACCCTCCCCTGCCCTGATTGGTGCCCCCGAACCCTCACTTTTTTGGCACCCTTTCCCCCTGCCTGCATCCTAGTGGGAAGGTATGGTTTGGCCTCTCCCCTCCCCCCTTCAGTGCTCATCCCCTCCACACCAAGTATGGCGGGGGGGAACAGTGGGTGAGGCCCCCTGGATTGACCTTGCTGCCCCTCCCATCTGTCCCTGTGGCAACCCTCTCGACCGCTGCTGCCAGACCTGTCATCGCCCCTGCTGGGGCACCGGCAGCGGCGGGCACAGGTATGGACCCTGTTGCTGCCAGGCCTTCTGTCTCCTCCAATTCTGGGACCCCCCCCCCAGCTGGTAGAAAGGGACAGGGGAAAAAGGGGAAAAGCCGTGCCCGGAAGGCCAACCCCCCCATGATAGGGGCTGTCCCCTCTTCCGCGGCCCCACCATCGGCTGCGGCCAACCTGCCCCTTCCCTTGCCATCCTCTCCACCAGCTCTGGGAGCATCCCTCTCTTGGTTCCCTACAGCGTACGCCCAGGAGGCCGCAGCTGCTCCACCTGCCATCTTGTCATCTAACCCGGCCACTGCCTCCGTTTCCATCCCTGGCAGCCGAGGCCCCTTTCCCACCCTAACCAAAAAACACAGCATCCACTGCCTCCTGGTGCCTACATGTGGGCATTGGCGAGGGTGGTGGGGCCCAAGGCCATGGTGGCAGTCTGTAAGATGTACGGGAAGGTAGTCTTCTTCCTGGCATCAAAGGCCACTGCCCAGGAGGCAGTGAGGAGGGGCCTGGCATTGGGGGGCATGTACGTCCGCCTCAAGCCCTTGGAGGGCCTGAACATATGGGTGGTTTTCACTTCCATCCCGCTCTTCCTTCCCAATGCTGCCCTTTTGCCTTTCCTTTCCACCCTGGGAAAGCCCCTGTCAGGGAAAGCCCCTCTCCTGCTAGGCTGTAAAGACCCCACCCTCTGTCACGTCCTCTCATTCTGCCGAGCAGTGCCCAGCCTCTGCGGACGTCCTCTGGGAGATCGTAGACAATCACCCCCTGGTGGACATCTGGCACGACCACCACCCGGACGATGAGCCTAACTTTACTTATGTCCGAGTGGAGGAAGATCGGTCGTGCCACTCCCGATTGGACCGCATTTATCGATCTCGTCATCATCTCTCATGGGACCACGTCTCCGGAGTTTGGCTGGCCCTATTCTCGGACCACCATTTGGTGGCCATGACGGCCTCTCTCACTTCGGAAAGACCAGGGCCAGCCTATTGGCATTTTAACAATAACCTCTGGAGGATGTGGGTTTCGTGGCGTCCTTCCAGGAATTCTGGCTGGCCTGGCGAGGGCGGAGGTGCGCCTTTCCTTCGGCGCAGTGATGGTGGGATGTGGGGAAGGTATGTGCCCGGCTCTTCTGTCTTGACTACATCTGGGTTGCCAGTCGGCGGAGGGATGTGGTGATAGAGCAGCTGGAGCAGGAGGTCTTGGAGCTGGAGAGGTGCCTGGACACCAGCCCTGGGGATCCATCCGTCTGTGGAACATGCCAGGAGAAGCTGGAGGAGCTCCGGGCCCATGAGGTTCATCAAGCCTGGGGCCATTCATTCGTTCCCACATCTGTCTCCTTTGGGAGATGGATTGCGGCTCCCGCTTTTTCTATGCCCTGGAGAAAAAGAGGGGGGCCAAGAAACACGTCACCTGCCTTTGGCAGAGGACGGCACCCCCCTCACGGATCCAGAGGAGATGTGTGGAAGGGCCAGGGCCTTCTATTTCAGCTTTTTCTCCCTGGATCTGACCAACGCTGATGCTTGCAGAGTGCTCTGGAATGAACTCCCGACAGTCAGCGCGGGCAACCGGGACCGGCTGGAGCTGCCTCTTACTCTGGCTGAATTCTCAGAAGCCCTCCATGTCATGCTCACTAATAAATCTCCAGGCCTGGATGGGCTGACCGTAGAGTTCTACTGTGTGTTCTAGGATGTTCTTGTCCTAGACCTCGTCACCGTCTGGGCCAAGTCCTTGGAAAGCGGGGTCCTCCCCCTGTCGTGCAGGCGAGCCATGCTCGCCTTGCTACCAAAGAAGGGGGAGCCTTGTGACCTTCGGAATTGGCATCCCATCTTGCGCCTCAGCACAGACTGCAAAGTCGTAGCGAAGGCCATCTCGTTGCGCCTGGAATCCATGCTGGGGGACGTGGTCCATCCTGACTAGACTTACACCATCCCGGGCCGCTCCATCTTCAAAAACCTGTATTTGGTCTAGGACCTCTTGGAGCTCAGGTGTAGGGATGGTCTGTCATTCGCCCTCCTGTCCCTGGACCAGTAAAAGCATTCGACAGGATGGACCCCATGTATCTCCTGGGCACTCTGTGAGCGTTTGGCTGCGGGGCCCAATTTGTGCTGTATGCCTCTGTGGAGTGTTTGGTCAGGCTCAACTGGACCCTGACCGAACCTGTCAGCTTCGGGCAAGGGGTACATTGGGGTGTCCACTGTTGGCCCAGCTGTATTCTCTGGTGATCGAGCTCTTCCTCTGTCTCCTCCACTGGAGGTTGACAGAGTTGGTGCTCCAAGAGCCTCAGTTGTGGCCAGTCCCATTGGCATATGCCGATGATGTGCTCCTCGTGGTCCAGGACCCAGGTGACCTGGTGTGGGTAGAGGCCTGCCAGGCAATCTACTCAGTAGCCTCCTTCGCTTGGGTTAACTGGGTCAAGAGCTCTGGCCTGTAGGTCGGGGACGGGTGACAGATGAGCTCCCTCCCACCCGCACTTCAAACCATTCGGTGGAGTGCAGGTCCACTGCTCCATCTCAGCATTTATCTTTCTGCCACACATCCTTCTCTCCTTTTCTGGAGAAATGGCAGGATTTGGAGGGCAGGGTGGGTGAGCGGCTGTGAAGATGGACAGTACTGCTCTGGTGCCTCTCCCTGTGAGGGAGAGCAGTGGTGCTTAACCATCTGGTCCTCTCCATGCTCCGGCACCGGCTCAATACCCTGATCCTGGCCCCGGGTTTCCTGGCCCACCTCCAGGAGATAGTTCTGGAGTTCTTTTGGCCAGGACTGCACTGGGTCTCTGCAGGGGTCTTGAGTCTTCCCCTGGACGAGGGAGGAAAGGTCTGATCTACCTTCGCACTCAAGTCCATGTCTTCTGCCTTCAGGCCCTGCAGAGACTTCTTTATGGTGCACATAGTCCAGAGTGGAGCACTCTGGTGCACGCCTTCCTACTCCACTTCCGAGGGCTCCAATATGACTGGCAGCTCTTTTATCTCCATTTGAGATATCTTCCGCGAGACCTCTCCGGGCTGCCGTTCTTCTACCAGGACCTCCTCCAGACCTGGAAGCTGGTCTCGGCAACCAGGTCCGTGGCGGCCGCTGAGGGGGTAGATCTCCTCGTGGAGTCCCAGCTACACAATCCCCAACTCAGTGTGCAGGTGGCAGAGTCCCCCTTGGTGCGCCAGAGGTTGGTCCTGGAGGAGTCACCAGGATCGGAGACCTCCTGGACTATGACTGAGGAGACTGGGTGGATCCCCTGATGCTCACTCAGCGTATGGGGCTCTCCACCCTTCCTACTCCCCGGCACTTACTTCAGGAGGTGAGGGCAGCCTTGTCTCCCGCCTCTCGAGCTTACCTTGAGCAGGTCGTCAGGGAGGTTGCTCCCCGCCCACCCGGGCCCTCTGGATCTTCTTATAGGGCCCCTGTTCCATGAGCCTACTTGGCTGCCCCACCCTTAAACCTCGAGCCGGCTGCATGATCTGCATCTGGTTTGCTTTCGAACCACCCCAAGGGCACATCTGCACATGCTCATGCTCTATACTCTCCATTTCCTCACCCTCGTGTCCCACCCCGATACCAAATGGTGGGACTTAATGTCATCTGTCGAGGATGAGGAACCCCGGTGGGCCAGCCTATATTCCATCCTAGTCCCGCAGCCATCCAGGAATATCAGTCGATGGTTCCTCCAGGCAGGGCCGGATTAATTTTTTGTAGGCCCAGCACCAAACATATTTGCGGGCCCCCATGGAGTAAGGTGCTAAGTCTCCAGAGTGAAGGGCGGGCTGGGGGCAATGAGGCACAGTGCAGTGGGAGCAGCCCTGCTCCGCACAGCCCAGCAGGAGGGCACTGTTTACAAACCTGCAGCTGCCAGACACACACTGGCCTGCCCAGCCCTGTGCTGCCAGCATGCCTCTTCCCCATGAGGGCGGGCTCGCACCACACCACACTCCCTGCCCAGTTCCCCACCCTTTTGCTCAGCACCTCCTCACCCAGCGACCTCCACCACAGATCTCTATGCCCAGCTCCCACCCCTCCCAGACACCTCCCCCGCTGGCCGCCCACTACAACTGCATAGCACCCTGCACACCACACCGCTTGCCCAGTGCCCCCTGCCCATAGACCTCCCCACTACCCACCACCTTCCTCCCAGTCTCACCATCACAGCTGCACAGCACCCCATATTCCTGGGGGGATTTTCCACCAAAAAATAAAAAATTCTGCACACAGTATTTTGTAATATATGGAGATATACCTATCTCATAGAACTGGAAGGGACCCTGAGAGGTCATTGAGTCCAGCCCCCTGCCTTCACTAGCAGGACTAAGTACTGATTTTGCCCCAGATCTCTAAGTGGCCCCCTCAAGGATTGAACTCACAACCCTGGGTTTAGCAGGCTAATGCTCAAACCACTGAGCTATCCCTCAATAAATGTGGAGGCTCCAACATGGCAGTGGGGAGCACAGGCCACTGGTTGCATGGAGGCTGGAGACTACCCTGCAGCCTCCCTGCACCCCACCGCGGGACAGGGACTTGGGAGTGAGGTTGCACCCAACCCAGACACAGTGTAAGGGCCAGGCCTGCCCCAGAAACACCCTGGGGCCCTTTCCCCCTGTTCCAGGTGCACCAGGTGTGGGTGAGCAGGCTCAGCCCGGCAGCAGGATCCAAGTACAGAGGGACTTAGTGTAGAGGGATCCAGGTGGGGGTAAGAGATTTCTCTGTGGGGCAGTCTGGGGGCGGACAGCTCAATGGGAGATCTGGATGCACAGAAGCTCGTTGGGGGGTTCCAGGTGCAGGGGCAATGGGACTCTGCAGGGGATCCAGGTGTAGGTGGTTGGGGCTCAGTGGGGAGGGTGTGTGGGGGGGGCTCAGTGGGGTGGTACAGATGCAGGGAAGGTGGGGCTTGTCAGGGTGAGGGTTCGATGGGCCTGCTTAACAGGGAAGCCTCAGCTTCTGCCAAGGGGTACCACATGCTGGGCTCCAGCTTTCCCCCTGCCCCTGCTTCCCCCATCCCTTTCTCTTCCCCATCCCATGCCCCTTCCCCACTCCTCCATCTCCTCCCTACCCCACCCCCTTCCTTCCTCCCTGCCTCTTTCCACCTAGCCCCAGCCGCAGCCTGCCTTTCCCCACCATAGGCACTGATTGTTGTACAGAAAACAGGATGGCTCCCAACACACAGCAGGGGAGCTCAACCAGAACTAGGACCCAGAAAGTGGCATCTTCTGAGCAGCACCCTCTTTTTTTTAGCTGGGCAGCTGTGTGCTTGCAGAAATGGGGTGAGGCAGTGGCATGTGACTCCGTGTACCCCCACGCCTTGCCTCTGTTTGGGGGCAGTGCCTCCCAAACTAAGCCCATGGGTGTTCTCAGCTGCCACCCCCCCCCCCTTTGCTTCTCGATCACTTTTGAAAGGGAAGCAAAGAAGTGTGCAGGGGATCTGTTTTCATTCCCCCAGGAATACCCAATGCAGAACCTCCACTACCCAGTGCCCACCCCCAGACCATCCAGAGACCCACTCCCCCACGTCCTTCCTGCCCCCCAGCCACACTCACCAGCCATACATGGGCTGAGCCTGCAGCAGTGCTGGGGCCGGTCCGGGATCCCTCTGGCCCTCGGAAGCGGCACAACCAGCCAGGACAGAATGGGAGCCCGGCCTGTCCCAGCCAGGCTCCTTCAGGACCCACATGCCTGAAGGGGCCCAGCAGGGCTGTCCCTAGACATTGTGGTGCCCTACGCAGCCCCCCAGTGGGGGGTGAGCTGGCCCCAGGCCTCGGCGGGGGGCTGGCCCCAGGCCTCTGCTGGGTGGGAGGCTATGCCCAAAGTCTGTGGGGGGCAGCAGTAGGAGTAGGCTTGGGGGAGCAGGGGGAAAACCGCCCCCCAGCACAAGGCGGTGGAGCGGCTGGGAGCCGGTGGAGCAGAGTGGGTTGGGACCGGGTCGCTCCACTTCCTGCCGCCCGGTGATTGCAGGGCGGGCCCAATCCCACACTCACGGGGCAGCGGGAAGTGGAGTGACCTGGCCACAGCCCGCTCCGCTCTGCTCCCCTGGCTCCCAGCCTTGGGACTGGGGTCAGGGGGGAACCGCCCCCCAGCACTCACCAGCGGGATGTAGCTCAGGGTAAGGGGTGGAGTGGGGGCGGGGCTGTGGCAAAACAGGGGTGGGAAGAGGCGGGGCAGAGCAGGGGTGGGGACAGCTTTCCTGCCCGGCTCAGCTGGCCGAGGAATCGGTCTGGAGGCTGGAGCAGTTAGTCCGGACAATGGGGCCCCTTCTGAGTGTGGGCCCAGTGCTGCCTCCATGGAGCCATGAGCCCGGGTGTGTATTTGACATGGTTCACTCCTGTCCCTGAAGCCTGTTCCTTCTGCAGCATGAGGGAGATCCTGGTGCACATTTACCTTTAGTGCAGTAGGTTTCAGCCCCTTTTCCGGCTCTTCCTGGACCTTCTTTTACATTTTTGGCTGCACTTCTCCCCCCACCTCTTTATATATGCACACCTCATCCATGTCCCCACAAAGTCACGGGACCTCCTCATCAACTTCCTCCTAGCGATAGCCAAGGCAGCCGTCTATAACACCAGGGAGAGGATGTTGGCTGAGGGGGTTCTCTGCCACTGTGGGGCCTAATTCCGATCCTCCTTCCATTCACGCATCTGGGTAGAGTTCCTCTGGGCCACGTCTGCCTCGCTCCCATGACACCTTTGAGGAACAGTGGGTGCTGTCCAGGGTTCTCTGCTTGGTGTCCCCTTCAGATTCCCTATTTTTGACCCTTTGGCCTTCACACCCGTCCTTATTATTTTTTTCATTGGCCCCTGTAATTACTTGAGTTTCTGGACTCTCTGGATTCTCCCCGGAACGCGATCAGAACACCCTCTTGCAGCTGGCCGGCCTGACTTTGTCACACTACTGAAAGGTCCGCTGTGGATGTTTCCCAACCTCACAACATCTCTCAGTAACAGATATAGCAATACTTCATAACTTCACATTCAATTATAGTACATACAATTCAACAGGATATTAAGGTTCAACAGATCAAGACTCTTAAAATGATACCTCAGAAGGCATGCGTTGTACAAAACATATAATCACATGACAGTGGTGAATATCGGGGTTCCAGCATGCTACTTTGTGGTACTGAGTGTCACAGAGGTCCAGTTTGAGACATGTTGAGATGGCAGCTGGATGTTCAGGGAGAGATATTGGAGAGACAGTGAAGATGGATAGGGAGATGTGGAAGTCATCAGTATAGAGTTGATAGCAAACCCTGGAGAATGACTGAGAGAGTATGGAGGGATGGCAGAAAGGGATTGAGAACAGGGTCCTGTAGAGAACACTGGCAGAGAGAGGGAAGAAGAAAGAATATGGGAAAGAGAGAGAGTAAATGGATGAAATACCAAGTGATATGTGGCAGCAATGAACAGGGTGAAAAAACAAGATGGGGTCCCAGGCAAGAGTCTGTCATAAATGGGAAGAAGGGGACACAACTCCAAAATGTTCGGAACCACAGAACTATATAAACCAAGCCCTAATGTGGACTCATGGAAACCTGTCAAACAGACCCTCTGTATGTTATATAATTAAGACCCTTTGTTTCTGGCTTTTATTTTGTTTAAAATTCCTAGGAAAGTTAGCGGTGTTTAGTACACGTATTAAAAAAAGGGGTGAAAATCAGTGGCAAAAATTAACTTTACAGTTTTTGGGTAATTATCGGGATTAATAATGGGGAATGAGAGAACACAAAAAAACAGAAAATAGAGAAGAGGGCCAGTTGGTTAGCAGGGGAAATGGACAGGGACTATCACCTGGCTCCCTGTCCATCTTGCTCCCCCACTGTGCAGGGGAAGCAGATGGGGCTGCATCAACAGCTGGGGCCAGCAGGGGGCTCTGTCCAACTGGGGGCCAGGTTACAGCCTTCCACTCCCTGTGGGCCTGTTGCTGCAGTGCTCAGGTGGTCTCAGCTGCTGGGACCAGACTTCCTGCCTGCCTGGCTGCCCCACTGTGCAACTGTAGCAGTCACCAACCAGAGGTTACTCTCTTCTGTGCAGGCACCCTGTGCCTGAATACTGAATTTTTCAGAGAAATTCAGTAAAAAGCAAAAATGGAGGACCCTGTGTGTGATCTGTGTAAAATTGTTAGTGACCATTTTGCTGTTTGCCTTCTATTATGTAAATATTCCTAGTAATATCTCCCTGTTTCTCTTTCTCTCGCTCTGAATGTCAATGGTATTGTTCTCTTCAGCCATCTGAGCATAAGTGACTCAGTTCTTTAGGTAACCCCTGGAATGACAGGTAGGCTTTGTTTGACTACCTTTGACCATAGGGTTTTCACTGAGAAGTGATATTTGTGCTTGCTCTTCAGGGGAGCATGCGTGTCCCAGATGGGCTCTGGCAACATCCCATTCGCAGGAACAAGTTCAAATATCTCATAGACCATCCCATCTGTCTGACAGGAGCTGGAAGGTAAGTGAACTGGGGGTAAGGGAGATGGTGAAAGTGGAGAAAGATGAGGGCTGGGAACATCCCTACTCTTCATGTCTAATGGCTGTGATAAACACTCAAGTATTGGCTGGGAAATAAACAAGTGGAAGTGCTGCCCAACAATATGGAGAGATTTTTCAGGGCCAGATGTTTTCCTTTGAGGTTATATGGTTTCTTTTTGGAATTACTCTTTTCCACAGGAGTTAAGTCTCACACATGTATATAATCCAGGATTGCTGAGAGGAAGTCCTGCCTGTCTTTAATAGATTTGGAAGAGGATGCAGCTCTCCTATAGCCTTATGGCAGGTCCTTCTAATTTAACATTGTATTAGTCATGACAGGGAAGTGATAATGTTCCAATCATATGCTGTCCTTACCAGAAATTAGACACACACATATTTTGGCACATCAGTGGCAACAATGCTGAAAAGCAACCCCCTGACCAGGGTTATTGCAGACAGTAGTTCCTGGCAGATTCAACTTTAATGAAAAGATTAAGATGGCTAAAAATATCACTGTGTCACCCTTCATTGGCCAAGTGTGACAAGATTCTAGGTATAGCCTTCATCAGGATGCACAATATAATCCTCCCTTAGACTGTGATTAGCATTAGGAGAGAAATGGAGTGCCTGGTGATGAGCTCAATGAACAAGCACTTTCCTCTATTTCCTCAGCGATGTCTCATTTCTATGTGACATAGCTGGAAAAGAAGATGGAAGAAAGATGTCTCCAGCAAGCTCTTTAACTGAACCACATCGTTATGATTCATCCACGACTAGTGCTGTGAGTGCATAAGTTTGATAAATCTTTCTCATTTCATTTGAGCCCTTGAACATAGTGATCAAAAGATTTCTTCACCAGTCTGAAACCCTGCTGATTCTTCTTTACCTTTCCTAGTATTAATGTATGTTTAAGAGCAAGATATTCATAATAATAGTCACTGTGGGAATGGTGGAAAGTGTAATTCAGCTACTCCCTTTCAGCCTGTCTCAGCTGGAGTGCCTGCAGAGAATGGTGCAAGAGCTCTGGTTTCGTGGGATTTCAGTTCAAACTCTATCAGGTCTAGCTTTTTCCAGCCATAATTATTTTAAGCAATAATATAGCCACACTAACTGTAAGGGGGGGCCACAGCTGTTCTTGCAGGCATCACTGTACAGAGTGCTGTGCTTCCATTTTGAACTCTTCCATTTTGGTGTGGTTATAAAGATTTTAAATTTGAACCAGCTTTAGGTGTAGATTTAGGGGCGGATTTTCATTTGCACTCTGCATTGCTCTAACTCTATGAGAGTTTGGCTGATGTTGGTCTGTGTTGGATTTAGGCCTGGTTTCCCACCCAGCACAGTCTTTTAATCTGTTACCCTTTGATCTAATAACTCACTGCTTTTTTTGTGGCTATACAATTTCTTCAGCAGCAGAAAACCTCCCATCTCACAGTTGGAATTCAGACACATGTTTATGTTATGTCATTAATTTACATTTATTTTAGATTTGTGAAGTGCTCCAATCATCTAAGTTCTAAATTCATACATGGAGAAATGGGAAAGCAGTACAAAAAGCTTCTGCATAAGGCTTGCTCTCTAAGCAACCACAACAAATATCCCTTCTGGGGGATAGTGAGGGTTTGTGCGCAGCTTTTACCAATGCGTTTCATGTTCTGATGTCTCCGTTCTGTCCTTTGCAGACAAGTGTAGCAGATAGCCTTGTCCCTGAAGAATTTCACATTGTGAAGAACAAAGGAGTCCTGGGCTTGGAGTATTATGATGAGTGAGTGCTTGTATGGTTTACAGAGAATTCTCCTCAAGGTTTAATGGCCTGGGGCAAGGTAACAAGGCCGAGAACACTGGCCAAATATATGCAAGGGGTGAAGAGTATATAAAGTCTGGTTTAGCAGTTGTGTTAAGAGAATATCTAGAAAAACGGTTGCAGAAGAGATGTCAGGCAACACCTGTCCCCGCAGAGCTGTCTGAGCAATGCTCTTGCATCCATTGCTGTGTAATGGCTCTATCTACCTTTTAGAACTGCATTCTGCAATAAAGCTAGACAGATTCTCTCATCCCACATAGTGGATCTTCAGTGCCGCAGTTGAAATCCTGAAAGCTACCCCCTTGGGTTTTCCACCTTTTAGTCCTCCTGGCTGTGAGGCTTGAATTGAGTTCACCAAACCTTGACCAAGGAAGTCTAGAGAGAGTCCTTTTAAACCCTCAACACCACGCCTTAAATTTGTTGGAGTCTCGTATTCTCTTCCTTCTTTCTCCATCAGGGAATAAAAGATTGAGGTTAGGAATTAAATCCCAGACTTCTGAGTGGCAGAATATATAATGTTGTTAATATAAGTAATATTAATAATATTAGTATTGTGTGTTATACTTTTTTATTTATTTGTGTTATGGTAGCACCCCCGACATGCACCAGAAATCCATTGTGCTATGTGCTGTACAAACAGAACAAAAAGGCAGTCCCTTCCTCACAGAGCTTACATTCTATACAGCCCCTTTGAGGCAGCCCTGAATTCCACAGCGAAGCCAGAATATTGTCTGAGGCAGGTTTTAAAATTTATGTTTGTTTTCCAGTAAATACACAACTCTACTTGAAGACAGTGAAAACAGACTGCGGCTATTCCCATCCATGTGAGTACTGCCCTGCACCATGTTGCTATTAGAGAAAGTGACAGTATGGATTTAATTTCCATGTAATACCTTGTAACATTTGATATAAACTAATGGCACTTCCTTTCTACCCTGGAATTTTAGGAAACCATCTGGGAGATTAGAGGTCATCCAGCTGATGAAGGTGATGGACACCATGCTGGAGAAGGCTGGAGTAGATGATGAGCAAATTGGGATAACAGGACCTTCACAGGTAATGTCTTGTCAAAATCCTGAGAAATAACATCTCCTCTACACTAGCGTTTATCCCCTGCAATATTTAAGGGGTCTCCCAGTTGTTTAATTCTAATGCTATACGCTACTGTGGGTCTTCCTTCTCATCCTGGTACTACTAATGGAGACTGTTCATTGTTGAGGGTACCCTCTTGGGATTTGGTCTGATTTATGCAGACTGACAGGTTGGCTCCAGGGCATTAGGTGTTGGACTTTCCTGGTGCAAATGTTGCCAACAGGGGACGTGTTTTGAATGGCTATTGTGAAAGAATTAAAGCAGCAGATTCCCAATCTCCTGATTGTGACTACAAAAGGAGACCAAACACTACTGATGCAAATTGACTGGAGATGTTAAATGCTGGGCCTTCAGAAGCCTATCCAGGTTTGAAACAGGATGTCAGAGACTCTCCCTATCTTAGGGCTGTCTTCAGGCATTCCATGTACAGAAATGGGGCAGATTTGGACATATAGGGTGAGATATTAAAAAGCACTCAGTATCTGTCTAACTGTTCCCATTGGAGTTAACAGAAGGCTCCCATCAACTTTGATGGGAGCAGAGTTAGGCCAGTACTGAGCACTTTTGAAAACCGTACTATTTAACTCATGCACAATAACTCCTTCTCCAGTTCACTCCGCATTACCATTTTCTTCTGAAAAAGGAATCTATCACAAGGGTTTTGTTTTTTAAAACCAAACTTTGTCCAGGATTCCTTTATCCCAAAGTCATTGCTGTCAAGGAGTAAATTCCTTGAGAAAGCCTGCAAAGATCCTGGTTTTGTTTTTTGCCAGTTGCACAATGTATTGGAGGTGCTGAAGACAGAGCAGAACATTTACAACATAGTGTTCCATGAGCTGATTCGACAGGTCAGTGTGGATTGTGCAGAGAGAGGAGAACTGCTTTCTAAGCTTAGGTGAGAATTCACAGAGTTCCCTTTCAGATTATGGCTGTGTTCTGACTAGCCTGGTATTTCATAAAACCATGTTGCCTCCAGGAATGTTAAGAATAATTAACTGTCACTCTCCTCCGCACCACTGCCCTGTTCTCTATAAGTGATGTCTAGTGGGAGAAGCTGTGAGTAGGATAGCTGAGAGCTCCTTTGTGATCAAGGTTCTTACACCATTCTCTCAGAGATCCTGTATTTGGCACAACAGAATAATCCTAGAATGTTAAAATCCTGGCTTCAAATGCTAGGAAGTTTATATTATAGAAATTTCCATACTCAGTGGAAAGAGGACCCTCTTATTAGATACTGGATTAGCAGATGTGATTCTCAGAAAGGTAAGACAATTTTCCCAGTTTACTGTCTCTTTCTATTACAGGCAGAGGTATGTGAATCTGCTGGATCGAATACCCCAACGGATGAGAAACCTTTACGAAGAAATGATGGCACAACGAGTAATGGACAGGCACATTACAGAAGAGTTATACAACTTCAAGGAATCTGTTGGACAGCTGACCAGGTCTGAATCATGATTGATCCTCAGAAATCTACCTCCTGTGCAGTAGATTTGTTGGGCGTGCTGCTTGTCCATGGTTTCTGCTCCCATGTTGTATGCTGTGGGTCAGGGCAATATCTCACAACTGTCTTACCTCTTATGCAAAGCTTTCCCCCCACATTCTTAGTACCAGTCCTGTAGAACTGTAGCATAGGATGGCAGCAAAGTCTCTTCCCTTTCTTCAAATCAGGGTGGATAACAATCAATGATTATTTAAAAAAATAAAAATCTCACATTTGTTTTAAATTTAAAATTAACTTTCTTTAAATTGAATTGAAAAATAAACCTATTTAAAAATAAATTTGAAATAATGATAGCCTATGTTAAGACCTAAGTGAATTATAGTCTATTTAAATCATTTAAATTAAATACAAAAAATATTAAGTAGTGAATATTTGCTGCCAAGTTTTAAAGGAAGTCAAACCATTGAACTGATGGTAGTCACTTCTTAGGCATCTAGAACCAACATATGAAGTGTTAAATTAGCTTTTGACAGCAGTAGCCTCTTCTGCTTGTTCAGAGAGAATATTTTCTTCATTTTAGTTTATTCGGGTAGTTCAGTTCAATGACTAGATCATTCAAAGTTAAAAAACCACTTGGGAGTTGAAAAAGCAGGAAAGTTTGTTTTCCTCTTCCAAGCTATGAATAAAAACTAGGTGTGAGAGGATGAGATTTACTAGTTCTAAAATGTTGAAGGACCTAGTGACCAGAAACAGTCAGTTCAATTCATTAAATACAAATAATACCTTCTTTGTTTAATAAATTGGTTAATTTTAAATGCAAAACTTATTTTGATAAACTTTTTGATTTTTTGGCATATTTCAACATATTTAAAATAGTTTTAATTAATAAATAGAATGCTGTTTTGGTGCTTTTTAAATTGAATTTGAATTTCCATCAATACAGAGTTTGACACAAATCACAAGTAAATAATTAATTATCATCTAGTAAATACGAAATGCATCATTCACCATTTCTAACTTTAAAAATAGAAAGCTAAAAATCAGAATAAATGTACGGTAAGCTTAAATAAATGTGTATAGGTATGGTGTATCTTCCTTGTTTGCAAAATGAAGCACTAAACTTAGTGTAAGGACTATATTTAGTTGCAAATCAATATGTTTTCTGTTACCGATCAATGAGAATCAACCTTTCTTTAGGAAAATAACTAAAAAGTACTAATACAAAGCATGATTAAAGTTGATGATTTAAATCAAGGTTTTCTGCTTGCTAATTTCAATCATGATTAAAATCAGTGATTTAAATAGCTTTGATTTAAATCCATCCATCTTGTTTGAAATGTTATGCAAAGCTGCCTGCAGAGGGAGAGCTTTAAGCAAAATGTGTGCACAAGAAGACCATAGAGTTTTGTGTGCACTGGAAGGACATAAAGATCCCTTAAGATGAGATGATTGGCTGTTTGCGGAAGGGAAGCACACAAGACAGCTAAGGGCACTCTAGACTGAGATTGGTAGGTTGACTGAATTGTTCTGATTTCAGCAGGCTGTGAAATGACTGTTCTATGCTATTCCAGTGAGCTATGCGAGGTCCGAGAACATGACTTCAGGGTGACAAGAGAAGCAGAACGGGCCCATGAGGAGCTGGCTGATGCAGTGCGGGACGCTGAGCTGAATGCAAAGTGAGTTCCTTCAGCCCAGGGAAGGTTGGAGCAATATGATGTCCTTGAGTTGAAGGCAAAGCACATACTTCTTCTATTGTCTCACAGGTGATGTGGCCCAGTGTTTACTCTCTGTGGGAAGGAATGTGGCACACTGATTTCTCTCTCTTTAGGGCATTGTATAGGGGGTGTGGAATATTGATTTCTCTCTCTGTATGGGAAACTGGTTATTTCTGTGCAGTATATCCAACCCAGTATACTGCGCAGAAATTTCTCTAATAGTGCCAAATTTCTCAAAGAGATAAGTTGTTTTAATGTTTCAAGTTTTAACCATTAAAAGTCCTTTGTATTTGTTGTCTCTGTATTTTCACATTTTAATGATTTTTACTAAGTACTGCCCCCTCCTCATCCTCCCAGTTCTGACTTCCCTGTCTCTTGACAGTCTGCAAAAAACATCACAGACCTCAATCTCTGAGGGGCCAACTGGTGCAGTGTGTCAGACTCCTGCATTGAGTTCTGAAACACCTGACCTAGGGAAGGTTGCATTATGAATAGAACAGTCAGCCTAAGCCCAGCACAGACTTGTCTCCAGACATGTTGGGAACTCACAGTGGGAATATCAGTAAAAGGGCTTATTTGGGATTCAGGGAAAGGAGCTATAGATTGGCAGGCCTGTGGAGTTTGGTAATTGAGGAAAGAGATCTGGCTGAAGCAGGTATCTGAGAAATGTTTGGGAGCTGTAAGAAAGATAAAAAACTAGGTTAGGAGGAGGGGGATGTGGATTCCAGTAGTGTACCTCCATCATCTTCTATGCAGTGTTGTTGTAGCCGTATCAGTCTCAGGATATTAGAGAAACAAGATGGGTGAGGTAATATATCTTTTATTGGACTAACTTTTGTTGGTGAGATAGACCAGCTTTGGAGCCACACAGAGCTCTTCTTCATGTCTGGGAAAGATACTCCGATTAAAATGTAACAAATTAAGTAAACTTATGCTAAACAATCTGTTCCACCTTGCATTTAGCGTGTCTCTCTCACCAAGAGAAATTGGTCCAATAAAAGATACTGTATTACCTCACCACATCTTGTGTCTCTGTCTTCTTCTCTCAGTCTTGTGGAAGAATATCGTGAGTTGTATGAGTTACAAAGAGCGAGGCTTGAGACCCAGCTGCTCCAGTTAACCCAAGAGAAAGAAATCTGGAGCTCAGCTACATATGACCTGGCAATGAAGGTAGGTAAAGACAGCATCATGGAGGACACTGCCTTACTGCAGGATACAAACCATTGTAACCAAAACTCCTGCTCCAGGATTTCCAAAGGTTTTGTTTAACTGAAGTCTTGTGCTCCCAGACCTGCCAAGACTGCTTTTCCCAGGGGACTACTGCTTTTTGGCCCTTTTAACTGTGGAAACTGACAGATATATATTGCTTTTTCTGGTGCTGATCTTCAGGCTCAGTGCCAAAGGATTTCATATGAAATAGACTCATAGACTCATAGACTTTAAGGTCAGAAGGGACCATTATGATCATCTAGTCTGACCTCCTGCACAATGCAGGCCACAGAATCTCACCCATCCACTTCTATAACAAACCCCTAACCTATGTCTGAGTTATTGAAGTCCTCAAATTGTGGTTTGAAGACCTCAAGCTGCAGAGAATCCTCCAGCAAGTGACCCGTGCCCCATGCTGCAGAGGAAGGCGAAAAACCTCCAGGGCCTCTGCCAATCTGCCCTGGAGGAAAATTCCTTCCCAACCCCAAATATGGCGATCAGTTAAACCCTGAGCATGTGGGCAAGACTCACCAGCCAGCACCCAGGAAAGAATTCTCTATAGTAACTCAGATCCCAACCCATCTAACATCCCATCACAGACCACTGGGCATACTTACCTTCTGATAAGCAAAGATCAATTGCTATCCCATCATACCATCCCCTCCATAAACTTATCAAGCTTAGTCTTAACGCCAGATATGTCTTTTGCCCCCACTACTCCCCTTGGAAGGCTGTTCCAGAACTTCACTCCTCTAATGGTTAGAAACCTTCATCTAATTTCAAGTCTAAACTTCCTAGTGTCCAGTTTATATCCATTGGTTCTTGTGTCCACATTGGTACTAAGCTTAAATAATTCCTCTCCCTCCCTAATATTAATCCCTCTGATATATTTATAAAGAGCAATCATATCCCCCCTCAACCTTCTTTTGGTTAGACTAAACAAGCCAAGCTCTTTGAGTCTCCTTTCATAAGACAGGTTTTCCATTCCTCGGATCATCCTAGTAGCCCGTCTCTGAACCTGTTCCAGTTTGAATTCATCCTTCTTAAACATGGGAGACCAGAACTGCACACAGTATTCCAGATGAGGTCTCACCATTGCCTTGTACAACGGTACTAACACCTCCTTATCTTTGCTGGAAATACCTCGCCTGATGCATCCTAAAACTGCATTCGCTTTTTTAACGGCCATATCACATTGGCGGCTCATAGTCATCCTGTGATCAACCAATACTCCGAGGTCCTTCTCCTCCTCTGTTACTTCCAACTGATGTGTCCCCAATTTATAACTAAAATTCTTGTTATTAATCCCTAAATGCATGACCTTGCACTTTTCACTATTAAATTTCATCCTATTACTATTACTCCAGTTTACAAGGTCATCCAGATCTTCCTGTATGATATCCCAGTCCTTCTCTGTGTTAGCAATACCTCCCAGCTTTGTGTCATCCACAAACTTTATTAGCACATTCCCGCTTTTTGTGCCAGGTCAGTAATAAAAAGGTTAAATAAGATTGGTCCCAAAACTGATCCCTGAGGAACTCCACTAGTAACCTCCTTCCAGCCTGACAGTTCACCTTTCAGTACAACCCGTTGTAGTCTCCCTTTTAACCAGTTCCTTATCCACCTTTCAATTTTCATACTGATCCCCATCTTTTCCAATTTAACTAATAATTCCCCATGTGGAACCGTGTCAAATGCCTTACTGAAATCGAGGTAAATTAGATCCACTGCGTTTCCTTTGTCTAAAAAATCTGTTACCTTCTCAAAGAAGGAGATCAGGTTGGTTTGGCACAATCTACCTTTTGTAAAACCATGTTGTATTTTGTCCCAATTGCCATTGGCCTCAATGTCCTTAACTACTTTCTCCTTCAAAATTTTTTCCAAGACCTTACATACTACAGATGTCAAACTAACAGGCTTATAGTTACTCGGATCACTTTTTTTCCCTTTCTTAAAAATAGGAACTATGTTAGCAATTCTCCAGTCGTACGGTACAACCCCTGAGTTTACTGATTCATTAAAAATTCTTGCTAATGGGCTTGCAATTTCATGTGCCAGTTCCTTTAATATTCTTGGATGAAGATTATCTGGGCCCTCCTATTTTGTCCCATTAAGCTGTTCGAGTTTGGCTTCTACCTCGGATGTGGTAATATCTACCTCCATATCCTCATTCCCATTTGTCATCCTTCCATTATCCCTAAGCTCCTCATTAGCCTTATTAAAGATTGAGGCAAAATATTTATTTAGATATTGGGCCATGCCTAGATTATCCTTAACCTCCATTCCATCCTCAGTGTTTAGTGGTCCCACTTCTTCTTTCTTTGTTTTCTTCTTATTTATATAGCTATAGAACCTTTTACTATTGGTTTTAATTCCCTTTGCAAGGTCCAACTCTACTTGACTTTTAGCCTTTCTCACTTCATCCCTACATGTTCTGACCTCAATAAGGTAGCTTTCCTTGCTAATCCGCCCATCTTCCACTCCCTGTAGGCTTTCTGCTTTTTCTTAATCACCTCTCTGAGATGCTTGCTCATCCAGCTTGGTCTACAATTCCTGCCTATGATTTTTTTCCCCTTTCTTGGGATGCAGGCTTCTGATAGTTTCTGCAACTTTGACTTGAAGTAATTCCAGGATTCCTCCACCTTTAGATCCACAAGTTCTTCAGTCCAATCCACTTCCCTAACTAATTTCCTTAATTCTTTAAAGTTGGCCCTTTTGAAATAAAAAACCCTAGTCCCAGATCTATTTTTGTTTATCCTTCCATGTAGTTTGAACTGAATTAGCTCATGATCAGAGTGGCTTGTGTTTTTTTCAGAAATAGTGTCACTAAAATGCTTCCTTGACATTTCTCAAAGTTTAGATTATCCAACCCAGATTCCCTAGACTTTTTCTCTAATTTCAAGACTATATTTTACTTTCTTTTTCTACTGTGTCCACATTGGTGGTCTCTTATTTTATCCCATTCAAGTTAAACATTTGCTGTGAGAACTTCTTGGAGTTGCCTGGTAGTTTTTCAGGTTGTTCCTTAGGATGAGGCAGCAATAGTTCTGCAGAAACAGAGTGGGAACACTTTTTTTTGGCTCTCTGAGTTTCCCATGGATAACATTAATAGTCCTTCAAAGTGCATCTGTTCAGAGTTATTGGAGATGGCTTATTTTTAAATTTCCTTTTGATATTTTTCCTTTTAAGAGGTTATTAATGGCCAGATTCTTCCACTCTTGCTCATCCTGAGTAGTACCTTACTTAATCTCTTGAGGACTATTTTTACCAAGAAAAATACAATATTGGAAATATGGTACAGACATTTTATTGATATATGTGGTACCTATCATAAATGCCATATGTGGTTTCTGTTACAGTTTAACTTTAAAAGGCACATTATCCTGATGGTTTATGCCTGAATTTGAGTAAGTTAATGCAAATTTACAATCTATTGTTATTTGACCAAGGTTATTGCCTTCCAGAGAGCTCCACTAAGCTTCAAACCATGGGCTTTAGTGTTCTACTGCCACTTTTACATACAGGAGCCATCTGCTGGGATGTAATCGAGCATGGGCTCACCAGTGTTACTTATAAAATACTCAGATGCCTTGCAAATCATGTGGAATAAAAGCCAAAAGTTGCTGAGCAGTCCTTTAAATCTCCATCCCTACTAGCTGGGATATGTTGGGCTTTGGCCATCCTCCATCACACAATGAAGCATTCTAAGGAGGTTCCTGCTGGCGTTTAAGCTCAAGTGAGGTAGTGTGGTAAGGAAGTTCTCTCCTCAAGGAGTGTACTTGGATTGTTAGATTGTGGATCAAACCTATGACAGTAGGTGGCTTTACCACACACTTTGGTTCTGCTGTTGTCGCATGATGTTCATTTATTCGCTATGGTGGCCATTGGCACTTAGGTAGCCATTTTTTATGGAGTTCTGTTCTACAAACTGTACTCTGTGAGGCCTATGACAGCAACATCTATTCAGATCTTTCACTCCAGATAGCAAGGCTGTCATGTATCTGGTGATGAGGGGAGACAGTTGTCCAGGGCCTGGGTTTTTAGTGGAAGGTGGGCCTCTCAGTGGGTCTGCACAGCAGGGCATGTGTGATGCACAGCAGTGCTGGTAAGAGACTGGTCTGTATTTCCTGGCCCTTTCCCATGCCATGAGTCAGCGTTAAAATGGTTGATGCCCCTCTTGTATGCTGTGGGTCACTACTGTGACGAGACGGCCGATGTAGTATGGTGGGTCCTGCGCTTTTCTTGATGGGGGGCTAAGATGCCACCCCTTGCCCCTGCTCTTGGGGCACCGAGGGCCCCACTAGTGACCCGGGAAGGAGGTAAAGGGGGGAAGCAGAGGAGGGGTCTGGGTTTGCTCCTTACTCTGAGTCCCAGCCCCTCTCAACCCCTGTGGGTCCTTACCCTCTTCCCCCTTGGGTAGGGTACCTTCAGTCCTTAGACGCTGGGGGAGGGACTCTCCCTCCCCTGCTGGGGCAGGGTTTCCCTTACTCTGGTTTTCTGATCTTCCAAGTCTCACAGCACACTTCCAAGCTCCAGTCCTCTCTCCTTCCTCCCTCTCCCCTGACTGCCTGAAGCAGGGGGGTTTATTGGGTTGCTAACAGGGCTGTAATTGACTACAGGTGCTCCAATTAACCTGTAGCAACCTCCCTAGTCTTCAGGGAACCACACCTTAATTAGCCTAGGGTTTATATACTTCCCCTCTACCACTCTACCACTGCTCCCTGGCCCTCCTGTATCACAATACTCACCAACCACTTTGGACAGGGCCAGTCTGCCAGTGTTTGGGTACAGCACCTAGCAATAATATGTGCAGCTGGAGGAGTTCACTCTAGTGCCATCTGCTCCAGTGGGTAGTCAGCCAGGAGCAGGTGTTGGGGAGACACAACAAGCGCTCACTGTGACAGCAGAAGGGCAGCCCTGGGCTGTCCTGAGCCACCTGATAAGCTGGACAGGACAAAAAGAGGCAACAATGGAGCAGGGGGCTAAAACAGTGAGGGGCAGAGACAAGGTAGTGAAAGAATTGGAGAGAGCCAAGGGAAAGGGACTGAGAACAACAGAAAAAGTAGATGAGGGGTGAAAGAAAAATGAGATGGGGCAGATATATGAGGGGAGCAGCAAATGGGAGGAGTAACCCCAAGCGGGGAGCAGAGACAAGGAAAAGTAAGGGGAGTAAAACATTGATGGGAAACAGACTCAAGGTGAGAGGGTGAGTCCTGCAGTGAGGGAAGCAGGGCTGGAAGAGATAGCGGCCTCCCTGGGGGCGTGGGGTCACTGTAGGGGACAGGTCACAGGAAGGCAGAAGACTACCTGTCCTGGCCCTGTAAATCCTGTCACAGCTCTGCCCATAGTCTCTTATAGCTTAGGGAGTGCTAGTGAGAAGTCAGTTTCTTACTCAGTGGAGCTTGGGTCAGTTATCTCCCGGGTTGTTCTCTAACCTCCTCACCACTCCCAAAAAAGCTGGTTTAAGTAACTGTGTTCCTTGCAGGTGATCGAAAGAAACCAGCTCACATTGTCTCGCAAGCTCTATGTTAGTGAAAAGGCATGGACCAAAGTCATCAAACACTTCATAGTGCTTCTGGCATCACAGGTAGAGTCCTGTTTGTGATGTATGACTGTGGTGTGGAGAAGGCTATGTTTGAAGAGCTTGTGTCTGCAGGGCCCATCTGTCTCAGTGCAGAATTTCATGTTTCCCAGTTACTATTTGAACTTTAAAGTTTTGGCTCAGGTTTGAATGAATGGTATGGTTTGAATAGGTCCTCTATCTCCCCCTTTCTCTTTCTCTCTGTTCCTTTTTTCTCCCCTCCCATCGCTCTGTCCTCAACTTTCTTCATCTCTCTGTTTTCCCTTCTCTTCATGGCTTTTCTTAGGGCTGGTCCACACTAAGAAGCGGGGTCGAACTAGGGTACGCAAATTCAGCTATGTGAATAGCGTAGCTGAATTCGAAGTACCCTAGTTCGAACTACTCACCCGTCCAGACGCCGCGGAATCGAAGTCTGCGGCTCCAAGGTCGACTCCGCCACCGCCTTTTGCAGTGGTGGAGTACCGGAGTTCGAACTATCGCTTCCGGAGTTCGAACTATCGCGTCCAGATTAGACGCGATAGTTCGAACTCCGAGAAGTCGAACTCACCGCGTCGACCCGGCTCGTAAGTGTAGACTAGCCCTTACTTTGCTCCCTCTGTTCATCCTCAGAAGACCAAGCCAAATCAATGCTAGTGTAATTTTATCCTCAACAGTGCTGGCCCAGCACATGTGCCTTCTGATGTTTCAGCACAAATACAAAACTCAGGTGCTGAGCTGAGTCATGTGTGCCTCAGTCCTAATGCCACTAATGAAATGTCCAGCTTCCAAGGCCATTGTGTATGCTGTGGAACTGCAGAACATTTTCCAGCTAGCAGTCTGTGAAGTGGGTACTTCTTCAGACATCTGAGTGGTCATTATTCTGATCCCAGTGAAATGGAAGGTCCCTTGCCTTATGGCTCTCCCATTCTTTCTTGTGATGCACACAGGACACAGCAGACCTTTCCGATTTGCAGGAGATGACTGAGCAGTTCAGGGAGCTGTTGAACCGCATTGGAGTTGAAGTGGAACATGCTGAAAACTCCAGCAGAGAGAAGCTGCGAATGGTTCAGAATGGCCTCACCAAGTGGATGCAGTACTTCCAGGACAATGTTTTGTGAGTGTCCAGGAGTTATTGTTTAATTTAGGCAGTGGTACACTAGCTACCTCCACCACCTTTATGTGACAGAAAATTGCAGTACACCAAACCTGGCAGCCCGTATTCAGGCAAAACCACCATTAGTTGGAGGATTTGGCTCACTGGGTGCAAGCTGCATATACCTCACCATTGTTCTGTTAGGTTTGACATCTGTTTATTTTGAAAACCTTGTCCACAGTTGAAATCTGTCAGCTCCAGTATGGTGATGTAGACTTCTGTTCATGCCTTCTGCAATAATTCTGTCTTACTCCCCCCCGAACAGGAGAAAACAAAAGATTTCACAGTAAACTATGAGATCTGTTTGTCTGTTACCATGAGGATTTTGAAGCAAATGGGGAGAAATGATCACCTAAGATGAAACATTACTAAAATACAGGCATTCAAGATAACATCCAGCACCTCAGAGGCAGTGTAGCTTGTAAGGTTTTTAGACCATCTATCTGTGCTGTGTTTTTTCAATGCTGAGTACAATGATGTCCTGGTTCATGACTGGGGCTCCTGGGACTTCCACAATGCATGTAATGAATAATAATAATGACAAGGATAAAGGTTGATTGTCTCCAAACAAAGGGAAAAAATAAATAATAGATCCTATCTACTGGAAGGACTATACTACATCCCAAGTACTAATACACACTAAGGGCTTGTCTACACTGGCAAGTTTTATCACCCAAAACTGACTTTTGGAGACAAAACAGCAATAGCATACACACTGCAGTGTGACTTTTTAAAAAAAAAACAACACCTAGTTTTGCCGACAAAAAACTTCCATCCCTGTGAGAGACTTTTGTCTTTTCTCCTCCCTTTATTGTCGACAGACATGGAGTGTAGACACCACAGGGTTTTTTTCGATTTTATTGGCCCCCAGAAAGTATCCCACAATTCCCATGCTGCCGGTTTGAACTCTGCTGCCTGCAGCCATCCCCCCCAACCCCTTGCAAGCCCCGGAAATTTTAGATCTAATTTCCTGCTTTCTGGCTTCCCAGAGGAGCTTCCCAGGAGGCTTCCCAGGTGAGCATGGCTGGCTATCGCACCAAACACGGTCCCGCTTGGACCACTGATGAGTTGTTGGATCTGATCAGTATATAGGGAGAGGAGTCTGTTCAGTGCAAGTGACCCGTAGGAATCAGGACATATATGGGCAAATTTCTTGAGGCTTGTGCGAAAAGGGCTATGATTGGGACATGCAGCAGTGCAGAGCGAAGATAAAGAAGCTGAGGCAGGTGTACCATAAAGTGCAGGAGGCGAACCATCACTCCGGTGGTGCACCTAAGACCTGCCGGTTCTATAAGGAGCTGAATGCTATCCTCAGTGGTGACCCCACCTCCATCACCGATAGCCCCGTGGATACTTCGCAGGCAGCAGAAAGAGGGGGTAACCAGCAGGCTGAAATTCTGGATGAAGAAGTTGAGCTAGAAGAGGATATGGTGCTCCCAACGGGGTCACCCAGTGGGGAAGGCAGCCAGGAACTTTTTTCCACTTCAGAAATGCTCAGCGGGGAGAAGGAAGCAGATGAGACTCTGGGTAAGTTGCTGTGGCTTGTGTAGGGAATTGAAAAGTGGGAGGCGGGTAGTGTTTTCTGTGAGCTGGACATTGCCCTGTGTAGCTAATCTGCATGGCCAAGCAGGGTGTCAATGGACATCGAGACCTGTAGGGAATCCTCCAGAGAGAGGCTCTGGAAAGTTTCCAAGAGGTACTTGTTAATCCTCTGCCACAGATTCCAAGGGATGGCAGCCTTGTTAGTTCCCCCATTGTAGAAAACTGTACCATGCCATTTAGCAATCACTGGAGCTGGGACCAAAGCGGCACATAGCTGAGCTGCATATAGACCAGGGTGAAAGCCACAAGCATTCAGCAGTTGTGCCCTGGTTTCTCTGGCCACCCGCAACAGTGAGATGTTAGCCAGCAGGTTGGCCGCCTGTGAAAAAGTGTGGGATAATTTTAGAATGAGTTCCCTGCAAAGCTGCCCTGCAAGCCATGACCTTTTTGTCCGTACGCACAACCGTCTTCCCCCCACTCCCGACACTCACCATGATCGGGGTGCTCGCGAAGCTGTGTGCCTGCCTAGAGTCTCAAAGAGAAAGTGATGTCTACTAGGAAAATACCCTTTTTACTAAAATGTTTCAATCATTTGCTGGAATGTAACGATCCCTCTTCTGTTCAGCACAGACCTTGAAGAACACACCACACATCCTAGTGGACTGGCTTTGGCAGATAAGAAAAAATCATAGGTGTAGAAAAGAAGACATGTTCTGGGAGGTGCTGCAGCACAATGAGAGACAGACCAGGGAATGGAAAGGGTGCCAGGAAGCCGAAAGGCAGGACAGAAAAGAGAATGCTGCTTTTGCCAGGCAAGCGACAGAGTGGATGATAACAGTTATGGAGGATCAGACAGAGATGCTCAAGTCTTTGATACAGCTGCAGACTGAGCAGATCTGTGGTCGATGTCCACTGCAGCACATGCAGATGCACAATTCTTTGCCAACCCCTCCTCCCCCCATGCTCACACATTCCTTTTAATTTCACAGCACTCCTGAGTTTCCCCATCACTCCACCCCTTCTCACAGCTTGCACAATGATAGCTGGAGCTACACACAGTTGTGAGGTTTTACCCTTTTTAACAATAAATAAAGGCTAAGATATTTAATGGTACAGCGTTTTTATCTGTGTTCTACAAAAGCGTATAGCATTCAATTCACTCTCGCGAACAGGCTTGTAAAGCATTGTGTTGCATAGATCTTGGTCCGCAAAATTGTACATGGATGCACCAGGGAAGCAACTCCAAAGCAGACATGTGTTACTGCCACTCATTGTCAAAGCAGTTCCTCAAAGCCTCTAATGTTAATAGCAGCTCTCTGGGCTCCTCTGACAGCATCCAGCTCTTCAAACTGTGCAGCCAAGCGCTCTGCCTCAGTGCGCGACACCTGAGCAAACATTTCACCCTTAGAGTCACACAGATTATCCTTAGTGCAGCATGGGGCTATGACCATGGAAATACTGTCCTTGGTAAGGTCTATACTATCATTGAGACACCTCCAGCGAGCTTTCAAATGGCCAAAGGCACATTTGACTACCATGTGGTACCTGCTCAGCCTGTTATTAAAATGCTCCTTGCTGCTGTCCAGGTGCCCTGTGTAAGGTTTCATGAGCCAGGGCTATAAGGGGTAAGCCGGATCTCCCAGGATTACTTTGGGCATTTCCACATCCCCCACTGTGAAACTGTGGTCTGGAAAGAAAGTCCCTGCCTGCAGCTTTCTGTACAGGCCACTGTTTCTGAAGATGCATGCATCGTGCACCTTTCCAGACCAGCCTGCACTGATATCCATGAAACGCCCCTGGTGATCCACAAGCACCTGCAACACCATGAAGTATCCCTTCCTATTGATGTATTCAGAGGCAAGGTGGTCTGGCACTAAAATTGGAATGTGTGTACCATCAATCGCCCCGCCACAGTTAGGGAAACCCATCTCTGCAAAGCCATCCACTATTTCATGCACATTTCCCAGAGTCACAGTCCTATACAGCAGGATGCGATTTATTGCTGTGCACACTTGGAGTAATACAGCCCCAACAGTGGACTTTCCTACTCCAAATTGATTTGCAACTGACTAGTAGCAGTCTGGATTCACGAGCTTCCACACAGAGATTGCAACATGCTTCTCTACTGAAAGGGCAGCTCTCAATATGGTGTCCTTGCGCCGCAGTTCGAGGGACAGCTTAGCACATAGCTCCATGAAGGTTGCTTTACGCATCCTAAAGTTCTGTACCCACTGGTCGTCATCCCACACCTGCATGACAATGCGATCCCACCAATCAGTGCTTGTTTCCCTAGCCCAGAAGCGATGATCTACTGTATGCAGCTGCTCTGTGAATGCACAACGCACAGATAAGTTGCTGCCGTCCATATCACACTCGGAGGCCTGTGATTCATCCTCTGCTAACTTTGCAAGTAACTCTGAGAGTAACTGTGCTGCCATGTTCAATGACCTCACGACAGCTAACAGCACATAGGAGAGAAGTGCGGGATCTGTCCTCTCTCACTGCAGATGCTGGCGCACACTATAAAAGAATTACAGTTGGGAAAAGGGTGCAAAAGGAAGCCAGAAACCTTTGGAAGGGTGGGACACAAAGCAGTGCATGACAGTACATTTTGCACATCCCAGGATGCGCCCTGCTCAGTTTCCACATTCCCACAACACTTAGTGATGGATGGTGTCGCCAGGCACTGTGGGATACATACCCACAGTCCATTGCTCTCTGTCGACAAAGGTGCCCCAAATGTGGACATGATCTGTTGACAGTGGGAGCAAATGTAGACACGCTTTGGCGACTTTGCTTTTGTTGATTTTTCCTTATCGACATTAGATTCATTGAAAAAACTTGCCAGTGTAGACAAGCCCCAAAACAATACTTCTTCAGTGGCAATGTGGGGACAATACAGTCTTTCTTAAGGGGGAAAGTAGAGAGAAAACAATATAAAATGCAGTAACAACTAAACACTTTTAATACAATGTCCTCAAATAATAACTGTGGCTTGTTTTTTAAACAGATCCTAGGTATTGAATTCTGAAATCCATTTCTGTCTATGAATCCAGATTGTAGAAAACTTCCTATCACAGTAAACCTCAGAGTTATGAACACCTCAGGAATAGAGGTTGTTTGTAATTCTGAAATGTCTGTAACTCTAAACAAAACATCATAGTTGTTCTTTCAAATGTTTACAACTAAACATTGATTTAATAAAAACAGGAGTACTTGTGGCACCTTAGAGACTAACAAATTTATTTGAGCATTTGTTAGTCTCTAAGGTGCCACAAGTACTCCTGTTCTTTTTGCGGATACAGACTAACATGGCTGCTACTCTGAAACCATTGATTTAATACAGCTTTGAAACTTTACTGTGCAAAATAAAAATGCTGCTTTTCCTTTTTTTTTAGTAGTTTATGTTTAACACAGTACTGTACTATATTTGCTTTTTTTTTTTTTTGGTCTCTGCCGCTGCTTGATTGCGAACTTCTGCTTCCAAATGAGGTCTGTGGTTGACTGATCAGTTTGTAACTCTGGTGTTCTTAACTCTGAGGTTCTACTGTATTTATCCAATAGCCTCCCACATGTCGGGTGGAAAACCTGACCTCATTGAAGGCACTGGGAGTTTTGCCATTGACCTCAAATGGACCGAGGAGTCCACCCTCTGACTTTATAACCGGAGGTTTCTTTCTGAAAGGTTACTCTCTGACTGGTCTGACAGTGCTCTTGTTTGTTGTTTAAGTTTGATAATTTTTATACTTAAATGCAAATAAGTGAAATACCAAAATTTATTTTAATAGCACACTAAGGTTACAAAATGAGACCAGTCAGAAGATGTAAAATGTAAGGTTCTCATAGTAACTTTAACCTGGTTATCATCCTCATTCTACTTACTTGTTGAGCTACACATTTAAAAAGTAAAATAGGAATAAAATGATTATTTTAAGAAGATTTTTTCCAGGATGATTACAGTATTAGTGAAGAACAGCATTTTGTCAGTTTCAGTCACAGCCTTACAGAGGACTAAACATCCAGTACTTGTTTGCCTTCCATTCCTCCTGTGCTTGAAGCAATCTTTTTTCCTACGAGGGACTCCAAACACTTTTGTGATTCTAGGGGAGGGAGTGTAAGTCAGTGGTGGGGAGGAAGCCCTAAAGACCCTTCCCTTGGCAAAAAGGCTTCTGTTTCAAGTACAGGATATAGCATGGAGCAGCAGGTGCACACATTATACGTTTACTTTTGCTCATTCAGGAGTAATGTTTCTCTTGTATCTCATCCCTTCTCACTTTCTCTCCTTGTCCCTCTAGCAGGAAAGCAAGCTTCTCCAATACGAAGGGAGAGGTATTGGAGGAAATCCTACAGGACTTCAAGAACTTGGAAAAGGTAAGACTTTCTGACAAGCATATTCCCCTAGCCTACAAACTAAGCTGCTAGCAAATAATTAATATTTAGCTCTACAAATGCTAAGAAGGATAGAAATAAAGAAAGGCTCAAAGTTTATTATATAGTTGCTTAGTTTGCAACATCTTTTTCATCTTGGGCCAAAAGGATATCCATCACCTTTCTGTTGCACATCTGGGGGTGACCCAGGCAGCTGAGAGCTTTTTCTGGGATGAGATGTTCATTACTTTCTTTTCAGATGTTGAATGAGGACCTGGAGCAATATGGAGGGGAAGTTCTACTAATGAAGAAGGAGACCCTCAAGATGGCTGCTAACCTGCAGAAACGTTGGACAGAGCTGGGACAAACAGTGCTTAGTCGTCACAAGGACATTAATGGGGTGTTGCCTCCAGAGCTCAGGGCCATGGAAGAAATAAATGAACGTGCAAATGAGCTTTGCCAGCAGTACAGCGTAAGAATAAATGGGGAGAATGGTAAGAAATTACCCATCTTGTCATTCAGTCTTTCCTTCAGTGTGTCAGTGAACAAGTGACTAAAAGAGTGTGTCAGTGAACAAGTGACTAAAAGCTGATATAATTTATTTGGACTTTAAAAAGCCTTTGACAAAGTCCCTCACAAAAGGCTACTAAAGAAAGAGGTCTTTTTTGCACAGGATGTTACTGTGTGGGAAGCCAGAGTGTGAATCTACAGTGCATTAACCTGCCATGCACTAAGTCACCAAGCTGACCCTGGTACAGCGCTCTGCAAGTTCTGCAATGTGCTTTGACATACTGCTGTTTGAAATGGGAGTACATCAAAGTGCACTGTGAAACTTCTAGTGCATGGTAGTAGTGTCTGTATGGGATATTACTGTATGGCAAGTTAGTGCACTGTAAATTCACACCTTGGCTTGCGCAAACAAATGTCCCGTGTAGACAAGCTCTTAGTAGTCATAGAAACTGGTAAGAGATATAGGGGAAAAAAGTGGGGCTAAATGTTCAGTTTTCATTATGGCAAAAGGTTAACAATGGGTTGCCTCGTGATTCTGTACTAGCTCCAGTGTTGTGTAAGATATTTATTAATGATCTGAAGAAAGGGGTGAGCAGTGTGCTGGCAAAATCAGCAGATGACACAAAATAATTTAAATCAGTGAAATCTAAAGGGCGTCCTAACGTAATGAGGGGATTGGGCAGCACCATGGCAGAGGAAATCCAGTGTTGACAAATGTAAGGTAATACACATTGGAAAAAGCCATTTGAGAACTATTGCTGGGTTCTAAACTAATGTAACTACTCAGGAAAGAGACCAAAGTATCAGTGTGAACAGCTGAATAAAACCGGTGTTCAGTGTGCAGCAGTGGTAGAAACAAACAAAATGTTAAGAAGTTATAAGGAACAGGCTAGTGATATTGAAAACATAATGCCGTAACATAAAGAAATAGCATTCAGTCATCTGAATACTGTGCTAAGCTCTGATCACCCTCTCCACAAAACTATGCATCAGAATAGAAGGGGGTCAGTATAGGGTGACAAAGAGTAGAGGCCTGGAGAGACTTCTGTGTGAGGAGAGATTGATATGACTGGACCATTTAGTTTAGATAAGAGGAGACCTTACGAAGATATACAGAATAAAGGTAAGTCTGGTGCTCCTATTTACCCTTTCTTCTAATAAAAAACAAGGGGACAATCAGTGAATCTGAAAGGCAACGCATTTGAAAAAGGAAATCGTTTTTTCCCCATAATGCACAATCTGTGGAACTCTTTGCCACAAGACATCACCGAAATCAGCACCTTTAGTAGGATTCAAAGAGAGCTTAAACACTTTATGTGGATAATGAGAATGTGTATAGTTACATGTAGCTCAGCAGACAGAGAATACACATTTGAATGTGCAAAATGGGTAAATGAACAGGTAATCACACCTTTGCACAGGCAGTTTCCCATTTTACACATACCTTTATAATTTGCACATACACATGCACATTTACCAGGCAGAAGTTGGGTGCTTGTGTTGAAAGTTTTGCTCTTTTATGTATGAGGCATTCTTGGCAAATAAATAAATAAATAAAATCGTACTGTGAAAGGCTCTATGCATAGGAATGACAGATCCTTTTTGGTCTGTCTTGATCCAGTGCTTTTGAATGAATACAAGGCTGCTGATTCTTGTGATGTTGGCCATTGCTTAGAGCTAGGAATCTGAAATTAATTGAGCTATGTAGGTAATTTATGATCTGAACCATAGCTCCTTGAAATAAACAGAAAGACACCCATTGACTTAGTGGGTTTTGTATTAGGTCCTTACTAAACAATTAATCTGTAATTCAAGCCCGCTAAATTCATGCATAGTGTAGTCATTCCTCTTATCATAGAATTTTGAACTGCTGGATTCTGAAGCTCACTTTTCACTGACTGAAGGAATACAGATAAAGTTTCCTCTTTTCCCCCCCAGGGGTAACCAGGATTTTGACAGGTTTAGTGAGCAGTATGGAAGATTGGACATTCAAGATGCTAACCAACAAGCGAGGATCTGGCATGCATGAATCTGATTGGCTGAAATTGTTTCGAGTGATTCCTGATTGGCTGACCCAGGTGGCTGCACTGATGACAGTTATAGGTTCCGGCCAGTCTCATGAGGATCGGAGCAATAGAAAGCCTCATGTCTCGTAAGATAGGTCCTTGCCAGTATTGTTCATTCTTCTCTGGGGCTGTCCTGATACAATTTGCTCTTCTCACATGCTTGGATAAATGTTCTCATGTGGTGGACACTATCTGGAACAGGAGGTTGGTAATGGGCTACAGAGCCTTTCACCTCTAGGCCACCGGCTGAAATTTGGTTCAGATGGGTAGTGATTAAAAGTCATTCCCACCTGATGGCTGTTTGGTAATACCTGTGAAACGAGTTGTGTACAGTTCCTAGTACACATGTCCCCATCACAGCTGACACTTCCTTGGCAATCTTGGAGTTAGAAGCCAAGGACCAAATGCACCTCAAAGCCTGACCTCTCCTCTCACCCCCTGGAAGTGGTCCCTCCAGGTGAGGGATGAAGCACATTGATGGGGCAGTGTGAAGAATCTTGCTACTCATGGTTTATCTGTTAGATGGTAAAAAAGGAATCTAGGCTTCAGATTGGTCAGTTTGACACCAGTGATAATTCTAGCATGTGATGAAGCTTCAATTTGTACGAAGTTCATACACAAATCATGCTTTTTCTCTAGTATTTGTATTAATTCAAACAGAACACTAAAACATCATTCATAGCAAATAGTGGCACTCTCTGATTTCTTTACCTTCTAGGCACTCTGCAAAAGCCATCTTTTCTCTCTCTTCTCAGACTGATGAGAAGGGGTTGGCTGAGGACTGGTTATATTTATGAAGAGTCCTTTTTGTAAATTTGTGCATGTTAACTGATAGCGATATTTTATTATTTTATCAGTTTGAAGAAAAGAAATAAAATATTTGATTAATTTACAATTGGATTTATGAGGTGAACTTCTATGGTGTAACTCTGTTGACAGAAAAAGTTACATATGGAATGAATTAGCTGCAGAATATGTATACATTATATAACAGGCTATTTACAACTGAGAAACTCACCAACTGCTACAGCATTTACAAAAATCTCCAAATCTTTTATACAGTATGTAGTAGTCTAACCATAGCAATTTAACCCTTCTCCCCACTTCTCCCCCCTACCAAATACACCTCTATCCCGATATAACACGACCCGTTATAACGTGGGTTCGCATACAACGTGGTAAAGCTCTGACACGCTGCTCTGAGCAGCGTGTTAAGGGTGCCGGGCCAGGCCGGGGCCAAGGGGTTTGATAAGGGGCAGAGGGTCTTGGGGACGGTCAGGGGGTCCCTTCCCCACAGTGCTGGGGGCAGGAGCTGTGGGAGGGCACTTTTGGGGGCCCCGCAGTCCCAGAGTGGCCCGGGAGCTTAGCAGGGGTCCGGGAGCAGCTCGCTGTGCTTCCCTCGCCCTGGCCCCAGCACTCACCAGCAGTGGTGGAAGCAGAGCAGCCCGACCCCAGCCTGCTCCACTCTGCCAGCTCCCAGCCGCAGCGCTCCGCTTCCTGCTGCAGGTGAGTACGGGAGGCATCCTTTCCCCAACCTCCCCACACTCACCTGTGGTGGGAAGCGGAGCACCGCGCTGGGAGGTGGCAGAGTGGAGCGGGCTGGGGCCGCATCACTCCACTTCCCACCGCAGGTGAGTGTGGGAGGAATCCTTTCCCCAACCTCCCCACACTCACCGACGGTGGGAAGCGGAGTGCTGTGGCTGGGAGCTGGTGGAGTGGAGTGGACTGGGGCCTGGCTGCTCCACTTCCCGCCGCTGCTGGTGAGTGCCTGTCAGGGGTTGGGGATGATTAGGGATGGGGGTCTCTGGAGGGGGCGATCAGGGAACAAACAACAGTGGAGGGCAAAGCAAGTTTGATATAACGCGGTCTCACCTATAACGTGGTGAGATTTTATGTCTCCCGAGAGGTGTATATACAATCCAAACTGAATACAATGCTAGTTCACAGCTATTCACAGCTTGATGGTCATGGCTATACACATTGTTCACTCACTCACCATCAAGTGAGAGGCCATTACATCTGTCTTCAAAGGGAACAATGGGTTTCTGTGTGGGTTTTTTATCCAAGCAATATCAGCAGCACTCAAGGCTTATCTTCTCTGTTTTTGCTAGAATCAGAGGGGTAGCCGTGTTAGTCTGTATCCACAAAAACAACAAGGAGATTAGTGGCACCTTAAAGGCTAACAGATTTATTTGGGCATAAGCTTTTGTGGGTAAAAAACCCACTTCTTCAAACATGCATCTGAAGAAGTGGGTTTTTTATCCACGAAAGCTTATGCCCAAATAAATCTGTTAGTCTTTAAGGTGCCACCAGATTCCTTGTTGTTTTTGCTAGAGTTTTTCTGGGACGACCACAAAAGTAGACTGGGAGCTTTCTCAGTCTTTAACTAGTAGAGAGGCAATGACAAATCATTGATAACAACTGTATGTCAGGCATTTGAATTAAATACATATTAAACATAAATAAAACCAGAGTTTGAATATTCTGACTGAAAACCAGTTGCTCAAGATACTCTTTTGTCATAATGCTGTTATTTGTCAGTAATCCATAGAGCCTCTCAAGAAGTACAAGCCGGACTGAATTTCTAATGTAAAAATCCAATAGGAACCTCTCTCCTACTTTTAAAACACATTTTAGCCTTCTTTATCCATCACAAGGAAGCAAATCAATATACAACTTTTGTTTCCACTGTAAGTCAACCACATTTACATAGAACTTGTGACTTCAGACAATCAGAATTCCCATTATTGGAAGCTCTCATGCCCAGTGTGACTACCTCATACAAGAGATTAATATAATTTTTGTCAGTTATTTGACTGAATTTTTGTTAACCTAAGCTCTCTTTCCCCCCAGATTTCCATTTTCCTTAATTATTGTTGTTGTCTGGGAATGATCTTTATGGTGACTGCTCCTTAGCTCCTAGTTCCACTCTCCTGCAATTAGAGTCCATGATACAAGCTCTCTGTTCTGACTACACCCTGAAAATGACTCATGAGTTTCACCGGTGGGCTCCCCAACCTCCTTCATGAGCACTAAAATCAATTAGAAGACAAAGCCAAACTGTTTTAGCACTTGCATGCTGCAAGTGCATCAAATTTACCCTCTTTTCCTGGGAAGTGGATTAAAGTAAAAACATAACAACAAGAGAAAGTTAGCTGAGCCAGAAGACTCTTGGTATAAGAAGAATACATACCTACTTCAACTCCTGTGGCATGTGTGATCTGTGCTAGAAACATGTATGCAGGAAAGATAGGAGAGAATCTTGCTGGTCCAGATAAAGAGTGGAGTTGGGAAGCTAGATTTCTGTATGAGCCATGAGAGCCTCAGAGTCAGATCTGATGCACTATAGGTCACTTTGGTTTTTGGGTTTGTTTTTTTTCAGGGTCGTTTCAGGTGATGTGTTTAAGATGATTCAACAATGGATCTTGACCACAACTTCTGGGGCTGAGAAGGACAACATACAGCTCACACAGGAAGTAGGTATATGCCTGAGGGGGTTTGGGATGGGAGCACATCTGTCTAGCATTCATTCTCTTATTTTATTTTTGTATATTTATTATTGTTTAGGGTAGAATCCCTGTGCCTTTACCCCTTCCTCTCCCTTTGAAGCTCAGCACTATGTTTTCCATCTTTCTGGCAAAAGAAGGCTTGGCAGGGATCCTTTCAGAGTTCTTCAGTGCTGTTGCTTATTGAGTCAGAGAGGACCCAGTAGAGTGACATAAACTAGACTTTAAGTAGGACCATTGGAAATTATGAAAAATGTTGCCACATTTTATAGATTTTTTCCAATGGCTTCTGCAAAGAGTTTTTGAAATCTCTGATTTAAAAAAAAATCAGATAATTTCAAAGTACATATGACAGTGTTAACAAGTTCATTGTCTAAAGTATAGCCAATTGCTTGACAACACTTTCAGTTCAGCATGCAGTTCACCTTACACAGAAGGTGTGCATTGAAGTATGCATTCAAATTAGCCTTATTTATAGTATGGTTGTTTACAGGCTAAAAGCATTTTATATGTCACCCAAGACTAAAATCCACCAATCAGCTTTTTACCTTGTTTTCCTCTATCAACCTGTTCCTTCCCTATCTTTTGTTTTGGAAAGCACATTCCAAGTGCTAGGGGCCATGAAGGCACAACCCAACCTGTACTGGGACACATCATTCATGTATCTTTGATAGGTTTCATATTTGCGAATACCAAAAGCTACCTTTCGTTTGCAGAGTATTGTCAGATATATATTGTGACAGGATGGACCCCCCCTTCTGGGGTGCCACCTGTTGTACTGGGATTTCACTGAGCCTCTCTTGCTTAACCAGCCAGGGTTCCCTCTCCCTGCTTTGCTGAATTAGGTTCTCTGGCTTCTTGCTGCACACACACACACACAGGTAGGGCCACTCCCCGCTGTAGTCACAGGCTGAAGTTAGCTCTGTGTGAGAGGACTCCCCCCGCACTCATGTGCCCACTCTTTTTGGGAGATAAACCCAAAACAATACTGTCTTGCACTGCATAGAAAAATCTGCACAGTGTAAGCTCATAAAAATCCATCCTCTTCCTCAATGTGAAGAGAGATGTGCACAACTTCTTGCCCCCCCCAGTTAGAAATTACATAAACTGGATTTTATTATAAACAAGAAATACATTTATTAACTACAAAAGGTGACTTTTAAGTGGTTAAAGGGATAGCAAACAGAACAAAGCAGATTACTTTAGTAAATAAACAAACACCGCAGACTGAGCTTAACACACTAGATAGGTAGGATACAAATTAACAAATTCTCACCCTGAGTGATAAACAGGCTGGCAGATTCTTAAGGCATCAGTTGCCTTGGCTTTCCCAGATTTTCGTACACAGGCTAAAGATCTTAGGCTGGGACTATCACTTCTCACAGTTCAGTCTTTTTCCTCAGGTGTTTTCAGGTGTGTTGTTGTAGAGAGTGAGGACCACTCATGTTGTCATTATCCCTCTTTTATATCTCCCCCCCCCACTTGCTGGAAAGCTTTTTTGCTGTGACTTGGGTCAAACAGTTCCCAATGTATAGAGCTATCTGACCTGGGTCAAGCAGTTCCCATTGTGTAGAGCTATCTCTGTGAGGTTACTATTGCACACGGTTCCTGGGGTAATCCTTATGCTTGTGTGCATTTCTTCAGTAAGCCACTAACACTGTCTGGCCTCATCCAACATAGCACATTTGAATTACAGAGACACGGTCAATATTCCCAGCTTCAGATACAAAAATGATACATGCATACAAATTGGATAAACACACTCAGTAAATCATAACCTTTCCAATGATACCTTACATGAGCCATCATGCATAAAGTATATCTTAGTTATACTATATTCATATCATAAACATATTTCCATAAAGAATATGGGGTGTAACGTCACATATCTATCTTGACATAAGTGAACATAATACAAGTTAGTTAGCATAACTACCCAACATTCCTATTTGATCTAATGTATACAATATTAATACAGTGAGCATAATACTTATTAATATGGTGTGTGGCCGTATAATTATGTGTGTTGGCTAACAAAGTGGTTTTGTAAATGTATTAATAACTACATTGGGTAACTTTAGGCAAAATGGGTATTTAACCCAGTCTTTATATTAAATCCCACACACACACCACCTCGAGAATTTTCATTCACTCCATGGGACCTGTCAGATCTTCCCACCCCCTTCTCTGTCTCTCCAGAAATCTTCCAGTGTCCTAGAGGTTCTTTCTTGCCCTCTCTCCCAGATTCCTGAGTTGACACCAAAAACCAATCAGATACTAGATACAGCATTCCGTTATTTGCATCTTTAAAACTTTCAACCTTCCCCACCTGTAGAGTATTCCTTCAAATGAATCTAACCACGCTGGGTAAAATGTACTAGCTGGACGTTTCTGCTAAAATGGCAAGCAGTGAAATAATTTAAATGTCATCCTTACAGATTTTCATGAGACAGAGTCCAAGCCCAGTCAGTAGGCCTGCTGCTGGGGGCCTCACCCCAGGGTCCTGGGATCTGCAGCTGGATGGCTCTAGAAGTCTATTATCCTTCTTCTTTGGCTTAGATTTCTCATCTTTCTTGTACTCTTTCCTTTTCAGCCTTCTTTCTTCCCTGTTTCCTCAGGCTGGTGAAAAGGAAGAAGCAGAATTAGCAGAGGGGTTCAGAGAAATGAAACATGGGCCCTGCTTGATTCTCTGATCCACTAGGGCTATTTTCTGCTGCTCTGGTGGCACCAAGCAGCCTTAAACCCAGCAGACAAAGAGCCTGAAGGATTCCATCAGTTTCAGGGGGAACCTCAAGTGCCACTGATCTGCTAGAGTGGCTCCTGCATCACTCTTCTTCACAGCTGCTGGTGTAGTGGGTGTGGCTGGGGTCTCTTACACACCCAGCTGTTCCACAGCTGCCATAGCAGCATCTGATGGTTCTTTGCAGCCGTTGTAAATTCAGGCACACTTCAGTGAAAAGCCCTAATCTGAGCATGAAATTTCTACTGCATGTATTTCCAATGGCTCCAGTTGTAAGATACTGTCTTCTCAGGACTCCTAGCCCTTAGTGGTCCAGGAAAAGTACAACTAGATGTCTGAATTGGACCTGATGTTCCATTTAGTAGCTTCAAATACCAAGATTTGGATTCTGGGCCAGTATAGAATTATAGAGCAGCTCCCCACTCATTTTATTTTATATGCATTCACCAATTCCAATTTTATGTTAACTCAACCCTCTCTTTGTTATATTTGAATTTCCACTCTGAGGATTCTTTAGTGGTCCATGGACAGCTGGCTACTTACACATAAAACAGAACATAAAAACGGCCCTATCGGATCACATCAATGGTTCATCTTGTCCCAATATCCTATCTTCTGACAGTGGCCAATGCGAGATGCTTCAGAGGGAATGAACAGAGCAGGCCACCTTTGAGTGATCAATCTCCGATCCTCCGCTCCCAGCCTCTGGGGGTCAGAGGGTAGAGACACCCAGAGAATGGGGTTGCATCACTGACCATCTTGGCTAATAGCCATTGATGGACTTATCATCTGTGAACTTATCTAATTCTTTTTGGAATTCAGTTATAGTTCCCATGGCAAAGAGTTCCACAGAATGACTGTGCTTTGTGTGAAGAAATACTTCCTTATATTTGTGTTAAACCTGCCACCTATAAATTTCATTGGGTGACTCTAAGTTCTTGAGTTATGTGAAGGAGTAAATAACACTTCCTTACTCACTTTCTCCACACCATTCATGATTTTATACCACTACCATATCGTCTCTTTTCTAAGATGAACAGTCCCAGTCTTTTAAATCTATCCTCATGTGGAAGCTGTTCCGTACCCTTAATTATTTTTGTGGTTCTTTTCTGTAATTTTTCCAATTCTAATGTATCTTTTTTGCATTGCGGTGACCAGAACTGCATGGGGTAGTCAAGATGTGGGTGTATCATGGATTTATACAGTGGCATTACAATATTTTCTGTCGTATTATCTTTCCCTTTCCTAATGGTTCCTAACATTCTGTTTGCTTTTTTGACTGCCACTGCACACTGAGCAGATGTTTTCAGAGAACAATCCACAATGACTCCAAGATCTCTTTCTTGAGTTGTAACAGCTAATTTACATCCCATCATTTTATATGTATATTTGGGGTTATATTTTCCAATGTGCATTACTTTGCATTTCATAGAATCATAGAATCATAGAATCATAGAATTCAAGATCAGAAGGGACCATTATGATCATCTAGTCTGACTCCTGCAAGATGCAGGCCACATAAGCCGATCCACCCACTCCTTAAGCAAGCGACCCCTGCCCCATGCTTCGGAGGAAGGCGAAAAACCTCCAGGGCCACTGCCAATCTACCCTGGAGGAAAATTCCTTCCCGACCCCAAATATGGCGGTCAGCTGAACCCCGAGCATGTGGGCAAGACTCTCCAGCCATACCCTCTGGAAAAAGGCTAACAATATCCTATCATTGACCCATTGTACTAATTACCAGTGTGGCACTTAATTGACCTATTGACTAAGCCCGTTATCCTATCATACCATCTCCTCCATAAACTTATCTAGCTTAATCTTAAAGTCATGGAGGTCCTTCGCCCCCACTGTTTCCTTTGGTAGGCTGTTCCAGAATTGCACTCCTCTGATGGTTAGAAACCTTCGTCTAATTTCAAGCCTAAATTTCCTGACTGACAATTTATATCCGTTTGTCCTCGTGTCCACATTAGCACTGAGCTGAAATAATTCCTCTCCTTCCCTGGTATTTATCCCTCTGATATATTTAAAGAGTGCAATCATATCTCCTCTTATCCTTCTTTTGGTTAAGGAAAACAAACTGAGCTCCTCAAGTCTCCTTTCATACGACAGGCTTTCCATTCCTCGGATCATTCTAGTGGCCCTTCTTTGTACCCGTTCCAGTTTGAATTCATCCTTCTTAAACATGGGAGACCAAAACTGCACACAATACTCCAAATGAGGTCTCACCAACGCCTTATATAACGGGACTAGCACCTCCTTATCCCTACTAGAAATACCTCGCCTAATGCATCCCAAGACCGCATTAGCTTTTTTAACGGCCACATCACATTGTCTACTCATAGTCATCCTGTGATCAACCAGTACTCCTAGGTCCTTCTCCTCCTCCGTTACTTCCAACTGGTGCGTCCCCAGCTTATAACTAAAGTTCTTGTTAGTCATCCCTAAATGCATAACCTTACACTTCTCACTATTGAATTTCATCCTGTTACTAATACTCCAGTTTACAAGGTCATCCAAATCTCCCTGGAGGATATCCCGATCCTTTTCCGAATTTGCAATACCTCCCAACTTGGTGTCATCCGCAAACTTTATCAGCCCACTCCTACTCTTGGTTCCCAGGTCAGCGATAAATAGATTGAATAAAATTGGACCCAAAACCGAACCTTGAGGAACTCCACTGGTAACCCCCCGCCAACCCGACGGTTCCCCTTCAATACGACCCTCTGCAGTCTCCTTTAACCAGCTCCTTATCCACCTCTGGATTTTCATTTCAATCCCCATCTTTTCCAATTTAACCAGTAATTCCTCATGCGGTACCGTATCAAACGCCTTACTGAAATCAAGATATATTAGATCCACCGCATTTCCCTTGTCTAAAAAATCTGTTACTTTCTCAAAGAAGGAGATCAGGTTGGTTTGGCACGATCTACCTTTCGTAAATCCATGCTGTAATTTGTCCCAGTTGCCATCGGCCTCATGCTCCGTAACCACTCTCTCCTTTAAAATTTTTTCCATGACTTTGCATACTACAGATGTTAAACTAACAGGCCTGTAGTTACCCGGGTCACTTTTTTTCCCCTTCTTGAATATAGGAACTATATTAGCTAATCTCCAGTCAAACGGTACAAGCCCCGAGTTTAGAGATTTATTAAAAATCATCGCTAACGGGCTTGCAATTTCACTCGCCAATTCCCTTAATATTCTAGGATGAAGATTATCCGGGCCCCCCGATTTACTTCCGTTTAGCTGTTCAAGTTTGGCTTCTACCTCAGATACCGTAATGTCTACCCCCATATCTTCATTCCCATCAGTCCCTCTATCACTATTCCTTAGCCCTTCATTAGCCTCATTAAAGACCGAGGCAAAATATTCGTTCAGATATTGTGCCATTCCAAGATAATCCCTAATCTCCACTCCGTTTAAAGTTTTAAGCGGTCCCACTTCTTCCTTCTTGGTTTTCTTCCTATTTATATGGCTAAAAAACCTTTTGCTATTGGTTTTAATCCCCTTCGCTAGGTCCATCTCCACCCGGCTCTTTGCCTTTCTCACTGCTTCCCTACACCCTCTGACCTCAATAAGGTAGGTTTCTTTGCTGATCCCTCCCATTTTCCACTCCTTGTACGCTTTCTGTTTTTTCTTAATCACCCCTCTAAGACACTTGCTCATCCAGCTCGGTCTAAAACTGCTACCTACGAGCCGTTTTCTCTTTCTCGGGATACATGCCTCTGACAACTCCTGCAACTTCAACCTGAAGTAACCCCAGGCATCATCTGCCTTTAGATCCCTAAATATGTTAGTCCAATCCACTTCCCTAACTAGTCGCCTTAATTTAGTAAAGTTAGCCCTTTTGAAATCGTATACCTTAGCCTCAGATGCAATTTCGATTATCCTCCCATTTATTTTGAAACGAATTAGCTCATGATCACTCGAGCCAAGGTTGTCCCCTACAACTATTTCCTCAACAAGGTCCTCGTTACTCACCAAAATCAGATCTAAAATGGCATCCCCCCTCGTCGGTTCAGCAACTACTTGATGAAGGAATTCATCAGCTATCACGTCTAGGAAAAGCTGAGCCCTATTATTATTACTAGCATTTGTTTCCCAATCTATATCCGGGAAGTTAAAGTCCCCCATGATCAAACAGTTCCTATTAGTATTTATCTCCTTAAAAACATTAAAGAGCTCTCTATCCATATCCAGGCTAGATCCCGGCGGTCTATAGCACACCCCAATCCCAGGGGAGGCTCTAGTAGTTTTCTTCCCCAATGTGACCATTGCCCAAACAGACTCCGTATTATCCATTGCATTGCTAGTTATTTCGTTACATTTCACCTCATTATTGATATACAATGCTACTCCCCCACCTTTACCTTTGCATCGGTCTTTCCTAAACAGCACATACCCTTCCATACCTGTACTCCAGTCATGGCTACCGTTCCACCATGTTTCAGTTATTCCTACGATATCCGGTTTCAATTCCCGGACCAGGAGCTCCAGTTCCTCCATTTTGTTACCTAAGCTTCTCGCATTGGTGAACAAACATCCTAATTTTTGCTGTTTGGCTCCTCTCACTCTTTTCACCCAACTTGGTAGGGACACAGTACTACCAGTATGACCTGTCGATCTAGTATCCGTCTCCCCCCTCTTCCTTACACCTAACCGTCCCCCTCTGGCTATATCTGTTGTTATCCTGTTGTTCTCACTCCCAATGTATAAATTTGGCGTGGAGAGCACCTGGACCTCTCCCAACCATCTCCCCCAGTGTCTAGTTTAAAGCTCTTTTAATCAGATGAGCCAGCCTCCCTCCTAGAAGTCTACTTCCTTCCCTACTTAGGTGGAGCCCATCCCATGAGAACAGTTGTCTGTCCCCAAAAGCCTCCCAGTGCCCATACATCCCAAAGCCCTCCTTGTAACACCACTCCCTCAGCCAACTATTAATCATCACGATCCTGTCACCCCTTTGGCGCCCTTCCCTAGGGACAGGTAGGATCCCACTGAAGATCACCTGAGCCTCAATTTCCTTGAGCGTCTTACCCAACCTGGCATAGTCTCCCTTGATCCTCTCTAGCGAGAATCTAGCCGTGTCATTCGTTCCTACATGAAGGATGATCAAAGGGTTCTTACCTGCTCCTCTTAGGATCCTTTTCAACCTCAGGTCCACATCCCGTATTTTAGCGCCCGGTAGACAGCACACCCTTCTGTTCTCCGGATCGGCCCTGGTCACAGGCCTGTCCAACCTTCTCAGTATGGAATCCCCAATCACGTAGACCTGCCTTTGCCTGGGGACAGTGCGGTCCTCTAACCTATCCTCCGTCCCCCCTGGTTGCAAGCTCCTTTCATTCCTATCATTCCTTGTGGTTCCCGTTAAGCCATCCTGTATCCTCCCTTGGCCCACACTTGGTGCTGCCTCCATGGACTCCTCCCCTCTTTCTATCGGACTAGCCGCTCTTCTCTTTTTCCTTGGCCTCCCACCGTCAGCTACCACCTGCTTCACCCCTTCCTCATTCTCCAGAACTTCGAACCTGTTCCTTAGCTCTATTTCTCCCTCACTGGCTCTCCTTTTTCTCGGCCTGCTTCTCACGGTCACATGCTTCCACCGCCCATCTTCCTCATCCGGAGGTCCCCCCTCACTGGCCTTAGCCCCTGCTTCCCCCTGTACCCCTGGGCATTCCCCTTCGGTCACTGCTTGCCATTGCTCCATCAGCTGCTCGAACCCCCTTCTATGCTCTACCAGGGTTTCTACCTGCAGCTCTAGACCCTGGATCTTTTCCTCCAGAAGCTCTATTAGGCGGCACTTCATGCATACATAGTACTGTTCTGGGTCCCCCGCTAGAACCATGTACATACCGCAGCTGCTGCATGCTCTCATCCTCGGTGTATCCTCCACAGCTTGGCTCATGGCTGCTGCTGTCTCAGCCTAGCTCAGCGTTCTTACCTGGGGAACACGGGGGACACGGCGCCGCCCCCTTCCACCTCCCCCTGTAAACTCCCACTCAAACTCCCCTGTTAGCCGCCCTGTTGGCCGGCTCCTGGGCCACTGCCTGGCTGGGCGGCCGCTTATATAGGCCCCCTCCTCCGCCTAGCTCCGCCCCCTAATCAGGGCTCAGCAGTCTGCCCCGACAGAGAGAGACACAAGCACCCCAAAGACAGACGCAAACACAAAATACCTGGCTCCTCCAATGGGAACTCCCACTCAAACTCCCCTGTTAGCTGCCCTGTTGGCCGGCTCCTGGGCCGCTGCCTGGCTGGGCGGCCGCTTTTATAGGCCCCCTCCTCTGCCTAGCTCCGCCCCCTAATCAGGGCTCAGCAGTCTGCCCCGACAGAGAGAGACACAAGCACCCCAAAGACAGACGCAAACACAAAATACCTGGCTCCTCCAATGGGAACTCCCACTCAAACTCCCCTGTTAGCCGCCCTGTTGGCCGGCTCCTGGGTCGCTGCGATCAGCTGTGCCGCTGCCTGGCTGGGCGTCCGCTTTTATAGGCCCCCTCCTCTGCCTAGCTCCGCCCCCTAATCAGGGCTCAGCAGTCTGCCCCGACAGAGAGAGACACAAGCACCCCAAAGACAGACGCAAACACAAAATACCTGGCTCCTCCAATGGGAACTCCCACTCAAACTCCCCTGTTAGCCGCCCTGTTGGCCGGCTATCATTTATCAACATTTAATTTCATCTGCCATTTTGTTGCCCAGTCACCCAGTTTTGTGAAATCCCTTTGCAGACTGCTTTGGACTTAACTGGCTGTCTAATCGGCTTTGTTTCCATGTGTTAAACTGCACTCAAAGATAGTTAAAGCAACATTAAATGTTATTTATTGTAGGCAATTGCTGTAGTTGGCACAGGGATGTTATTATATTTGCACAGGGAAGGAAGTTCATCATGACGGCTGACTCAGCAGAGATTGAATCTGAGACCTCCAGAGCTAAAAGCATAAACTGTTTCAACTTGAGCTAAAGGGCCGGGCTGTAACATACACCTGTCCTCTGCGCTTTGGCACAGGCGGGGACCTGTAACATACAACAGTGGACTACAGTAACAAAGCTGGTCCATGAGACAATCTCTCTATGAAGATGTGGCCTATGCTTTGAAAATCTTTGGAACCCCATACTGTATGGATTATTATAGAAGTAAGGCAAGGAAGGGTATGTGTGTGTGTTTCAGCCACTGGAGAAGTGTCCCAGTAGCCTACCACTGCCCTCCCTGCAGTGGCTTATTGCTGTATCAAGAGTATGGATAATTTAATTTTACATTTCCTGTTTAAATATATGGGGTTTTCTGTAATGTATCCTTCCACTATGAGAAATAGTTCCTAGAGAAAATAAATGAGAAAATAACAGGGTGAAGGGTGTGAAAACCTTAGCTCCAGTCTCCCCAGAATCCTTTGGAAATAAGCTTCTGATTGCAGCTATCTTTTCTTGATCTCCAGTCTCATCTGGTGTCTCCTCCAGAGTGACTTTCCCATTTCCAGCTCAGATAGCTGCTTGGTCCTGTTGGACCTTGGATTCACCCTAGAATCCTGTTTGGCAGCCGCCACAAAGTTATTTTTGAAATGCCCCATCAGTGGCCCCCTAGATTTGTGGGATATTCCTGGTTCCTGGAAGTGTCGGACTGCTGTGTGGCTGATTGATAGAAAAGATGTTAACATGGGATGAAAACTACCTTAGAGGGGCAGTTTACAAGTGTAGTGAGTGTCAGTATATTTACCCACACATCTGAACTTTGCCACTAAAGTCAGAGTACTTTGCACATCAGACACCCTCTTACCACTTCAGATTCTTGATACAGTTTAACCCTTTAGTTTGAACTTCTATGCAGATGATTGATCTCCACAAAGCCCTGACCATGTGGCTAGTGAATTTGCTGACTTTGATGGTACCTGACCACTCCTCCAATAAGGGTCTCCTAGAGAATGAGTCAGAAGCTGCTAAGGATCAAGAGCTCAAGAGGTTAAGGGGCTATAAACTAGAGGAAGAAGCTATGAACCTGGTTCCAAAACTGAGCAGATTCTCCAGCTATGTAATGAGGTATTAATAAAGCTTTGGGACCTCACTTGCCTATGGGATTTTCCCATTAAAAAAATCCTTAGTGTGATGGGAAAGCCCTCTGAAGGGAGGTATGATCTCCCCAAAAGTGGGTGGGATCATAAAAATGCAACTTCAATGCTGGGTGGCACTCAGAAGGAAACATTTCAAGAATAGGTTAATGATAACGTTAGCTGGAACGACTTGTGTTGTTCATCACCCACAGCTATGTAATCACTGAGGGCTTGACTGGCTATGAGCATTGTTCAGATCTCTTAGACATATCAGAGATTCACATGGTAAACGTCATGCTGAGGAAAATGATTGGGGAATCCTGGAGGACTTTGAGTTTATAAAGCAAGCAGTGGGTACCCTGGCTATAATGTTGGCATCTACAGAATCGTGCTCTAACATGGTGCATATTTTATAAAGGAAAACAGACAAGAGCCCAATCCTCTGGGATTCCACTGTCTGTTGTGCCAGTAATGCTGTGTGGTAACAGTCCCCATTCAGCTCCAGAAGGAGATGGAACCTGGGAAAGGGACAAATTGGACAGGAGACAAGAGAGAGAGGGATACCGGAAGAAGGGTGAAAGAGAGTGACCAGGGGGACGGGGGCGTATTTGGAGAGACTTGCTGGCTGGCTCAGTGACTGAGTGGAGAAATGAGAAGGAGGGTGAAAAGGAGGAAAGAGACACCCAAGAAAAGGGTGTGGGGAGAGAGAGAGAGACAGAACAGGGCATGAAGACAGACACACTCATATGCTGCTGCGCCTCCTCTGCTGAGACAGGCTCCCAGTTTGAGTTCTGCCTGGCCATCTCCTGCTAATACCCATGCTGGGGGGTGGGTTTCAAAGTGGGCTCCTTCTAAGGCTCTCTCCAAGATCCTGGAGGGAGCTGCTATTCTCCCACTCTATGGAAGCTGAAGGAAGTGGTGCCCTAAAGGGTATAGCTGATATGACAGGTTGGCAAGAAATGCCTCTAGGGCCTTTACTTGACTTCACTACTGGGCCAAGGAGAAGCTGGTCTGTGAGCGAGGAAGCTCTTAATTCAAATGGAACCGTTGGGAGTAATATCAGAGAGAGAACTTGGCTGGAAACATCCTCTCTCAATAGTTTGCTACTATGTCGCAGCCCTCCTGTAATACTGGGGAGATTAAGCACAGTCTTATAGGCCTACATCCTCCCACAGCCCCTTCTCTAAGGCGTATCAAAAACCTGACAAATGCATCACTTAATAAACAAACCCAAAGGAATGGGCTGCCCTTGTCTGTACATGGCGCTGCTTTAAAAATCCTGCTATGTGTGATCACAGTGTGTCTTGTTGCAACAACAGGATCCTGCACAATTCTGACCAAGGGGAAAAAGGCATTTGAGAGCATTGCTTAGAGGGTGGGTGACATTCTGTGTCTCCTCAGCTGCTGCAAGGAGTTGGTAGATGTTACAGTTCGGAAGAAACAAGCTGAATTGGATTCAGACTACAATTATGAGCTGCGGGAGCTGGAGAAAATAAAGGTAACAGCTGCAAGTGCATGTGTCTGTCCACACTATGGTCCAGATCAGTCTGGGTTTGTTTGTGAAAGGGTAAGAGGAAGAACTGGCACAAAGCTAACACACACAAGGGAGTCAGGAAGGAGTTTGAACAGACAGAACATTTTTGCTTCATCTTAGACCCAAGCATAGAAAGCCACAAGCCACCACCAAATATTTCTTTCTTGCAGCAATATATTCAGCCTTTATGGTTCACCAATGGTCCGTAGTGAATTAAAACATAATCAAATTGATTGGATGATACGGACCCTGGTTAGAGACCCCAATGCTCCAGATTTCAGAGTATCCTCTCTGGTCACTCAGTAACAGACTTAAAGGTGGCAATTTTGCAACAGAAAAGCTTCAAAAACAGACTCCGACAAGAAACTGCTGAACTTGAATTAATATGCAAACTAGATACCATTAATTTAGGCTTGAATAGAGACTGGGAATGGCTGAGTCATTACACAGATTGAATCTATTTCCCCATGTTAAGTATCCTCACACCTTCTTGTCAACTGTCTAAAATGGGCCATCTTGATTATTACTACAAACGTTTTTTTCTCCTGCTGATAATAGCTCATCTTAATTAATTAGCCTCTTAGAGTTGGTTTGGCAACTTCTATCTTTTCATGTTCTGTATGTATATATATCTCCTTACTGTATGTTCCATTCTATGTATTTGAAGAAGTGGGCTGTAGCCTATGAAAGCTTATGCTCAAATAAATTTGTTAGTCTCTAAGGTGCCACAAGTACTTCTGTTCTCAATGCTCCAGAGAATCCCTCAACACTTCCTCCAGTCAGACTCTACCTCCATTCATGGATTCCTCCCAGTAGTTTCCTACTGACCCCAGAGAGCACTTCAAAAGCTGCACAGTTTTGAGAAGTCTGGGCCATGTTCTGACTTAATTCCTTCCTTACACTGTTCCAGCGTACATGCCTTGGGACTTTTCTGTAGGATCTAATCCATATAAGAATTGCAGTAGATTCAAATCTAGTTTAAAGCTTGTCAGGCACTTGGGCTAGGTAGTCATATCCAGGGTTTTGCTGAGCCTAAGGAGAGAGACCTGTGGATATACTGGGAACAGTACCCCATTCAGCACTGGGCAAGACTTCCTTATCTAGTCCTCATGTCTCCTGACTCTACGTATATATGTAAAGCTATTATGCAGATAACATGTTAACTGCAGGATTTTATCTTAGAGGAGCCAGGGAAGGTGCCCTCTAGTACTGCATATCTCCATTCCTCCACCCTTGAATTCCCAATGCCTTCAAAGGCCACCTTGTGTTGGGCTGATCCAATCCTCCATTAAGGAATACTGGGCATGTGTCCCTCTGAAGCCTCGCGTTGTTCTAAGCATCAAACAGATGGGGTTGTCCCAGAGTGGTGTGAGGAAATGCTTCCTGCAGGGGCTGAGAATGCTCCTCCCCAGCACTTCTGGTCTGTGCTGGCTTATGGGGTAAAAAAACAAACTTGGGGTCTGAACTCTGATCCCTGCCCCGAGCTTTCAGGGCAATGCGCTGCCACTGCACTATTGGGCCAAACCAATTGGCAGCTTGTTAAATATATTGTATGGAATAGGTGATTAGCCCATGAAAGGCTCCATGTTTGAAGGCTTAGGAGGACCGTATGTTCCTTTTCCTTTGTAGGATGAGGATAGATGGGGCCATATAAATACCATAGATAGAAAGGTGGAGTTATTTAATCACAGGAGTGAAAGAAATATCAATTCTTCTCTCCCTCTTGGTAATTTGTCTCTTCTGTTATTTCATCCCAGACCGAGTGCCTTGATTGGATTAATACCTGCAATCTCCTGCTTTCTGAATTCAAAGGCTCTCCAGTCTCCTTACTGAGTTTAGAAGAGCAGAGGAACCTGTTTGGGCCTCAGGTACATAAAGACTTAGCATTTGCCAGCCAAAGTAGAACCTGTTTGGCTGGGGAGCTGCTTGAAAGACTTTCCCAACTGAAGAAACTATGGTTCAGTTTCCAGGGGGATTCAGCATATAGAGCCCTCTGCATTCAAGATTCCACATTGGAGGTTTATTGGGATTCATGATGGAGTTTGTTACACCTAAAATGCTTCCTATGGGGGCAGACTTTCAGCTGGTGTCAATTGTCATAGCTTCAGTGGAGCTGTGACAGTTGACACCAGCTGAAAATTGGCTCTGTGATGTTGCCTGGTAAATTCTGCTTCTCCCAAAAGATTGCAAATTGATGGAATCCAGGGGTTTGGATTGCACAGGAGTTCATAATGGTATGAGAGCTTCTAGCTTCATTCCGTATGTGGCTGGACAGATGGATGTTGCTTGTGAGAATTTGATTTGATTCAGATCTTTTAGATGGTAGGTCTGACATTGGTCTAATTTCAGACATGATGGGCTATGTTCAAATATTATGGAACTGGGTTCAGTTCCATTGATTTGAATAGAGTTTCAGCTGCTTACATCACATCTGATTTGACCCCATGTGGATAGATATTGTTTGAGCTTTCCCACATTCAGCACGTGCACTGGCTGCTCTGCAGTCACCCTGCTACCCCGTTCCTTGGCCGATTTTGAACAGATTTTGCCAAACCGTGTAGTGGCAAAAGGGTCCAGTAAGGATTTAGAGGAGACACCAACATCATGTAACTTGTGATTTAAATAGATTTGAAGCCAGCCCTCCTGAGGTGGCTGGGTAGTAAACCAGCTAAGCTTCCATTTATTTCTTGTTTAAAAATTATAGCAGGACAAGATCGGTGATTGGCTGCCTTGTTTTGGTATTTGCCTATGTTATGTGGAGGGACAGAATCCCAGATGAGAGTGCTACTGACCAGTCCCTCGCATTGCTTTCCAGGAGACCCAGCCACAGATGCACTCAATTGTTGTGGATTCTTTACCTGAAGAAATTTCTGAGACTTCTTCTGAACTTGGGAAAGACAAAACTGAAGATGTTGATGTTGATAAGAAATCTGAGAAAGGGAAAGAAGTGTTAGGGGAAAAGGTGAAAATCATAGGCGGCGGGTAGAATAGGCAAGGGGTGGCTCTGCCTCCCCCGGTGCTGCCGTGGCTGTCGGACCCCCAGTTGTGGGGTTTGGCGGCAAAGTTTTTGCTTTATTATGCCCCATGCAGGTTCCGGAGCGGCTGAGAAGGCACATACATACTGCTGCCTCAGCTGCCCCGGAACCTGCATGGGGCATATCAAAAGTATCTTCTAACAGATGCTTTTCCCCTGAGCAGGTTGGGTCCAGGGAGAGGAGGCACGGCGCAGCTTTGGCCAGCCTAGGGTGCCTGCGGGCAGAGGTGGGGGGAAGGCTCGGGGCTTCGGCCAGCCCAGGGCTTCTCCCGCTGAGGGGGGCGCTCAGGGCTTCGGCCGGCCCAGGGCTCCTCCAGCCAAAGGTGGGGGGCGCTCCGGGCTGTGGCTGGCCCAGGGCTTCTCCAGGCAGGTGGAGGGGGGGCTCAGGGCTTCGGCCGGCCCAGGGCTCCTGTGGCTGGGGGGGCTTGTGGCTCCAGCTGCAGCGGGGGGGGAGGGGGAGGGGGTCTGGGGCTCCAGCCGTGGGGAGGGGGCAGGTGGAAGGGGCGGAGCCAGGGGCTAGCCTCCCCAAAGTGGGGCTCCACCTGCCACCCATGGCGAAAATCTCCATTTTACCAGTGAGTGCAGTAGCCGTGGTTGGCGCAAGATGTACTGCTTTCCAGTGGAGCCTTTCTTTGCTTCTTGCCATTTGCATATGACATGTGAAATGTAGGCCTCAAGGCCATTGCCCCAACTCATTATTCACCTTTCCTTCAGCTGAAGCCACCTGCACCAGATGTCAGCAGTGATGCCTCAACTGTAAGCAGTGAGGTAACTGAGGACACCATCAGATACCTAGGACATGACTCCAACATCCATTTGAAATCCCTCAAGTCAACAGCGGTGTCGGTCTCTGGGGTAGGAATCTCCATCATACAAATTATTGTTTCCTTTTCACCTGGACTGGAGCTTGAGCTCTGGGACCAGATTTTTAAAGGTATTTTGGTGCTTAAAGATGCAGAGAAGTTCCTAGTGGCACTTTCAAAACAATCTGAGAAGCTGTGGCTGTGCTAATCAGATGGCAGGGGCTCCATTTCTCCCCTCTTTTCTCCCTTTTCAGTTTTCTGATTTTCCACAAAAGCAATAGGATCTGGCTATCAATGACTAAAACACTCCCTGAAATTTTGGAATTGATTATATACAGTGTTCAAGATTATTGCATTACAGACGGACAGATGCCATTGAGTGTAAGTCCTTCTCAAGCTCAGCCAATTAAAGGAACTATCTGTCCCTTCTCATACTTTTGACCTCCTTTCATTCTGAGCCTGACCTTCAGAGCTTTCCAGTCAGGACATCACCCTCACAAACTGCCATAACCTGACAGGCTACATGCCATCCAGGTGTGTACTGAAGGTTTTGGCAATCCAAGTCAATTACCCACTGAGTCCACTCAGGCTCTGATTCAGCAAAGCACTAACTCTGAGCATGTGAGAAGATCCAGTTGAAGTTGATGTGACTGATCACATGCCTAAAGTGAAGCCTGTGCTTAAGTGCTTTGCTGAATTGGAGCCTTGATGCAGTGCCCTGCCCTTCTTTGTTGCTTGTCCATGCTGCAATTAAGCAGTGACAGACTAGCACCCAACTGGATAAGGCACATGCTGCGGATGAAGCATAGCTCTGTTGGTCTCTGTGCACTCCTCATACTCCCATTCAGAAGGTGTTTCCTCTCCTCCCCCTAGAGAGAGATGACTGCCAGCAAGTCAACAACCCCGTATTCTCAAAAGGAGTTTGAGACCTTGGCTTCACTAGAACGTCTGCAAGAGCAGCTCCTGTGAGTACTGGATCACCTGATTGAGAGAACAGATCACCCTCCTCTTTATAACAACCTTTAATGTACTTTAAGACTGTCCCCCCTTAGTCTTGTCTTCTCCAAACTAACCAAGCCCAATGTTTTCAAGCTCTCCTCGTAAGTTATCATTTTTGTTGCTCTCCTCTGGACTTTCTCCAGTTTATCCACATCTTTCCCAAAGTGTGCTGCTCAGAATTAGACCCAGTACTCTAGCTGAGGCTTGATCAGTGCTAAGTAGAGTGGAAGAATTACTTCTTGTGTCTTGCTTACTACAATCCTGCTAACACATTCCAGAGTGATTGCTATTTTTTTTTTGCAACCGTATTACATGGTTGACTCATAGTCAGTTTGTGATCCACTATAACCCCCAGATCCTTTTCTGCAGTACTCCTTCCTAGAAAGTCATTTCCTATTTTGTATTTGTGCAATGGATTATTTGTTCCTAAGTGTAGTACTTTGCATTTGTCTTTATTGAATTTCATCTGACCTTTTGTTAGGAGAAATTGAGTTTTAAAATTAATTTAAAATGTAATTGTTGCTCATGGACCATACAGCTGGGGCCATGGAGTCACTGTTTGGTTTAGATCTTTTTAATAATGCCACACATTTACATTAGTGAGTTATTTTTTATAGAGCTAATCAGTTACACTGAAAATCTCAGTTTTCTTAGCCTGTCTGTTGAATATCTTGCCAACAGTCTCTTGGGCTCCAGGTTTCAGTGCCTTCCTGGCTTCTGTATTTCAGAGAAGCCGAGATCCGTGCTCAGAATGCAGAAGAGAGATCAGAAAGCCTGGATGAGCATCTGGAAGAAGCTCTGGGGAGAATCCAGGATCTAGAGAAACAGCTGGAAAAAGCACTCAAAGCCCAGGAAGTAGCACCAAAACCAGGTGAGCTAATCAGAATTCTGAGATGTCTCATGGACTCTGAGATAGAAAAAATCCGCTAGGTCCCTTAGTCCATTTCAGGGCCAGTGCAGGACCATTCCCTCTTGGACATTTACTAGTGTGTTGTCTAGACTAATTTTAAATGTGCCAAGAGATGAGGTATCCACCACCTCCCTTGGGAGATTATATTATAGCAGAAACAGTAGAACCACTGCATTCTGAGCAATTTTGAAAGAAAGTTGGTAAGTATGATTAATACATCCGATTCTTTCTGTTTCTAGGGGCTTTTCTACACTAGAAAATTAGTTCGACTTAATTTAGGTTGACCTACAGCCACTGCAGTAATTCAGTCAGCTGTTGGTGTCCACACTACCCTCCTTCTGCCGGTGAAGAGCATCCTCACCAGGAGCGCTTGCTCCAACTGAAGTGGGGCATTGTGGGGGCACTGACACTGGAATGTGAGGCACTGACAGCCATGTGGGGCTCACAGCTGGAGTCCCTATCCACCCCGATGTTCCAGTCCCAACTGTGAGCCCCACGCAGGCTCAGTTTCACAGCACAGAGACTAGCAGCCATGAAATTGACATGCTGCTGTTTTCTCCGCTCAGAGCAGCCCCACTCTAACAGCTCTGGGCAATGTGGGGAGCTCGGAGCCAGGGCTTTCAGTGCCTGGCAGCTGGACTCAGAGTGGGGAGCCTGAGCAGCAGCCTGCTGGGAGCTGGTAGCCCCGGGTGTGTGTGGGGGAGGACAGCAGGGCTCCCAACAAGGAGAGGGGAGCGCAGGCAGCAGCCCACTGGGAGTGGGTAGCCAGGAGCCCTGGGAGCAGCTGGGTTCTAGCTGGAGTCCCCCATCCATTCTGGGGTGACAGCCCGAGCTGTGAGCCAGGTGCATGGTTCCCTACTAGCCTTTCTTGTCAATTTCACTGCTCTAGCACTGAGTTGCAAAATTGGCAAGAATTTTAGCCAGGGACACTGCATCGCCCTAACTACACTGACATAAGTCCTACGCCTCTCGTGGAGGTGGAGGTATTATGTTGGTGTAGTAAGGCTCTCACATTGGCAGGAGCAATGCTGTAGTGTAGACACTGACATAGTTAGGTCGACATAAGCTGCCTTATGTGGACCTAACAGTGTAGTGTAGACCAAGCCTAGCATTTTAAAAAGTTTGTTTCCGGTGCATTGTACAGACATGAATGTGGAGACTGGCTACATCTTGCTCATGCTCTCTTTGTTGCTATCTTTAAGAGCTGTCCAGGACCAACCTCTCCTGGGTTACAGAGAATTCACTCTCCATCTCCACTCAATTCTGGGCTCCCTCACAGTGTGATGTCAAAAAAGCACAACCCTAACTTTGAGTAACATAGGAACTAAGGATCTGCTGCACTAGGGAGAGCAATGGTCTGTCTAGCCCAGTGTCCTTTCACTGACAGTGGCCAGAGACCCAACTGCTTTAGAGGAAAGCACAAGAAACCCTGAAGCCATGGGGTACCTGCCCCCAGGAATATTCCTCCTCACCCCCATTCAGTACAGGGTGGCTTATATCTTGAATCTTGCTCATTTTTAATATTTACTAAGATACTTATCTAGCCCCTATCATGCAATATCTGAGTGTGTTTACCCTCACAAGACAGGGCAGGGCAGGGTTGTTCTGATTGCTTTCTCCCAAGTGCTAGGCTAATGCCCTAATCACAGGACCATCCTTCCTCTCTGTAACTCTAGATATTCTTGTTATCTGTATAAGTGTCTAATCCTCTTTTGAACCCTGCCAAACTCTTGGCGTTACTGACATCCTGTGGCTTTGAGTTCCACAGGCAAAATGTGCATTATGTGGGAAAGCACTTCTTTCATCGGTTTAGAATTGGATCCACCCTGATTTAGGGGAAGTGAGGACTATAGTCCTGGGCTTTCCCAACACTGCCCCTCTAGTGGATCCCTCCCAGCTGTGATTTGAACGGAGAGGGTGATTTATACTTGATTCTACAGGATGTATTTACCCTAGCAGGAGTTTTGCTATATTTATTTTTAACATCTGTGTATTTTTTATTTCAGAAGTCCCTTCCCAAGAAGAATCCAAGACAACGTCTCATAAACCATCTGCTGCTGCCCGGTCCAAGAAAGCCAGCAGACCCAAACATTAAAGAGTAGCAATGCCCAGTGAAGGTCGTTTGGTTCCCATTTGTAGTAGACTTTCAGCATAACACTGCCCATCTCTGGGGCTCCCGATACACTTTAATTCCAAGTTCTTTAGTATAGCAAAATGACTGGAACACTCACTAATGCACCCTCCCAAGGAGAGCTTTAGACAAAGCACTGGAGAGGATCTTTTCTAGATTTATAAATTATCTGAAAACCCCACGCTGGGTAACTCAGTGTTTTAGTGTAGTTGCCAGTCATAACTGGAGACTGGACTAGAACAGAACTTGTAGAAAAGGCTTTCAGGCCTTCTCAACGTAGCTGTTAGTAGAGTCTTTAAGAGATCAGGTCATAAACTTATCCCAGGCTAGCTGTACTGCCGCAGTTGGAACTTTGGGATAAATTGTCCAGATCTCAGATCCATTCATAAGTGCTCAGCTTGTCAACATAAATCTTGGGATGGTTTCTTCCAGGTATGGAGACAGAGGGAGGCTCCTGGGCCAGGTCTTTATCAGAGCGGGACACAGGATACTTTCTAAGTACTTAGAGGGGAGGTTTCCAACTAATTTATACAAACACAGTGTATAGAAAAAGAAAAAAAGTCCTGCTTAGTGTTGCTTGAGAAATAATTAAGGCAGCAGACTCAGAATACCTCTTCTGAGAGCCATCGTTTCCATGGTTATCATCCTTTTACAAGATGTCCATGGCTTTTGATACATTGGGATGTCTGTTAACATGGGTGGTGAATTGGAGAGGAACAGCTCTGCCAGTTTGATTGAGACTCTTAAGGAAACAACCCACAGGACTGCCCAGAAGGGTTATAGAGACAACACTGCCAGGACACAAAGATGGAGCCCTGCTGACTAATAGGGCGAGTCCTAAGCACTAAACCTCCAGGGCAGTGGTCCCCAACACGGTGCCCGCGGGTGCCATGGCTCCCGCCGGGGCATTTATGTGTGCCCGCCTAGTGCCCAGCAGGGGAGAGAAGCTGCATCCCCATGCCTGCCAGGGACAGAGAACTCCAGGACTGCAGGCTGCGAGCGCCGGTGTTCTCTGTCCCTGGCAGGCACGGGGCTGCAGCTTAAGCCAGAGAGAAGCTGCGTCCCCATGTCTCCCGGGGATAGAGAACTCCTGGGCTGCAGGTGCCGGTGTTCTCTGTCCCCGGCAGGCACGGGGCCTGCCCTAGTGCCCAGCAGGGGAGAGAAGCTGGGGCTCCGCGCTTGCTGGGGACAGAGAACTCTGGGGCTGTGGGCGCCAGTGTTCTCTGCCCTTCCGGCTTCTCTGCGGCTTCTCTCTGCACTGCCCAGAACTGGCGCCAAAAAAATACAAGAAACAAAAACAAAACAAAAACAAAAAACGCTCCGACTCTGCAGAAGGGACAGAATGCTGCCCCGTAGCATGTGCTGCCCCAGGCACGTGCTTGCTCCACTGGTGCCTGGAGCCGGCCCTGCATTATGTGAGTAATTGTTGGCGCCTGCCACGCTCTTCTGAAAATATGAATGTGCTACTGGCCACAAAAAGGTTGGGGACCACTGCTCCAGGGCAATACAGAATCACCAGGACAAGAAAAAGAGCTGATGGCAGGGCAGCTCCTAACACTGCAAGGCAATTGACTGTGGAAAACAAAGATGAAGCAGCTTGCACCTACAAAAAGGACTTTGGGGGTGGCGTGTGACAGGGAGTAGTAAAATCCCCAACAGTCGCAAAGTGTCTCAAGAGCATCCAAACGATAACAGGAGGCTGGGCCTGCAAAGAAAGTTTGATTACTACAGCAAATATCAGTGACCTGCCAAGGACTTTGCCTTGATTGGTTTTATTGCTTGTTATTTCCAGGGCTTCTCCGGGACTTCGCCCCACAGCCCTACTCTCTGCTTTTCCAGGGCTTTGTATATGTAGAAATGTTAAAGATGCACCTCTGTTGCTCCAAGGAAATGACCAAATGTCTTAATGACTTATTAGCCAGTACAGACTATTGCAACTTGATTCTCAAGTTTATTGGGCTTGAGGATCTCATTTCAAATCCCTGTGTTTGGCCTTATCATTAGCGTTTGCATCATTGCATAATGACTTAAGAATGGTCTGTTGCAGGTTCAATAGCAATTAATCAGAGATGTCCAATAACTAGGCTTGATCAAGTTATTAATCAAAGATTAATACAGCATAATACAGCATAATACAGAAAGGAAGAGTACATATGTTACCAGCCCCTTTGGAAGACAGCAATGGCAGTGGTCACACCATCTCAAAATTCTCTGCTTCCCCCTTCTGTATTTCTACCTAACTGGGAAGAGTTCCATCAGTTTCCTAGACCACTTTACCTAATACACCTTTTTAACTGTTTTCTTTTACATGTTTTTCACTGATGATGAGGCTCAATAAATTTTTACCCCAGGATGCGGGTAGTATGTTGTAAGTTTCAAGATGGCATATGGTTTACATTTTGATAGTTATACAGATCCTGCACATTACACAAAAACACAGATGCATGTACGCAATATTTTAGGCATAGTGTTTTAGAAATTAGCAAAGTTTAAAGGTATCTTAGGTTTTGCATTCTCCAGTGCAGATACGTAGCAGAAGACAGGAGTTCTTACAAAGGTCACAGCGTCTACATAGCATACAGTTTATAGAATTTAACATGAATATAAAGGACTTCCAATATAACATTCTTATTCACTGACTATTTTCTTATTTTGGTTACATAACACCCCTTTTCCATTTATACTTATAGTTGCTATAATAACTAATTCCTGTATTTTAATCAATACCTTTTAACCTTTTACGTATAAGAACTGATTTCCCAATACATTCTATCCCGACACACTGGTAGTTGATAAGAAAGCAGTTTACATTCCTGGTAAATAGTTCTGTGCCTCCACCACTCCTTCATTCCTTTTTCCTAGTGCCTCTGCCCGCACTCTTCCCCGCTCTCCTTCCTGTGCCTTCAGTGCTCTCCCCAGGCACATCTACTGCTCTTTCCAGCACTCCTGCCTGTGCTGCTGCTCTTCTTCCCATCCTCCCCCCCCTTGCACCTCTGCCTCTCCTTCTCCAAGTGCTCCACCACTCCTTCCTGTGCTTGTTCCTGTGTCTTGCTCCTTTCTGTGCTCCTGCCTGCACCTTCAGTGCTCCCCCTGCCTGCAGTGTGTGTGTGCTTGGTTAGGGCTGATGTACAATGTGTTTCCTGACCTATTAACTTGATGGTGTGACTGAGGTTGGTTGTGTTGTTTCCATGGTGATCCTCAGAGTCCCTCCTCTCAGGTATTTAAAGAACAGCCCTAAAAACGTGCCAGGTGTGTAACTTACTCCCGAGAGTCTGTCTAGAGTGAACATTCTGTACAGAGTTTGAAATGCAGCAGGAGAAACATCTGGGGGAAAACAAACTATTTAGCTTGATCGACACATTTCCCTCTGAAGCTACATTGCTGCAATGGGTCCCAGGCTGGGAGGTGGGGACCGATGAGCTGCCTCTGTTCAATAATCTGAACTAGCCAGGAGGGCCTCTCCACTCAGCTCATGTTCTTCAGTGGAGACTAACTGAGGCTGGTGCCAAATTTTCCAAAGCCAGTTTCTCCCTTCCCACCTGCTCAGACATTTGGCTGAGAATGTCCTTAGTCTTAGAACACTAGCTAATACCTCTAAAGATGGAGGGTGAATAAGGGGTTCTGGAGGCAGGTAGGGAAGGAATCCCGAAGTGGATGCAGCAGCCAGAAGGTTGGCTGCAGAGAGGAAGGAGGGGTGGAGGCCCAGGATGGCACAAGCTGCTCAGGGCTTTGGCCTGATCGCTTCACTGGCAATGAGGATCCTTATCCATAATAGTCAAAGGGTTAACCCTTTATGTGCTGGTCCATCTCCATTATGCTGATGCATTATAGTGAGGCATCACTATCAGGAAACTTACCCCAGCAGCACCTGGTCTCCTTTTACAGTAGTCAGCAGCAAGCAAAGGCTGAGTGAAAAGAGATGTACAAATACAATAGCCAGAGGGTGCAGGGAGCGAATGGCCTAGATGCCACTGGCTGGGACTACCCATCCTGAAACATTACTGAGTGTGCATTTGTCCAGGGGAGGGATCGCAAGGCACTCTCCAGATCAACATTGATGGGCAGTGAACTACCTCCACACACCAGAGCAATTTGGCTGGGTTGGCAATTTGCTGTAATTATAAATATTATTATTAATAATATCCAGCTCTTATAGCTCTTCCCAGCCATAGATCTCAAAGCACTTTGTGGCGGAGGTTGGTATTATCCCCAGGTCACAGATGGGGAAACTGAGCCACAGAGAGGGGAAGAGACTTGCCCAAGATCACCCAGCATGTAAGTGACAGAGCACCAAATAGGATCCAGGTCTCCTGAGTCCCAGTCCAGTGCCCTATCAGTTAGGCTGCACTGCCTCCAGGAGGGGTACTCAAAGGTAGGTGAGAGGGGCAGTATCAGAGCTGTGGGGAGTCCCAGACCTGGGGGACAGATGGTCAGGAATACAGTGCAGTACTAGGGCTGTACAGGATTTGCTAGAACATGCTGCATACTTTTGCTATGGAGAAAGGTCTATCAAATTGAATAGGGAGCTACAGATATTTAAAGAGCCTTCTGGAGAGATGATGCTTAGTTCTGTTGGGGTTTTTTGAGCATTCTACCTGTTCTGTGGACCATCCGACAGAACTGAATAGAGAATCATCGCATAGGACGTACGGGGCAGTTGAAGAAAGCTATAGAAATGTTGCTGTTATCTATAAAATTCATGACAGTTATTAGCTCCCTGCTTTCACTATCTCAGGGGAAGTACATCAGGATTTGTAGTTTATCCCTTTAGTTTACCTTTAGTCCCCTAATAAGAGCCCATCTCTCTTACCAGGTTCATGTCTCACGAGAACTTTGCCTGTGTCCTGTCCTAGGGCGCCATTAGTAGCAACAAGCAGCAATACAGCTCGCTTACCCCACAGATGGCTGGAGTGTCCATTTCAGGCACAGGCTTCCAGGCCATAAAGGGGCTTGTCTTTCACCTCCTTCACCCAACCAAAATCCTCCATGGAGGAGACTGGTCTGGGTGCGGGGTGCTAAGCCTTCGCACTGGGCTGCCTCCACCCCACAAAGCCCGGGGCCCCGCTCACTCCTCTAGGGCAGAAGGGCAGCAGCTCTCCTGGGGATGGCAGTGCCTCTAGGAGCAGGGGCGGCTCTAGAGAGTAGGCTGCCCCAAGCAGCGCGGAGCGCTGCGCCGCCCTTCCCCAGTCCCGCGGCGGGTCCCCTCTTCCCGCGGCTCCGGTTGAGCTCCTGCCGGCGTGCCTGCGGCAGGTCCACCGGAGCCCGGGACCAGCGGACCTGCCACAGTCATGCCTGCGGGAGCTCAACCGGAGCCACGGGAAGACGGGACCCGCCGCAGTCATGCCTGCGGCAGGTCCGCTTGTTCCGGGCTCCGGTGGACCTGCCGCAGGCATGCCGGCGGGAGCTCAACCGGAGCCAAATGCCGCCCCCAGGGAAACGGCCGCCCCAAGCGCCTGCTTGGCGCGCTGGGGTCTAGAGCCGCCCCTGTCTAGGAGCCAGTGTGGCTGATCTGTGTCAGCCTGGCTGCAGGCTGTGCCCCTTCCCCACCCCACAGCCAGATGTGTGCCAGCTTGGCCTCCAGCCCCTCCCACTCAACCCTTGGGCAGCACCAGGCCACTGGGCTGCTGCTGGAGCTCATTAACAATTGAGATTAACACAGAGAAAGGAGCTGGAACAACAAGGACCCCACCTTGCTTTCTGCTGTGCTGCCCGTTTGCTCTCCCTGGCTCAGCTACCTCAGCCCAGAATCCAACAGCTGGTGAGTGACAGATCTCGGGGAACACTATTCCCCAGGGGCTGCCCACTTACTGCTCCAGCCCTAATTTGCCCTTTGCAGTCAATGCTTCGGCTGCACAGGTGGAGAATGCAGGAGCTATTGGTATTAGCTTTCATGAGCACCCTATGTGCCTCAGTTTACCTGGTTGGCATTAGCCTGCCCATCTGTCTGCGGTACAGCCAAAGGGGGCTATTGGGGTAAACAAGCAGGAAATGAAGCAATAGTTGGGATAAGCCACCTGGGGGAAACAGCTTCAAAGGAGCTAAGATGACACTGGTTGAGGCTATTACGTGGGAAGATGCTGTTCTCCAGGCGGCAGGCAGAGGAGGTGTCGGGGGTGAAAGCCTAGCGCTGTAAAAGACCAGGACCAGCTATAAAGCTCCTCCCCTGGTTTTGGGAGGTGGGTCATCATCAGCTGCCTGCGTGGGGGACACTACCAGAGACACACTGATTGAGGGAGCACCTGCAGCAGGCAGGCTGTTCCAGCTGGAGATGAAGGTAAGTGGGTGAGAGGACCTTGCCAAAGGCTGCAAGGGAAGCTGAAGGTGTAAGAGAGAGGGAAGGTGGGGCTAGACCTGTATCGTGTGATCCCTTGGCTCGGTGAATGATTAATATGTAAGTCTGAAGCCCTTGTTTTCCGTCACTTTAGTCAGCTGATGCCCCAGGCTTCTGGAGGCAAAGGGTTTACAGGGGCCCAGCCCAGCTGGGCCAGCTATGATTGGGAGGCAGGGGGCTGCAGCCCAGAAACCCAGTCAAGGGATCAGCCCAACACCATGGGAGTTCCACCCAGGGAGGGGTGAAGGTAGCGAAACCTGTCTCCAGAGGGGTTCACTCATGAGGTCTCATGTACCTGGGCCAGCGCTTCTTACCAGCCACCCTTCTTTGAGGAGATGCCCACCTCGCAATGAGTGACACAGCAGAAAGATCTCAAGCGCTGCCCAAGCGTATGGAGTCCTGGATAATGCACAGCCTCTGACTGATATGTTACAGCGGGGTGCCCCTTTGGGCCTCCTCACTTCTCCTGGGCACCGGGCTTCTGCAGTGCACATGATTCCAGCCAGATCATGTTGTGGGGGTTGGGAAGAGAGAGGTTGATATTTTGGGCCTTAATAAAAACATTCCTAGTCTATCCAGCCAGCCTAACTGGAACGATAGAGGCCATCTCTAGGGCTCCAGCTCTGGGGCTGGGAGAAGCAGTTATAGCACCCCTCTGCTCCTCAGCACAGCAGGGTGAAAGGAGCAATGAAATGGTGAGACGCAGAGGGTGTGCCATTCCTGCACCCCACACATGGGATGAGCTGGAATGTTTCTTCAAAGCAAACTCAAACGTCTGTGTCCAGCCCACTTTATATCACAGGCCCCTGCTCGTTTCCCATCCCAACCCCTCCACAGTTCATGCTGGGGGGCTGGTATGGTGCAGGCCAGTCCATGGCGCTTGTTTGAAGCTAAGTGACCTGGTAGAAGGTGTTCATCAGCATGGCAGCCCCGCCTGAGTGCCAGCTTCCCCTGGCATGGCTCTATAGCATGGGGGAGTCCTTCTTGTCCTTTGGAGCCTCAGGGTGATTGGGAGCGCTGGTGGGAAGGCTGCTGCCCGTGGAGTTGTGGCTAGCCGCAGATGCAAGATTCATTAGGTCAAAGGGCAAAGGGAGGACGATAGTGGAAGGTTTCTCGGCAGACAGGCATTGCAGCATGTGCAGGTAACGGAGCTGGACAGCAGCTGGGGAACTGGCTAAGATATCGGCTGCCATCTTCAAGGATTCGGAGGCAGCCTTCTCCCCCTCGGCTGCGATCACCTGCAGCACAAGGGAACAAACGGCTGTTTCTGCACTATTCCATTGGGTTGGCCCCCCCGGGGCTGGCAGGAGCTGTGAGGGCCTGGCTGATGGGAGCTGACATTGTTTCTTACAGTGAGTCTGAGTGAAGATGCCAGGCTGGAGTCGCTGCAAGCTCCCCCCATGGCCTGTGTTCCTGCCTTAGTCTCTGCAATGCCTCCTGCTGAGCAAAGGAGGGAGTGGAATAGTCCATGCAGCCAGAGTTCCTCTATCACTTCTCTGCTGTGCCCTCTGCTGGAAGAGGTTGGGACTGCAGCAGGGTAACCACGCTGCAGCACCTACCTCCTCCTGTGTTAGTTTAAAGTGGGGTTCCCCAGCCTGTGGGTCAAGTACCCCTAGGGCTGGTCAGAGGGGCCTTCCTGGGGATCTCGACTGGGCAGAGCCCTCCTGTGGAGGAGGGCTATAGGAGAAGCAAAGGAGGGAGCAGCCAGTCCAGGGTTTGGGAGACAGGCACTGTGCACCAGCATTTAACCTGCCCTCTCCTGTTAGGATGCCCATCAGCTCAGTGCAGGGACAGAGGCAGCCCCTGACTCAGCCAGCAGGGAGCACCAGTGGGAAGAGTTTGATAAAGGGACTGCTCCATGCGCAGAAATGGCTGGGCTCCACAGAAGGACATAGGCATTGCAACACAGAGTGTGGAGTGGCAGGGCTGCTGCGGGAGAGAGTCCCCTTAGGGTAGGGAGGGGCACCCCTCCCATTGCAGGGTGCAGAGGGGCAGTGCTGTGAGCGGGAAGGCGTGTGGGATGAGGAGCCAATAGAGGTAGGGACGGCTGGGCCCTCGGGGGAATCTCCTCTCCTGGCGGTGTATAGGGTCTCTGCCCAAATGGCTGGAAAAGGCTGGGAATTGATCCACATGGGAATATGGGGCATTCGCTGGTGTCCTACCCGCACTTTGGCCTGTCTCTGGGCCTCTGCTTCCACTGCCAGGGACTGCTGCAGTTCAGCTGGCAGCCGCACATGGTTGCTGCAGGAAGAAGAGACTGGAGTTACACGGACCCTGGAATTCCACGCCCACGGGTGGTGCCAGGCTGCTACCCTGTCTGACACTGCGCCCCAGAGTCTCCTTCCTGTGCTGGGGCAGGTTACAAAAGCCCCTGGAGTTCGGATTTTCAGCCTTCCAATCTCATTCCCCATCTAGCTGGTCCCAACCCACCTAGCACTGGAATCAATGGGGGCCTTCCCAGGGACACTCTGATTCTTGGACTAGGGTCTGCTATTGGCCAAGCTGTGCTTTTCTCCTTTGGAACCGGGCCAGGAAATCTGACCTGCAATAACAGAGCCAGATCCCCAGCTGGTATAAATGGGTGTAGCTCTGACGACATCCATGGCACTAGACTGAGTTACCCCGCTGAGGTGCTGACCCCAGCTGAAAAACACAAGAGCTTTTTGTGCCATTTAAACATTTGCAGTCCAGTGAGTGGAGGTGCTGAGTATGTGGGCAAAGGAGAAGGGCTGGGTGGGGGCTCGGGGCGCTGAAGAGGTGACACCTGGATAGAGCTTCAGGGGCAAATGCGGAAAAGGAGCAGACATTAGCAAGCAGTGTTTGCACAGGGGTACGGGGAGGTTTCTTTACCCCGCTGGGTCTCCGCTTCATACATTTCCTACCTACATTTCTGTTCTCTCCACCTTGATTCCCCAGCGACATGTGACTGCATCCAAGGCAACCTGTAGAGATGGGGATATACTGACCGTAGGCAGTGTGTGTGGCCCTGTGCCAAGGCACTTACAAACAGGTCAGATATATGGTTCACTGCCTGAGTGCTCGTGCTGGAAGGCTGTGTCTGCTATGGATACTTGTGTGTGCTACAGAAAAACACTTCTGGTTAAAAGGCTCAAGTATCTCTAAAGGTTGGACACCAAGAGAAATCCCTGTGGCAGGGCAAGGAGGTAGCTGCCATGTGCGTCTTCATTGCTCTTGGCTTCTGGGTCTCACACTGTGCTCAGGAAGATTTGCTCCCAGAGAAGTCAGCTGACTCAGAAGCACCATTGCTGCCTCAAAAAAATCCAGTTCTGGTGTAACTCCACTGAAATCAGCAGGGTGGGGCCCACTTACACCAGGCCTGAATTTGGCCTTGGATGTGTCATTTGAATCTAGATGGCTGATCATTTCCCAGCTTGGGTTGCTTCCCCCAAATTCCTCTCAGCAGCTGGATTTGTGTCAGCTTTGCTGCAGCTGGCGGAGAAACCCACCGATTCCCTGCTTTGTCTGTGGCTGCGGCCCATCAGGACTGTGTTCTGCCAAAGCACTTTGCCCTCGGACAGCCTCTCAAATCCAAGGGACTCAAAGTATAATCATCACACTGTTGACTTCCATTGGGTGCAGCAATTCACCTGACGCTACGACTGATCCCTGCAACTGATCACTGTGGGCTTCTTATAGGCTTTCCCTGAGGCCCTTTATACACTTTCACTGTGGGTTGAAAGATCGATCTACAGCACTGACCCAGAGCTCTGGCCCCACAGCTGCCCACCTCCACGTGGAGATACCTTCATTTCCTGGCCAATGCTCTTCCTCTCCAGGAGGATTTCACTGAAGGATCGATGGGCCAGCAAGCGCTTCATGGTTGTCTGCACCAGCAGCTGGACAGCGCTGGAGAGGTTGGCCACACTGGTTAGGAGGAGAGAGGCATTTTCCATCCGGTAGTAGCAAACAGCATCTATTTCCATAGTAACCATGTCTTTGGTCACCACCTAGACAGAGAATTTGGGGGTGATGGAGCTGGTTCTGAAAACTCTAGGGTGGGATGAAGGAGCTGGGAACACTGCAGGAGAGGAAGAATGGCCTTGTGGGTAAGGCATTGGGCTGGGACTCAGAAGATCTCAGGGATTCAGGTCCTAGCTCTGCCCCAGACCAACTGTGTGACCCTGGGCAAGTCACTTTGCCTCTCTTTTCTCTCCTGCTGTTGGCCTGTCTTGTCTATTTTGCATGTAAGTGGTTTGGGCAGGGACTGTCTCTTACTATGTGTGTGCAGCACCTAGCACAATGTGATTATCACTGACTGTTTACGGCAGCGTCCACTGCATGCTAGAAGTCATGCAGGACGGTCCCTGCTCCAAGCTGCTCCCACACTAAGACTCTCAGGTGGGGGCTCTAGATGCTGCTATTACTAGTAATGCAGTCGGGTATAAGGCATGCAGGGAGAGGGAGCCAAGGAAAGAAATGAAAAGAACGGATTTGGGTTTAGGGCGGGCTGCTCCCCACTGGTCTGTGCCTGCCTAGACCCTGGAAATGACAGACTCTGATCCCAGCAAGCTGTCCTTCCAAGGCTGGTACAGATGGGGGGTCCTTCAGATGAGAGCTTAAGAACCATGCTCCAGCCTCCTCTGCATGGGACCCCCTGGCACTTTTTGTAAGAATCTGGCCCAGTGTCTTTGGCCAAAAACTCTTCCTCCTCCTCCTTGTCGTGCAGTATTGTGTCGTGCTGTGCTGTACTGGCCATTTGTGCATTGGATTGTGTTTAGTGTGCTGTGTTGTGCAGCAGTGTGTTGTGTTGTGCTGGGCATTAGTGTGGTGTTGCCCACTTTATGTATTCAAAAATCGTGAACTTGGATTAAAAATGGTGAGATTTTAAAGTCCAAGCACCCCACCTGTATGATTTGTGCCTTCTAGTTTCTGCCCCTTTAGGGTGAATTTTGGTCACATTTGGGAGCCTTTCTGCACAGCTATGAAGCCTAGATACTGAGCATTGATTAAGGGGGGAAAAAAGTGAGATTCTTCCCCATTCGCCTGACTCCAGGACCTGGGGTTTATAAAAAACACCAAATATCATAAGACTGGCAATAAGATCATGAGCACTGAGCAGTGTGCTGTGTGCCAGTCGGCTAGTGTCCTTTGCCCAGAGCTGACTGCATCCCAGCTGTGCTGGCCATGCACTGCTTGTAAAGCACTTTGGGAGCCCTCAGAATCCAGTGCTAGCTAAGTGTGAGACACTTTTATTGCTTCAGGGCAGAATGACCAACACTAGCCACTGGCTGCAGTTAACTTCAGGCCTCTTGGGTGGGTGTAATATTATGTGCCACCTTCCCACTAGGGAGCAAATAGATCTAACCAGCCATAGGAAAGACTAATGCTAGAGATGCAAGGAAGGAAATGGGAGGGAGTTGGCTTACCTCATGGAAGGGGATCTCTAGGGTTTTGAGGCGACGGTCTACCTTGTGGTATGTATCCAGACAGGGAAGGAAGAAGAAAAGGCCTAGGGGAGGAAGAGACAGAACAGTGACTGGTGCCATGGAAGAAAGTTCCACTTCCTGACCCAACAGGAGCAAACCTGGGGCTACATAGGACAAGATAAAGACCAAGAGAAGGGCCCAGAGCTGCAGCGTCTCCAGCTCTAAACACCTGCCCAGATGTCCTGCTGCAGGAATGGGCGGGGGAAGGAAAAGAAACTCTTCCCAAAAGATGTGGCAGAGACATCAGACCCTGAGGGGTTCCCCTGGCCACCCAGTGCTAAGGTTTTAGAGTCACTCACTGTCCCCCTTCACATGTTCCCCACTCAGTGTGCTGGGTTCTCATTTCACAGGTGAGTCCACATCTTAGCACCAAGATGGGTCTGAGCTGTAACATTTGGAGCAGGATCCAGATCAGAACAAGCTGTGGGCTGTTTGGATGGGGGTTCTGGCTCAGGCCCATGGCTGCCTAAAGTCCTCACGCGGGGGCTTAGAGGAGGGGCCTGCTAGGCCTTTGGGGTCTTAATGCAAGGGCCCCCCAGGCAGCTAACATGTGGGGAGTGTGGATGGAGCAAGCTGAGCATGGCACATACACGCAAAGGGCCCCATGAGAGGAGATGGGTAGGGAGATGACCACAACCTGCAGTTGGGGGTGGGAAAGGGGCTGTACTTCCGCCTCCTCATGGTTGGGAGGGGGAAGGGGCATGAAGCCTGACCCCACCACTTCAGCAGTGGTTGGAGGCATAGAGGTGTCAGGAGCCCTACAGGAGCTGTTATTGCCAGGAGAGGAGCCAAAACAAGGCTCCTGAGAAATGCCCTCTCCTTTCTTGGCTCGGCTGCATGGAGCGGGAGAGGGCTGAGGGAGCCACAGGCACTGGGCACAGGATTTCCAGATGCCCCCTCACCCCACTCATCTCCTGTGATTGCAGCAGCCCAAGGAGCAGGCAGCCCTGTGAGGAGCCAGTCGCCTGCCCAGCAGAGGGCAGTGCCTGCATTGCCAGCCATTAGCAGACCTGGTCGGAGAGGGAGAGTGCCAGAGCCTGCAGGGGTGGGGGGGTTAGGAGGACAAGGCCATTGGACGGGGGCAGAGGAGAAGGGCGGATCCACCCCATCACAGACTCAGGATAAGCAGAGGCTGGCTTGGGTCAGGATGTACATTTGTGGTGGGTGGGGTGAGGGGGCACAGGGAGGGGGACACTGGGTGTGGGATCCCCTGGGAACAGTGGGGATGGGGTGGCTGGCTCAGCACTTCTGGGAGCCCCCTGGGAGCCTTGCACGAGTGTGGTGAGAGAAAGGGGTGAAGGAGTGAACAAATTGCTTACCGGGCCCTCGGGGCCTTCCAGGAAGGAGGCGCCCAAGTCGGAACACGATGGCTCTCTCGTATTCCCGCACAATCTGCAGTGGGAGATAGAGAGGCTGGAATCGGAGGGGGTGGGCTCTGGGGGAAGAGCTGCAGCATTGGAAGAGAAGCTGGCGAAATCATTGTTTTGGGAAAACCACCGAAAGGCAAACTGCGCCGAGCCAGCCAGCCAAAGCTGTCAGCTGGCATAGCTCCATTCACGCTAGAGCTGCTATCTCCATTTACACTAGCTGAGAATCTGGCTCAGAGACTATATGGCAATTGCAGCTGTGGCCTGCTCCCAGCCCCTGGAACTGAGAGCAGGGAACCTGTCTCTCGAGTGCTCTCAATGATCCCCCTCCGCCAGGGCCTACGCAGCGTAGAGGAGGAAGCCATTTGAATCAACACTGAGGGGGCAAGAGCCAGATCTGGGGTGGGGCGAGTACATTGGGATGAAGAATTCTGGGAGGGGTGGGGAATGACTGGGACTGTGCATTGGGCTCGGGGGAGATTGTGATTGGCTGTGCAAGGAGACCATGACAGGGAGCTGGGGATGGGACTGAGAGCCACTGAGGGGGAGGCTGAGATCAGATGGGGAGCTGGGGGAGACTGGGAGTGGGAAGCAGTGGAGTGAGGGAGGAGAGACAGATCTGAGAGGAGCCAGAGTGCAAGGAGACAACTGGGACTGGCTGAGCGGAGAGCCTGGGGCAAGGGGTCAGATTGGGGGAAGGACGCTGAGATTAGACCAAGAGGCTGGGACTGGGAGCCAGTGTGGATGGGGACTGTGGACATAGGAGGCTGAGCGGGAGACAGAGACAGATGGGTTGAGGAGCTGGGAGCAGGGAACTGGGATGGGTGGGCAAAGGAGACGGGGATTGGGATGAAAAGTCTGAGGAGTGGAGACGGGGACTGGCTAGGTGAGGAGGATAGGCCTGGGACAGGACCAGGTTGGAGGGGAATGGGCAGAAGAGCCTGCACACTAGACCACACTCCCCTCCACAGTCTGGAATGGAACCCCAGGTCCTTGAGACCATAGGTGCTGATGGTGCAGCAGCACCCGCTGGCTTGAACCCCTGGCTTGAAGTAGTACTAACAACCAAATACATGGTAATGCCATTCTTCTGCTGGGATTGGATAACTGGGAAGCCACCTGGCTATGTGTCTCATCCCCCTCTAGTGCTGGGCCATACAGAGAATAACAACCTACTACGGCCATCAGTTACTCCCTTAGCTCAAGTAGCAGAGGGCTGAGTGGTGTATGTAAAGGTTCTGACCCTGCTGAGGAATTACGTGGGAGTCAGTATGATGCCACATGATGGAATTTCTGTGTTTTCAGTTTGCTTTTTTAAAACTCTAGGAAATGACAAAGCTATGTTAAAATACTACAATAAGGTTGCAAAGTTGAGCGCACCACGCATAGCCTCACCTTCATGCAGAACCAGACAGAAACGGGGAAGGTCAATATGATGAAGAGAAGGGACAAGATGGTAAGAAGCCATTCACAGATACCTCGACTGGGAGATGTCATCCCTAAAGAAAAATAAAGAAAGAACGCATTAGCAGGTGCCTATTTCCATATTACTGACCAATTGACACCTGCTTGCATGGTCAGAAATCCAGCTTCCTCCAGGTGTTCAAAACCTGCTCAGAGATAGGCAGAGTATAATCACCTGGGCTGGAATTTGACCAAGACACCCATGTCAGCATTCAGGGCCTGGCTTAAAAGGGTAAAAACATGGTTGTGTGTGAGCATTTTGGGGCAGAGGGCTGCATCACCATATATATTCTGACAGCACCATGGGAAACAAGTGCTGACCAAGCACTACTGCTGGTACTGTACTTTCAATATTCAATAGAAATACTCTGAAAGTCCCAGCAAGGAAGGGGCAGTCAGTGTGTCCCATTTCCCAGGTGCAGCCTGTGCCAGCATCTCTCCTGTCAGGGTGCTGTAGCTTCTCTGGTGGGTTGGGTATAAAGCTTTTATCGCTGTGTGTTTGGGACGATTCCATTGCCCAGGAGCATCGGAGCCCCAGGGCAGACTCCCAGCTGGACACATGAACCAGACAAAGCCAGCACTCGTTCTAGGAGGGCACCAGAATCAGCTGAAAGCTATACTCCTCTCAGCTGTTTTAAGCGGAGCCTGCATTATTCATTTGGGACTGGTACAGGGGGATCTCAGGCTGGGCCTGTGTGTCCCTTTGAAATGGATTCCAGCTGCAATCTCGACCCTAACGAGTGTAGCACTGTGTATGGGTGTGTCTGCTATGCCTGGAAATCCACACCAATAGGAGGGACTAGAGGCTGCAGCCCAAACCCCAGGCTTGTGGTTTTGGCAAGCCAGGGCATGCCACTTTTCCATTGGTGCCCGTAGGAACAAAGGCCCAGATCCTCCAAGGTTTTAATGGGAGTTAGGTGCCAAAATACTGCTGAGGATCTGGGCCAAAGTCTTTGTGCCATGGCATGAGGCCACAGTGTGAAATGGGCAGCTGCAAAGAACACATGCTTTGTGTGTATGTGTGTAGGGGGGAAGTTTGCTGGAACATGGGAAGAAGGGTGAGACCAGCGGCTTCCCCATGGTTAGTCTAAGGGTCCTGAGCTCAAGGAGCCCATTGAAGACCTTTGACAGGGCTGGCAGCTGGCTCTGGGTCTGCACGTTTACTAACCTGAGGGTAGTGTCTGATTCACTCCTGAGGAGGCTGCTCCCTGGGCAGTGAATTACTAGAGGCAACCCAGTGCAAGGTGAAGTTGCAACAGCTCTTTCTTTTGTGCCAGCTTTATGGGCCTGGGGATCCACAGCACAAGCAGGAGCAACAGGTGCTGCCTCACCACACTGTGCTTCAACCTTGACTCACTGGAGCCACTCAGAGGCTATCACCTATCCCCATTCGTTAGCAGTATTGCTGGAGGCCTGGCCCCACGGTGCTCAGGATACGCACAGTAAGAGACAGTCCCTGCCCCAAACAATAGATGAAGGAAGAAGTGCTGTTATCCCATTTACAGAGGGGGAACTGAGGCACAGAGAGACTAAAGTGACTTTCCCCATGGGGAATTTGTGGCAGAACTGGGAACTGAACCCAGCTCTCCCAATGCCTAGGCCAATCCCTTAGCTCAGGGGCAATCCTGCTGCTTAGAAGTTAGTAAGTCTTTGGCCTTTACGTGGCTGGTGCCACTAGAGCTAAAGCCCCTGGTGAATTCTGTGATGTGGGCATCTCTCCTGTGGAACATAATGTTACCTAAGGATCATCAAACAGAGATTAGAGGGAAACAACTCTTATTCCCCAGCCACCCCAGGGGGATGGGCAGTGACTTCCAGAAGAAAGGCTACCTGGGCTCATACTAATTCTCTGAGCCACACAGTCCTTCAGTGTTAATGCTGTGACTTAGAGCAACAAGTGAGCCTTCCCCAGAAATTCTGGCTCTTAACTTTGTCTGAGCTGTAGGACTGGATTAATTGCTATTTATGGAGGAAGATACAAAAGTGAGACCTGGCTTTTGTCTATATTGGCTGGTGTGTGTGTGAGAGAAACAGGATAAAGGCTTACAGTGAAAGAATGATTGTCTGAGCCTGGGTGTTTATTTACTAATGGATAGTACAGGAAGGAGAAAGATCAGGAAGCAGAGATCATTTTAAATGGACACCTCATGTGTCCTGATAGCTCTGCTCTCTCTGTAACCTACCAGCTCCTGCAATGCTTGTGCATTTATAGCCCCTTCCATTCAGGAATGAGTTAAGCTTCACACACTCCCTGTGACATAGATTATTTCCCCTACTTAACAGACAGGTCAGCTCACTCTCCCAGGCTCATACACATGCACATGCACCCTGTGGCCCAGCTGAGACCAGAACCCAGCTCTTCTGCTAGCAGGCAGGTGCTCTAGTCCACTATGCTCCATTGGCTCCCCTAGTTTTGGCTTTAAAATATTCCCCCTTTGAACCTTCCTCTCTGACCTGCCCTCAGTAGCCAGGTATGAAGGAGAGCAAGAGCCCCCTTCTCCTACTGAGCGGATACTGACTCCACCCTCTCCCCAAAGTGGGCATGCTCCAGCTTCCACTGGCTGCCCTTAAAAGATGGTCTTTCAGGGCTACTGCCCCCTTGAGAGGACCTGGGGCTCTAGTGGGCAGATGGCTTCCTGCTGAGTGCAGGCATGCCCCTGAAAGTGGAATGCTTACTCTTTCCAAAGGTGAGTTAACATCCCTGCTTCCATTGACCACTACAGTCTCTTCTGCTTTTAGGTGCGCTCTGCAGAAAGGCCAGGTCTAGAGAGGAGCTTGAACCTAAGCCCCAGATGCCAATACACAAGCTTTAAGGGTTCAGAGTCTGTATCTGAGTTTTGCAGCTGGATCTTCTCCCTACAACAAGTTGAACTAAACCTGTGGCTGGAAACACTCCCAAACTGCATGTGTCCTTGGAATCTCTAGCAATGCTCTGATTGTGTGGCTTGGTTTCTTGGTTGTAGCAATGAGACGCTCCCTGTAATCAAGACATAACTCCTTGGAGGAAGGAGGCAGCTGTAGAGAATTAATCATCAGAGAGAGAGAAGCAAAGCTGGGGCAGCAGAGCAGCTGGATTGGGGAGGGTTTTTGCTGCTCCTTGACATTCTCTCCCATCCCTGTGATGCCAGGACTGAACAGATCAATTCTATGGATAAAGCATATGCCTGTTGGCAGTACAGTGCCAATGTGCAAAGGCTGAGAGGCCAAGAGCTCTATTGATCACCTCTGTTGATCAGTTCCCCTCCTTCCCCCCTCTGCCAAATCCCTACCCCTGGAACTGGCCACCTCCATCTGTTTTCTGTGGCAATAGGTTGGTTCAGGTGTGTTCTGGGCAGAGCAAGGCTTAAAAGCCACCTAGGATAACTTTAGTTAGAAACTTCTTCCATCTAAGGGCGGTAAATAATCCCCCGTGTGTCTCAGGGCTAAGGGGTAATAGAGCCTGTGAAGCCATGGCCTAACAAAACTCATGAGCAGCGCTCTGAGGCCTAGAGGGATGCGGGGTGGATGCTGCTTGCTGCTAAATTCATTGCTTTATTAGAAACGGAACAGGTCCTGATGTCTCTGAGCAGCCTGGCTAGCCCCAGGGCCTGGTGCTGAGCCCTTCTGAAAATCTAGCCCTGGGGGTTTGTGTGATCACTTACTCCTGCGTCATGCACTTATTGCACCTGCTTTGCTCTCCCTTTGCACTGGTGTAAACGATGATACAGGGATCAGACCAGAATTGGACCCCAGTGCCCCATGAGCCAGGAGCCTCTGTGCCTACCTCTCTCATGCCCTTTCCAAATCCTACCTTCCTCTTGCCGCTCGCTTTCCAGCAGTGCCATCACCTCTGTTTCCTCGTCGAAAGACACCACATCGTCCACGTCCACCACCGTGGAGCTCAGCACCCTGCTGTCTGTCTCTGTGGGGCTCTTCCCCTCTTTGGCTTTCCCCCTCTTGAGCCCATCTCTGTCCTTGCTGGCTCCTCTTCTGCTCTCCACCTTCTCTCTCCTGCCCTGTGAGTCTGCGGGCTCTCTGTTCCTCCTGTGGGACTCCCTGGAGGAGCTGTGAGACCGCTTTTCCATCCTCATCGGGCTGTGAGCGGAGGAGCATGCAGCTCTTGGGAAGCAGCTTGCTGCGACGGCAGGATGACTGGTCTTGGGAATTTATCAGGGAGTGGAGGAGGTGGCAGGCGGGGGAGGTGCAGGAGGTTTTGAGCATGCTTTGGGCTTGTTAGACTTGTGGACAGTGAGCCAAGCAAGCTGTTTCCCAGACACTGTCCTATCCCCCACCTACCCAGCACTGGCAGGGGAGTTTCAGGAAGGCTCAGTCCTCACCGCTCAGATGCCAAGATGGTGGAATCCATGATGAGGGTCTGTGTGCTCTTGCATGACTTTGTGTGAGTGTCAACGCATTTTATGCCAAAGGGGTCTTTTTTGTGCATCTGTAAAGTAACTCCTCCCCCCCCCCAGTGCAGCATCAGGCTCGTGAGGCTGCTGAACTCTCTTGGCATCACTAGCACCATGACTTGGGTGGAGAATCCCAAACCTTTGCTGTTGAAAGCAACTGCCCAAGTCAAATCCTGAATATTCCCCATGTTTAGAAACTATCTCCATTAGGGCTTGGGATGGAGGGATTGCTCCCCACTGGCTCTGCTCCCTAGAAACAGGTGGTTGGGATCCCGATGCAGCAGGGGCACATTGACATACAGCTGTTCTCATCTGAATGTAACAACTACGTTGCTTTTCAAATTCAAGTGAGGCAGTTTGACGCCAATCGAGCAACGTGCTCCCTTGAGCCAAGCTCAGTTGAATTTAGTGCGGCTCCATTAGGGCTCAGGGCACAGGGCTCGTTGCAGGATGAACAATAATAATACCTAGCTCTTTTCTAGAGATTTTCATCAGTAGATCTCCAAATGCTTTACGTAGGAGGTCAGAGTCATCGTCCCCATTTTACAGCTGGGGACACTGAGGTATGGGGCCTTTAAGACTCTTGTTTAAACGACAGAACTGTAACTTTGTGCCTGAAATACATCCTCAGGGTCTCAAGATGTGAAGTGTCGAGGGGGGTACAACAATCTGCGTATGTAACTCATACACTCAGCGGCGGTGTGAAGGACGCCCTTTCACTTGCATGCTAGATCAGACGGTCCCATTGGGTTGTCAGTACATGCCGGTTAGCAGGGAGAGGGTTAATTCTTACAGGGTAAACTGCATAAAGCTTTTCACTCAGGCCTCTGGGAGAGGAAAATTCTGTTTCGTGGCGGTTTAAATTTGGGGCTCACGGAAACTGGTTTCAATTGATGGGGATTTTCCCTCTTCCTGAGTTAACAAAGTTTATTATTTTTTTTAAACTAGGCATCCACTTAGCAGAGAAATGACAGGCCCAGGGTGATGTTTGTTCACCTCCAGCCTCTGAAACTAGAACGAAACAGAAATGCTCTGAGCGCCTGTCTTCTGATTTGGTTTCTTCCTCTGTTTCTCTTCCCCCCCGCCCTCCCCTTGGTTCTTATTGGTATCTGCTATTAGACTGTAACCGTTCCTTTCTGCACTTCCCGTTGATATCCTTCACTTCCTGTCCCAGACCATTGCCAAATGTTGCTGTGCGCTGATACCTAGTATCAGTATTCTGCCCACAGAAGGGGCTGCATTTTGTTGGTGGGCAAAGTAACTAACAATACAGCAGCCTTCATTTCCATATGGGGCCAGAAGTGTGGCTGGTCCTTTGTAGATCTGTATGAAGCACAGGAAACTTGTATATGCACATTTAGATAGTTGTAAATAACAGTATTTAGCATGGGATGTTGAAGTTAATGGCTATACTAAAGAAAATAAGGATCTTATTATAGAGAGCATTGGAATGAATTCTTGTGCTGCTGAAAATTCAACCCCGTGTGACCCTGGATGTTAAGAAATAAAAAACGAGCAGCTGAAATGTTCAAGCCTCTTTCCATTAAAATGAAACAAAGTGACTTTATATTTGCAGAAGTAATCCCCTTCCCCAGAGAAATCTTCCCCAGCCAAGTGACTTGGTACGCCCAGCTTCTACACTAGCAGCTATGACCATAGTCTGACTTCTGCTTGTGACACCTTGGTAGGTTCAGCCTCATCCGGCCCAAACACTGTTGTCCCAGTGGTGGGGATGCAAGCACTGAAGATCTCCCATCAGCTGCATTGCCAGACAAGGGAAGCCAGTGCAAGGAGGATGTTAGAGTCTACTAGGATGACCATACATGCTGTTTTGGCTGGGATAGTCCCTTTTTTAAGCTCTGTCCTGGCTGTCTCAACTCTTTGGGCAAAACTGGGCATTTGTCCCATGTGCTCTTGCTGACTGATCATCAGTCGGCAAGAGGAAATGGGACAAATGCCCAGTTTTGCCAAAAAAGTGGGGGGTGACCTCTAAGGGGGCACAGAGGAACATGCAGGGGGGATGGAGATGAGCAGTGATGCCAGCTCCATGAGGGAGGGAGGGAGGGCTCAGGGCGGGCAGCAGGTGTGGTTTGGGTTCTCGGTGGGGGGGAGCTTGGGCCAGCTCTGCACAGGCGGGCAGTGGGGGGAAAAAGGGGGGCCTCAGGCTGGCTCTGTGCAGTGTCCCATTTTCCATTTGAGAAAATATGAGCACTCTAACTTTTACTCACTCTCCATTCCCTATGAGGAGTGAGATTTGTCTGTCAGGGCCATGCTATGTACCAGCTCACTCTGTATGCTTTCTTCCATATGGGGGAGCTGCTCACCAACAAAGCAGAGGTTAGTACTTGCTCAGGCTGACTCTGGCATCTGAGGATTTCAAGCTATCCTAAGCAATTTGGATGGATTGAGGGAGAGCTTCTTTGGGCCTATCTGTACTGCAGACACAATTGTAACTGAGTTGGCTAATGTGGTTAGGCCCAATCTATGCTATAAGAAATCAGTTCAGCAGCTAGACAATGCTAGTCCTCAGTACACAGAAGCAGCAACCTCCCTTCTGATGAGTTGGTGCTGACTTAGTGCTGATATCCAGAGTTTATCTAGAAGCACAGCTGTGCTGTTGTCCAGCAGGTATGTGCGTTGTTAGAGGAGGAGAAAGAGGAAGGGAGTAGTTAGCGTGACAACAATCTTTGTTTTCTTTTGGATTCCTGTTTTATTGGAAATCTTTGCAGCCCGCTAAGTCAGGATATTACAGGCATGCCTGAACTCTGAACTTTCTACTCCCTGGTCTAGTTTGTAGTGTTAGGCTCTTGAAAAATTCTTTACTGGCAGATGTCTGGTCCCAGGGAACTGTTGAATACATGGGGCTACTGTCAAGCAAATGGAGTTGGGTAGGTACTTGGGAGAAAACAGTGATACATAATTAATGGTGTCCTTAATCATCCACAAATGCTTTATAAACAATATACATACCAAAATTGCCTGTTTAATCAGGTATGTCAACATTATGGAACAGTGTGGAATGGGAAGAGAACAGAGAAGGATCCAACAGGAACTGCAAGTGGAATTTCAGGTCAGCAGTAAGTAATTCTGAAAGTTGGTCAGACTGCTTTGGCTATGGCCCTTTCTCGCCAAAAGTACGGTGCAATCTTTAATAACTATAAGAGCCTGGACCTTTGATTTCTTGTCTGGTGTTCTGGATGCTATTTCCCAAGGGTTCTTTGTAAGAGCAGTTTGCAGCTGAGCAACTCTCAGCTGATCTCAGGAATTTGGATTTGAGAATAGTGCAGCATGTTTACTCCTGCCCTGGGGAAAATCTGTGTAGAATGAAGACAGGAATTGTTTACTCAAATGCAGGCATTTCTCCCCATTTTCTCCAAACCCCTTAATCTGTAGCCTGAGTCACTGGGAATTGTACTGAAATGTACAACTTTTTGGAAATAAACAAAATAACTGAACAGGCATCACAGATGAACTAAGGAACAGAAATAGAACATTGGCCTGAACACAGGACTGGGAGTCAGGAATTCTACTCCAGATTGATAGTGATTCCCCTTTTACCCTTGGGCAAGTCACTTAACTTTTCATCCTTGGATTTCGCCTCTGTAAAGTAGGGATTATAAACAGAGTTCTGCAAAAATATTCCAAAAACTATCAAAATATGTAAAATGTATCTGTTTTAATTTTGTTGCAATAAATTAAAATTGGTCCCTTTCTTTTCTCAGTTTGTGTGTATGTAAAAGGGGAATAATACCTATTTTACACAGAGGTACTGATTAATATTGAAATGCTTTGAAGGGGTAAAGTGCCAACTATTATTCTATCGTGTTGGCTCTAAAGGACAGTCACTTTGTTATAAGATGACTGATTAATAAAGAGATGGAGAAAATTGGCTTGATTGCATGGGATCTAAAGGACATAAATCAATACTCTTCTACCCAGAAAAATCATAGAATCATAGAACTGGAAGGGATCTCGAGAGGTCATCTAGTCCAGTCCCCTGCACTCATGGCAGGAGTAAGTATTATCTAGAGTAGACCATCCCTGACACCCATTTGTCCAACCTGCTCTTAAAGATCCCCAATGATGGAGATTCCACCACCTCACTAGGCAATGCTTAACCATGCTGACAGTTAGGAAGTTTTTCCTAATGTCCAACCTAAACCCCCCTGCAATTTAAGCCCATTGCTTCTTGTCTTTTCCTCAGAGGTTAAGAAGAACAATTTTTCTCCCTCTTCCTTGTAACAATCTTTTATGTACTTGAAAATGGCTATGTCCCCTTTCAGTAGTCTCTTCTCCAGACTAAATAAATCCAATTTTTTTCAATCTTCCCTCATAGGTCATGTTTTCTAAGATCTTTAATCAGTTTTGTTGCTCTTCTTTGGACTTGCTCCAATTTCTCCACATCTTTCCTGAAATGTGGCGCCCAGAACTAGATGCAGTACTCTAGTTGAGGCATAATCAGCATGTAGTAGAGCAGAAGAATTACTTCTCATGTCTTGCTTACAATGCTCCTGCTAATACATCTCACAATTATGTTTGCTCTTTTTTGCAACAGCATTACACCATTGACTCATATTTAGCTTGTGATCCACTATGACCCCCAGATCCCTTTCCGCAGTACTCCTTCCTAGGCAGTCATTTCCCATTTTACATGTGTGCAACTGATATTTCCTTACTAAGTGGAGTACTTTGCATTTGTCCTTATTGAATTTCATCCTATTTACTTCAGACCATTTCTCCAATTTGTCCAGATCATTTTGAATTTTAATCCTATCCTTCAAAGCACTTGCAACCCCTTCCAACTTGGTATTGTCCGCAAAATTTATAAATGTATTCTCTCTGCCACTATCTAAATCATTGATGACAATATTGAACAGAACCAGACCCAGAACTGATCCTTGCGGGACCCCACTCGTTATGCCCTTCCAGCCAGTGGTGTAACCAGGTTCTAAGAGCAGGGGGAGCAAACATAAAAAAGGCGCCTGCCCTCGGCTCCTCCTCTGGCCGCGGCTCCCTGGCTCCTCCAGCCATGCCGTGCCCCCCCTCCTTGTCTGGCTCCTCTGGCCACACTGCAGCCATGCTGCGCCCCTGCCCCTCGCTCCTCTGGCTGCGCTGCCCCCCCTGGCTGTACAGAGAGGCTGGCAGAGGACAGGGGGTTTGAGGGGAGGGATGTAGAGGGTGGGTGGCAGGGGACAGGGGTACGAGGGGAGGTGAAGGGGCGGATGTGGAGTGAGGGGGACGGGTTGATTTGAGGGGAGGTGGAGGGGAGGATGTAGGGAGGGTGGCAGAGGACAGGGGTACGAAGGGAGCTGAAGGAGAGGGAAAGGCAGGGGAACGGGGTACATGGGAGGGGTACACGGGGTATGGAGCTTGGGGAGGGGTTACCGGGGATGGGAGTGGGCTGGGGTCCCTGGGGCTCTCTATGCAGAGGGGGCTGGAGCTGCCCTCAGGACTGGGAGAGCCTGGGAGTCCGCTGCCTGCCCTTCCGCTGCTTCTTTCCGGGGCCCAGCCCAGCCAGCAGTAGAGAGAGCAAACCCCACCATGGCGAATCTCCCAGAAGCCCCTATCACATGGCAAATCGGTAGCCAAGATCGCGCGTGGCTCAGCGGCCAGGAGCTGGGGGAGCTGCAGTCTGGCTCGCTCGCTCATCCCAGGGGCGCTGCCCTTTCTGGGGTTGCTGGTGGAGCCTGGCTGTGGGCGGGTCATGCTGACAGGCCACGGCGGGAGGGGGGAAGCGCTCTCCCCTCCTCGGGGGAGTTTTATTCTGGTGAGCCGAGGGTGGCACTGAGGCTCCTGCTGGGAGTGACCGGCTGCGGGTCCGCCCGGTGTGGCTGCCGCGTGGAGGCGGGGGAGACCCCTCCCTGTCCCAGGACCCAGTCAGTGCAGGAGGCGGGGCAGGCACCGAGCCTTCATTGCAGCAGGCTGTGCGCGGAGCTTGTCATGAGCAGCGCAGAGCCGCGGTGTCCGCTCCTCCACCATGCACGGGCTCTGCTGCTGCCTCCGCTTTGCAGCTGCACTAGAGGGGCTCTCCAAGGGGCCCGGCCACCAAACCGTCTGCATCAAAGTTATCTGCGGGGGGAGTTGCGGGCTGCCATGCTGTGTCCCCCCCGCTCCTCTGGCCGTGCCGCCCCCTCCCCATGGCTCCTCCTGGTGTGCTGCCCGCCCTTGCCTGCAGGAGCCCAGCGCTGCCCAGCAGACCAAGCTTCAGAGTGGAGGGAGCATAGGCCCCACCCGCTGGCGCCATGGTAACCCCTAACTAAGGCACTGCTTATGGAAAATGTGCTGAGGAGAAGTGGCTGCTTCCCCTGCACCCTGCTAGCTACGCTACTGCTTCCAGCATGCCTGTGAACCACTGATAACTACTCTCTGGGAACCAGTTATGCATCCATCTTTTAGTAGCACCATCTAGGTTGCATTTACCTAGTTTGTTTATGGGAAGGTCATGTGAGACAGTATCAAAAGCCTTACTAAAGTCAAGATATACAACTTCTACTGCTTCCCGCCATCCACAAGGCTTGTAACACCAACTGGGATTGATTAGTGCCCTTTCATTTCTTTCCAGGTCCAGGGCCCTACGCAGCCCCACTGCGGCGGGGGGGGGCAGGGGTTGGCCCCAGGCCTCTGGGGGTCAGGGGCTGGCCCAGTCCTCCGCAGGAGGGCAGGAGCAGGCTTGTGGGGCTAGGGGGAACCATCCCCCAGCACTAGCTGGCAGAGCAGGTTGGGGCCGGGTTGCTCCACTTCCTGCCACCTGGTGAGTACAGGGCGTGCCCGGCTGCAGACCCCTGGGATGTTGCTCAGAGGAAGGGGTGGGTCTGGGGAAGATCTGGGGCAGGAAGAGGCAGGGCTCAGGGGAAGAGGCGGAGCAGGGGCAGGGGCAGCTTTCCTGGGCGGCTCAGCTGACCGGGGGATCAGGCTGCCCACTGGAACACTACGCAGCAGCATAGTGCCCCAAATTTCCTGGTGCCCTACGCAGCAGCGTACTTTGCATATGGGTAAGGATGGCCCTGCCCAGGTCTTAATGATTTGTCTGACACTTTCCAATACTTGCATAATTTTGTACAAGCCTAGGTTTTGGTGCCATAATATACACACTGTGCCATTACATTGTGCTGTTGTGTTGAAACATCAGTGTTGTGGGGCAATGATCCTTTCTGGGAATTTTCCTAACCTTTCATGAGGTAGGTCTGTGGAATGTGTAAGGCAGAGGTGGGCAAACTACAGCCCACTGGCCACATCCGGCCCGCGGAACCGTCCTGCCCGGCTCCTGAAATCCCGGCCGGGGAGGCTAGACCTCATCCCCTCCCTTGCTGTTCCTCCTCCCCTGCAGTCTCAGCTTGCTGCGCTGCCAGCGCTCTGGCCCGCCGCCCCTGCTGGGCAGCCTGGCGTTGTGGCTGACTCTGTCATGGTAAGGGGGTGGGGAGCGGGGAGTACCGGGTGGCAGTCAGGGGACAGGGGGCGGTTGGATGGGGTGGAGGTTTGTGGGGGGGCAGTTAGGGAATGGGGAACAGGGGGTTGGATAGATGTGGGTGTCCCAGGGGACCTGTCATGGGGAGGGGATGTGGATAGGGGTCGGGACAGTCAGGGAACAGGGAGAAGGGGGGGTTAGATAGGGGGTGGGGTCCTGGGAGGCAGTTAGGGGATCCTGGCAGGGGGTGGTTAGGGGGCAAGGAGCAGGGGAGATTGGATGGGTCTGGGATTTTGAGGGGGGCAATCGGGAGTGGGAAGTGAGAGGGGGCGAATAGGGGGCAGGGGCCAGGCTGTTCGGGGAGCCACAGCCTTCCCTACCCGGTCCTCCATATAGTTTTGCAACCTCGATGTGGCCCTCGGGCCAAAACATTTGCCCACCCCTGGTGTAAGGGCTTAAAGTTGATGCTAATTGGAGATTGTGTGTTCATGTTGTGGAGCTAGGCTGGAGGTTTATGTTGGGGTGTGGTTGATTTTTTTCTTATTCTTTTCCCCCCCATCCCTTTGCTTTCTTTGAGCCTGAAGGGGCAGGGCTCAATCATGATTCTGTGGCAGATCCTGGGCCTGCTTTCAAGGCCCCATTGCTCTCATTGGTTTAGCCAGCTGTGCTGTCAGGTCTGTCTGAAGCCCACGTAGAGATCTCGTGTTTTGCTTTGTGCCTCACGAGGTTATGGGTTACCAGGATGAGCACAGCTAGCAAGGCACAGTAGGACATGGCTCTGTGGGACACGCCTGGGGTGGCCTGAAGGGTCAGATGGGAGCTCAGCAAAGGGACCACTCAGTACAACTTTCGGGGTGCGTTTGTACTGTGGATGCCTGTCACCTGGGATGGAACTCAGCCCTGGCTGCTCCCCCACAGGACCTGAGGGTCACTGTGGGACCCCGCCCCATGGGCAGCTCCCACCTATGGAAGGCTGGCCTGGCCCAGCCCCAGCAGGGGGCGGGCTGCCTCAGCGCAGTACCTCGCTCGCACCACTAGGTGGCATTATGTGCCGCTGGTGAGGCTCTAGCGCCCCGGCGCGGCTCTCTATGGTCTCACTGGTAGAACGCCCCTCCGGCACCGCCCTATGGTCTGGTGGGAGGACACAGGGGCGGGGTGTTTGTGCGCAGGCGCGCAGGGTGGGCACCACGTGAGGCAGCGACCCGGACACGAGGACACAGCCCGAGCCCGCGGGAGGGTGAGGGTGGGGGCGGGACGCTTCTGGGGGGATGGGAGGGAGGAGGACTTGGGGCAGGAATCGCCATGGGGGAGGGGCGATAACAGCAGAGGGGGCGCTAGCTAGGGAGAGGGAGAGGCAGTGGCAGTATCCCCGGGGGTGAGGGAGGGGCAGTAACTGCATGAGGGACAGTAATTTCGTGGGGGGAAGAGCAGTAATTCTGAGGGAGAAGGGGACAGGCAGATGCAGGGGCAGTAACTGTGGGGCAAGGGCTGTTGTGCTGCACTCTTGGTGCTGGCTCAGACTCCCCCCTCTTACCTCCCCCCCTTTTCCCCCGCTCTCCTTCCCCCCCTCCCCCGCTTGCCTGTCTCTAGGGCTTGTTATAAAAGTCCATCACTGACGTGGTTCCAGTGCCTCTCCTCTCTGCTGAAAGCTGCGCGCTCTGCTCACTCTGTCTCTCCCCTAGCGCAGAAATGTCGGACCAAGAGCACCTCATGGACTTGCTGAGGAAAGAGGTGAGGTCGCTGCTGATGGCTGTCAAAGAGGGCCTGACCCCAGTGCAGCTGGAGCAGGAGTACCGGACTATGATCGGCAAACCTCTCCCATTGCGCACCTTGGGCTACCGATCCACCATGGAGCTGGTGAAGGACATGCCCGATGTCGTCAACATCTGCTCCGGTAGAGATGGCTGTCTTGTACTGAAAGGTGGGTGCGTGACTTCCCTGGCAAGAGGAGTAAATGACTTGGGAACCCTCACTCAAGCATGGAAAGGCATTCAGTAGAACAGGCTCATGCTGTACTTGTAGTCTGTATGTGCATGATACAAGGCTGTTGTAGCTTGTGGACCTGGATGTGGAGCATTTGGACGTGGGGGAAGTTATCCAGATCCTACTTCTTTCTTGTTTCCTCACCTTTGGGAGCAGAGTCTTTGGAATGATCAGCAGCAGCACTGTTTTGGGAGGAGTGAGTTTTGCAAAATTGAAGAGGCAAGCAGCCTCAGGGGGAGGATGAATTGACATTTTAAAATCTTTTTTTAAGAAATAAGAGGGGTGATGTGGAAATGCTGGGAGAGCATAGCTTAGTCTCCAAAAATGTTCATAGAATTCTTTGGTAAGCTCCATAATACCAATCCATCAGTCCAGAGAGATCTTGCAAGGCTAGCTATGTGCTCCCTATAACTGAGGGTATTCAGGGTTTAGTATTAATAACATCGTCTCTCACTGGTGGTGCTGGCTTGTTTTAAAGGAATGTAGATAGTGCTTTTTAATTTGAGGCCTCCCAAAGCACCATGCAAGCGGTGACAGATATGGCAATTTCCTGATGATGATATTGAATTAAGGTTAAATAGCTTTGGAGTCCACTGTATTATAAATGCAAAGTTTGTATTATTGTATTGTATTATTGTGGGATTGTATGCAACTTCTCGTGGAAGGAAAGACTTGGCCAATGTATACCCTGAGAAGTGTTGAGTTTCAAAGGACTCTTAAACAATATGCCAGACAAGGAGGAACTTTTGGGACAAAGTTTAAGTGGGTTTTCTAGGAAATACCTGGGAGGAGGTGAATGCAGAGTGCCTCCTCCGGACCCAACTTTTTGATGCTATGCCCAGAGGAGAGTGCCATTGTCTGACTGACGTATGCATGGCCTCTCAAACGCAAAGACACAAGCAGTATAAAGGAAAGGCCAATCTATGAATGTGTGTTTTGAGCAAACAGCTGTTGTAACCATGGAAAAGCTCCATAGGGGGGTTCGAAGGAGCAATCACCTACTAGAACTCTTGCTCAAGTTCAGGTTGATCTCTAATGAGCTTATTTGCATGGTGGGTAGGTTCTTTTATTGTTTTAATAGTTTTTCACCTTAACAATGAATGTGCTTGCTTAGAAAGGGCTGTGTGGTAACTTATAACTGTGGGCAATTACACTGTTTGTAGCCGCTGATGAGAAGGCAAAGCACAGATGGAGACCTGATTAGGCAGTCTGACTTACTAGGGAACTGCAGCCTGGAAAAACCCCTGTCAGGAGGGAAAGAGATATGGGTCTCTGCCCAAGAGAGGTGAGGAGCTGGGAGTCAAGAGTGGGTGTCCTTGCTGGAGCACAAGGGGGAAATACATGTACAGTTGCCATGAATTGACACCAGCTATGTATATAGAGGGATCACTTTATCAAATAGTTGTGCAGTTTAGCTTCAGTATCTACATCAGTGTAGGGCAGTGAAAAAAGAATGCTATATCTGATTGAAATTGCAAGGTCAATTTAGATAGAATGTAACTGCACAAATTGGAATTAGTCCAGGACACTGTTGCTAACACCTTTAACATTGTGAAAAATGCCATGCTGACAGGTGGTTAGGGGCTTGGCTTTACATCTTGTTCAAAAGGCTGTAGCTCCAGTAAAGCACATTGTGCTGTAGCACTATCAAAAGGTCCAGTAGGGTTTTGTTGCAAGACTGGCTCACAGGGAAGGGTGCCATCTATTGAGCGGCCAGCACAGCCTTCTACAATATCTGGGTTCTCTCGTGTGATCTCCTGTTCAAGCACTTAGTAGGCTCAGTAGCCCTTTCTGCTTGGATCATGATCTGCTGAGATCATGGTGCTGACACATTGCCCTCTATGGGATGTTAAAGCTGATCCAGACTGACTTACAGGGGGAGGATAAAAGCTATGTTACTGTGCTTTCCATCATTAATGGTAGAGTTCAGCAGTAACTGATTAGTGCAGTGTGCTCTTTGAAGAGGAGGGTTTCCTCAGAAAGGGGCTAGTAAAAGGGAAAGGGGAGAGAGGAAGAGCATTACCTAACACAGCTTTAACTATTTATTTCTGCTGCTTTAGTCATTGCAGATGAGACCACCAGGGGGATGGCAAGTTTGGTTGCCAAACAGAGGACCAGTTCTAAGGTGCGAAATGTCACGCGAAGAACAAATGCCTTCTTTCCCCCCAGCCTGCCCCGGCGGGGCCGGACCCCTCCGATCCTGCCAGCTATGGTGAAGAGTGAGCTGAAGGACCTGCTGAGTCTGTCCCCAGTCTTGCTCTCAGATTTTGATAAGGCCTTCGCCAGGCGTTTTGGACGGACATTCCAGTATATGCGCTATGGATTCTTCTCCATGACTGAAGTGCTGAGCGCAGCCTCTGATATCATTACCATTGAGCAGACCAGGGCAGGCTCTCTGCTGACCCTGAAGGAAAGCCCCTCAGTTAAGCAACAGCAGGAAAAGCTGTCACAGGGTGAGGCTGTATATGTATTTAACTTGGGGCAGGTAGTTCTCATTAGCACATATTGTCACTTTTTCTTCAAGCAGACCATGTTTCAGCTGAAAGGGGCTAGGTCTCCACTGGCTGCAATAGCACCCATCCTTTAGGATTCAGCACAGGAGGGCTGTAGTGGTGCTGCTGCCACAGCTGTGTGCCCAGCCCAGTGCCAAAGGGTTCTGGCTCTGTATGACTTGGGGCTTTATTACATGGTTCCTCCTCTGTGTTCTCCGGGGTAGGTGGATGGAGAGGGGCGAATTTAGCTAATCTGAAGTGTATACTCTATAGATAGCTTTTATTAATATGACAAAGATTGCCTCTTTGTTGTGGAGATGGATAAACATTGGTGTGAGCCCAACATTGCCTGCCTGCTTGCCAGGGAAATGGAAAATTGTGATCTGCATGTTCACGTAGTTTGATTAATGCCATGTATAAACCTCTTCTCTGCTTAAGGTGAGATGGTGATTCAGCCAAAGAAAGCAGAGCAGGCCAAGCCTGATTCTCTGCCACCACCTGCAGTTAGGACACCCCCTCCAGGATCTGTCTTATGTACAGAGAGCCTCGAAACACCAAAATGGGGATCAGAGCCAGTGGAAGCAGCAGTAGGGAACTGTGGTGAGAGACTGAAACAAGTGAGTAACTGAAGTAGTGATCTGTGGGGTCTCTTATCCTTAAGCAGAGTCATTTAATAATGTAATTGTCTCTGGGATATAGTGTATCATCAGTACAAGGCAAAACAAGGTTTTCTAAATTGTTTTCAGATTAGTTCAACAGGAAACAAATTGATATTGGCATGGGAGTCCAGTGGGCTATCAGAATCCTGTTTCTGGTGTGCAAAATCTCTGTACTCATGTTACAGATCACCCATTGGCCAATTCCTGTAATGTTACCTAATGATAGAGTGCCTTCCACTCAAAGATCTCAGAGCACTTAACATTAACCCTCATAACCCTCCTGTGAGGGTAGATAAGCCATGGTAACTATTCCCACTTTACACATATGGAAACTGAGGTACACTGTGGTTAAGTCACTTGTCCTAGGTCACGCAGAATCTCATAGAGAAAGGAATAGAAACCAGGAGCCTTGAGTCCCTGTACTTTGCTCAGACTACTAGATATACTTCCTCCCAAGGACAAAAAAGAATGGAAGCTTTTCCAGGTAATGCCATAACTGAAAGACACTATTTCCTTTGTCCTTTCTGGTCCTGATGGGCTCTATGCTGAGGTAGAATATAACTGGACCATTTATTAGCACCAGGGAAGAGCTTGGTCCAAAGGCCAGCCATTTTTATTGAGTTCTGTGTGCTAGGCAATAGTCAGACAAAGGAAAACACTCACTGTCCTCACCCCAGTGTGCTTACCTAGGTGATCAGGCACAGACAATCCAATACTGACCCACAATTAATACAGTGGTTAATGGTACAAATGGGAGGTGGTGTGGATTAATTTAGATCGTTGTTGAAGTACTAATGGAGCAGCATGTGTTAAGGAGGGATTTGAAATGAATAATACTTCACACCTAAGAGGGTCATTTAGCAAATGAGAGAGAGAGAGAGTTCTGTATATCGGGGACAGCATGGGGGTAGGTGCATAGACATGAGTGGGGGAAAAAAAATACAAAGGATAGGTTTAGCAGGGAGGTTTGGATGAAGTGTAGGCTGTGGGAGGAAACTGATCCAGAATTGTAATAGGCTGCAGTATAATTAGTTCCTGCTAGAAGGCCCATATGCCATGGCAAGAGCCTTAGGGACAAAGGAAGAATGAAAGAAAGTGTGTGAGGTGTTCTGAGAGCTCCAGAAAGCTTGCTTATGGCCAGGGTTGTACCTACCCATACACAAAGTACACAACTGTGTAGGGCACCAGGAAATTTGGGGCACCAAATTTCCTAGTGCCTTAAGCAGCTGCATGCTGCTCCAGCCCCTGCTCCGCCTCTTCCCCATGGCTCCTGCCCCTGCTCCACCCAAGCCCTGCCCCCCTCTAGCCCTTCCCCAAATCCCCTGCCCCACCTTTTCCTGCCCTTGCCCCTGCTCTGCCCCAGCCCCGCCCCCACTCCCCTGAGGTCTGCAGCAGGGATTGGGCCTGCACTCACCAGCGGCGGTAAGTGGAGTGACCCAGCCCTAGCCTGCTGCGCTCCCTTGGCTCCCAGCTGCGCCGCTGGTGAGTGCTGGGGGGCAGTTCCCCCCTGCCCCCTAAGCCCCAAGGCTGGGAGCCAGGGGAGCAGAGTGGAGTGGGCTGTGGCTGGGTCACTCCACTTCCTACTGCCCCATGGGTGCAGGGTTGGGCCTGCCCTGTACTCACTGGGTGGCAGGAAGTGGCATGACCTGGGCCCAACCCGCTGCACTCTGCTGGCTCGTGCTGGGGGTGGTTCCCCCCTGCCTCCCAAACTGTCTCCCCCTCCCCACCCGTGGAGGCCTGGGGCCAGCCAACCCCCAGGGGGGGTTGCATAGGGCACCAAAATGGCTAGGGACAGCCCTGCTTATGGCTGGCACGAAGTCTGCTTTATGATGAGGTGGTGCAACACCGGTGGTATAATGGCAAATGTAAGCAATAATTAATTGAAGACCCCTGCATCACAGCAAGACCCATCATCAGTATTGGCGAGCGACAGAATAGTCACCAGAGATTATGGAGGGCAAGAACTACTAGACATTCCAAGTGCCCTGTATCTGAGCAGTTTTAGAGTTAATGGTTGTGCATCTTATGCATGCAGTGTGTTTTAAAAATTCTTTGCTAGATGCTGACATTCAGTCCTGTTTCACTGCAATCCTAATCTCTATGTAATTTCCACTAATAAACAAATCTGTTACTGTAATTATTGCCCCCTTGATTGCACAATTGATATGAGTTTTCTTGAGCCTTGGAATTCACCTTTTTGTTCTTGGTATGATTTTTGGCTTTTTTCTTGAAGTTGGAGAAGGATATTAAGATGATGTTTGCACAGAAGGGAGCCGGAGGGACAGTCAGCTCAGAACTCAAAGAAAAGATCCGAGTTGTAAGTGTTGTTCATATCTGGAAATGTCTCTAAGCTTTGGACAGGAATAAGCATTTAGACATTAGCATGTGTAAAGCCTAATGATCAAGGAACACCACAACTGCTTCTCAGTAGACTTGGTGGTTACAGGTAAATTAGGGAAGATGGTGTGGGGTCAGCAAGATTGAAATATGTTTCCTCTGTCTTTGCCATCAGATAATCTGTATTCTCTGCTGGGTTTTTCCAGGCTATCTATGAATCCTGATGCTTGTGCAGAACCAGAACCTATAAAAGGTGGAGACACCCTATAGACTATTTAAATGTGTGTATTTAGGGGGAGTGAGATCACACTGGAGAATAATCTACTATCCTCTCTTTTACTGCTTGTGTCTTAAACTGTTCCCCTTCACAGCAACTGAAATTTTACAGATACTTCATGCGCTAAAGAGCTCACCATCTTCCGATAAGTGTGGACAGTACCTTTCCTGTTATGGGTGCACTTAAGCAACCATACTGAAATACAATGGTGGGCTGCTAATTGGGGCTTCTCAGCATAGCTGTCAGGGGTTCTGAACCTGGAGGTTGTGAACAGGTAGATGTAGCAGGCATGACTACTTTGTCCTTCCCATATTGCTAAGTGGGAGAGGGGTTTTTGGCTAAATTTGGCTAGGGATGTTAGGATGGTGCCTTTTTGGAAAAGAAGGTAAAGGTATGGAAAAGGTCTTCAAAACCACTGGCCTAGATTATTTAGCTGGGAAATTAGACTTTTGATCCTTGCAGCTATTCTACAATGTGGAATTTTCATAATCCTTGTATACAATAGAGCTTCTCTCTGCACTGAGTTCAGAGATGTGTGGACTTGCTGATTGGGACAGATGAATCCATGCCAAGTAAATTACTCTTCTGGATAGATACTTTCCATTGAAATTCTCTCTTGTAACTGAGCAGGCTTTGAGTGCACTTTCTGTATCTTCTAGCAGGGCCTGTGGCCACAGCTGAGGCCAACAGGTCAAATGCAAAATGCAGATCATTTAAAGGGCTCTTCCATTTGCTCCTCCTGCTCATTTCACTGTGTGGAGCCATGAATTCCAAACAGGCACATGCTATCTATAGTCCTTTCCTCTTTTTCCAGTTTATATGTACCCTCAGAAATCAAGTTATGCAAGCCTGAGGTTCTGGATGAGTGGCAAAGCACTGCTAATTGGGGGCAGTGACAGATAGAAGGTCCAACACATCTAGCCACAGGGGCTAGTAATAAAGTGCATGTCATTAAAAAGCTAGGGCCCCTAACTTTCTATAAGTACTTGTTATGTGTGCAAAACAAGATGTTGTTTAGTTGTCTGTGTTGCAATATGAAGCCTATTCTTACTCCCTCTTTCACCTAAGGTCCAGGTACACAACTGTCTGGTTATGATGCATCTTTTCCTATCGTGTAGGTTGCAGCCCAGTATCCTGAGGGTTTGCTTGCTTCTAAGCTACCTGGTGAGTTTGAGGTAAGTTTTGCCTCTAGCAGGTAGGGAGTCTTTATTCAGTTTGGTTAAAGCTGGGCATGGTACATGTAGATCTCTGTAAGCGTCTCTCTCAGCTCTGGTAGAGTAGTTTTCTCTTTTCAGTGCAGGTCTCCTCCAGAAGAGGCTGCCAACTCTGTGTTGGCTTTATGGTGAAGATCAATACCTGTAGGAGCGAAGATGTTGCCTAACTCATGTCCATTCATATGCTGGCAATGAGGAAATAGGAATATTCCCCCAAAACTTAATTACTCCAATAATTCTTTTAAACAGTTTTAAAAGGGTATTTTATTTAACTAATCTTGAGGTAGGCCAGAGAGGCTGAAATATTGATTGTTCTAATCCTTGTGGAAACCTGTAAGTAAATGAAATACCCTTCTTAAGAAGCTTAAGAGAACTGAATATATGTATTTTGAGAAATAGTCTTTTTTTTTTTTTTTGTTGCTGTTGAGGAGCAGCTCCACTAATATTAGGGAACTAGTGTTCAAGCTAGTTCTGTCTGGGTGCAGGCTTCTATCTATAGTCATGTGTTCCAGCGAAACACATTCTTTGGTCATTTAACAAAATTATTAGATGTGCAAAATGTAAATCTACATCCTATGTCTGGTTTTAGGGATCAGGTATGTGTTTGTTACACAGCAATGAACCTTGTAATTGATGCGCTGTAGAGTGCTGCATTCCATGTCCAGCATCAAGAATGAGAAGGTTGCAAGTCATCTGGATATGATTTGCACCAGCTTATAGTCCTGATTGTGAAACAGTTTTGTTTAAAAGATACCATTGAACTGGTTTTATAGCTTTGGAATCTTTTTCCTCCCCATGCTTTTAACTCCCTTTAGAATGGTGTGGTCGCAGGTTGTTTTTTTTAAGGCAGTTGAATATGCCTTGTAAAACTCTTCTTTTCTGGCAACAGGCACATTTTAAAGAGAAGCTATCCGTGAAGGAGCTGGGGTTCTTAAATGTGATGGAGTTCGTTGGGGCCCTTAATGATATTCTCCATGTTGAGCGCAAGGAAGGCGAACAAGACTGGCTGGTCTTTGATCTTGAATCCAAGTGCTTAGCAGATGGTAAGTGATGTTTGTATGTCCATGTTTCACTGTAGGGCAGGAGTCACCAAAATACTGCTGGTGGGACAGATGTCACTGACGAAGACCTACAGCAGGGTCCCTTAAAAATGGGATCTGTAAAAGAGAAGCAGAGTCTACAAGTCTCATCATGCAATTTATCACCTTGGTCTAAACAGAGTAGCATTCAGAACACGATGCAGCATTACACGCTAGGAGCTTTGCTCATTTCTTACCACTGGTGAGTGGATTTGTCAAGCCTGAGTGAAACTCTTAGATTTGACATTTATATTCAAAGTTAAAAACCTATTGAGATGAGTGGGGGGACTTCACATCTGTTTTAGAATTACTGTCTGAGGCTGTCAAGAAAACAGAATAGCATAGATCAGGGGTAGGCAACCTATGGCACGTGTGCCGAAGGTGGCATGCGAGCTGATTTTCTGTGGCACTCACACTGCCCGGGTCCTGGCCACCGGTCCGGGGGGGTCTGCATTTTAATTTAATTTTAAATGAAGCTTCTTAAACATTTTAAAAACCTTATTTACTTCACATACAATAGTTTAGTTATATATTATAGACTTATAGAAAAAGACCTTCTAAAAATGTTAGTGCATTACTGGCACACGAAACCTTCAATTAGAGTGAATAAATGAAGACATGGCACACCACTTCTGAAAGGTTGCTGACCCCTGGCTTAGGTTCATCGCCAAAGAGTATTTTCACAATAAAGGCTAGCTTCCCCCCCCCTTTTTTTTTTTTTATAAAATCAAAGATTAGATTCTGCTGCAAGTATTGGAATCTGTGACTAGTATCACAGCAGTGGAAAGTGTGTGGTAAAAGTGCTGTCCATTTGAATTGTGAAGGCAAATCATCTGTTTCTCCTTCCCTTCTCTATGGAGGGAAGCTTGCTTTGTTGGCATCTTGCAGATTATACTTTAATGCAGATATTTTTGAAACCTTTTTGTTGTGGGTTGAGAAGGGAAGTTTTTATCAATGAGTTTTGTAGCATGTGCCACTGGGCAAGGAAAGAATTTATTAGTGTTTCTGCTTTTGTATCTTGATGTACATCAGTTCTTTTTCTCATTGCTTTCTGAAGCCCAAATGGATGTGTTCTCCTTCCTTTCTTAGGGCCTTATCTGTTGCTCCCCAACTTACGCAAGCATTGCATTCCATTTTGGAATGCCTTGCGTAAGTCGAATTTTGCGTAAGTCAGGAACGTATACCCAATATTTATGCACACCAGGAAAAAAAAAGCTTACAGAACATATGGAACTTTTTTTCCATAAGTGCGGATTTCATAATTTGGGTTTGCATAACCTGGGGAGTGTCTGTATGCTATAGAAATTTACATCCGTGTAGTGTGACTTAGCAGTATAAACTGTGGCATTGTAAGCCCTGTTTTACAGCAGTGTGGTGTATCTACATTGGGAATTTGTGCAGGTGTAATTATCTTGATGTAGTTACACCAGGGGCAATTTCTTTATTGGGTTAAGTCACACTTGTGTAAGCCCTGCTTTACTTCAGTGCAACATATTTGCACTAGAGTAAGAGCAAAGGTAAATTTCCTGAATGTAGATGGAGCCTTGGAAAGTAACAGCTCTAGCTTTTAAGACAAGTTTTTGTTTCATCCTCTAACAGAGCACATTTGGTTCCATTAGATGAGTAATCAAAGGATGAGATCTGTCAGTCTGATTCTTTGACATCTTCACTAGGTGCTGCTGAGCTCAAGGTCTCCAGCTGGGATTTCCATTCTGAGAACTCGGAGGCTCTGGACGTGAAAAAAAGCCAAGTATTCAATGTGGTAAAAAAGACGGTGAAACCAGTGAGTGGCCTTCAATAATGTAATGACCAGGGTTGCTTTTCAGGTTTGAAAGCTGTGATTTGTGTGGCTGGCTGCTGGGAATTTAAATATCCCTTCAAGAGTGTACTGTAGCCAGACTCAGCCTTGCAGAGCCACTGGAATCTTTCTGCATCTGTATCCAGCCTATCCAAAGCCATCTTACCCATGGACATTGTGGATTCTCCATCACTTGAAGTTTTCAAATTGAAATGGGATATTTTCCTAAAAGATACGCTGTAACTCAAATAAGAAGCTATGGGCTTGATGCAGAGAATAATGGGTAAGGATCATGGACCATGAAATCTGGTCTCCGCCGTGAAATCTGGTCTTTTGTGTACTTTTACCCTATACTACACAGCTTTCATGGGGGAGACCAGCATTTTTCAAATGGGGGGTCCTGACCCAAAAGGGAGTTGCAGAGAGAGGTCGCAAGGTTATTTTAGGGGGGTCATAGTATTGCCACCCTTACTTCTGTGATACCTTCAGAGCTGGGTGACGGGAGAGGGGTGGCTGTTTGCCAGGTGCCCAGCTCTGAAGGCAGCTCTCAGCCAGCAGCAGCACAGAAGTAACAATGGCAGTATCATATCATGCCATTCTGACTTCTGCGCTGCTGCTGCTGGCGGCTCTGCCTTTGGAGCTGGGCTCCCAGCTGGCAGCTACCACTCTCCAGCTGCCCAACCCTGAAGGTAGGGCCACTGCCAGCAGCAGCACAGAAGTAAGGGTAGCAGTACTGCAACCTCCCCTACAATAATCTTGCAAGCGCCCCTCCCCCCCAACTCCTTTTTGGGTCAGGACCCCTACTGTTACAAACACCGTGAAACTTCAGATTTAAATAGCTGAAATAATGAAATGTACAAATTTAAAAATCCTATGACCATGAAATTGACCAAAATGAACTGTGAATTTGGTAAGGCCCTAGTTATGCAAGAGGTCAGATTAGATTATCATAATGGGCCCTTCTAGCCTTAATATTTATGAATGTGTTCCTTCAGCTAAGTACCTTACTCCCACAATGCAGTTTCCACCTGTGGTGGTTGATGAGGCGATCTTTTGAGCTCATCTGCATTGCTTCTGTATTGTCCAGTAGGGATGGCTACCAGGTGAGGTGATGTGCCTTTCTCTTTTGCCTCAACCCTCCATGTCCTGAAGTTACTTCTGTGGCACACACTCTCCTTGCTGGCACAAGAAGCAGTGTACACAGATGGAGTCTGAATCTCTGTAGGGCAGCAGAAAGCACTGCCTCCAGGCCACTGCATGCACCCAGATAACTAAATGAAACCAAAAAAGATTTGATTAACCTTTTCAGTCAAGTCCTCTCATGGAAGGGACTGGCTTGCTCCCTTCTGGGATTGCCTCTAAGTTTTGATGACAAAATAGTTTTTTTGCGTTTAATAGCCTATTTTCCAGGCTCCCAGATGGGAGCTGTTCAGAGGTCACTCTCAAATCTGGTGTGAGGTATCTGTTTCTTCCCCATTTGCTTTCTTGGTGGGTGTAACATATACCAGAGAGAGTTCTTAGAATTTCTCTGTTCCCAGAGAACTTTCTGCTGGCAGATGATCTCCTCTGCTGAGCCAGTCAGACCCAATGTTTAATTGGAATATTTGCAGTGGGTGGGTCAGGCACTCCTTCTCCTTCATTGTGGGTCTGAGCCACCCCAATTAAATCTGCCAGCCCTCGTCATTTGAAGACCTCAAGAGGAAGGGCATTGCAATAGGTCTTAAGCAGTGCTTAATTTGTGCCAGGGCTGAGTCCTCGCACCTCTAGGCTCGGCAGTTCAAAGCCCCGGCACCTCTGGGCTTGTCACATCACTTATCAAAGTAAAAATATTGCTTGAGCACGAGCACCAGCACCTCTTTCATTACAAATTAAGCACTGGACTTAGGCTGTACAGTGCCACTTAGAATCCTTCCCAGTAGGTATTAGGACAAGCCCCACCAGCTCTGGGTTTTATCTTAATGGGGCGGTTGCTTGTCCTTGTTCAATGCACCCACAGCACCAGCATTTAACCATCTGTCTGAGCACCAGATCCTTTTACTCCTTTTCTTGGCTCTGCAGTATTGGGATGTGGAGGAGCTACAGCTAGCATTGGAGATAGCGGAACCAGAGATCCCCCCTGATGCTGTTCAGGACAGAAGCCTTTATTGTCTCCCCGCACTGGACAGTAGCACCCTAGTGGGTGTCTTTGTGGAGTACATCATCTCTCCTAACCAGTTCTACATCCGGATATGTAGCAGGGAAACATCTGAGATGCTGGAGGACATGATGATTGAGATGAGGTGAGAAAGCGTTGCATCAGCTTTGTGCTGTGGCCTGCTGTGCAGATTCTTCATGAGTATGTGTATGCATGTGCTATGCTGCTGAGAGAGCAGGGCACCCAGTTTGCTGTTGTGGTTGGTATCGGCTTGGGTGTGTTGGTGCAGATGTGCATGCACTCTACTCGTTCATGTATGCATAATGCTTACTCATTCCTCTATAACTGGCAAACAAGAACTATGTTTGGTGGCAGTTAAGGCTGCAGCAGGACACACTTCATCCACCCAACATTTAAAAGCATGGAAATAAATAGTTATGGCAAAGGACTTATGCATTCCTTCACACCTTCATGTTGCCTACAACACTGTTGATATAGGACCCCTTAAGGCTTTCACGTCCATCTCCAACAGATACCAAAAAGCACTACTTACCCCAGCTTCATCAAACTTGCACTGTAAGGCAACACTTTGACAATTACTTCCTGTGCTTTTGTATCAGCAGATCAGCACATCTGACTGTCATGCTTTCCATACATTTGGGAATGTCATTATCTAAAGGTTTTGTGTTAAAGTAAAAGCTTGTTATGACTGGGGTACATGTTGCTTTCAGGGATAGTTATGAAATGCTCTCTAGCATCACTACTGATGAATAACTCGTATTCTAGGAATTCATGCATGAGGAACAGGAAAGTGACTAAAGGACAGCTCCCAGAATGTGTCAGATTTCTTGCAGAAGGAGCACCAAAAAAGTGATACAATCTTAATGAAAAATTGCCAAATAGGGTGACTTTTAAATGCTTATAATTCTCTCTATTCATTTTTCATTGAACCACTATGAAAAATTCAAATAGATTCTGGTATTTTTTGACATTTCAACAAATTAAAGGTTGACAGCTTCTGTTAGATCTGTGTTAGAGTTCAGTTTTTAACTATACTTTTTACGTATACTTTTTTTACATACTGCTGTGTGAGCATCCTGGAACATCACTGGCCCCCTTAACTCTCCAGCCTGGGCTCTATCTCTCAATGCTTTGCCAGTGACCAGCAGCAAACCCCTCCAGGCACTGTAATCACTCAGCCATCAGCATGCAGAGGCACACCCAGCTAAATGTCGTGGAGAGCATTCATGCAACTCATGAACTATACACAGGGAAACACCAGTAAATCTCTCAAGTCCCCAGCCTTGCACCCCAGTAATATACTGTCTTCCACTGCTCAAGACCTTCTCTTGAACAGTAGAAGCTCAGTAATTAGTTCACCACTTCATCAAAGGAAAGTAGCTATGCACCAGCCTTTGTAATCCGAGCAGATTCCACAAGCACTTTGGACAGACTTACTAGTAAGGATAAAACATTCAGATAAGTTTAACTACAGAAAGATAGATTTTAAGTGATTATAAATAGGGCTCAGATTTTGTCAGAGATATTTAGTAAAAATTACGGACAGGTCACAGGCAATAAACAAAAATTCACAGAAGCCCGTGACCTGTCAGGGATATTTTTAGTAAAAATCACAGACAGAATGGGAAGGGAGAAGGGCCCAGCGTCCACAGTAGCTGGGCTGCTGTGGGGTCCAATCCCCGCCCTGGTGGGTGGGCAGCTGTGGGGAGCTCAGCTCCCCACAAGGGATTGGAGCTCTGAGGGACCCCTAGGAAGCTCTGGGATCCCCCTGCTGCAGAGCTGCTGTGGGCCTCCGCCAGCAGGCGGTGAGAGCTGTGGGGCTGCCTGCTGACAGTAGTCCAGCCCTGGGGCAGAAAATGTCACGGAGGTCTCTGGAAGTCATGGATTCTGTGATATAATCATAGCCCTAATTATAAGTGGTAGGCACAAAGATCAGAGATAGTTACCTTAAGAAAACAAAAAGTAAACACATATTCTAAACTTTTAGACTAAGCAAGAATTGAATCAAACAGTTTTTCTCATCTCACTGGATGTTGTAGGCAGGTTATGGTTCTTAATTCTCAGTCTGAATTTCCCTCCCAGCATGAGACCAATCTCCTCAGTTCTAAGTCTTTGTCTTGCCATTGTTCTTGTTGTCTTTGGTGTAGGTGAGGGACAAGAAGTGGTCTGATGATGCCACTGTCCCTTATTTTATACTCTCAATCTATGTCCCTGGAAAGATACTGGTCCAGGCATGTCCTGGTGGGCCTTGCTGAGTCAGAGTTGAGCAATCCTGATTGTGTGGTGCTTGCGCAACTGTCTCTTACAGAACTGTAAATCTCTTTGTTTACAATTCCCCTGCTGATCAGTGGTCATTTAATGCCCATCTGGGTGTGAGTCACCACCCCTGTTGTCACCGGAAAGCTAGCAGTGGGCATATCCCAAACTCATAACACGTTTCAATAAGAACCATATAGCAAAATCTTATAACATCATACATAATGATATACATATTTTGACAGAACAATGAGTTTCAGCAGATCATGACCTTTCATATGATACCTTGCAAGGCATGCTTTATATGAAATATCACAACCATATACTATCGATGAATATGGGGATTGCAGGGTGCTACTTTGAAGTACAGTGTGTCACAACTGTACCTGCTGTATTTTCAGGAAGGCTAGTAAAATCCTTGTATGTGCTTTATACTCTAAGCCTTTGAATTTGGCTGTGTTCATTGTAAATATTTAAAGTACATGTGTACTCTACTCATGTGGTATAAGAGCATGATATGGAAGGGTCACCTTCACTGTTAAGGAAGATCTTCCTCTGCATTGCTGTTCCTAGATCTTATGTTAACCTGAAAACGTTCTCAGTTCTGATGTTTTACCATAAGGCTCCTTGAAAGCTCATATCAAAGAGAGGTTTAAAGTAAAACAAGGAAGCAACACTGTACTGAAGTACCTATGGAGTTCTCGCTATACTGTTTCCTGCTGGGCACTACCTTTTTCTGTGGTGTCTTGCAGACGATGCTATTCAAATAAAAACGTTTCTGACCGTTATGTCATGCCGGAGGCCTTGGTCCAGCCTGGCTATCTTTGCTGTGTTAGGATTTCGGAGGACAAATGGTGGTACCGAGTCATCATCCACCGGGTGCTCAGCGAACAGGAGGTGGAGGTGTTCTTCCCAGACTTTGGAAATCTGAGGACTGTCCAGAAGTCTTGCCTGAGATTCCTCAAGTAAGTTAATTGCAGGATTCTGGCTAAGGATATTCTGGCTAAGTGCTGCCAAATCATACCTTCTCTCCTGGAACTTGCCCCACCTTCACTCCCTTTGGGGAAAGCTGCATAAACACTGTCAATAGAATTCAGTGTTTTCTAGACGTATCTGGAGTTGTCATTTATTCTGGGGTGAACATAAAGCATCAGTTGTCCTTATCCTGAGTTGCATGGGGTGGAGGGAAGAGAGCCCTTTTTCATCTTCCTCCTTTCCCAGCTTCTGCACTGTTTAGTCTGTTCTCCTGTCTCATCTGCCTCTCTTCATGGGGGCTTTAGCACTGATTGGACCAAAAGTCATAACTATTGGTCTTTGTTTAATGAGCTGCAGGGGTGAGATACATTTGGCATGGGGCAGTGTGTGGGAACTGGCACTGCTGTTGTCTGTGCTGTACCCATTCTTTGGATGCAGGATGTTGATTGCCAGGGCTGTTCATCTGGCATTTTTCACAAGCATATAACATTAATTAAAAAAATAAAACTATGAGGTGGCTGTTGGAGTTGAAGGTCAAGAGGCTAAATGGCTCACGGAAACTTGTACCATCCATATTTTTAACTTTTGGTGTATGATGAAATGATGGATTTGATTCCTGTTGCAGGTGCTGCTATTCAAAACTTCCTGCCCAAGCTATCCCTTGTTCCTTGGCATGGGTGAAACCCATAGAGGTATGTATCCACGTACAGTTTTTCACTTATGTGTATATATAATGGGACTGTGCAGTAGACATTGGCCTCTTGCCTACTTGAAATAAACTGAGTAATATTGATGTTGACAATCACTGGACCTGATCCATGAAGTTTGGTGGGATTCGGGAGTTTTGTTGTTGTCTGTCAGCCTATCATTGTTCCCTTTCTGAATATTCATAACATGCTTGTTTGCATTCTGTCTACAAATGGACAGCACCTGTAGAGGTATTCATTATGCCATTGAATAAGTGTTCTCCTCTGTGACCCTTCTGGAGCCTGGGGAAATCCAGCCCAGTTTTCTCTGCTTTAGATATTTGCTTTACTTCAGTGACCCACGTTACTCAAAACTTCCTTCACAAGTAGGGACTGGCCAGGACCCTCTTTAGAGTCAGCCCATCACCCCTTACAGCAGGATCTCTGATTTCCTTTCCACTCTAACTTCAAAATAGATGAATAAATTTCCATCAGACTTTCTCAGAACAAAAAAATCTGTCTGGGGTGAGAACTATATGAAAGAACCCCAAAGGGAGGAAAGGCTTTCTAACAATAATACATTTTGGGTTCTTTTTATTTCCTTCCCATTCTAAGCATTTAGGTTCACATTTTCAAGCTTTTCTTCAGAACCATAAGAGCTAGAAACTTTTTTTTATAAATGAAAGCTGAAATTCTCCTTTAATCATGAGGCTTGCAGCAAAGCACCATATATTGGAAGACTCCTGATAAAACTTCAGGAGCTGGCCACTCAGTTTCAGTCACTGAAAAATAAGAGCTTAGACTGCAAATGGCTTCCCAGTAGTAACTCCAGCTTTGCAGCCTTTGTACATTTTGAGTAGTTTAACTTAATTGAGTGTTGGTAACCTTGTCAGGTTCAGTTTGGTGCATTTTGCCTGTCTGCTGCATCCTTATTACACTTACTTCAGATAATCCTTGCCTGGTTGTGCCCCTGAATCTAGCTTGCCTTCGCCCTTTGCATCCACACTAAACTTTCTAGGAATGAGAATAAGCATCATACGGCTGCCGATGGGCTATTTTGTAGTAACCTGTTTATCTCTCCTTTCTTCAAGGGGCATTGGACCACCAATGCCATTCTCCAGTTCTGGAAGCTGTGTAACCTGAAGCCACTGGTGGGAGTGGTGGATGAATATGTGAACGGTATTCTTCACCTCTTCCTGTGTGACACTACCGCTGATGAAGATACCTACATCCATCAAGTCTTGAGAGCAGAGGGCCATGCTGTCGTTTGCAGAGAAAATGTTCCCTCCAAGGTGAAGAAGGGTAGAGGTGGCGAGTTTGAGCAAGACTGTTCAAGGAAGGGGCTGTAATATGGTGGGAATTTGGATTATGTAACATGGAAAATTTACTCTTAACAAAAAGGAAATGCAACAGGAACTTCCAGTGCACCTTAAAATTTCACTCATCCCAGAGAGAAGAGTCCATTGGTGCAGTATATTAATACAATAGTCCTTTATCTCATAAAGCTTAAGTTCACATTTATCTTAAGAAACAGGTTTTCACAGCCTGAGCACAATTAGACATTTGAACTTCATCACCTAACCACCACTGCGTAATGCTGCAAGGTTCATGTGCACTTTCGTCTCTGCTGTGCAGTTGTTTGAAAAGCTGCCATGGCTCCATTGATGTTACAGTGAGGATTCTTTTGGTTACATTTGCTAACACGGGTTTAGAAGATTCTTAATGTGGATATTTTATTATCATTTATTGTGTGTTCATGTAGTGTGGATAGGGACCTTATATAAATATGGAAAAAATAGATTGAGAACTGTAGACATTCTCAACAGCAGCCCAGAACTGGGGTAGTAGTGAAGTGCCTGTGTTACAGGGCAGGATTAAGGTACACAGGTGCAACTGCCTATAAGAAAAGATATTGTCTTTTCTATGCCTGGCTCTCACCAGTTCTGTCAGTCTATCATTTTTAACAGCACAAGAGTCGCTCAGAAAATGAACTAAAACATTTAGTTCTAGATCTTTGAAATTGATGAGGTTTTACTGTCTAGTTTGAGGTCTGCTTGGAAGTCTTCTGCTTTGTGCTTATTTTTGTTAATGAAAGAACTCAAACTGTTATGCGGTTTTGGTACTTTTGCTCTGGAAATCTCAATCTCAGGTGATTTAGCTGTAATTAGCTGATTTGTTTAGAAAGGGGCCTAGGCTGTTAAACAGTGCGGTAAAATGTATAATTATAATATAGGTAAGAACAGCCAACGCCATGATTTGAAAGTGAGAGTCAGCACTGTTTTACCAAGAACTATAAACAAAATCCCACCATTTCAAATGTCAGTAACAGGCAAAACCCAGGGGCCTTGTATCCTTTGCTTTAATCAGCATGCTGCACAGTAAATCTTATGGCAAGAAGTCTTGCCATTTTGGCATGTGCTGTGTCTAGATATCATTTGATGAGTAGTTTTGTCACTGTGGAAAACCATTTAAACTTTTGCAACAAGGCAGACTCTGCCAGCATCCAGATGGCTCTCAAGCTAGCTCCCACTCAGTTGGGTAGCAGGTTGTTGCAGTTTGAAAACCATTTCAAAATCTTGCTCTAGTTTTTTTTTCTTCTTTTTCTGTTAATTACAACACACTTTATTGACTGTACTGTACTGTTTTTTAGGGCTTCATAGAACAGAACCCTTCAGAATTGTACCTGCAGCCCAGTCCGAATGATGAATCATCAGGGTCAGACCTTCCCTTACAGGAACAGGAATCTTTCTGTGAAATCAGCAGGGCAGTGAATCCAGAGCTGAATGAGAGTGAACCATATGTCCAGGTGGGAGGTTTTTAGCTCTTTTCTGTCTAAGACAAGATGAAAAACAGCTGTTTTTCGTGTTGGGGGACTCTGGTGGGTTGGTACACGATGTTTTAACTCTGTGGCATAAAAAAGCAAACAGATGCCATAAGAATAAAAATGTTTCAGATGGGACACAAATATCTCATCTCATGCTTGCCCTCATCTTTTATTTTCCTGCCTGCTTGTCTGGTCTCTTGACAGCTCTTGGGTACTCCACAAACCTTTTAGGTATAGAGCCCTCTTTGCTCTGAAACGCCTGTTCTACTTACCCTTTGAACTCAGACCTTTACTTGGCTCTTGAGTTCAGATATTGTATCTTGGAATCAGCCTTGACTTCAGACTTTTCCCCTTTCTCATCTCCTGTGTCTCCACTTGCTTTCCTCTTATCTGTTCATGTGCAGTTGCAGTGGAGCAGCATTAATTGCATTTTTGGGTGTGTAGGATTCGGCCGTCAGAGAAGCCACCATAAGCCACCTAATAAACACCCTGGCATGGCTTATTGCTATTAAAATGTGGCTTGCTCATCCTAAATTTAGTTTACTAAAAAAAAACCCATAAAACCAGTTTTTGGGCCTGGGGAGGAGTTGGTCTTACATAGCTATTGTTCCACTCCTGAAAACCTTCATTATAATATTTAGCTCTTTATATTGCACTTGACCTCCAAGTACTTTACAAAAAAGGAAAGCATTGTTGTCCCATTTTGCAAAGGGGGAAACTGAGGCACAGAGTGACAGTGACTTGTGTGTCACCCAGCAGGACAGTGACAGAGCCAGGAATAGAACCAGTGTCCTGAATCCCAGTCCAGTGCTCTCAATCCACTAGGCCACACAGTGGTGAAATATTTATAAATCAATTTTGTCTATTTCTTTCTTACAGGCTTTTCTGTGGCACGCTTTATCAGGGCATCTGAGCACCTTTTGAGTAGATCATAGCATCATAGGACTGGAAGGGACCTCGAGAGGTCATCTAGTCTAGTCCCCTGCACTCATGGCAGGACTAAGTATTATCTAGACCAGCAGTTCTCAAACTTTAGCAACCCAAGGACCCCCATTTTGATTTAAAAATGTTTGCGGACCCCCAAGCTCCCTGGTCAGCCCCAGGCCCTGCCCCACTCCACCTCTTCCCCCAAGGCTCCACCCCCACTGCACCTCTTCCCAGGACGGGGGAGGAGTTGATCAGTGGGGCTGATGGCCCTGGTCCCCTCCCCCAAGCGCACCCTCTGCCCCCTCCTGGGAGGATGGAGGAGGAGTTGATCAGCAGGGCCCATGGACCCCATTCTGTGGACCCTAGTTTGAGAAATGCTGATCTAGACCATACCTGACAGGTGTTTGTCTAACCTGCTCTTAAAAATCTCCAGTGAAAGATATTCCATAACCTCCATAGGCAATTTATTTCAGTGCTTAACTGCCCTGACAAGAAGTTTTTCCTAATATCCAACCTAAACTGCCCTTGCTGCAATTTAAGCCCATTGCTTCTTGTCCTATCCTCGGAGGTTAAGGAGAACAATTTTTCTCCTTCCTTGTAACAATCTTTTATGTACTTAAACTGTTATCATGTCCTCTCAGTCTTCTCTTCTCCAGACTAAACAAACCCAATTTTTTCAATCTTCCCTCATAGGTCTTGGTTTTTCTAGACCCTTAATCATTTTTATTGCTCTTCTCTGGACTTTCTCTAATTTTGTCCACATCTTTTCTAAAATGTGGTGCCCAGATGTTGCGTTGTTCCTTGACCTGAGTATTCTAGGAACCATTTTTTAATATCTCTCATAATATAACTAATTTAAAACTGGTGTAACAAATCTAAGCATCCTGTTTTAAACACCATGCACCATGTCTAGCACAATGATCCCCATCTTTATTGGGGCCTATAGGTGTTACTCTAATACAAATAACAAATGATCATGCTCTGCTCTCAAACAGAATGAGAGCTGTGTGTCTGCATTTGGAATTTTATAGCTAATTATCTTGCACAATATAAATATTGTCAAGTATCAGAGGGGTAGCCGTGTTAGTCTGGATCTGTAAAAGCAGCAAAGAGTCCTGTGGCACTTATAGACTAACAGACATATTGGAACATGAGCTTTCGTGGGTGAGTACCCACTTTGTCGGATGGATAAATATTGTACATGTACTGTACAGAATTGTACATTACTACTTATGCTCTTTTGAAATAATAGATGTTTTGGGTGAGTCCTTGGTTCACTGGGTGGATGTTTCTACATATTTTTGTACAGTAATTTATGTCAAATACAATAAATATTTTAAAATCAGAATTAAAAAAAAAACAACCCAACCATGTACAGTTGAGCTGAAATAAAGTTGCTGTTCTCTTTCTAGAGATCCCAGGTTGACCAGAAGGATGCAGTGTGCTTAGCACCTGAAGGAAGGGTACAAGAACATGACTGCTCTGTGAATTCTTCTCTCACTTCATGGGACTCACAAGGCAAAAATTACAAAAATTCACAGGAAAGTCCAAATGGAGAGCCCAGAAAGCCAAAACTGGAAATTCAGGTGAGGTTGGGTTTTTTCCAATATTGAATAACTTAATTGAGGTTGAGCTGAGACTGTCCCTTAATCAGTTTGCAGCTGACAGTAAGACTAAGTCAATTCCAAAAAGCATTTTGCAAACGTGTTTACCTGCAATGAAGGGTAAGGAAGAATAAGACCTAGAAAGGAGCTCCCTAGAGCAATCAAGTGTTGATGACAACTTAAAACTGCTGTAATAAAACTGCAAACTTTAAATGTTGTTCAAGAGATGTTTGCAAAGGTGGCTAATCTTTATACTTACAGGTGGTGGCAAGGTATTAGTTTTGGCAATGAAATTTTGCAGACTTGGGGATGACAATATGAACTAGTGTTAGTGGAGAAGAATGCTCTTAAGCAAATAAGTGTTAACTTACTAGCATACATTTTGTTTAAATGCAAGCAAAAGAAAACAGTGGAATTGAACCTCCCAAGAAACCAGATTCTATACATCAGAGTATTCCGCTCATCCACAGAAAGGGGCAAAATGCTGGAACTCCATATCTTAGGACAAAGAATGGTGTTGCGGAAATGCTGCTAGTGTGTGCTGTATTAAAAGCTTCCAGACTTAGACATGCAGTTACTTTTCTGTTCATTTTAAAGTATAGTAGATTCCGTTTAATCAAAATCATTTTTCTAATTTATTTAGTTAAACTGGTGTAGACCTCTGCGTGGACACATCTAATAGCTTTGATTTGACTTAATATGGCGTGCTAGTTTACTGGTTGAGGCTTTGTCATATCACTTGAGCTAGGAGAAGATTGAATCTGTTTGCTTCCTTAGAGCCTAGGAATTTTTCCTCTTAACTTCCAAATTTCTCCTGCTCTGTTATAAGTGCAGTGAAGTATTAGCACAGACTCTTTCTTAAACTGCTACAGGCTACTATATGTATCATTTGGCAAAGGGTTATGTGGTGTGATAAGTGCTTTGGGAGGGATAGCTCAGTGGTTTGAGCATTGGTCTGCTAAACCCAGGGTTGTGAGTTTAGTCCTTGAGGGGGTCATTCAGGGATCTGGGGCAAAAATCTGTCTGGGGATTGGTCCTGCTTTGAGCGGGGGGTTGGACTAGATGACCTCCTGAGGTCCCTTCCAACCCTGATATTCTATGAACCTTCTATTTATTAGCAACCACTCGGTCCCAGTAAAATTGTCATTTATCTGAAGGTTGCTAGTAAGAGGAGGGAAGGCTTGCGGGGCTGCAGCCAGGGATGGATGCACTGGGACATGCTGAGCACCCTGCCCTGGATCTGAGGGACCAGGCTCAACATGTCCCAGTGCATCCTTCCCTGGCTGCAGCCCCACGATCCTTCCCTCCTCTTACTAACAACCTTCAATAAATGGCAACTGTGGAAAGCCTCGCATTCAGACTGCAGCGGCCCTCCCAGCTGCTGCCCTGTCTGTACCCTCCTCTCCCAACTGCAGGCAAGCTTGTGGGTCTGTAGCCAGGGAAGGCATCTCAAAAAGTTGCCATAAGTGTCATGCCTGTTGCCAAAATCCAAGTCTCATGAACTTTAAAGTCAGTGGGATGGGATTGGTTCCTAGCCATATGTTCCTATTAACTGGAAGTTGTTAATATTAGTATTGCTATTAAGCGGTATCCACTGTAACTATCAAACTTCACTGAACTCTTGAGGCTAAATAAGAGGGGGCTGCAGGTATTTAGAAAATGGAAAGATGGACAAGGATATGGAGAGATGAGTTCCACTCTCTGCCCTTTATTAAATGGTTTCTAGGTTCTTTATAGTCTTATAGAATATCAACTTGAGTTAGTTGCTTTTTTTAAAGGAAAGTCCTCATCTGGAGATACCATACTTAGAGCCGGTGTCTGTGATCTCAGACATCTGGGATGAAAATTGGTTGCCTCTGCAAACCTTACAGAAGCAGACTGGTATTGGCCATGACACCTTGCAATTGGATACTGTGATATCTTCCAGCCAGACCTCCAGCCATGAAGGAAGGAATCAGAGCAAAGAGCAGCTGCAACAGGTTACTTGTAATCTTTTATGGAGGGAGGGAAATGGACAAATGCCCCATGGTGACATCTGAAAGGGATTTAAACATCTTGTGCATGATGCACAGTAGGCTGCATATGCTGATTTTAATGGGGAAACCTGGCCAATACCCTGAAGCGGAAGTGTGTACGAAGGGATACTCCATTTTGTCCAGATCTGTGATTTCAGGGCTCCTTTCTTGCTGGCCTCCTACACCAACACAACTTCAAGTTTTTGTGTGCCTGAAAAGTTTTTCGTTTGGAAATAAAATGAGAGGTTTAAGTCCACTTTCAATTAAGGGTTAAATAATCGATCCTTTAATGCTATTTCTCTCTTGGTTGCAATTTTTGCCAGATTTTCCATATGTTTCTGCCTTTCCCGCTTTCTCTCCTCTCCATACCCACTGTACTGAGTGTCTTAGGTAGGGCATTTTGCTGCTGCTGAAGAGACTTCGGATCATGTGAACATGACAAGGACAGCAGTTGAAAAGTCAAAATACCCAATCCAGGAGACACTGGATCCGGGAGAAGTCCTGGAGCCCACCGGGGGGTTGAAGGTAAGTACACATTTTCTGGCCTGGCATAATGGTGTATTTTGTTTTTAAATTATTTTAATATTCCTGGAAATATTTTTTTGGTCTTTATTAAATTGAAATTTTAGTCCAAATGAGGCACAACTGTTTTAAGATGATCCACCTGCCTCTGCGTCTAGGTTCTTACATTTGTGCCCGCCACCAGTTTGTCTGAGTGCCTCCCAAATTAATCCAGTTATAGCAAGTAACATTAAACAAAATGTGTAATGTCTCATTCTCATTCAGTATCTTTGTACCAGAGAACCATGCTGTGACAGTGTACCCCATAAGGCTTTATGGGGGGGGGCTGCTTATAAATGTATGTATGATATAACTCGAATAGAGTTTTGCTACTTATGTCATGTAACACATCTATGTAAAGGTTATGATCTACTGGTTATGTTCATCCTAGTTGTATGCAGGTACCATTTGTGTGTTCAAAGTTATGAACATTGGCTGTATATTTGCTTGATTTCTAAGTAGCCTTAGAACGTTTGGTCACTTCTTGGGAAAGGAATATGCAAGTTAAGTGCTCAATCAGGAAGCACTTAACAGACAAAAGAGCTTGGAAGACTCCAATCCACATAAGACGTTTACCTGAGGATGTTCAAAGTAGCATGTGGGTAATGGCTGCTACCTGCAAGTCCTCAGTCATGCATGGACATGCGACTTGCCCATGTGATTCTGAATCTCCATTTTGTGACTGGATTCTACACAGGGAGAGGGAGGGGTGTCTACCCAGAAGAGAGAGTCTATTTAAACCATTGGGAGACCCCTTCATTTGGTCTTCAGCTGGCTAAAGAGGGAGCCTCTCTACCCCCCAGGATACTTGAAAGAAACTGGAACAAAGGACAATAACTACAGGGGGTGTGAGTGATTGCTGGACCCAGGCTAAAAGGAGATTAGCCTGTAAAAGGGAGCATAGGCAGCAGGTTTGTATAATTTTTGGTGGGGCTCAAAATGGTGGTGCCCCCCCGCTCCCGCCCTGTAAGCCGATATAAAATGAAGCTACAGCGCGTCAGCGCCACAAGATTACAAGGGTCAATTAAAAGTGGAAAGTCAGAAGCAGCACTTGCCTACTTCAATATACAGTATTATATTTTGTTGCAGCTGTTGTGATGAAGTGGGAATGTTCTTAATATTTTCTCTGAATACTGTGTGGGTGCCTCAGTTTCCCCTGCAAGATGCCAACTGAAGGTGTTGGGGACAAAGAGATCAGGTGGCCTCCCTGTCCGGAAGAGAGACAGAGGCCAGAGGAGGGAGTGTCAGTTTGGAGCTGGCTGGGGAAATGGGGAGAGACCCAGAACTTGGTTCTGGGCTCCCCACCCCCCAAGATGGACCTGACAGAGGGGTTCTGTTTTCTGTACCAACAAGCTCTGTTTAAACTGTGTTCCCGTCATCTAAAACCTTCTGTTTTACTGTCTGGCTGAGAGTCACATCTGACTGCGGAGTTGGGGTGCAGGCCTCTGGTTGCCCCAGGACCAGCCTGGGCAGACTCGCTGTGGAAAGTGCATGATGTGGAAGGGCAAGCTGAATGCTCCGAGGTCAGACCCAGGAAGGTGTAAGCTTCTTGCCCTGGAGACAATATGCTCATAAAGAGGAGGCTCCCCCAGAGTCCTGACTGGCTTTGTATGGAGTTGTTCCAAAGCATCACAGCATCCCCTTCCACACCGTGCACTTCCCAGAAGTCCGCACAGGCACTGACACTCCCTCCTCCGGCCTTTGTCTCTTTTCCAGGCATTAGGAGGCCACCGATCTCTCTGTTCTCCAACACCTTCAGTTGGCACCTTGCAGGGGAAACTGATTTGGGAGAAATGAAGTAAAAGCTGCCCAAACCGAGCTTGTGCACTCCTGAATTTTGAGGTGTTTAAATCTGGAAGGCAGGTGCTGGGGGTGGGAGAGGGCTGTGGGCTCCATGGGGGAGCATGGCAGCAACTGTCTGGAGCTGCACGGAGCCAGACACGCTGGTCTGAGTGGCACAGTAAGCGGTTTGGGGGTTGGAGAAGGGGTCGGGGGTTCCAGGGGGCAGTCAAGGGACAAGGAGCAGGGTGGGTTGGATGGGGCAGAGGTTCGGAGGGGCAGTCAGGGGACAGGCAGCAATTGGATAGACATGGGAGTCCAGGAGGTTTATCAGGGGACAGGTAGGGGGTGGGGTCCTGGGGGGACGTTGGGTGGGGTCTCAGGAGGGGGCAGTTGGGGACAAGGAGAAGGGAGGCTTAGACAGGGGCTGAGGTCCCAAGGGGCAGTTAGGGGCAGGGATTTCGGGAGGGGGTAATCGGGGACAAGGACCAGTGGTGCTTAGATAGGGGTTGGGGTCCTGGGGGCAGTTGGGGCAGGGGTCTGGGGAGGGGGCAATCAGCGGCCAGGGCTGGGATTCAAAGGGCTCTGGGCTGCTGGCAGCCGCAGGGATCCCAGAGCCCTTTAAATCCCAGCCGCGGCCGGGAGTCAGAGGGCTCTGGGCTGCTCGCCGCAGCGGGCAGCGCAGAGCCCTCTGATTCCCGGCCATGGCTGGGATTTAAAGGGCTCTGGGCTCCCCGCCGCAGCGGGCAGTGCAGAGCCCTCTGATTCCCGGCCACGGCTGGGATTTAAAGGGCTCTGGGCTCCCCGCGGTTGCAGGCAGCCCAGAGCAGGGGAGAAACCTAGCTCCAAATATTGCTGGAGCAGAGCCCCTGACTGTGAATATTCCTGGGGCTAAAGCCCCAGGAGCCCATATAAGCTGGCGCCCATGAAAGGGAGTATTCTGGAACTGGTGAGGATCTTACCTGTATTCAGTTTCATTAGACACAGATTTGCACATTTTATTTTATTTTGCTTGGTGACTTACTTTGTTCTGTCTGTCACTACTTGGAACCACTTAAATCCTACTTTCTGTATTTAATAAAATCACTTTTTACTTATTAATGAACTCAGAGTATGTACTGATACCTGGGAGAGCAAACAACTGTGCATATCTCTCGATCAGTGTTATAGACGGCGAACAATTTATGAGTTTACCCTGCATAAGCTTTATTCAGGGTAAAACAGATTTATTTGGGTTTAGACCCCATTGGGAGTTGGGCATCTGGGTGTTAAAGGCAAGCACACTTCTGTTAGCTGCTTTCAGGTAAACCTACAGTTTTGGGGCAAGTAATTCAGACCCTGGGTCTTTGTTGGAGCGGACGGAATGTCTGGCTCAGCAAGACAGGGTGCTGGGGCCCTGAGCTGGCAGGGAAAACAGAAGCAGAGGTAGTCTGGGCACATCAGCTGGCAGCTCCCAGGAGGGTTTCTGTGATCCAACCCGTCACACATGCCATGCTTTGGTATGATTGGCAGTCTCTGCTAATAGACTGTGTGATCTGCAGGAGTGAGCTGAATGGTTCCAGGTAAATCTAGATTCTCTTACAGAACTCTGTGGGGAAGCGTACATATCTCCTGTCTGCACTACGTCTCTAGTCAACAGTGTTGACCCTTCCTTTTCATGTATGCCAGTGATGATGATAAAGGGTAAAAGGGCAATGAAAGAACCCAGAAAAGAATCTTCATAATATATACATGTAGTTAGCAATCCAGACTCAGCAGCTTTATATTAGTGTAATGCTTGGGCCTGATAGTGGAGAGTGCTTGTCAGCTTCCACAGAGAGACTCCCTGGCTGTTTGTTTTCCCCTGGCATACTCTTGGTGTGACCAGTTCTGTTGTAGGTGGGGAAATCTGTAAAATCTACTCTGTGTAGTTTCACACTGAACCTGATCTTGCGTCAGGGAACTCAGCGGGAGTTTTACAGTTAACTTCAGTGAGAGGAGGAGCAGGCTCTGTTAACAACTTTAAAAGTGCGTCTATGGCTGAATTTATTTGAAGCTGCTTAAGTCAATATTGCCAATGCCTCTTACTGCTTGAGTTAGGGGATTGAAGTCAGGATTCTTCATAGTAAGGTTGGGGAGGATCATTTGTGGGACATGTGGGGCACAAAGTGAGTGCTGATACTTTATTATCCCACTTAATAATGACTATCTAATGCAGGGGTCGGCAACCTTTCAGAAGTGGTGTGCGGAGTCTTCACTTATTCACTTTAACTAAGGTTTCACGTGCCGGTAATACATTTTAATGTTTTTTAGAAGGTCTCTTTCTATATTATGTAACTAAACTATTGTTTTACATAAAGTAAACAAGATTTTCAAAATGTTTAAGAAGCTTAATTTAAAATTAAATTAAAATGCTGATCTTATGCTGCTGGCCCACTCAGCCCGCTGCTGGCCTAGGGTTCCATTCACCTAGTTTGGCAGCAGACTGAGCGGGGCCTGCAGGACCCCGGCTGGCAAAGGGCCGGCAGCCGGGACCCCAGACCGGCAGCGGGCTGAGCGGGGCTGGCGGACGGGACCCCAGACTGGGGGTGCAGATGGGAATGTGGGAGGGGGGTGCAGGAGCTCCTGTTTGGTGCTCAGGGTAGGGGTGGAGATGTGGGGGGTGTGTGCAAGAGTCAAGGCATAGGGTGTGGGGGGTGCAGGAGTCAGAACGGGGGCTGGATGTGTGTGAGACTGTGCAGGAGTCAGGGTGTGCGATGGCTGGGTATGTGTGGGGGGGGCAGAGGTCAAGGCAGAGGGCTGGGTATGTGTGGGGAGGTGCAGGGGTCAGGGCAGAGGGCTGGGTGTGTGTCGGGGAGGTGCAGGGCTCAGGGCAGAGGGTTGGGGTGCTCGGTTCGTGGGGGTGCTCCCAGCCCCCTGGCATGAGTGGCTCACGGCAGGGGGCTGGAGGGGATATGCCCGATTCCACCCCTTTCCCCAGGGCCCCATCCATCTGTCCTCTTCTCTGCCTCCTCCCTGGAGCAGCGAGCACGCTGCGACTCCGCTCCCCTCCCCCTCGCAAGGGCGATCAACTGATCGGCGCAGGGAAGGAGAGGAGGAGGCGCAGGAAGGCAGCACGCTGGGGGAAGAAGTGGGGGTGGAGGGAACTTAACTGCCGGCAGGACCAAGCTTCTGCCTTCTGCCTCCGCAGGAGAGAGCCGGGGGAGGGACTGAGTGGGGCCGGCACCCCAGCAGGTAGCAGCATGCCATTAAAAATAGCGTGCCGCAGATTGCTGACTCCTGATCTAATGGTATAAGTTAACATGGCCATTTATGAATGCAGAGTTTGGGATGGACAAGAGGCAGGAATAGTGGAGGGGCATAGATTGTTCTAGTGTTGATGGCAGCAGAGGGATCAGGAATGATCAAATACCTACACGTTTTTTGTGCATTATTACAGCTCATTAACTGCAAAGAAGAGGTGGTTAGTGACCATGATGAGAGCCGTTCTAGTGGGGTATCAGAAACCAGATTTGAGAGGATCAAGGGAAGAGCTGGAAGAAATTAGGGGTAGGAAAGATAGGCCTTCCTGGGGTGGAGATGGGGTGAGGCTTTGTGAGAGCAAAGAGGTTGGGGTGAGGAAAGTGCCACTAAGGTAAAAGAGAAGAGCAGACAACATAGCTTGTGCAAGCAGAGGTGGGGAGAAGAGAAGGGGAGATCAGAATAGATGATGTGAGAATGCAGAGTTCCTCATATGCTGACTCAGACATAACTACAGAACTATTAGACAGCTGATCATGTGGCTTTAGGAGCCTAGGAATCTCCCTACTGGAGCAGAACAGTTCATCTAGTTCAGTATCTTGTCTGACAGTGATCCCGGTCAGGTACTTAAGAAGAAGGTACAAGAAACTCTAAGTGACAATTACGGAAAAAACTTCCCTTAGGAGAAGATTCTTCCTAGTCCCCCATCAGTTAGTAGTTGGCTTGTGTCTGGAGCCTGAGGGTTTCCATCTTTTGTGCTTTATCTCAGTTCACTATGGATTGTTCTCATGCGTTGACTGCTGCATATTGACTAAGACATATTTTTATCAAATTAAATATAAGTGGAAAAATTATTTTTAAGTAGAATTTAATTTTAATACTTGACAGCAATTAATGACCTGAAGCAAGTAGTAACCCTCTGCATGGCTGGGCTCCACCTGACAACCCCAGTACGGGGTTTGGGGCTCACAGCCCCTCTCCTGGTTGGGGTCAGGACTCGCAACCCCATGTGGTGGTCAGACTCGGGGATCGCATTCCCGCTCCTGGCTAGGGTTGGGGTTGGGGCTCGCAGCCCCATGGGGGGTCGGTGTCAGGGCTCTCTGCCCCGTGCCTGGCCGGAGTTCACAACTCCGCTCCTGGCCAGGGTTGGGGTCAGGGCTTGCAGCCCCATGGGAGGTCATACTCAGGGATCGCAGCCCCGTGCCTGCCCAGAGCTCTCAGCCCCACTCCTGGCCAGGGTTGGGGTTGAGGCTCGCAGCCCCATGAGGGGTCGGAGTCGGGACTCACAGCTGCCTGCCCAGGTCAGAGCTCGCAGTCCCGCAGCTCGATACAGGGGTCGGGGCTCGCAGCCATGCGTTGCCATCAGGGCTTACAGCCTGGAGCAGGAGTCGGGGCTCGCAACTTGCAGCTGCACACTGAGGTCAGGGCTCGCGACCCCCCACATAACCGGCTTGCGACCCCCAGTTTGAGAACCAGTGACCTAGACCATCCCTGACAGATGCTTGTCTAACCTGTTCTTAAAAGCCTCCAAGGATGGGGATTCTGCAGCCTCCCTAGGTAGCCTCTGCCAGTGCATTAACTCATCCTTATAGTTAGAAAGTTCTTGAAGCTTTTTCCTATCCTCCCCTTTTCCAGTAAATTAGTAAATGCAAACATCAGTCCCAGTACAGATCTGTGAATTAAACTAGAAGCTAAGGTTTTACTCAATTAAAAATTGACTGAGCAGCATACTCAATCTCAGTCCAAACTGCCTTGTGCTCACTCAGTCACTGTCAGTCTGGCTGTGCCTGAGGCCTCTCTCAGCTCAAGAATTATGAGGGTTTTTTACAGCAGACCATTAATATCTTATTAAGACATGAGCAGAGATGGAATTTTGTACGTTGCAATAAGCAGCCGCCCTCCTTGGAGAATGCAGAGGAGGTGCTGCTCTCTGGCCCTGATTTTGTGCAATTGGCCAAAAAAACCCAAAACAAACTCCAAAACGCAGTTGCTAGAATTCCCTTCCAGCTATGTCTGGATGCTTAACTATATGGTGACCAGGACAGTTGATGAACTGTGGGTGCGCTAACCTCACTCTCTGCTCTGTTTTATATTTGATTGCAGACACCAGCCTCTCTTGGAGATTTATCAGATCCTGCTGTTTTGTCCAAGTCACTGGAAGAGTTTTATGTCTCCCTAAGCTGTTCCCAGCCCTCAGCAGAGCCTAGCCAACTGGAGACTGATCAGAACAAAATATCTCCTAACAAGGTCCAGCTTCTTACAGCACCAGCTGCTTCTGCCTCACTTACAACAGCACCTGTATCTTTGGAGAAGCAGAATGGTACTGTGGATTTGTCTGAGTGGTTTTGTGAAGACTGACGGGGTATTAGTATGTGCATTCCACTACCCAGTTTGAATGCTGGCCCTAGCTCTGCGATCCTGGTACTATGTTAATGGCACTGGTGGGTGTTTCTTGGTATTGTCTGAAGTCCATTACAGCCAGAAGCTGGGCTCAGGAATCCTGGGGCTAGGGCACTGGTGTATGCAAATGGAGACCTTGAATCTTGGCTTTTTGGTGCAATGGACAGATGTCAATAAGTGACCGTGGGTTGATGCAATACTTCAGGTTGGCCCCATGTGCAGAGAAGTGGATTCATAAGTATTTCATGGGGATGAACTTGAATTGAGGTTTATTCCTCTCTTGGTTCATTTCCCTGCCTTATCCAGATATTTTTCTTCTGTTACCTTTGTCCAGCCCTTATCCTAAATATTTTTGCCTGTCTGTTTCAAGTGTTAGAATTTCCCAATATTAAATGGACTCTCATCTCCTGGCATTTAAGGGATTCCATGTAAGACCATGGAAAATGAGAGAGAGCGAAGCCCTTGTTCTTTCTAAATCCTTCTTAGCTCCCATGTGTCTGTCCTCTAAAACATACATTGATTTTAACTTCACAACACCCCTTTGAGTTAATGAAATATTTATCCCCGTTTTACAGGATAAAATAAGCGACTTGCCCAAGGTTGCATAGTATGTCTGTGGTAGAGCTGAGAATCCAGTTCTCCTGAATCCCAGTCCAGTGCCCTATCCATTAGACCATCCTTTCACCCTTGTCTCATTTACTATGCAGGGGAAGTCATTCCAGAGACGGTAAAGAATGAGGACCTCTTGAGGACCCAAGTTATCACACTGAGTAGCAGGAACAGCTGCAGTAACCGAGGGGCTGAGGATCAGAATTCCCTGATCCTAGCTGCTGAGCTCCAGGTCTCCCAGAAGCTCTACATCCCTCGCAGCTCGCCTACCGCAGCATTGGGAGCTGCTGCACGCTTGGCCACCTCCAGTGGCCTTTTTCACTGGTTCGCTGTCCTGAGAAAGTTGGAGACATGAGGAGGAACCCCAAGCTGTATGGTTTCTCAAGAAAGGAGTCTCATCCACTTGTACTGCATCAGACAAGATAGAGAAACAAAGCAAATGCTCTTTGAGGGGTTGGTTCTCCTGTGCCATTTCTTTGGCCATAAGAGATACTCATCCTCCTAGGGTCTCCTTGGACATGCCCATGTGTATGGGATAAATGTTGCTTTTATTTTCAGTGGAGATGGTTATATTCCTTCTGTTGTACTGCTGCGTAATGACTGTGTTCTTTTTAATATAGTGGTTTGAACTGTGTTTCAATGTTGTTGTGTTGTATGTATAAACAGTCTCCAAAAGGTGGAGGAAGGAAACTGGGGTCAGATTTGGCATGTTGGAAACAGACCATCTTTTAAAAAACAAACAAACAAAAAAAAAACCCCAAAACCTCTTTCCACTCACCTCTAAACCACTTCCCCTCAAACAGGTATTGCCTTGAGCGTTGCAACTTATGACTTATTGTGAATAAGGATTTTTTAAATGCAATGGATCCATCACATAATCCTTTTCTTGGTAGTACAACTACTGGTCACATCATAAGTCAGGCCATCCAGCCTGTGGTGAGCACTGCTAACCAGTAAACGGCCTACTTCATGCCCCACTGTCTTGCTGCATCTACATCAGGGGTTCTCAAACTGGGGGTCGGGACCCCTCTGGGTCGGGAGGTTATTACATGGGGGGTCGTTAGCTGTCAGCCTCCACCCTAAACCCTGTTTTGCCTCCAGTATTTATAATGGTGTTAAATATATAAAAAGGTGTTTTCAATATATAAGGGGGGGTCACCCTCAGAGGCTTGCTTTGTGAAACGGGTCACCAGTACAAAAGTCTGAGAACCCCTGATCTACATAATGTTAAAATATGATGGTTCTTCAAGTAGATGCAGCTGTGTATTCAGCTTAGGTGTGCATGCTCCCAGTGCACTGGAGCCGGAGAGATCTGCCTAGCAATATTTGTAGGGGTGGCGATTGTGCCATTGTGGCTTTAGCCCCTCCCCTGACTATAAAAGGCAGTGCCGCCTCAAGCACCTCAGTTTCTTCTGACCACCTGTGGCTAGAGTCTGATCTCTGTTGTGTTTCGCTTCACACTTTTGTTCTGTTTCTGAGAACTTTGTCTTATGTATATAGTAGTTTGATTTCAGTGTGAGTATAGTATTAGAGCAGTTGGCTGCTGTCTGTGATGCTCTCACTAGGGTTCGAGCACTGCCATTGTGTGGTGCCATCTCCCAACAGTGACGCCCACATGAGGTGCTTATTGTGCCTCAGTGAAGGACACATTAAAGAGAAGTGCCCCATCTGCAAGTTGCTCACAAAGAGGACTCAGGTGGCAAGAGTGTTGCAGCTGAAGTAGCACCTGCTAGATCAGGCCATGAGGCTCGCTTCGGCACAGAGGCCCTCGTCCCAATGGTAGTCACCTTCGAATTCGGCAAGTGATGTTGCTGCACATTGGGCTTCCCCCAAGAGGAAGAGCGGTCGTTCACCCTTCTCTGGTAGGGTGAGGAATTGGTCCCATAAAACAAATTGGGACCATTTCATGGTTTGGGGAAACGCCTCATCTTTTAAGAGGAGTGGTCACTGGTACCGTACTCCCTCCAGCACGTGGGATGAAGCAGATCTGTCAAACTGCTCCCTGGTACCATGCAGAGATCAGTGAGGCCATCTATAAAGTCTGGTACTGATGAAGTCTGCACCAGCGCTGACTGACTGCTGGTGGCAACAGACGTGATTTGCCTCTCAGTCCTAGACCCTGCACTGGTTCCGGAGGACTTTGGTGCCATATCTTGTACCGCATCATCCTCCATTGTGCCCTTGGCACTTTCTAGCTGCGTTGCAGAGCTGCCAAGTTCATTGGTACCATAGTTCACACCTCCCAGGCCTCAGATTGTGGAGTGGAGGCCAATGTGGGGCCTGATACCAAAAGCCCCCTTGACACTGGTGTGTATTTTGGTACAGTCATCTTGGTAGCAGATCCCTTAGAGTTCAATACGGCCCTTTGCCTTGGTACTGGGTAGAAGTGTGTCTCATTCAGAACCACTGGTGTGCTGATCCCCTGTTCCTCTTTGGCATTGATGCTGCCCCTGTATGGTCTTCAGATGAGTCTGACCATTTGCCCTGTTGGGGTGGCTCCCACGTTGTCACCAGAAAACCCCCAGGAATCCTCAAGATCCTGCTTGGGGTTGTCCTCCCCCTCATTGTCACGCAGGCACCAGAAATTGCATTTGGATCACCATTGATGCTGAGATCGGCATGTGTCCCACAGTCGGGACGGGCTCTTGGTCCAGTGCCTGCTGGCCACCAATGTCTTATCCATATGCCTACTGGCCTCCTTGGGATGCTACTGAGTCCCTGAGATCTTACTCCTTGACCTGCTCTAGAGCGAGATCATGGGTCCTGATGGTAGCTTCCACTCACAAGTCATCTCAGCTGCAAGTGACTTCTGAGCCTGTTCCCCCTGGACCTCTAGGGCTATTCGAACTGGATCCTGTAGTGAAAGAACAGGACCCATCATTGGCGCAGCAGATCATCTCCTCATCCTACCTGAATGAACCTACTGTGCCTGAATCTTCCTCTCCCTCGGTGTCTGAGGACTTTAAGGCACATCTGACACGTGTGGGCTCTATCTTGGGTATCCAAGTGGAATTCCTGCCGGAGACTATGCAGATATTCTCCAACCATCAGCTCCAGGAAGAGTAGCCCACCCAATAAATGAGGCTCTTCTAGAGCCTCTAAAGGCCCTGTGGAATACTCCAGCTTCGTTGCCTTCCATGGAAAAGCATTCAGAGAAATAGTACTTCCTTCCCATGGAGGGCTTTGAGGGTTTTTACTCTCATCTGTCCCCTAACTCTCTCTGGTGGTGTAACTGCAGTAAATGACAGGGCATGGCAGAGAAGATACAAGTCCACCCCTAAAGACAGAGTCCAAGAGGATGGACTTAATGGGGAGGAAGATTTATACCTCCTTTTCCCTAGAAATGTGCATCACAAACCAGCAGGTGTTGCTTTCTAAACGTCTTTGTCAGTTGTGTGGCCATGCCTGAGTTCATGGACAAGTTGCCAGAACCCTCCAGGGAAGAGTTTATGGTCTTCATTGTGGAAGGCCATGTGGTGACCAAGATCTCATTGCAGTCAGCCCTGGATGTGGCAGATGCCATGGCCTGAATTATGACATCAGCTGTGAGCACGTGGAGGGGCTCATGGCTGCAGAATTCAGGCATTGTGTTCAGTGTACAGTAAACTATTGAGGACTTACTATTTGGCTGGGTTTTGTTTCCAAGAAAACTGATGAAACCCTTCACTTTTTAAAGACTTCATGTTCTTTGGGAGTATATACTTCAGCCATAAACAGATGCCAGTATAATAGACAGCAGCAATGCCACTTGCAGTGTTTTGTGAGACAGCTCTCCCTCTCTGTGTGACAGCAGGATTACTCCCGCAAGGGCCATAGAACCCAGAGGAGAAGGTCCTCTGGGTCTGGGTTAACCAGCTGGCTCACATTCTCCCCCCCCCCCCACCCAGTATCAACCAAGTGCCCATTTTGACTCATGTATCCAGGTCAGCGATCCAGTAGTAACCTCCTTTTCCATCCCACCTTTTCGGGGACAAGCTGGCCTGTTTTTGTGGTGGTTGGGACTTGATTACCATGGACATCTGGGTCCTAAGCACCATCAGATTGGGTTATGCCATACAGTTCATCTCCATCACTCCTCCCCTCCCCATTACCCCATCCCTTTTCAGGGATCCCACTCATGAGACACAGCTTCTCGAACAGGTTCAGTCTCTAGTGTCTCGGGGGGAGAGTGGGGAAGGGGAGAGGAATGGGGTCATAGAGGAGGTTCCCCTGCAGTATGAGGGTCAGGGATTCTACTCCCAGTATTCCCTAGTTCCCAAGCCCAAGGGAGGGATGAGACCTGTCCTCAACCGCCGCAACCTCAACAAATACATCAGTTACATGCAACTGTCCTCCCCCGCCTTAAATCACAAGGACTAGTTTGCTGCCCTAGACCTTCAGGTTGCTTATTTTTACATAGCAATCCTTCCGAGCCACAGGAAGCTTCTCCAGTTAGTTCTGGTCTGCCACAACAATGAGTAAACCACGTTCCCTTTTGGTCAGTCCCTTGCTCCCCAGGTTTGTACCAAATGCATCATTGTAGTGACAGCGTGCGTCAGGAAGAGGGGAATTCATATCTTCCCATATCTGGCCAACTGGCTACTGAGGGGCAGGTCCAGAGAAGAAATCTTCTCATATTCAGTTCATGCTGTGCTCATTGTATCATCTAGGTCTCATCTTAAACAGCAGGAAGTAAACATTTGTTCCAGCTCAAAGAACAGAGCCCAGTGGGGCCCTGACTGACTTTGAATTTGAGAGTATGTCTGCTGACTGATTCTATGCAATTTGCCACCTATGTCTGGAACTGCAGTCTCCACCCTCAAGCACAGCCCATGTATGCCTGATGTCACTAGGCCATATAGTTACATGCACACAGATAGTCCAGTTTGCCAGATTGTGCTTTCATCCTATTCAAATGTCACTGAAATAGGTCTATCATCCGAATAGTCATCCCTTAGGCAGACTGGTTCAACTTCCTCCACTGATCCTAGACTCCTTATGCTCATGGACAATTCAGGGAAATGTGTTATGGCATTACCCTTTGCTCGGTCTCCACTGACCAAAACTATTGTCACCAATGCCTCCTTAATAGGTTGGGGAGCACATCTGGAGTCACTGGAAGTTCAAGGCTTGTGGTCAAAATGGGAAGCTTCTCTGCACATCAGTGTCCTAGAGCTTTGTCATCTACAATGCCTGTCAGATTTTTCAAGATCACATTTGGGACACACTGCCTCCTATACTCACTGACAGTAGCACCGTGATGTATTACATGAACAGATGGTGGATCACACTCCCTGAATCATGAATGGTTTCTGAAGCCCAGCATCCAGTGGTCCATGTTTGCAGTTTGGCATATCCTGACAATCTGCCTGTTTGCCATGAGACAACAAGAAATACTGGCTGTTTTGCCTGCAAGGGGGTCCTCAGTCCAGGCTCCCTGACCAGGGTTTTTCACCTGAGCTGGGAATTGGCACTCTTGTATGCTTTTTCTCCAATTTGGATCATCCTGAAGGTCCTTCTCAAGATGAAGTTGGACCATTCTATGCTAATTCTAATTTTTCTAGCATGGCCATGACAGTATTGATTCTCCAACCTCCTCACGTTATCAAGTTGACTTCTCACTTCCTCGTCACCCCGACCTCCTGATGGAGCATCACAGTCAGGTTTTGCATCCAGTGCTCGGCTTAGCTTCTTGCATTGCATAGTGTGGATGCTGCCTGGTTAGACGAGGAGGAGCAATGTGCAGAGGAGGTCTGACAAGTCTTGCTCAACAGTAGGTCGCTCTGGTTGAGGGCTTCCTATTCAGTAGAATGGAAGTGGTTCTTGATATGGTCATTAGCCTGGGAAGTTCAACTGAAGCTGGCTTGTATCCAGGACATCTTGGAGAACCAGTTACACCTTCAGTCTTCTGGTCTTGCACTTAGTTCATTGAGAGTTCACTGGGTGGCATTTTTGGTGTTTCATCCACCCATGCAGGGGAAGTCTTGTTTTCAAACCCCAGGGCAGTGAGGTTCTTGAAAGGAATAATTTGTCTTCCCCCACTGGTTAAAGAGATGATTCCTCTGTAGGACCTAAATATTGTTTTAGCAACTCTGTTTGAGCCTCTAGAAACTTTTCTTCCTTCTGTCAGAAAATTGCCTTTCTTGTGGCAGTAACATCTGCAAGGAGAGTGGGTGAGCTGCAGGGTTTATTGATGGAGCCTCCTTCCATGCAATTTTCTAAAGACAAAGTAACCGTGGATAAAAACTTAGGGTGTGGTTGCAAAGTGGTTTTCTAGTTTCACTTGAAGCTATATATGTACCACTGTTCTTCCCTAAGCTGCATTCAACTGAAGAGAAACAGTGTCTTCAAACATTGGATGTCAGGGGATGTTTAGCTTTTTATCTGGATAGGACCAAACCTTTCTACTCCTCATCTTGTTTGTTTCACGTGCAGACCGAATGAAGGGTCAAGTGGTTTTCTTCAGACGATCTCCAGGTGGATAATTTTGTGTATCATGACAGCATATGAAGTAGCCCAGGCTACTCTTCCTCAAAGGGGGCAAGCTCCTTCCTTGTTGATGGCATTTCTCAGCGACATTCCTATAGTGGACATCTGCAAGTCTGCCACTTGGTTCTCGGTGCATACTTTTACAAACCAATATGCCGTTACTGCTGCATCCAGATCTGATGCAAACTTTGGGAAGACAATCCAGTACTTGTTTAAGTAGACTCTGAGCTTTTCCTATGAGCGGTTTGGAGTGGCGCTACCTTTAGATGAAAAGGGGAGGGGCTAGGGCATGAGCACAGCCCCTCCGGGCACTACTATGCAAAGTTCTCCTGCTCCGGTGCACTGGGCGTGCAGACACCTAAGTAGAGTATACATCTGCCTGGTATATTGAACAACAGTTACAGATAGGTAATGTTTTATTCTTCAAAAAGTGGCTCTAAAAATGGCACTTCTTTCTTAGCAGATCTGCTTGTGTGTACTCAGATACAGCTGCTGACTTTGGTAACAAAAGATTTTACTGCTTTTTTACTCCTGTCAGTGCTCCAGGAGCCAGCAATGAGGGAAGGGAGTGAGCTGGAGTCGGTACCATCTTATGCATCAACAAAATTTGACTAAATGTCACCAGTTACCCCTTTGCAAATACAGTGTAGGAAGGGGGTTGTTCCACTGTGGCTGAGGGCACAGTTTGGCTTGCGAAATGTTTTGCTGGTAGTTTGTCAGATGGAACAAACTCAGCTTGACTCAGCTCCTTAGTGAAATGTGCAGGGTGGGCACTTAAAAATAACATTTGTAAATTGTTTTTTTTAATCTGCAAGTCAAGGGGCAAACTTGGACACCCCCCACAATGCCATTTTTTGTCACTTTTCAGACTAGAACCCCACTGTAAGGGTAAGAGACAAAACCTTTGTCTAGACTCGGGGCGGAGGAGAGAAAGGTGCTGCTTTATTGAGTTAATTTAACTGCATTGAAACCCCCCTTAAACACAGACAATGCAGTGTAGACACAGTTCAAGAGCTTTAGTTCAATTTTTAGCAGGTCCAGATATAATGTGACAAAATCCAAGAGATAAAAGCACAGTAGTATAAGTTACAGAACAGATAACACCAACCAGGAATTTCACTGTGCAGGCTGAGACTATTTTTATCACCACCTTTACAATTATTTAAAGAGCTGCTGTACTTTGAAAAGTTTGAAAATCATACTTGTTTTTTTCTCCTTGTGTGTATGTAGAATCAGATCTGCTGACTGCCATGACAGAAGTAAATGTACCACTTGTCATAGCCCTGCAAAGCCAGTTCTGCTCTGGAAGAGTGAGCTTGATTCTTTTCTGGCTCCTGTATCAGCAACAATATTGACTAATTTTCCATTGCAGAGCTAGATTCTGCCCTCAGAACTTTGCAATCTCATTGTCCACCTTCAGTGCACCCCTGGTGGACCCTGTTGGAGGTAACAGATGCACCTAAAGGCAGAATGTGGCCTGCAGATTTTTATTACTGGTGATACGTGAACCAGAAAAAACGAGGTTAACTTTTAGTTTGTAGAAGAGAAGAGGAAAAAAACACTTTTGTCAACTAAGCAAATATGATGTACAAATTGAAACATAACAAATAAGGAGCCTCAACAGTGCCATTTTAGAGTTACCTTTCACAGTAAGCATAAAATAAATGCAAAACTTATCTTTTAAAATAGGAGAAATCACAAATTGTTTGAAGAACATCTTAAAACTCAAATTTAGCAGAGAGACTGCCTCTTTGGGTAGATACGTAGTTAGATTCTTGTGAATGTTGTTGTTTGTACTTCTGTGGCTAAACATATGGTACCACAGTCGCAGTTTGTACAAGTCCCCATTGTTCCCTTGACTCAGAGGAGCTGCACTGAATTACAGCAGCTCAGAACCTGGCCCATATTATACAATCCGTTAAGTAAATGATTTTTGCATGTTTGAAAACTGCTTTTTCAGCTACTACTACAGTGTCATTGTTTTGTGAGCGTGCATGTTCTAGTCTTAGTGGATTTGTGGCATGAGGCTTGTAAAGGAACCAGCAAGGGGACTTTTTATTCTTGGTTTTCAATGAGGACTCCTGTCCACTGTGGTTTTGTTTTTTGTTTTTTAAGGGGCTGGGGGGAATCTTACAAAAAAGTAGTGCTGATTTTGCTGCCTTACTATGTTGGCCCTTTTCCCTGCACAATGCATACTAGTTCAGGAAGGCAAGTGAAACGACTAGTGTTCCTTGGCCTGCAGTAATTGAAATAGACAGTTACTGTATTTTAAAAACATTGTTTCTTGCTAAGCATTGACAAAGAATGAAATTTTGCATCTGATTCAGGTCAACCACTGAAAGTGTTCTCACAGGGTGGTCCACCTTGGCTTACAGACGTACAAGCTGTGTGGGTTTTATGCTAAAAAAGCTCTTGATCGCTGATTGTTTGTTTGCCAGTCAGAGTTGGTGTAGGGTGTAGTGGTGCCTGGATCCTGGATTTGTATATGCATTTGGTGAAGGCCATGAAGAGGAAAGTGAGTTTCCACAGATTGTGACTTCCTTTATCTTTTCAGACAAGGGTGATCTCCAAGTTGAAAGAGGGCTAGCTTCTGGGCTCTGAGCGCACAGGAAAGGCAACTCCTCTTGTGTTGGGAGGTCAAACTAAACTAAAGTGACCATTCTGACAGCTACATTCAAATATGTATTGGAGGTGACTTGTGTGGATATGATGGCAGGATGATTGGTATGTTGGCATCAGATTTCCTAAATGGCTGTGTCTTATCTGCATTGCATTGGATGTCTCTACAGAGACATCCAGACAGTGTCATCTCTTGAGAATGAGGAAGTTTTAACACAAAATGAAGGAAGAGTGATGTTCTGGTGAAACTACTTTAGGTAGGGTTTTTCAGGAAGACAAGACTTTAAACTCACTAATTCTTCTGGCCACGGTGGTAGCAATGCAGCCATTGGTTCAATGGGTTGGTCCAGAAAGTTGTTCTGTAAGTCTTGCTTCCTGTTGAAAATAGGGACCTCGATAGGAAGATGAAGTTTGGCAGCTGCTTTCAGGAATCTGACATAGGATCAGATGCTAGCCTGTTTGCTAGGTGACACCTTTACAGTCCCGGTACAGCAACTCTTAAGTATACTACGGTTCAGTCCTTTGTATATCCATCAAACAAAAAACTCAGGATCTAGTGTTCATATTGTGGAGGGCTTTCCAGCCCCTAAATGTCTTCCGTATTCAATAATAAATCCTGGTGGTGGAATCTTTTCTGAATTTAGGATGGATGTCTATCACGACATCAGAATATGCCAGGTTTTGGAGATTTACTCTCTTGAATTCCAGGCCCTTAGCTGGTGTCTGGTTGGATCTCAGCATTTTACTGGGTCTTACAGGAGATCTGTTGAGAGATGTGATTCCCAAAGAGCTCTCCTGGAGTCAGGGTCCTGTAAGGCTAATAGGGGTCTCTCTGGAAAGCACTGGCCCTGACCAAGCTGACCTTATAACTCTGGCAAGAAGAGGCAGAGGAGGGAAAACGTACATCAGATGATTGGACCAGCTGAGGGACAAGGTATTGCCCTGCAGGCCTGTTTTCTCCCAGTGCCTGGAGCAGAAGAAATCCAATCATTTATTCATGCTGAAAGCAAATACGTCTATTTGGGGAGTGCCCCCATTTGAGTGGTGGTGGAGGAACCAAAGGTGGTGGAGGAGAAACTATAGGTCATCATCTCAGTGCAATAGTGTGCACAAAAAGAAAACGCTGTAATAGAGGCCCCAAAGAGATTTGCAGTTGGAAGTTGCTCCACATGGTGGCTCAGTCTTGAGGAATCTCCTAGATGGAGTCATGTCTATAAAAGGAGCTTCCCAAAGAAACCCAGTGACACAAGATTGTTTGTTTGTGTTGTGGCATAAAGTATCATAGAATATCAGGGTTGGAAGGGACCTCAGGAGGTTATCTAGTCCAACCCCCTGCTCAAAGCAGGACCAATTCCCATCTAAATCGTCCCAGCCAGGGCTTTGTCAAGCCTGACCTTAAAAACCTCTAAGGAAGGAGATTCCACCACTTCCCTAGGTAACCCTTATATGGACACTTACTATATCACAACTAAAGTACCCTTACAGGGGTGGGAGTGCGTGGGGGGAAGAAACCAAGAGGATTGTCTGTTCCCTTGGAGGAGGAGGAGGCGGCAGAGGATTTCTTCAGAGTAGTCCCCACCAGACAAAAAAATTAAACTGCGGAAACTGGGGCAGTGTTGTCTCAAAGGGATTTGAACCATGGAGAGGGTGGCAATACTGGCTCCCTTGGAGGTACATGAAGGGTTAGAAGAAGATGTGGAAATAATGTTGCTTCAGAGGGAACAGGACTGTTAGGAGACCAGGCTACTTACGTATGGAAGAGTGAGCCTAGTAAAGGGAAAGACAAGTGGTCTTGGCTGTAGAAAGGGGAAGTTGTGCTTCTATTAGAAAAGCCCATGAACCGGAATTTACATCCGAGGAGAATTTGACCATTTCGGGGGAGGTGAAATGGCAGTCAATCTGTAGGAGGAAATTGCCATCTTTTTATTAAAATTGAAGTAAAAATGTTTTTCCTGAAGCCTGAGAACTGGATATTTTACAAACACACACACAGCCACTGGTAGCTTTTTGGAGTAACTCTAAATGGAACCTGAGACATGCTGTGCTGGGCCTCCGGGAAGGGCAGCACTTAAGGCACCATCCAGGGGCAGCATGGCTTGAAGCCACCATTTTGTTGTCTGGATTCTGGGCCACTGCAGGAACCAGCGTGACTGGTGGTATAAATGTAACCAGGGACCTCTCTAACTTACAGTAGCCTGCCCAGAGCTGACTGTGGGCTGCTGTCCAACTATCAGTGCTGTGGAGGCATGCCTCCTCCAGCCCCACTCCAACCATCCCCTATGCCAGACCTTGTGAGGGGAGTGGCATAGGGCCACTATAGGCAACTGTATGCTACTGTTGTGTTGCGTTGCAGTGCCTCTCAGGCGGGCATGGACAGAGCCCAACAATCAATGTGATTGGTAGCAAAGTCATTTATTTCTCTCCAGCATGCTCTTATATACAATTATGGCGGGCAATCAAGCAATTGCTAATTGGTTAATAAGATACACACAGGCACAGCTATAACTTCATAGGGTAATTGTCATCCTGTACAACTTTCTGATTTATTATCCTGTTTACTGCCTACTGGCAGATGAGAACCAGCCCAAGGCCAGCATCTCACTACACAGTTCACAGCCTAATTAGCCCGTCCTTGAAGCCTAAACATTTCAGCTTCTCACATACCCATCTGCCAAGTTCCCACATCTCCCCCCTTTTCTCAAAATCAAAAAGAAAAGGAGAGAAGGCATTAGCAATACATTTCCAACTTATAATATCAATACTACAATCTACACAAACCAAAGCTAAAAGGCAAATAAAAACACCAGCCGCCTAACTAAACCGTAACAATATCTTCCGCAGTGCCCTGCTCTTACCTATTACATCCCTCCTCCAGGTAACGCAAGTGGCCCAAGGGGCCAGGAGGGTTCTGCCAATGTGCGTGCCACACAACAGCAACGGCGGCCACACAAATAGCAAAAATACAAAAGGCAAGCAGCAAAAATACACAGCATCCCTAACATAAAACCTTGCAATAAATGTGCAGCCCAGCCACGTAGCGACGACATCCATGACCACAGCCAGAAATCTCCCTGTTGCTGGCGGATACCCTCCGCTAGGTGGCGCAAACGATCCAAATCAGCTTCAATAGCCGCACTCGCATCTGTAATATTAAAGCAGCACATACCCACAAAATCAGAACAAGGATGACCATGTCGCAGCAATAAATAATCAATGGCCAAGCGATTCTGCAAAACTCCTCGGTGAACTTCTCCCATCTCTTGAGTTAACAAGGCAAGAACAGTAGAGGTTAAATTCAAAGCCTTCGCCACAGTACAGGCAAGATGTGCTATGGCATGGTAGTTATGCACCACCAGACCGGGGAGGCCCACCAGGGTAAAGGCAAGGGCTGCTGCCTCTTGTTCTGAAAACAAGGTAACATCTGCCTTGCAGGTAGGGCTTAAGGGAATGCTCTCCCGCCGCTGGCGATGCCCTTTTACTATGGGATGGGGAAACAACAAAGGGGCCACACGGCCAATAGCACAGGGGCCACCTGAACTATTAGCTGGAATGTAGGTAAAGGCTGTGCGGCCGCATAACAGAAACCACCCCAGGGGCAACTTCATGTGAGCATAAGCAAAGGATACATTCCTCTTATGGCGGCAAGCAAGTTCCACATTATCATGGTTAATAGCTACATGCTTAGTATTAACAAAATTCATACAGGTAATGGCAGCTATCACATTAGCCAAACGAAAGGAATACATACTGGCATCTAGCTTATATAAAAAGGCTCCAGGGCCCAAAGCATACAACTCTTTATAAGGTATATTCTTGGAAATACGAAACAGCCAGCTGTGCTGCTGCAACACCTCCAATTCGGTACAAACACCCACAAAGCAGGTTTCCATAAGGGCTCCCCCGGCAGGAACATGGGGCAAGCAAAAGGCCGTAGTATTTATGGCACTCTGCGCCAAAGTCAGCCAAGCATTTACTGGGGGTATAAGATCATATGTGGCGCCTCCCCTCACAAGGAGCGCCACAGCAAGCAAAAAGGCAAAACCAGGCGAGGATAAATCTCCGTGTCCAACAGAATAGGAGCCCAGCCCAAAGTCACGGAGGCTTGTGGAGCGCATTGGGGAACTGGCCATGCTGCACTGCCCGGAGCGCGCGTCTCCAAACCTAAGGGTAACAAAAAGGGGGGGGCAACACAGTTAATATGCAATCACACAAAATCAAACAAAGCAGCCAAAGGTCGTGGCGCAGCCACCGAGCAGTTGTTCTCCAGGGGCTCTGGTTCCGCGGCGTCTGGGCGCGTCTCGTGTGGCTCTTCCGTATCTGCCTGCTATCGCGCCTGAGGACGCAGCCAAGGCCGGACCCACTTCGCCGGAATCCACCTTGCTTACTGATTTCCCATTTCCCATGCAACTTATCTGATCCCAGTTAGGCCACCTGGCATTTGCCTCGCTCTGGCAGTTCCCTACTTTCTCATAACAACTTTATCTCGTCCCTCTGTTCTTGTGACCACACTACTGTAACTTTCCACCAAAGCAGCATAGGGAAAATGCAACCCCACATCCACATCTCCCCCTCTATTCCGAAACACACAAAAAAGGGCATGCAAAACAAAGCAAAAAAAATAATAACAGTAACCAATTAAACAAAACAAAACCAAAACCAAATAGTGCTTCCTTAATCTATAGGGCTCATCTATAACCATGCAATTCATAACATACAACACCAACAACATCAGACAAAACAAACATAAATTAACAAGGATAAAACAAATAAATGGTGCAAATTCTGCAGGGTTCCCCCATACTCTATAGCTCACCAAACTGTGACAAATTTTTATTACCAATTCATCCCTCATATGTCAGGTGATCAAACTGACACTGAGGGGGGTTGGGTCCTACAGAAAAACACATCATGTAACCACATAAGAATCTTCCCTGAAACAACACAACAACAATTCTGGCCAGAATACAAACACCACAAGACAAAACATAAAACACAAAACACAAATTTTAACTCTGTAAGTAAATGCATGGTACATTAAACGCTATACAGCTGGCATCGCTCTTCATTACTTAAAATATACAAATACCCTATTAATTTCAGGCAAAACAGGGGAATTACTTTATCAGTTAAATCATTTACAGTAATACAATTGCATCCTGGCTTGCTTCTAAATTCAAAGCTATTAACAGCTTAAAATTTTTTACTTTTAACTTCTGCTTTTAAACACAAACAACAACAAAAACATCATCACTTACAATGCCCTTAAAGCCTAATACAATTTTAATTACATAGCACTGTATACATTCTGCAGCTAATACAACAAAATTGTTTATGACCAAACAATTGCAAACTAATTTCTTTGCCTAAATTTATTTACAAACATTTCAAAAACACTAAAAACTTTACTCTTAGCATCTTTACAAAATTCAACTGCTGTTCCCTCTAGCAACCACAGAATTAACCTTTTACGCTCCTTAAAAATTACTAGCTTATCTTCCAACAGCCATTTACTAATCTAAATCACCATTCCAAATATTCTCCTGAATATTAGAAATCCCTATGCCCATGCTTAATTGCCTTTTCTATCCACTACACCCTCAAAGGTTTCCAACCAGTTTTCCAAGCTTGTTGTCTGTTGCCTGCCCGCCAGGGCCCGATCCTTTTTTCCTTTCCAAGTTTTCTGTCTATTGCCTGCCTGCCTGGGCCCGATCCTTATTTCCTCTTGCTAAACCGTTCCTTTCATGGACACTAACTTATCCCACTATCAATTTAGCTAGGAGGGTATACCTTTTAACCAGCCCCCACACTTCTGGTCTCTTCTGTGAACAGTCATCTATACTTTCCCACCGTGGGGGCTACATTCTCAAGCATATAACTTTAATTACAACATCTGCTTTCAACCTATCTATTTTAATATAGGCTACATCAAATATCAAGCAATCTTACAGCTACCAATAATCAGCACATAACACAAAATTTACAAAAATCTAATAAGGCTAACAAAAGCACTTTACAAAAGGTACTTTGGGTCACATAGGCCCAAAGCCATCCTCCTAAATTACCTAGATTTATGCCTAATAACACCATCAACTCCCCCCCTTTGAGAATACTCAACAAACCTTTTGGCTGAGTTTTCTCAAACTCTGAAAACAAAAAACAATTAAGCTCTAGAAAATTGGGGTTAGTAATGGGGGGGTAATATCATTTACAATCCAATTAATATCACATTTCTCAGCAGGAGTCCCAAATTTCTTCCTGCCAGTGTACAATTCTTTGTTTCTTCACCAGGGTCAGTTCTCAATGTCCTTTTAGTCAGGAATTTCTGGACTTTGGCAATGTCAATAATGTGAGTGTTGTTTCTTCTTTTCCACCACCGTCGTGGTTCAGCTTCTACGGGGGAAATTATCAGGACATTATTCTGTAGTGGTTTTGCTTCTTTCCAAAAAAAAAAAAAATCCAATAACACAATGGGGGCTGCAGCGGACAAGGGAGAGGTTAGCCAGCACGTCACCTTGTCCTTATTTCCTGCTATTTAGAAGCACAATGAAGCTAGAAAAGGAAATAGGCCAATCGTCAGTAGGCAAATTCTTCTGATGTGGAGGGGTCTTTTTTCAGTGAAAATCATGGGTCCAAGCAGTCAGTCTCCTGGTTCCAAGACTCCTGGTTCCAGGGCTGCTAGGATCTTTGGGCAGCTCTTCCATACCTGTGAGAAGAGACAGCTAACACATTCCGTTAGTGCCTGGCAGGGTTTTGCAGCTCTCATTAGCTTTTTTGGGCCCAGTCAAGCCCCCCTTGTCTTGGCTGTCCACCAAGTCTTAGCTGTGCCATGTCCTTGACTGGGGCCAGAAAAGAATGAGCTGTCTTCGGTTAACTCATTCTGTTCTTTTTCCTTCCCTGCTTGGCTTCTTTTATTCTGTGAATCCTGTGTCAGAACACCCAGCTGTTGCTGCTCATACCGGAGAAGCATAACGGTTTTCCCGGCACTGTCCCAGGCTCAGACCAGCCAGCGTAGGACGCCTTCTCCAGGCTCCTGCCAAAACAACTTACTTGCTTGTAGGTCCGAACGACCTCCGGGGCCACGGCACGAGCCTCTGCCTGCGCCGTGCACTCCAACGTCTTCCCGTCCAGGGCTCGCTTCCAGCGGAGCACCTCCTTGTCCTGTGCCCGAAGGGCGGTCAGGAGGAGCCTCTCCAGCTCCCCCTCTTTCCTTAATAAGTGAGGTAGTGCAGCAGGGGAGATTCTTTTCCCCGTCGGTTCATAATGTGCAATAAAGGCTTCTGTGTTATCTTTTCTTCAGCTGATACAGCGGTACTCATAACTTAGCCGCTCTGCCCTTCTCCGCCGCGACTTATAGCCGCCCTTCTCCTCCGCGGCTTATAGCCGCTCTCCTCAGGGCTCAGGTGCGCCTCTCTTTTCGGACGCCTGGGGGCTTCTCCAGCACTCCCCGCCGCAGCTCCTCCGCCTGGAACAGGCCACCGACACTAGGCCACCGACACTATCATCATTCGATTCGAATCACGGCAGGGTCACCATTTGTTGCGTTGCAGTGCCTCTCAGGCGGGCATGGACAGAGCCCAACAATCAATGTGATTGGTAGCAAAGTCATTTATTTCTCTCCAGCATGCTCTTATATACAATTATGGCGGGCAATCAAGCAATTGCTAATTGGTTAATAAGATACACACAGGCACAGCTATAACTTCATAGGGTAATTGTCATCGTGTACAACTTTCTGATTTATTATCCTGTTTACTGCCTACTGGCAGATGAGAACCAGCCCAAGGCCAGCATCTCACTACACAGTTCACAGCCTAATTAGCCCGTCCTTGAAGCCTAAACATTTCAGCTTCTCACATACCCATCTGCCAAGTTCCCACACTGTTGCGCTGAGGTAATTCTTCCCCAGCTCCTTATGGCTTTATAGCAGCCCTCCATGCTGCTGGATCCACATATAGGGGCCACAGAGAACTGGCCACCTGGCTCCTTCTACCTCTTAGACCCTAGTTTTTTAGCTCCTAGGCCCTACTGCCCCCTCTCACCTTTGCTTGGGAAGAAATGACTTGCTGCTAAAGGCCGTGGGTAGGAGAGTGACTATAAAAGATCAGAATTAAGGCTGGGGCCTGAGACCCTGTGCCATTAAGCACAGTAGTGGAGAGAGAAACTTGTTTTTCTCAGGTTTCCAGTAGAAACCTCCCTTCCATTTCCCCCAGTGGGGGTTTCATTAGCCGTTTGCTGTTTGTAATTAAGTTGCTGACCTGCTGATTCGGCTTGTTTTCCACTGACTCCATAAACGGAGCCTGTTTGGCTCAGCTTTGTGGGGGCTCTCCCGTGGCATTCTGGGAGGTGGAGTGCTAGCCTAAGGGGCTCTGTGTCTAACACAGAGTTCTTGGCTGCGGTAGCCTGTTAACTAGCATGTGACATTCCCCCCTTCCCTGCATCACTGCCACCTCTCTCTACAATCCCCTTTACCTAACAATGCCTTCCCCCTGGTGACGCCACTGCTGCCTGCCTGACAAATGACTTGTCCATCCCAGCACCTGCCAAACCCTCCTGTTACCCACCACGTTCCCTGAGGTGACTCCCCCAGCTGCCTGAACCTTCCCGCTACCTCCTATGTAACACGACTACACCCTTCATAGCTCCCCTCCACCTGCCAGGGAGCCCAACAGTCCCATGTAGCTGCCAGACCCTTCCTCTCCCAGCTGCCTAGTCCCCACGCTGCTCCTTGACAAGTTCCCAGACTCCCAGCTACTGAATGTCACCATCCACCTGGCAATTCTATTGGCCCAGCTCTGTAGGTACTGCTCAGACAGGCTGACTGCTGTTAGACCCCTTCTGCTGGACTCCCATTAAAACCTTCGCTTACGGACTGGGGCTGCAGTGCTGTACTTGGCATTGTTTTGTGGGACAAGAATCCCTTATGCATCCTTGCAGTGAGCATTGCTCAACCAGGCAGGGGTCACTACAGGGTGCCCCGAGCTGCCTCTAGTGGGGCACAGCCTGGATGGCCTCCACAAGGGCTGCAGGCTCGGGGAGTGGGGATCCAGGCCTAGTGAACCAAAACTGGTTTTCCCTTGTTGCCACTAGGCAGCCTCATGTTAAAGGCTTAAACGTAAAGGTGAGCTTGCCTTGTTTGCTGGGATGGGGTGTGCCCTGAGCTGGTTGTTGCCATCCTGATGCCGTTCATGCTCCTGTCCTGTCAGGTCTCTCTCTGGAGAAGCTGCTGCCTGATGGGTGTGTTCAATTTCCAGTCACCCTGGGCTTGCCCAAAGTGGTTACTGCAGTGTGGTGATGGCGTTTGAAATGGCTGGCCACTAATCAGGTCCCAAGTTGGGTTTGGGTGTGGCTGAAGTGCTGAGGTTTAGATTTTTGGGTTCATGGCCAGTCCATATTTATATCAATACCCTAATCAGTGGTGAGCTCCAGCCAGTTTGCAGCGGTTCGTGCGAACCGGTTGTTAAATTTAGAAGCCTTTTTAGAACCGGTTGTTCCAGGACAACCAGGTTCTAAAAAGTTGTTAAATTTAACAAAGCTCGGGCAGCTGTCTGCCCGGCCCCCAGCCCCAGCTCACCTCCCCCTCTCCCCTGAACACTCCGCCCTCCTTCTCCTCCCCCTCCCCTGCTTCCCGCGAATCAGATGTTCGCAGGAAGCCTGAAACGAGGAGCAGGCAGGTAAGCCGGGCCGGGTGGGGCGGATGGCGCGCGTGGCCCAGTCCAGCTCCACTTGAGCGGCTCCCCCTGGCCCCGGCCAAGCTCCCCAGCCCGGTCCCAGACAAGCACCCCCAGCTCGGTCTGGTCCTGGCTGAGCGGCTCCGACCTGGCCCAGCTCGGGACCCGCGGCACCGGCCCCGGTGCCGGCCCGGGGAGTCGGGCCCCGCGGCTCCGGCCGAGTGGTGCCTTCTCTGGTCCAGCCGGACTCGGGCAGTTGGGCCCCGCGGCGCCGGTCGTGGTCCTGGCGGAGTGGACCCGGTCCCGGCCCCAGGCAGTGTAGTAAGGGGGCAGGGAGGGAGTGGGTTGTGAGGGGGTGGATAGGGGTCAGGGCGGTCAGAGGGCAGGGAACAGGGTGAATGAATGGGGGCAAGGGTCCCGGGGAGCAGTCAGGAAAGAGCAGGGTTGGATGAGGTGGTGGGGGCACTCAGGGACAGAGAGAAGGAGTAGTTGGATGGGGTAGAGGTCCTGGGGGGCCATCGAGAATGAGAAGAGGGGCTGGGTGGGGTGAAAAGGGGCTGTCAGGGGACAGGGAAGGGGGGGATGGGTCAGGGGTTCCTGGGGGGGGGTGTCAAGGAACATGAGGGGTTGGATGGGGCACGACCCCCCCCCCCCGGGGGGGAGGAGGGAACCGCTTGTTAATATTTTGGCAGCTCATCACTGACCCTAATGTTTGCTTACCTCTCAGCTCAGTTCTTGTTTCCCACTCTCCATTGTTCATCCCTGATGATCCTGGGTGTGGCCTCACTGATCAGTCTCCCATTTTCTAATGAATAGTGTAGAAGGCAGGATGATTGCTGCCTGAGTTTGCTGTAGGTGCTATGCTGGAGATCATACTCTAGGGATGATCAGATTGAAGTGCTGAATTTGGTGTTGGTGCAGTTGGGGAGATGTCCCAAAACCTGGAAAGGCGAAAACCATGTACGATTGAATTCTTGTCTTTCATTTGATCCCAGGCTAAGCAACCTATTTGCTCTGCTTCTGACCCGTGCTCGCACCTTAGACTGCTTGCCTTTACAGACAGGCAGCAAAATGTGCACTTAATTAAGAGTTTGTACTAAAATGTGGGCACCTGCTTATAGCAAAACCTCACTGGTGTAGCGAAGCTCATATATGGCTTCAGTAAAATGCAATGTGCAGAATGTAAGTCAGATTCTAGTAACCATTCCTTTGGGTCCTTAGAGAAGGAAAATGACCTAGTAACACTTTCCACCCCCCTCCAATGGCTGAGCAGCACTTCTGATAGTGCAACGCTGGGAAGCCTCCCAGCATAGGTAGGATCCAGTGTTGGTCTTGTGTACAGTACGCTCAAGTAGGTGACAACTCTCTCTATTTTGATTAGAGAAGCACAGACCCCCCTCTTCACTGAAGCTGGAGCGTCTTCATCTTCAGACATCTGAGCTGACAAAGTTGTCTGATTAGGGTACCTCCACTGAGTTCTTCTCAGGCCACGCACAGCCAGGACCTGGAGCAAGCAAGTTTCCTGCCATCTCTAGGGGGGAGTAGCCCTGTGAGTGAGGAATTCCCAGGTAAGTGGTTTTTCAAGGCCTTTGCAGAGTGCTGGACCAACACAAACAACCAAAAATTAGACCTGGGCAAATTGTGAAGCATTGACTGTGAAGGGCAAACTAGGGTTGGAGCAGTAAGTGGGCTGCTTCTGGGGAATAGTGTCCCCCGAAGATCTGTCACTCACCAGCTGGGCGAGGGAGAGCAAATGGCAGCATAGCAGAAAGCGAGGAGGGACCCTTGCTGTTCCAGCTCCTTTCTGTGTTAATGTCAATTGTTAATGAGCTCTGGGAGCAGCCATGTGTGGCTTGGTGCTGCCCAAGGTTTGGGTGGAAGTGGCACAAGGACAAGCTGGCACGCATCTGGCTGTAAGGTGTGGGTGGGGAGCGTGGAGTGCACTGCCATGGAGGGGTTCTGCCTGCAGCCAGGCTGACATGTACCAGCCATGCTGGGGCCCAGCAGCATTGCCATCCTCGGGAGCTGCTGCCCTTCTGCCACAGAGGAGTAAGTGGGGACTCTGTCTTCACCATGGGATGGGTGGGGTGATCTTGCAGACCAGTTTGAAAGCCTTAGAATCTGTATTCTGCCTGGCTTAAATCTGCACTATAGTCCCAGCTTGGGACTTTCACTTTCCTAAGGATATGGCTTTGCTAGAGCAGGTGGCCAGTAGGAGAATCCCTTAGCTGGGATAAGCAAACTGCATTGCTGCTTGTAGCTACTAGATGGCAGCCTAGGGCAGGATGCAGGCACAGTTCAGGTCCTGTGCGTGTGTCAGTGTAAGACCAGCTCCCATCTCTTACTGGAGCATAAGTCTGAATGATACACTGGGATTCCTACTTTATTTCCCCAGGCATAACAATAATCTGAGGAGCTAGTAACACAAGATGTAGCATGGGCAAAATGTCCCAATTTCCAAAGCTAACAATGCACGTTATTCCTGACTCCCTGCTTGCTTCAGTGTTGGGCCTGCCCTCGCCCCAGCTCTGCTGCTGCCCCTATTATCAAACCAACAGCATCTGTCCTAGCCCTGTTGCAGGCCTCTGCTGTACAGAAACTCCCAACCTGACCAAACTGCTCTGGTCAGAAATGGATTGAAGGGGGTTTAAATGAAGGCTGGGTAGGACCAAAGAGGAGACACTTCAGCAGCTGTAAGGATGGCGGGTGGTGCTGGGAGGGAGTTTTGGGGGGGAAGAGGGCAGTATGAGGAGCTGAGGCCCCATACAGAACAGTGCCCACTGTGATTATTCACTTCCCTGGAAAGAACTAACCTTGTGCTTAGTGTTCTAAGGATTCTCTGATCTGTCATCCCGGTAGGAACTGGTCAGTGTTCTAGGGCTAAAGAAACTATCGGATTCGGAACAACTCTCCCTGGAGAGCAGGTAGGGAGAGGGAAATTCCTGCCTGGGAACCTGTAATTGCAGCTTGGGCTGTGCTGTGTGATCTCACCCTCTTAGGAAATCTCAGGTGATCGATCTGAATCACTCTGATGCTGACCGGCCTGGGAGACAGGAGAACAGTGGCTGAGGTGTTTGGGGTAGGTAGATCAGGCCTGAAATGCACAAGACCATACTAGATCCAAGAAGGGATGCAGCTCGCCCTGCGGGATCTGTCTTGGGCGCCTCCTTCTCCTAGCCTAGAACAAACTAGAAGAGTTCACGAGGCGTGTTATATGATAATTAGCTGGGCTGTCTCTTGCATAGAGCTAGGACTGCTTGCTAAGGGTGAGTGTACACAGCAAAAGCCCAGCCCTTGGGCAGTGAGTCCCAGAGCGTGGGTCAACTGACGGGGGATTGCACCGTGGGGACAGTGTAGACTATAGCAGTGTAGACATTTGGGCTCAGCACAGAGACCAGGCTGTGAAATGCAGGGAGTGGGGAGGGTCTAAGTCTGGGCTCCAGCCTGAGCCCAAATGTCAACACTGCTCTTTTTTTTTAGCCCTGCAGTATGCATTAGTTGACCTGGTCTCTGAGACTTACTGCTGTGGGGTGTGTTTTTTGCTGTGTAGACGTACCCGATATGATTTAGACTAGAGCAAGAGGCCAGAAGTCAGGAGATCTGGATGCTGTTTACAGCTCTGGCACACACTTGTTGGCCCTTGGGTAAACCACCTATCTTCTATGCCTCAATTTTTCCATGTGTGAAGTGCTGATAATTAGAGTTGAGCAAACGATTCGTAGGGAATAACTTATTTAACAAACGTCACCTTTTTCTGTTTCCAAATTGTTCACCAACAAATTGTGCTTATATTATTTATTCAAAATTGTTCCCTAATAGTTCTTGGTCTGTAGATTATTTGTGAGCTGTTTGTTGCCAGCACCTAGCCCTTAAAAGTAAGGGGTGTTAGTTTTTTTGACTGGGCACACAGATCACATGATATTGTTTTGTTCTTTGACTTGAGGGGATGTAATGATCAGTTGACTGGCACACGTTTGCATTTATCCATTTGAGATGCATACTTTGCAAATATTCTGTAATATCCATTTAAAAATCACTGTTCCCACAAGTGTGCCTGCTAGAATAATCACCAAACGTGACTGGAGTGCAGGCCAGGTCACTAGTATTTGTATTGAGCAAAAGCTTGTGAATGTGTTTTCATGTATTAACTCAGCTGTAATTACACCTCCATGGGAATGTTGTGAGGCTGAATGTGTTATTGCAAACAAATGGCTTTGTGATTTCACATGAAAGGTGCTCTAGAAGGGTAGGTTGTTACTGAGGAGTGTGGATTTGTCTTTGCTTAGAGGCTGGGAGTGTCAATCCCACCAAGCACTGGTGTGTTGATATGAGCTTCTGGCTGCCCACAATTAGAAACCGTTCAGATTATGGTAGTGCATCAGAGCCCCAATCCAGGATCAGTGCTCCATTGTGTTAAGATAGCGCCCCCGCCTGACCAGAACCACACCGCCGACAGTCTGTGCAGTTAACCAGCTCAGCTATTGACCGAGTGACACACTAGAATACCGGCACCCTGATCGCTACAGCCTTGTTCTAATGGAGTAACTTAGTTTTCAAAAAGCGATTCCTCTAGCTGATGATTGTACTTTTTCTCACCAAGCTGTGCTCTGTTGTTTTACTGTCATAAACAGGGAGATTGTTAAATGGGAGATGCTGGTTGTGACCTCTCTGCGACCCCAAACCAGCAGTGAGAGATGAATCAATTAAAGTGAAGGAAAGCCTGTCGTACTCTGTTCAAATCAATGTAGGCAGAATACCTCCCACTGCGGCGGGGCAATGAGGACAGATGCAGGATTCACATGCATTGGAGAGGTGCAGGAAGTACAGTAACACCTTCTGTGGTTTGCCTGACGTTTCCCATATAAGACCCTCAGTTTATTACCTTATAATGTCACCAAATTTCAAGTGTTTGGGCTGGAACTTTTCCTACCTGATGTCGTCTTTTGGCTGCATTTTTTTGGGATAATGTCAGCAAAAATGGCTCAGCTGCTCCTCAGATTGAGGCTAGTGAAAAATATGTTTTGCCATGTTAATTTTGTTTTTCAGTATTTCATTGAGCATCTCTAGCACCCCAGGCCTTGGAGCAAGGGCTTGAAATTTGGCAGTGGGGTCAGTCACCCCAGTGTCAGGGATGTGCCTTTTGCTGTCCCCATGAAGAGCTACTCAAATTTGGCCAGTCTCAATCTCCATATGCTAAATAGAGGACTTGTTAGACTTTGGCCCCTAGATTCCATGCCGCGGGGCTGAGCGGGACTCCCCTTGCAGTGGCCAGGGAACACTGGACTAGGCGCAGGAACTGAGAGCAAGGAGACTTTCTCTCAATACTCCCCAAGCTGGTCCCTGGGCAGGGTGATCTGTAGAAGGAGCAGCAGCTGGGTTGGAATGCAGAGGTGTGAAGAGCCAGACACGGGGGTGAAGATGAGGAGCCTGGGATGGGGATGTGCAGCCAGCAGTGGGGACTGGGCCTGGCCTGGGGAGCTGATGAGCTGGGCTGAGTGGAGACATTTTTTGAATTTGCAGAGTGCTACCAAACTTTCCTAACCAAATCGCCAGAGAGGTGGCGTCCCCACATGGTAAGCATCCAAACTGAAATGAGTGCCTGAGAACGGGACCTTGGGATGAAACGGAAAGGGGTCAGATCAGCCGTAATGTGCCACTTTAGCATGAGAAGTGTTGCTGTAAAAATGGCATCTGCTTATACAGCTGGTCTGCTTCCTGGCTGCATTGAGATGCATCAGCTTCTTTTAGTGGCTGAGACTGGGATTTTCATTGAATGTCAGTGGGGTTTGAGTGCCCAACTCCCTCAGGCTGCTGTGAACATCCCAGCTTTAAATTTTTACATCTCTTTTCCCTGCAGAGGTGAGCTGGGTTGTGTTCTTGCTCACCTATCATCCACAGAATTAGTAACCTTTCTGTCATGTTACACCTGTAATTCAATGGGATGGCCCTGGTGTATTTGTTACTGGTGATGATGCATGAGCCAGAAAGAGCCCAGCTTGACTCTCAGATCCCAGAATGAAAGGGGGAGTAAATGAGTCCCTTCTCCCTGAAATTTAGCTCTCAGACTGCAGTTGGGCTGGCTTCAGTCAAACTAAGCCTGAACTGTCAGAGAGCAAACCACTTTGGAAACCACACCGTGTTTGTGTTAAACATTAGACAGCCTTCCGGTAACCACAGTGCCACTAGCAGACTGCCTGAGCGCAATGGCTGCTCTACGCTGTGGTCCGGTGCTCCTGTGTCTGAGGTTTTCACAAACCGCAGCCTGCATTGCGGGTTGCCTGGGCTAATCTTCCAGCTGTGCTGCAGGACCCACAGCTTGCTGGCGAGTGATGGGCTTGGGACTGTTGGGTTGCATTTAATGCTGCGTGGCTCCCTGTTCGTACACTGTTGCTGAAGGCACTGGAGCAAGAATAACATGCCTGAGGGAGCCAAGTAAAATGTCACGTTCATGTCTGTATTATAGCGTATACGCCCCAGCGGCCACACCAAGCCAGGGCTCGGAGTGGGAAGAGAAGGGAGCCCAGCCTATTGCTGAAGGCTCCTGAGCTCCCTGCTTTGAGCCCTGGGTCCTCGCGGTCAGGAGAGACTGGCACTGTATTCCTTGGCTGGAAAGCTCTTGAACTTGCCCTTCGGCTACTGTAAGGAAGCCCAGCGAACATGAGCTTCCCTGACACCCGAGGAGAGGGGAGAAAGTGGGAGGCCCCTCTGGGGCAAAGGGAGGGAGAAGCACTGCACTGAGCACATGGGGAGCCCAAATTCTTAGTCTTGTACCTTCTGTTGCTCCTTTCCCCTGAGGTCTCCAGGCCCTTTGCTAAGGTGAGTGAATTAAGTATCTCAGCCCCCTCTGGCAGGGAGCTAATTACCATCGCCCCCCTGTTGTACAGAGGGAGTCATCGAGGCCCAGAGGTGGTGCGGTTTGCTTCCAGTCAGAGGAGGGCTGGAGTGGAGCTGGGGAAAGTGTTGTATCCTTGGGGCAGCCGGTGTAGGAAGCAATCACTTGAGGCCAGAGAGCAGACAGCTAACCAAAACCTCCATTTTATTTACAGAGACAGAGCTCACTCAGCCGGTTGAAACCGGCTGAGCTATCCCTTAATAGTCTAACTCAGTTGCCATAGTAACAAAACCCATGACAACCAAATACACAACATATTCCTCCCCCCCTAATAAGAACATCCCCTAAATAAAACACACACTAAACTAGAGAAGGAGGGTAGACTGCCTCCATTCCCGGCTAAACCCTGGGGATTATTTTGCCCCATAACCGTGGGTTCGCCCTAACTAAAGATCCAGCCGATGAGGAGGCCTTCTGTCTCTAGGTGGATTACGGAGAACTTCTGGTGTTGTTGCACCCGAAAGTACTAGGGGCTCAAGGTCCGCAGCACGAATAGGTGAGGAGGTGGTATCAGCTCGTGCTGGGCAAAGGGGTATCTCAGCTGCCGGCAGTAATGGAGGAGAACAGTCAGAAACAGGTGACTCATGATTCGGTGTCTCACCAGGAGGGGTGAAGTCAGACCCCTCAACTGCAGATGGGTCCTGAAGACTGGCATGACCTGGCAACAGCTGATCTACATGTCGCCGCCAGGTAAGATTCTCTGCAGTCCGGACTGTATAGGAAACAGGTCCTGTTTGAGTGATGACTGTGGCTGGGACCCATTTAGCTCTGGAAGTATAATTCCGAGCCAAAACTGGCTGCCCTGGGCTAAAGGTTCGGTCTTTTGCTCTGGGTGCCCGTCTGATGACTTGATATTGCTGCTGATGTTGCACAGTTTGTCTGGGTTCAGAAGGTTTCAGCAGATCAAAGCAAGTGCGCAGCTGTCGTCCCATCATTAGAAAGGCTGGGGAAGCCTGGGTCGTAGCATGAGGTGTGTTTCTGTAGGAAAGTAAGAAGGTATCCAGACGCTTTTGAATGGAGTGTTGTCCCTTTGCTGATTTCTAAGCGTTTTCATTGTCTGCACAAATCTTTCAGCTAATCCGTTGGTGGACGGATGATATGGTGCTGACGTGATGTGGTGTATCCCATTTGCCTTCATAAAATTTTGAAACTCCTGAGAGACGAACTGCGGTCCGTTGTCGCTCACAAGTTGTTCTGGCAGACCAAAACGACTAAAGAGTCCTCGTAGTTTTTGGATAGTACTCTCTGCAGTAGTGGACTGCATTATAGAGACTTCTGGCCATTTAGAATGGGCATCTACTGCCACCAAGAACATGCTTCCTTCAAGGGGGCCAGCAAAGTCAACGTGAATACGTTGCCACGGGTTTTCAGGCCAGTCCCATGGGTGTAGGGGTGCCCACTGGGGTGCATTTCTTACACCCTGACATGACATACAAGCTTTTGCCTTCTCTTCAATAGCACTGTCCAATCTAGGCCACCAAAAATAGCTTCGTGCAATTTCCTTCATGCGCACTATTTCACAGTGACCGGAATGTAGCTGTTCTAACATCTGTGATCTCAGGGGTGGTGGAATAATGAAACGCCTCCCCCACAACAAACAACCAGATTGGACCGATAACTCCGTCCGCCTGGACATGTAGGGAACAAGGTCGGGTGAGACCGGAGAGGTTTGTCGAGATTTTCCATGCATCACCAGGTCCATAACTTGGGATAATACTGGGTCAACGCGGGTTGCCTTCTTTATCTGAGCAGCAGTGATGGGTGTATTCTCTACCTGTTCAAAGTAGAAGATTTCCTTTTGGGCACTATCTTGATGTTTGACCGGTAAAGGCAACCTTGAAAGGCCATCTGCATTGCCGTGCAGAGTGGATTTCCGATATTTGATTTCATATGTGTGTGCAGAAAGTATCAATGCCCAACGTTGCATACGACTAGCAGCTAATGGGGGAATGCCTGTGTAGGGTCCAAAAATTGATGTCAGAGGTCGATGGTCTGTAAGAAGATTAAACTTTCGCCCAAACAGGTACTGATGAAACTTCCTAATTCCAAAAACAATTCCTAATGCCTCACATTCGATTTGGGCGTAGTTAGTTTCTGCTTTGCTTAGAGTGTGTGAAGCAAAAGCAATAGGTCTTTCTTCTCCCGAAGGCATAATGTGTGACACGACCGCTCCCACTCCATAAGGGGAAGCATCGCAGGCCAATTGCAGGGGTAAGGATGGATCAAAGTGCGTTAGAACTTCAGAATTTAACAATGCATCCTTAGCTTTGTTAAATGCAACATCACAGGCTTCAGTCCACTTCCAGGCCTTGTTCTGCCCAAGGAGCTCATGAAGTGGTTTTAGCAGTGTGGCTAACTGTGAGATGAACTTTCCATAATAGTTCAGTAGTCCTAGAAACGAGCACAGCTGGCTTACATTTTGAGGTGGGGGAGCCTCCACAATAGCTTTAACTTTTGCAGGGGCCTTATGAAGACCTGCAGAATCAATGATGTGTCCCAAATATTCAACAGAGGGCTTGAAGAATTCACACTTGTCTTTGCGAACTCGTAGGCCATATTCTTCCAGTCTTTGTAGGGTAGCCTCTAAATTCTTTAAGTGATCCTCTTCATTTCTTCCAGTGACCAGGATATCATCCAGATAGCACTGAACTCCTGACAAGTCACACAAGATCTGGTCCATAGCCCTCTGGAACAGGGCGGAGCCGATGTGATTCGAAGGGTAGGCGACAGTATCGATAAAGCCCCTTATGAGTCACAATAGTCAACAGCTCTTGGGACTTTTCATCGACGTGCATCTGTAAATATGCTTGACTCAGATCAATCTTACTGAACTTTTGTCCCCCAGCCAGGCCTGCGAAGAGGTCATCGATGCGGGGAAGCGGGTATTGCTCTGCACACAACACTGGGTTGACAGTGACTTTAAAATCACCGCAAATCCGGAGAGAGCCATCTTTCTTCACTATTGGAACGATAGGAGTGGCCCATGAGCTATGGGTAACTGGTATTAGGACTCCATTGGTGACCAGGCGCTCCAGGTCTGCTTCAACTTTTGGCCTGATGGCATATGGCACAGTTTGGGCTTTCAGATATTTTGGTGGACTGCCAGGTTTAATGTTCAATGTCACAGTGATTCCCTTCATACTTCCCAAATCATCTCCAAAAACAGCAGCATGTTTCCTTAGTATAGGGGTTAGACTGGTTTCTTCTTTAGTCATCCGGTGTACTTCTGCCCAGTTCAGCTGAATCTTCCCAAGCCAAGACCTACCCATTAAGGCTGGGTAGTCACCTCTCACCACAAACAGTGGCAATTTAGCCGCCTGTCCATTGAGCTCCACCTTAACATCAATAGTGCCCAACATGGGCACAGCTTCACCTGTATACGTCTTCAGAACAGTTTTTGTTGCCTTAAGTGGAAGATGCTGTAGCTTTTCCTTATACACAGTCTCCGGAACCAGCGAGACAGCTGCACCGGTGTCTAGTTCCATGTGTATAGGTTTGCCCTCCAATGAGGGGGTTACCCAGTATTCATGTGAGCCCGCTGCCAAAGACAAAATATGCAGTGGCACTTCCTCTTGTGAGGAGGTGTCACCTTGATCATCCTGGGTCTGCTCTAGGGTATACAAGGTTCCTCTTTTTGTCGGCCAGACCACAGGCCTCTTTTTCTTTTGTTTACAGGCATACTCAATGTGTCCCTTTTTGCCACAGTGTCGACACACCAGGTCCTTACACCAGCATTCTGATGCCTGGTGACCCAGCTTACCACAGCGGTAACATTCTTGACTCTGCACCATTTTGTGGGTCAGTTCTTGTGACACTTTTTGCACCCTAGGGGATGAACCGATGTATTGTGCCTCCCTTGTAGCCAGTTCCATGGAGACAGCAATATCAACAGCCTTCTGTAATGTAAGCTGAGCCTCTGTCAGTAGGCGCTTCCGTATAGCTTCACTGCAGAGGCCACACACTAACCTGTCATGCAGGGCATCATTTAACATCTCTTTAAATTCACAGTGTTCTGCTAGCTTTTTTAAAATGGCTACAAATTGTACAACTGTTTCATCTTCCTTTTGGTCTCTTTTGTGGAACCTATATCTTTCAGCAATTACCAGTGGTTTTGGGGAGAAATGAGACCCCAGGATTTCCACAATGTCACTGTAAGATTTAGTCTCAGGCTTAACAGGGTGCAGTAAGCTGCGTAGCAGAGAGTAGGTTTTAGCCCCTACAACAGTTAAGAATATTGGCACCTTCTTCGCTTCTGTAATGTCATTTGCAATACCAAAAAGCTCAAAACGCTCAGTATACACATGCCACTGCTCTGTATTCTCATCAAAAGGCTCCAGGGGCCTGGTCAGAGTAGCCATGATTTTTAGTTTCACTTTCACAGTCAGTGCAACAAGCAGCTTTTTTTCTTTGTTTGGTCTTTACCTTGACTTCTACTTCCTTCTGTTACTGGAGCAGCACCAGGATCCCATCCTCGTTGCCAGTGTTGTATCCTTGGGGCAGCCGGTGTAGGAAGCAATCACTTGAGGCCAGAGAGCAGACAGCTAACCAAAACCTCCATTTTATTTACAGAGACAGAGAGCTCACTCAGCCGGTTGAAACCGGCTGAGCTATCCCTTAATAGTCTAACTCAGTTGCCATAGTAACAAAACCCATGACAACCAAATACACAACAGAAAAAGAATCCAGGTCCCCGACTTTCAATCCTGTGCCTTAGCACTGCCCCATCCTGCCCCCTCCCCCATGTCCCTTAAGGGGGTGATGGCTCTGGAAGGGAAGACCAATGCAGGAGCTTGGTAGGGAAGCTCAGCGACGCCTCACTGAAATCTCCCAGGCCCCCTGGCTTGCTAGCACAGCACTCACTTCCCTGTGATAAATGGCTGGGTGGCTGCCAGCGCTCTGAATAAATCTGCCTTTGAATGTGCATCACCCAGGGGAGGCAGGCAGGCCACCTCTGCCCCTTGGGCTTAGTGGTAATTCTGCAACTTGCTGTAATCACTCCTGGCTGTAACTTTCGGAAAGCCTGGGCCCCTGACTGGGTCAGGTCCCATCTTTGGAACTGGGGAGCTTTCACGTTTTGCCTGGTTACCCTTCTCTGTAAGGTTATCAGCAGCTTAATGACAGATTTGAGATAAGTGGGCTGCAGCGGCTGGGGAATGGAGTGGAATTTAATTAAACCTGAACAATTTGCTAAGTTCAAAGGGCCAAAGCTCTCAGCTCAGCTTGGAATTTCTGTCCACAAATATGAGAGCAGTTTTTCCTGTGATCCACCCTTTTTGCTCCCTGAAACCTTTGTAGGGAGGTCAAAATGTGTCTGCTGGTAGGGCAAAACCCCTGGAAATATGGTCCGGATTCCCTTACAAAGCACTGGAAGTGTTAGTCCAGGATTGAGTCTGGCAGTCCACAAAACTCACTGGGAACGATGCGGGTGGGGAGAGGATAAAAATACTTTGTATTTCTTTAGCACCTGTTGGCTAGGACTCTGCATGGCTATTTCTGTTTTAACACTGTGTCCTGGGTAGGAAGGTATTTTTATGTTTTGCAGATGTGGAAACTGAGGAACAGAACAGTGAAGCAATTTGCCTAAAGTCACAGAAATTCTTTAGCAGAGCCTGGACTACCTAATGCAGTGGTTCTCAACCAGGGCTTCGGGGCCCACTGGGGGCCATGAGCAGGTTTCAGGGGGTCCACCAAGCAGGGCTGGTATTAGACTTGCTGGGGCCCAGGGCAGAAAGCCGAAGCCTCACTGCCTGGGGCTGAAGCCCCGGGCTCCAAGCCCTGCCACCCGGGGTTGAAGCCGAAGCCTGAACAATTTAGTTTCGCAGGGCCCCCTGTGGTGTGGAGCCCTGGGCAGTTTCCCTGCTTGCTACCCCCTAATGCTGGCCCAGGCTTTTATGTGCAGAAAACTAGTTGTTGTGGCACAGCTGAGCCATGGACTTTGTATAGCTTGTTGCGGGGGGCTAAGGGGAGAAAAAATGGTTAAGAACCCCTGGGCTAGTGGATGGGACCCTGGCCTAGCACTCTGGAGACCTGGGTTTTATTCCTAGCTCTGTTACTGACCCTACTTCACCTCCGAGTGCCAGTCCCCATCCCCAGTTGTCTGCGTTGTCTAGTTAGATTGTAAACTCATCAAGATGGGGCCAGTTTGGCCAGCGCCTAGCACTGTGGGGCTCTCACTGTGGTTGAGGCCTCTAGGTTCTACTGTCAATGCAAGAGTCATGGATTCCCTGCCTTCTGCTTTGCCCACCTCTAATGTGCTGCTGCTGCTACTGTCCCAAGCGCTGCAGGGGCTGGGCAAACCACCGTGCAGTCTGCACTAGGAGCTGATCACCCCTTTCCCACCAAGTTGGAATAGCAGGGTGGTTTGGAGGGCAGCTCCCTGCAATGCTCTTCCTGTGCAGTGACTCCTTGTATCCATACGGTGCCATGTTTGGGGGTGGGGGCTGCGGCTGGAAGGCCAAGTGCTGAAATGCCCCGAAGGAGGTTGTTCTCCCGGGATGTGCAGCCCAGCTTTGCAGGCTCACTAGGTGCAGAGAGGTGGGATGTGCTGCATGGCTGAGCCAAGCTGTGCTCATCTGCCCACAGCTCCAGGACCAGTCTCCTCTGCAGTTAGTCTGATACAGTCTTTGCATAAGTGACTCCTGCATGTTGAGCTCCTGGGGTGGGTCACCTTACCCATGCCCTCAGCTGGTGCGTGGTTCTCTTGGCTGGAGCATCATCACCCCGTGAAAAGACACTAACAAGACGTGAGTCATCTGTGGGGACACAGGTGGCAACTTTCCTTGGCACTGGTGGGTGCTTGTGCCCCTGGCCCCAACTCCACCCCTATTGGACCCCTCCCCAAATCCCCGGCCTGCCTCTTCCCTGAGCATGCCTCGTTCTTCCTCCTCCTCTCCTTCCCTCCCACAGCTTGCCCCGCAAAACAGCTATTTCGCAGCACAAGCACTGGGAGAGAGGAGAAGCAAGACTTGGCGACATGCTCAGGGGAGGAGGCAGAACAGAGGTGAGCTGGGGTGGGGGGCTGCTGGTGGGTGCATAGCACCTACCAATTTTCCCCAAGAGTCAGCACCTGTGAGTGAGGATGAAATCTCTTGTCTCAGGATTCCATACCACCATTCCTCCGCCAGCCTGTGTGACCAGGGTCCCAGTGTGGGCCAGCTGTGGTCACTCAATTAGGGCGAACTGTAAAGGATGGGGTGGACAAACCCCAGAGTTGGTGGATAATTCAATACTTAGATTCACCAAGTCAGCATAAAACGGCTTCTTTATTATCTCACTGGTTATTCAGAAGTCAATAACACCGTTCCCTTGAAATGATTAGCCTCTATCCAGCTACCCAAGTCAAAGATGATGATTTCTGAAAATCTTATTTCATCATATAAAAGAAAAGGTTCTACCACTCCCAAAGGACCAGACACATTACCTCCCGGGTTAATAAATATTCCATCTTATCTAAATACATGCATATAACCAATTCTTATTACTTAAACTAAAATTTATTAAAGAAAAGAGTATGGTTAAAAAATAATATACATACAGACATAAGTTTAACTCTTTGAGGTTCAGATGCATAGCAGAGATGGTAAACTTTGTAGTTGTAAAGAATTTTCAGAAATAGTTTATAGGTTATACACCAATGTCCAAATATCCTATTCAGGGCAGACCACTCAGCACTGACATCCCAAAGTAGTGGCTTAAGCTTCCCCTAATGAAACATCAAGCAGATCTGAGATGAACAGGATCAGGACCAAGGGTCTTCTTATATAGTGTTCTAGCATCCACTTGACAACACAGTCTTAGGTAAACAATAGGCCTTTGATGTAACCTTCTGTTTTCTAAACACCACCAGTAATTAGTTACACAAATTAACATAGGGCAATTTATTCATTAGTTTATCACAAACTTGAAAGAGACATATAGACAATGACATTATTTCACACCATTCACCTAAATGTTAATATTCTCTTTTGATCTCTGAATTAATCGTTCTAATGACAGAGAGGAATTGTCTGTTTACAGGGCTAGTGTCTAAGATACACACAATTAGTATCACTTCTAACAATATAGGTTTGCATTTCAAGGTTTGAGCCTATCTACCATGAATGGCCCTACTCACCATTCGCATACCCCTCTAACATGACTCTAAAGGTGGGCTTTGGGTCATTCAACCTGCAAGCTGTTTAACCTTTTCTGGCCATGTATTATACTTGGTATAAGATTTGTTGCAATTATATAACAGTGGTAGCAATAACGATTTGAATGATAATATTTTAATTAGATAACGTCACAGCCTGAAACAAACTGTGTACGACAGGCTAAAAGGCAGTACCCCCACCCCTAATCTCTGGAGCAATGGGCTGTGCCCACATCAGTCCCGCAGGACTGCACTGTATGGTGGGCCATGGCTGCCCCCGTGCATGTCCATCATCCAGCTGTTGAAGGGCTGGACTTGGCAAGTAATGCATAATGGGACTGAGTGGGTCAGCAGCCGAGGTGCAGCACCAGCTTAGTGCCTGCTGCTAGTACTGATGTGAAGAGAACAAATTGTTCTGCAATAGTCTCTGTCCCAGGAGCTCTGCTCTGAGCACGTCAGCCTGAACTCAGTGGTGGGCAACCCTGGGCTGAGCTAGTGCCCCAGTCACAAACAGGTGCGGCTGCAGCAAGCAGGGGTTATTGAACCAGGGCTCCCAGGAGAGGGAAAAATGTTTAAAGTGAATTAAAAATGGACCTGCAGCATAGCATTCCCCCTCGCTCTGGCTTTCCCTAAAAGCCAGGGCTAGGCAAACATCCACGAGGTGTGTGCTCCAAGGGAGTGGCTAATGGACTGCAGTGATGGGTGGGGTCACAGTTCACTGCATCTTTATCGATGGGGCCTTACAACAGCTCAACCGGGTGCCTCCCTGGCCTGCTGTCACATGGCCTCGAATAGGAGAGACTGGGGGTGGGGAGTCAGTGCATTGTCTGGTGCCATATTGGTTGTTACAATAGCCCCTGGAGGCCCGGTTGTGCTGGGTGCTGCACACACCCAGCGAGAACCCCTGGCCGGAAGGGGCCTCGTCTACACCCCTGCATCACACTTCTTTAACTCTCTGGTGCATTTCAAATAGTGCAGCTCCTAGTGTGTGCAGAGCTGTACTGGGGTTAGACTGGTGTGGCTAAGTCCTGCATGGGACAGGGATGAACTATTCTGCTACAAGGCGCCTTTTTATGCTGGTGTAACTGTGTCCACGCTAGGGCTTGTTCTGGGATCTGTGTAACAGGAACTCCAAGCTGAAATAGTTATACTGGCACAAAAGCCACATGTAGACCAGGCAGGCTGGAGGGAAACTGAGGCACGTAGGTTAAGTGACTGGCCAAGCAGATCAGTGGCTGAGCCAGTAATAGAACCCTGGGCTCCTGAGTCCTGGGCTAGTGCTCTATCCACTAGGTTACACTGCCTGCCTGTCAGGTGTCCTGGAATAGAGAGACTGGCCTGGGCCTGGAGGAGGGCAGTCTGTCCTCTTCCCCACTCCCATCACCTGGGATGGGCTAGAGGGCTGGAGTACTAGAGAGAGGAGAGGCAGCAGCTCTGCCCATCCTGGTGTCAGGCTTGGGCTGGTGCTGTTGAGGGGCCTTCATTGCCCTAATTGCTAGTGGCCGAAGGGATTCTTCCCCTTGGAGTAGGGGGGGTGCACTGAGCTCTCCCTGTCTTGCTACCAAGTGCCCAGGGAGGGGAGATGCTGGGAGCAGCGCTCATGCTGTGGCCAGCATAGGCACATAGTCTTCTCCCTGCCCCAGGGTGGGGTGTCTGGACGGGTAACAAGCAGGGGTGCCATCACAGGGAAGGGAATGGCTGGTGCCCTCTGTTGTGATGACTGCCCTGATTGTGAGTGCCGCTGTGAAAAGTGCACATAGGTTTCCTAAGGTGTCATTATAACTGAGGGTGACTAATGTTGATGGGGAAAGGTACAAAAGGGAGATGTACTGACTGAGTCAGTCCAAACAAAAAGGCCTGGTGAGAACTTGGGGACTGCGCTGGGATCAGACCTGATAAACAAGAGAAGCAGGGGTCAGAAATCAATGGACCTAAATTGGTGTGTCAAATATTAGGTGGACAAAACAATGTGGGGATGGGCTATTTCACCCAGCACTCCCCTCGTGGGGCCCTTACACTCAGAGACTCTGAGAGGAGAATGAGCAGAAGGGGAAAGCTGGTTCCCAGGCTGCTGGCTGACTGAAAAGGGAGAGAGAAGGAAGGAGTGAGCTTCACCATGATGGCTGCCATTCCCAGCCATTCCTGGGATCCCGGCCCTTCGTCATCCTGAGCCTGAAGGGGCCAGAGAGAGGGACCCAGATGACATGGCCACCTCCACCAGCCTCAGCTCAATCTGAAACAACACCTGGGAAGAGAGACTTCATCTCTCCTCCCTCCATGTCCTTTTCCATCTTTACCTTATTTCTTCTCTTTTCTATCCTCTTCCTTCCTTCTGTCTAATGAGAGTCTGGCTTAGCCAGCTAAGACTATGTATTTTGCCACACCTGCCTGCTGTGAGCCTGTGCCCAGAGAGACAGCTAAAAGCAGTGCCCTATACAGCCCAATGCTGGTACAAGTTTGCCAGGTCTGAGTGGCGGAGGAGTCCCTGTGCTGGGCCTGTGCTTTGCCAGCAGTGCGAATCAGCACCAGGGACAGTGTCTTCTTGGGATCAGACTTTACCAACAGCGGCAACTCCAGCCCATTTCAACTAACTGCTGCTCTCTTCCCCCAGCAGGACAGTTATTACCATCTTTGATACCATCCAGGAGGGTTTCTCTCTAAAGACTCTCTCCAGCTAAAGGGAAAAGGAACAAGAGATGTTATTAAAATAAAAGCCTCACTTAATACTCCCATTTCTAATGCCTTAACGGTTGCGCCTCCTTTTCTGTATCTTTAATCAAAGGTTAGAAGGATTTTTAAGGGAGCGTTTGATCTGGCATGAAGCAGGCAGAGGTCTCTGTACACCAAACCCTGAACCTTGTTTAACCCTGTTTAATGTTGGACAGTTTCAGTCATGTTAACAGCTATGACTCTTCGGGCCCACGTATTCCATCAGAATGAATAGAGCACTGCCCTCACCTGGTATCTCCTGACGTGGAATAGGTGAGGGGTAATAGATTGGGGCATATGTAGCCGTCTGCCCAGCTGTGCTGCAAGCTGGTAGGGCTGGGGAGGTGCCAGGGCTCTGGGCAGTGGGAAGGGTGGGGGCAGCGCTCTCTGTACGTGTGCTGGGGGTTTGGCCATGGCAGTCACCAATTCCATTGCAGAGACTGTAAATGGAAGCACTTTGGGTTTTAAATGGCCTGTCAGAAAGCATTTGGCGCAGGCAGGATGAGGCTGAGAAATGACAGCTCATTTCAGCTTAACAAAGAGCTGCAGCGGCTGACAAATACCGAGTGCAGAGAGCTGGCAGCTTTTCAGCTCAGCCCTTCACTGCTGCACCTCCCCACCCCAGACTGTTCACAGCGTGGCTGGGGGAAGAACACAGGAGAGGGAGACGGGGTCTGGCAGGGAGTCACCCCCCCCCAGTTCACATGCAGGGGAAATAGCTGGTGGAGGGTGCCTGGATTTAGGGGCTAGAGCCTGTTGTGAGCTGGCACGTGCCCAAGCAGGCCCAGAGGGAGGACAGGCCTCCAGCCGCCAGTCTCAGCTAAGAGGGTGGGAGGTACAGATGGCCACAAACCCCAGCAACTTAGTGATCAAGCTTAAAAGCTTGTGAGTGTTTGAGCAGGCAATGCGGGGGCTTGAGACACCTGTGGCACCCAGGACGGGGCAGTGTCACACTGACAGCCAGGGCAGGGGCTCTGGGGTATACGCTGAGTGCAGTGGGGTGGTGTCCCCAGCCATTCCAGCACAGCACAGTGTCTCAGAGCTGGGGCTGCATCCTGGGGCTCTGAGTGAACGGAGCTGGCTCTAAGCAAGGGGATGAGCTGTGCTGATCTATTTACTCCACTGCACCAGCCTCCCTTTCCCTAATGCAGGGAAGGGGATGGTGGCGAGCGGATTAGGCTCATGGTCATTCTACACTGCAGGGCTGGGAGTGCAGTAGCTAGCTCTAAACTCCAAGGGAGCTTACAATGAGCAAGGCTGGGATGGCCAGAGCTGTGAGCTCCTCCAATGCCAGCATTCCTGCAGCTTTCCCTAGACTGACTCCTAATGAGTGGGGCAGGAACTGCTCTGGCACAGAGCTCCACATCCAGCACGTCTCCATTATTCCCAGCAGTGTGACCTGGCCCCAGACACTGGGAACATATGACCCCCAAAGCTAGTGCTCTGGCACCGTTCCCTACAGTGACACCTGCTGGGAAAGGCTGGTGCTGCCACAGCTGCGAGCTACCGCACAAAGGGGTTGGTGCTGCAAGGGCTTCAGTGTTCCTGCACTTCTGGTGTATGAGTTCTAATCCTAGCAGCTGTGGAGGGCAGCCATGGATGCCCTTTGATTTCAACAGGAGTTAGGCACCTAAATTCCTTTGAGGGTCTGGGCCTAGGTTCATTATTGTAAAATTCTTCATTGTTACGCTCCGTGTCAGACAGGAGAAAATCTGCCACCTCCTTTGCCCCACCACCATTTCGGCCCTTTTCTTCTTCTCCTTCCCCAGCCTCTTTTCTCTGTCTCTCCTCATCTTCCTCATCTTTGTGTCACCTCCTCTTCCCTCTACCCTTCCTTCCCTGCAGCAATTTCATCCCCCTGAGCGGCAATACTATCCCTTCTCCAGTCCATCTGCTAAAATGATCAGCCATGGAACAGCTAAAGCGTCACTTTAGTTGCCATTCCAATGTGTTTAATAGAGGATAGGGGAGTTCACACTTCTCTGAGCCATTGGCTGAAGAATTGCATTGCATTGCTTTATCTTCTGTTTGCATTTGGAAGGCATGTTGGGAAATGGGAATAGATACCTGGGGACTGCATGGCCATGGGGTGCAGGGATACAGGTCTCAGCTGAGTAGCTCTCTGGGGTGTGTGTGTGTGTGTGTGTGTGTGTGTGTGTGTAAAAATGCAAAACAAGGTGGAATAGGTGTGGGGGGTGGGTGGAAAGACTGGGAGTGGAATGAAAGTGGATGTAGAATGGTTGCATGTGAAATGTAAATATTGAGTGCATGGCATGGCTGGGACTGGAGCAAACAGCCAAGAGTCTATGCCTATGTGTATACAGTGTATATATATACCCATTGGACTCTTGTTCACAGACATGCCTTCCACATAGGCCCCTGGCAGATAGGTCTTTCACACCTCCCATTCCCTAGATCTCCTCGTTTCATACAGACATCTTTTCTCTTCCTCCTCCCTCCCCCAGCCCGATCTTCTCCTCTTCAGTGTTCTTTAAGCACCATTGGGTTTTTCTTTCCCCATTCCCTGCCAAAAGGTTTATTTTCTGGTTCAGCTCTTTAAAAGAAGAAGCTGGATGCAGGGGCGGGGGTGGGATCTCACTCACCACTCTCTGGGTGCTTCACTTGTGCTTTTAATCCCTCTGCTGTCAAGCTCCATTAGGAGATTTGGGCATCATTCTGCTACTTCTGGGGCCTGGCCTCCCTCTAGCCCAGCCTGAAATGAGGGCAGCGCCTTGGCTGCAGGAGAGTGATGGATGGAGAGTGATGTCTTAAAGGGACAATGCCCTCCGCCTTTTGTCTTCCGCAGCTGCCAGCATTCTCCCTTGCACCCACTGGTGGGGTGTTTGGAAAGAGACGGTGGCTGCCTTGCTGTGTTGGCAATCATGCAGCACGTTGGCAGCGGATGCAGGTGACCTCATGGGGGGGGGGGCCTGGAGAGGTGAGGGGGAGAGGTTTGGTGGGTCATAGCTGCATTAGCATCACCTAGGGTTGCTGACTGGAAAAGGGAAAACGGGGGGAGTTGCCCACTACAAAGAGCCTCAAACCAAGGGCAAGGGATGATCAGCCCATCATGGACTTTGGGGCCTCTGATGCCTTGAGAAGAAGCAGGAGCCGGTCCCTCCTCCTGTCGCTGCCCTGTTCAACGGAGCAGCCTTCTCCCCTCACAGCAGCACAAACCCATTGTCAATACGAAAGCTGTGACTGTCAAAGGACTCCGAGGATTGGCCCCTCCGTTCCCATTAGTTTGAATGGCGATTAGCACCCAACTCTCATATGCAGCTTTGCAAATCTCAGCCTTCCGTCCTCTCTGGGCCAAGTTCCCACCTCCCCACCCATAACTCCTCCTCTGAGATCTGACCCCACGTTCAGACAGCAGCTTTTCACCACATAGCCACGTGTCCGACTGTGTGTGTGAGCCCACCTTTGCAATGCTACCTGCTTGTCTCAGTGCATCCTGGGAAAAATCTGTCCCAGAATGCCTCAGCAGGGGGAAAGTAGCAAGCAGACATGCACACAGGAGGGCACTGTGGGGTTCTCACTGGGTGTACATACCAGCCATGTTCTGAGCATTCAGGGCTCTGCTTAGCAGCTCCATTCAAAGTGCTGAGCCAGCTCCTCAGCTGCTCTGAGCCGTCCTCTTTCAAGTAATGTCAAAGGAGCTGTGCTCATTTATGCCAGCTGAGGAGTGTGTAAATGGTGACTTTAGCAGCATCTTCTCTCCCGCAGCTGGTGATCTTCATACTCGCACATAGAATAGATGAGAGAGCCACTGAGGAGCTACAGGTGACCTGCAACTGAATAAGGATGCAGATGCCATCAATATGATGAGCCAAAGTCCCCAGGTAACCTAGGTCACAGCTGCACATCCCAAGAGTACCCAGGTGGTTTCAAAATTCTTCATGTTTCCCTTCCGGTTCCTCTTGGTGAAGAGCAGCACCACTGCAGCTTGTCCTCTTCTGGGCCATGTGATGCTAAGTTGTCAGGCCCACCCCAGGCAAGGGTGTCTCTTCCTCCAACACTGCAAGGACGTGAGTCTCTTCTCACTCACCCCAGTGCAAGTCAAGTGTGAGAGGACAATTGAGTCCAGTTGTTTCCAGAAGTCAGAGGTTGGGGAGGAATCCTGGGCATGGAATGGCAAGTGGACACATGGAAGCTGGGTGGAAAGAGGATGCTAGTGGGAGCTGGAGCTGTTCGGGTTTGAATTCTGCTACTGACCAAAATATCAGCTGCTCAGACTGACATCCTCTTTCCACCCAGGTGCCGGAAACAGAGTCCTGAGCTTCTAAGCTCTTCTGGGCAGCACTGCCCTAATGCCTTGCCTGCACACTGGCCTTTGTATGCTTTCTGTGAATTGCACGATCCTTTGCTTGCTAGCACACAGCCCCCTCGAAGGGACTCTGTTCTGATCTCATGCACTGGTGATTCCAGGGTGGCTCTGGTGACATCCCTAGCACTGCTGCTAGTTCTCACAGGGTGCCACACCCCCTGGCTTGAAGTGGTTTCCATCATATACAGCGTTTACAGTCTGGTTCAATGGCTCTCAGCACCCCCACTGTACAAATTGTTCCAGCACCCCTGCTGTCCCCTTAAGTGAAGGGGGACACCTCCGCCCACTCCCCAGCACAGCTACATCCCAGGTTGAGCTGATTAAGAGGGTGGGGTGCCATTTAGGGCTAATGAATGAAAGGAAGACAGCTGTGATGGGGGGGTTGGTAGGCAGTCCCTGGGGGAAAGCTGAGGGCAGCAGGCCAGGGGTGGGGCTAGTCTGCTGAGGCAGAAAGCCTGGGCCAGGAGGCTGAAAAGGGCTGAGGGTGAGGAGAGAAGCCAAGCCAAGGGGCAGTCTGGTGATTTTCCCTATGCAGAGGCCAGGAAGAAGCCTGCAGAGGACTCTAGCTGGGGTGGCTGCTTTGGCTAGAAGAACAGGTGGGGAGCTGCTGAGTGTGGCAGAGCCCACCGGAGCTGGCATAGGAGGTGAGTTGTTGGACTGGGTGTGGGGGCACTTATCGGCTAGGTGCATTGTGCGGGGGATAAATGAGTGGTGTTTGGGGGGGCCTTCAAGGATTGTTGGCACTTATGTGGGATAATAAACCAGCCCAGGGTTAAGGTAACATCAGACCCATTGTGGTGGAGCCCTTAAGGTGAGGGGAAAAAGGAGGCAGTACCCTGGTGTTATTGTACCCAGCTGCACGGGGGAATCATGATGGGTGAATCTGGAAACTGGTCTAGGGTTGCAGAACGGTTTCTGTTCCAACTCCTTGGGCCAGATCCAGCTTGTGTCAGGCTGCTGGCAGACTCAAGCAGGTTTCATGATAGTGGTTATACTTGGATCATGTTTTCAAGCCTTTCTGTGCAACCAGGTGAGCTAGAAACTTAGTGTCAGTTAAAAACAATGTGATTCTGACATCACATAACTCCAGGAGTGAGACCTGGGCCTGTAACACTGCTGCTTTAATTTGCCTCTGGCTTGGTGACTCATGGGAACTTTCCTCCTCCCACCCTGCTCCTGGAATCCCCTTGGGGAATCTCTGGTCCAGTGGCTACCTTGAGGTTAAATCAAATGGCTGGGGCCTTTTGGCTACCTGAACACTGAGTATTTTGGAATAAAGCATAGGCCAGCTGCACATGCTGCCCTGCTCCCTGGCGAACGAAGCAGCGGTAAGGAGCTGGAAGGTGTGAGCCCCAGCCCTGGAGCTGGATGGGACTAAACTAGACACCGAACACTGGAGTTCCTGTTGGGGGATTGATGTCTGCACAAGCCCTGCAAAGCAGGTCTGAATGGGACCCCTACAGAAGGGGTTAATTCTCGCTGCTTCCCTCCTTGCATCTTGAGCTGTAACTTCTCCCCTTGTGCTTATATCTGTTTCGTCCTTTGCCCCTTTCCCCAGGAAGGCAAAAGGGCAGGGCTGAGCTGTTGTTCTGAGTTGCATTGTGCCCAGGCTCAGCTCCTGTGACTGCCCCTGTACATCCCAAGCTGTGGGTTGTGGGCTGTTACCAGCCACTGAAGCCATGTGAACCACAGGTCCCAGAGGGCATGTTTTCTCTACTTACTGAATTAAGCTGCTTTACCCACAGCTTTCCTGATGATGGAAGAGAATCTGCTGAGCCAAACCCAGCTGTGGCTTGGCAGGCAGAGCAAAGGAGGGAAAGGCCCTGGAGTAAAGTACTGAGTGGCGTCACTCTGGTGATACTCCCTCCTTGTCTAATCATGAAAGTCTCCCAGCCTTGTCTAGCTGTCTGGTCTGCGAGCCTGGTGTTGCCTAGACCCATGATCCCAGAGCTGTTCCTAACTTTTCTGGTCTGAGGGCTGGATTATGGGCTGTGACAAGAGTTCCCTTCCTAGGCTGTGCTGTGCCCAGCCATGCAATCTCCTGTATGGTGCCAAGGGCCAGTTCGGGAGGGAGGGGGCATAACAAAGGGAAAGGGAGTAATGTTCTCCCCTCTTTCTTGCTAGTCTAGCTTTCAACAGATCTAGGATCACCCTGGTTTCTCAGGCCCTGATCCTCAGCGGGTGTAACTTCACTGACCTTTGAAATCAATGGAGTGATGTTCATTTAAACCACCTGAGCATCTGACCATTAATTCCTGAGTTATCCTTCCTGCTGAGCTCACAGAGCACTGATTTCCCTTGGGCTCCAGAGGTGACTCCTGGCCTGAGTGGGGTGGGCTGAATTTGCCCAGCCATGGATTGTCACAAACTGCTTTACCAGCTGCCAGGTTTTCTCTTATGGTAGTTAGCTAAGTGGATATCCATATGAACAGCTGGCCATCCTGGGTCAGACCAAAGGTCCATGTAGCCCAGTGTCCTGTCTTCCAACAGTGGCCAATGCCAGGTGCCCCAGAGGGAATGAACAGAACAGGTAATCACCAAGTGATCCACCCCTTCTCGCCCATTCCCAGCTTCTGGCAAACAAGGGCTAGGGACCCCATCCCTGCCCTTCCTGGCTAATGGACATTGATCAACCTCTCCTCTATGAATTTATCTAGTTCTATCTAGGCTGCTGAAGTAACCAGCTCCATTTAATAAAGCTCCTCTCTGGGGGGCCTGTAATGTCTCCATGAGGCCTTTTCCTTAGGTAGATTCCTAGGTAAGTCCTGGGTGGTGATTGTAAAAAATCCCAGCTTTGCCCCAAATGTCTGAGTGCCCTCTCTGGGTGGGCATGGGGCTGGGCAGGGGAACAGGCGTTGGGAGATAGTGATGGGTGGCAAAACAGTGAGGGGGTTGAGGGCATCATCCATGTGCCAAGTTACTGGGGGCCAAATGGTGTGGCCAGAGAGCCAGGGGAATAAGTAAAGCTAGGAAGGGGCTAGAGAGAAGGAAATTAATAAGTGGGATGCTCTGGTGGGTGAGGGTGAGCTGGAGAAAGTTTCTGACTCCTCAGTCTAGGGGCATGACTCGGCATCTCCCATTACTGCTTGTGCAGTGCTGCATTCGAGCTCCTCCTGCCATCACTCAGGCAAGCTGCTCCCACCACAGAGCCTCATGCTGCTAAGATCTGGAGAAAGCCTCTTGGCTCATCAAATATTGAGACTTGTGCTCATTGGAGGGAGGGAAAAAAATCGACCTCATACTGCTTCTACCTGCTGTATTGATTGTCGGCTCCTCCCTGCACAGGGCTGTTCTGGCAGGCTAGGAGCAGCCAGAACTAGGCCAAGCTAATGATGGGGGGTGAGTCTGCAGACCCCTCCTTGAGGTGGAGGGGGGAGGGGAGCTAGGATTCCGCCTGTCTCATTTGAACATGCAGTCTGTGTAAGGGTCTGTTTGAAGCCCTTTCTAATGCTGGTGTTCTACCTGGCTACAGATAGAAAGGTGAGGTGGTGGTGTGTGTGTGTGTGGGGGGGGGGGGGTTCAAAGTGGCCTAACGAATCTGGACATCCAACTCCCATTCGTCCTAATAGGGCACCTTTGACAATCTTGCCCTAAGTGTTTGCTGTATTTTCCCCTCTACTCTTGATTTTATGAAGCGAGTTTGCTGCTGGTGAAAAGCGCAGGCTGGGGCAGCAAGATCCTTTCTCTACAGCACAGGCAGTGGCAATGCCGGCGCATTTCCCTCCCTCCCCCTCCCCCACGCCAAGCCCTGTCTCTGTATCACTGCTCAGCCTGGCCTCTAGCCCTGAAAGGGAATTTCAGTCTCCAAGGGCCATGCAGAATGCAGACATTGGTTCCTTGGTGGAGATTGCTGGTGAGGGTGGTGGGTTAGCGCAAGGTGCATTTTGGGAACATGGACACCTCTTCACCAGCCACTGGCCCGAGCCCCACCACACTCACTACACATGCACTCACCCGCCACGCTACCGCAGCAAGATCAACAGAGGTGCTCCCGCTGCGGCTTCCGTGTGCCAGCAGCCCTCTCCTGCTTATAGGCTATCCTCTGTGAGGGTTCTCTGACTAGTAATAGGCCACCTCCCTTGTTCTACCACAGCCTGGATTTGTTAACCTGCTAGGCGGGCTGCAAGCTTTTGTTTCTCACAGGCAACCTGGAGGAACTCTGAGTGGTGAAGCATGGGATGTGCGCTTCTATACACCGTGTGTGCCTGCATATATTCACCCATGCAGTCATCTCAGGGTGATGTGAAAGGCAGAGGCTGTTTTGCCACAGTGCACAACAGTTCGCTTGGGGAAGTGAAAAACTCCCCTCAAAACTAACTGCAGAGGGACCTTTTAGGGAAACTATCACAGGGAAAGGAAGAAGGAATTGAGTAGAGCTGGGCAGAATCAGGAGCACTAGGAATTGCGTGTAAACTAGGATAGAGCCAGTGAAGTAAATGGACCAGCTGAGGAGTCAGGCCATCAAATTCAAGGGGCTGCTCACATGGGTAACGTTAAGGACCAGGCATAAGTGTGCAACCTGAAGTCCTAACCCTGCAAAGGCTTAAGTGCTCACAAGTCGGGAGATGCAGGTGCCCAATGGAACTTGGCACCTTCATTTTGCATTACATGTTCTCATTGCTGGTAAAGAAGCCAGGTACCCAGCATAACCAGCAGGGGCCCAGATCCTCAATCTGGGCCTGAGTCCTTCCTAAGTGTCACTTCTTGGCTCAAAGGCTCGCAGGTATTTAGGCTCCTTGGTTTCACTGAAATCAAAATATCTTTGAGGATCTGGCCCTTGCAGCCCCTCATGGAGGGGGGAAAAAAAAATCTATGGTACATATTTGAAATGCAATTTTGAAAGGCCCAGACAAATCGAAGCTAGTTTTCTCTGACACCTCAATGACCCTTCTTAAGAGGTAGGGGTGTGTGTGTGTGGTTCCCCCCGCCCCCCAAGCCAAATTCCAGCTTGAAACTCCTAGCTCTGTATCTGGTAAACGCATTCAAGCAAAGGTTCATGGCTGTCATGGTTTCACATACAGACCGTGCCCCTAATCCAGCAAGATACTTAAGCATGTGCCTTGAAATCAGTGAGAGACATGCTTAAAGCTAGGCATGTGCTTAAGTGCCTTGCTGAATTGGGGTTGGTGTGAACCATTTTCAACCTAAGAGGAGTTCACAAGCTGCTCTCATGATTATTTGCTCTTCTGTATTTGTGGGCTCTGGTTAATCACATGGTGGTGGTTGTGCTTCCTGATTTGGGTGAATGAATCTCATTGGGCTGAGTCCTTACTAATTGCTGTCCTGTGGTTCACACAACCTTCATGGCATGTGTGAGTGGCTATTTGGACAACTAACCTCTAGTCCCCAAATTAGGTGTGTGGACAACAGCCCAGTCCCTTGACCCTTCACAAGTAGTGAATCAAAAGCTGTGTGAGTGTTATCAAGTCAGTTGCAATTCAGGTCAATGCTCACATGGTTTTTGCTAGTATCATCTAGCTCTGTTCCTCTGCACCCTCTGATGGGGGTGATCCACATCACAGGGGCATTGTATGAATGAGTTGGAAATTGCTTGGTGGTGAATGGCACTGTTGAGTCTGAACTCTTTATGAACTGAAACTTAACTCAGACTACATGTCTCTGTCTGAAACTTTTAATCAAAGCTCTGACCTGCGAACTACTCATGACACCCACCCTCCCAATAAGTAGCCATCTCCTTTGTCTTCTCTAATTTACATTTTAACCTGTTTTATCCTGTAGAATCTTGATTGATTATGCATGACCATTATGATCTGTTAATCACTTTGTTTACTTCTGTGTATAAATATTGATGCTCACCCCTAATAAACTTGCCACACTTACTCCGAAGCTTTGCTCTTAAGCTAAGGATGGTGTGAGCCCGTTGATCAACGAATTGTTGTCTGGTCTCTGACAGATCTCTGAGCCCTATACCAACTCCGCACAAACTCGGGTGCTGGAGAGGTGAGTGAGGACTTGCTTTTTACCTAACAGCACCACTCCAGCCTCCGCTATTATTCCCTTGATAATATAACCAGTGAAAGGTAATAATAGGTTAACACAGTATTGTTCCCTCACCTCCAACAGTCCCCTGGCATCTGCTAAGCCTTTCAGCCCAGTCTGGCTTAAGGGGGAATCTTCATAGCATCTCTAGATCTAAAATACTTGAGGGCTAACATCACCTGACATTACGGACAATGACATAACTCACTTGTGACACCACCACTTAAGCATTATCCCTCCTCTCCTCCCTCCCTGAGAGAAATGCCACAGCAGAGCTCTGCCTGGCTGATCTCCCTCCTGCACAGGTTGCTGTAACTCTGTGCATATCCAGGCACGCGTGCCCCCATTGGAGCTCAGATAAGTGCTAGTGTGGCGCTAACAAACACATCCTAGGAAGAAGCTCTTAGGCAATTGGATGTGACAGAATAATTCTTTCTTCGGGAAGCAGTAAACAAGGCTCAGCTGGGGCCTCTATCTTGCCAGCTCTTGCAGGAGAAGCCTGTCTCCATCTATCACAAACCGCTCCCCTCCAGCACTAAATCACATGTGTATTTAGCTCTCTATATAATGCACTTTGTGCATAAAGTATTGTTTGTATTGTTGCCCTGGCTGTTCTAGCCAAGGCCAGCTCCAGGCACCAGCCCAGCAAGCAGGTGCTTAGGGTGGCACATCCAGCTCTTCGGCGGCAGGTCCCTCACTCCCTCTCAGAGCAAAGCACCAGCCATCGAATTGCTGCCAAAGACTGAAGCGGCGGCAGTAGAGCTGATCACGAGCGCCTGTTTGGTTGGTTGGGGCAGCAAAAACCCTGGAGCCGGCCCTGGTTCTAGCTCAGACTTTGGGCAGGGCAGAGTGGTGGGATGGGGCAAAGGGCCCAGCAACAGCCCTGCAGGTAGCCTGGGGGGGGGGGGGGGAATCATTGTATTGTCCTCCTTTAGAGGGAGAGAGGTTTACTTTGGGACACTAGAAAATAGACATGGGAACCTTTCTACAGCCATCCACTTCTTTAGCATCTCGCAATAAACCTGACTCCTGCTGGACTCTGTGTGAGAGAGAGAATTTGGAGCTTGTGCAAGAAAGGGCCTAACCCCACCACCAAGCACCATGTGCCTGTCTAGTACAAATGGGTGCTTGGCCACCTGCCCTTCTTCCCCAGAGCTCCCCCAGGGCATTAGGGGGCTCACGCATGGTCACGAGGGGTTGCCATATGCAGTGCGCTATGTGGCTATTGTATAGGGAATGGAGCTGTATAGCCATTTGGGTCAGTCATTTTAAAGATCTCACATACCTGCAAAGGGGTTAATCTCTCCTGCTCCTAATCATAATTCTAACTGCTCATAACTATTCTGCTGCTGGAGCCCTGGAAGCAGCAAAGCACTTAAGCTCAAGCCCCCTCAACTTCACTGAGATGGCCCATATGCTTACTGAATCTGGGCCAAAGTGCTCCCCTTCTGCTCTTGTTCCAGATGCTGGAGATCTTGCGATGGGGCAAACATGCACAAGGGAGCAGGACTGGTGCAGGCCACCAGCAGCAGGAGCAGAGTCAGGTGCTGAGACTGCCTGGAGAATGGGTGAGGTGCCTGTATGTAGGGTTGGGAGTGGCTGGAAATTGAGTGCTTTGGCTACAACTTGCTGTAGTTGTAGAGTATTAAGTATATCAAGTGTTATTACCATCGACATTTATTTGCGACTGGATCTGGTGGCGCCTGTCTGGGAAACAAAGCCGCCCCTCAGTACTTGGTGTGATGTTTGCATGTTAATGAAGGCAGTAAAGGAGCGAACAGAGCTATTTGCATTCCTCCTGCTTTCTGGCTCCGGATCCAATTGTTGCTGCTTCTTGTTAACCCAAGAATCATGCTGCCTCTTCCCGTGGGTGTCCTCCCAGATTTGAATTTTAACTCTTTCCAGTCTGCAGGCCAGATCCTCTGCTGCTGTAAATCAGCACAGCTCAATGGCAGTGGAACTCCACTGATTGATACCCACTGAGGATCCAGCCCTGTGTTTGAAGTATTGCAATGCTTTCCTTCCCCAGCAATGGCTTCTCCATGGGCCTGTTTCGCAGAACAATAGGGATGCTTGTTGCATATGTTTCTTGCATATGCTTTCCTTCCCCAGCAATGGCTTCTCCATGGGCCTGTTTCGCAGAACAATAGGGATGCTTGTTGCATATGTTTCTTGCATGAACAGTTGGGCTCAATTTTTTGCTTGCACAAGCTTCTGGAAAGGAGAATCACTTATGTGCATGATGGCTGATCCACATCCGATGAGAGCCTTCTGCAGAAGGGAAAACTGTGCATTAACTCTGAGTTGCCTTTAGCAAAGAGCTAGGAAGGTTTGGGGAGATCCCGGACTGCAGTGGCAGTGATGAGAGAAGTGACAAGGGTAATGATGAGCACATGAACAAATAAGGGCAGTGTATGGAAGAAAGGACTCATTTCATTCCTTAGGGGTAAGGTAATGAGTAAGGGGCAGATCCTGCCCTTAACTCTCACATGGCTCTTCCCACTAGGGAACAGGATTAGTTTGCATACATGCAATTGAGGGCAGGTTGACCCAGTAACTTCATTAAATGTTAGAGCCTTTGATGCATGTGCATGTCTTCCAATGAACTCACCTCAAGGCTTCTCTATAGATTACAAGGCCAGAAGGGACCACTGTGATCACACTCCCAAAGCAGTGCAAAGTGACCTCAGGGTATTTCTACAGTACAGAGACTGTACCAGCGTAGCTATGGTGCCATAGCTGTGCCAACATAATCCCATAGTGTAAACACAGCCTATGCAAAGGGAAGGGGGTTTTCCATTGTTGTAGGAACACCACCTCCCCAAGCAGTGGTAGCTAGGCCCACAGAAGTGTTCTTCCTTCGACCTAGCTGCATCTACACCAGGGGCTAGGTTGGCATTGCTATGTCGCTCAGGGTGTGGATTTGTCATACCCCTGAGTGCTGTAGCTATGTCTACCTCTATTTTAAGTGTAGACCTGGCCTCAGTGTAAACAGCTCTCAATATATGCTTAAGTGCTTTACCTCAGGACCCAATCCTGCAGTTGGATCTACAGGTGTAGATTCTTATACCCATGTGAAGTCCTATTGAAGTTCTATAGGTCCAAGGATCTCTGCTAGCTTGTGTGTGTGAGAGAATATAAAGGAACACTGAGCGCTCTCTCTTGTTGTCTCTCCTGTATCAGGTAGTCCTAGATCATCTCAGTGTTACAGTATAATAATGCACCTCTGCTGTTTCTTGGTATAAGATGTTTCTTAATTTAGATCTGTGGTTCCACACAAACCTTGTGTGCTCTCATTTTCCTTAGATTCAACAAGTTGCACCATCTGTATTCAGCAAAGCATTTCAATAGGACTTAACTATTCTTAAGCACTCTGCAGAACCTGGGCTTAAATGAGGATTTGCTAGGAGATATTTTTCAGATAGGGAGTGCAGCTGCTGAATGACTAACCACAGGAACAATTGTCTAGCAGTGAAGCTCCCAAATTTAACTTTTCTTTACAAAAGATTTTACAAAACCAGAGGTTAATAGAAATATTTTTAACTATTTGATGAAACTAGTGTTTGTGGTGGGTTTTTGTTTTAAATTTAATCCTTCCTTTTCAGTGCTGAAAATGCAGGACTGAGCCCATGATGCTTGTATGTGGAATGAGAAGCAAATGGGAACTGCTTGTGTGCTTACTACATACCTTGCTGAAACAGGGCTAGTGCTCAGCCTGGGACACAGGGAGACCCCATAAAGGAAGAGAACCAGGAAGTGAAAATGACTAAACACTAAACTGACTAATGACCAGTCTAGTACTGTGTCAATATTGAAGCTGAATGAATTTCAGAAAGTTAACAAAGCATTAATACTGGCAAGTCAATTTGATCTTTAAAACTGTTTCAATAACTGATGATGATATTATTAGTACTGAGTAAGAAGACTTGAATAAAAAGTTGTCTTGGGAGGGTCCCTTTAAAAGGAGACAGTAGCACTGATATAACCCAGGATATTAATTTACTTTTACAAAAAATACTTTGGGTCAGGTTTTTTGTCACTTGGTGCTACCGTTAGCAGTATGGCCACACATTCAAAAATTGAGTTTTTTTTTTAAATGAATTTTGATTTCTTTGTCCTCTTAGATTGGAGTGCAAATCAGGTTTTCAAGTGGAGGGCTAGAAATTTACTTTGTAAAAATAAAAACTGGGCTTCTCAGGTAACGACCTGACTCCAGCAGTTGGAGCTCTTGAAAAAATGCCAGATATCACAAGACTCATGATAAAATCACAGGAGTGGAGAACTGACATCCCATATTACAAAGTGAGTGTAGAATGAGACTATTCTAATTTAGCAGCATCCGCCACCCTATCTGCACTCATTTTGCACTGGTATTATTAGCTGCATGAAGTGCAGGGAAATCCAGACCCTATGTCCTGAGAGAAAGAAACCATCTCCTAGATTATTTCCCCCCCCCCGCCCCCACCGCCTGACAAGAGAGGAGATCATGTCCAATGTTGTTGCTAGCCATTTTAAAAACTGTGCAGAAGAGGAGGGTGGAGAATGCTAACTGCAAGGAAGTGTCCTGCTGGAATTGTTAAACATGCTGGGTAAGAACAGCTGGAGGTGGAAGGCAGATTTAGGCAACAGCCTGGGTATTAAAAGTAGGTGAAGGTTGTAGCAGTTGCTTATTAATTATGACTTGGGTAACATTACATTAAGGGAAAATATCTGAAATCTTACTTTTACTTAAAAAAAAAAAAAGTGCTGGATGTGATATGCTGTGGGAGTTCCTACCTGGCTCTACCCAGAATCTGCCCTCCTAGGTTCTGATTCTACACCTTATGCACTCATTTCCACTGGAGAGAAGTGGGTGTCATAGGTACACATGTCCTTCTTCTCATCTGGCAGTGACAGATCTGGTGACCTGCTTCAACTAATCCCTGTGCCATTTGGTGCAGCTGCACTGAACACAATGAATGGCAGCTGGAGTGCATGCAGAGAAATACTGGGATTCAAATCTGCAGTACATGACACAAACTGTGGCATGTTCTGTTTGCTCTTCCTCCTGGCTAGTTAATATGATGCATGTGCACACACACACACCTGCCCCTTGCTGACCTATTCCCAGTGGTCATTAGTGGCTCCAGGGGGCAGAGTTAAGGTTGTATTGCAGAGTGGCCTGTAACTTAACTCTGTATTTGCTGGCTTTCAGTAGCTTAAATTTAGCTACTCTCCATATTTTGGAAGGACACAAAGCTGCACCAGGCCCCCTTTACTGAGTGTTAATGCAGTTCTTGGGCAATTAATTTAGCCCAAAGTTACACCCTTCCTGGGCTTTGGCTTTATTGGTGGTAGCAACAATGACACATAAACCTCACTCTGAAGTGTTCCTGGAGCTTCCATGCAAAGATCTCCACTCCCATCCCACTTACCTCTCAAACATCCAGGGTGAAGCTAACGAACCACAGCTGTCAGTGTGTCGGCAGGAATCAATCATGCCCTGCAGGATTTCAGTACTTGCTAAGAGGGTGGGCCAACAGAAGAGCCCTGTTACTCTGACACAGGGAGCATAGCCTTCAGGCACCCAGGGAATAAGAAATCTCTTAGCATATGCAACTATTCCACCTGAGCTGGGGTCTTCTGAGATTTCACAAGCAACATCAGAATTGGGGTCAGGCCTAGGCAGTAGTTGGATGGGAGACCAGCTCAGGAAGGTGCTTGTTTAGTAGGGGGATTTCTTCTTTCAACCTGTCCCCTAGCATGCCATGAGAACTATGCTTGTTATCGCTGAAGAGATCTTGAGTGAGGTCCAGCCCTCTTGGGATCCCCATGGCTCTTTTCCCCAAGAACCTGGGTGGTATCCTTCCATTCTGCTTGTCTCCATTCCTCCTGCATTTTCAAATGGCTACAATAGTGTTCTTCACATCCTTTTCAGAGCTTCATAGGGAAAGGCTTTCTCAGGCCGCTGATCATTCTCTGTGGAGCTGAGGTTGGAGTTGACCTCCATTGGCAATACAGAAACAAAGCTAATGGGACATGTCTCTCTATTATGATCCACAGGTGTATTCTGCACATCCATTTTCCTTGCTTGAATCCTTAGTGAATTTACTAGCCCTCGGTGCACAGGATTTCATCAAATGGATTGGCCTATTAAATGGGAGTAATTCCTTCACCTGTGTGTGTAATGTTTTTTTAGGTGCTTGTATACCACACTGAGGAGGAAGTAGGTACATTTGTATTTTATTTCCCTTGTCCTTTTACTAGCTCTCATTCAAATGAAGATTTATTCCTTTCCCACTCACCTGTGCCTTCTGATTGTGTTGGGCAGTCATAATGCTGAATCTGTGACATCACCATCAATATTTTGGCAACAGAATTGGAGGGCCAGAAATGAAATAACTTCCTGTCTGGATACAAAAGAAGGCCAGTATCACTATTGTCATTTTAGAGGTGGGGAAACTGAGACACAGAAAGGTGACATGACTTGGTCTAGGTCATGCAGCAGCTCAGTAGCACAGTTGGGAACAGAATGCTGGTTTCCCAATCCAGTGACTATTGACTAGACTAGACTGCCCCCTATTGGGCTATTGAGTCCAGAATGTTACCTCTGGCAGCATTCAAAATCAGAGGAAAGTAAAAAACATTCCTACTGCACTGAGGTAATTGTACAATACCATACATGGGTGGAAAAGCTCCTTCCTGATCACTACAATGGTTGGCTTATGGCCTGAAGCATGAGGTCTGATTCTCTTTATCTTACCTACAAAATAAAAAAAAAGGGAGGTGTGTAGCTGCTTGTAACTTCAATGCTGCCCTATCCTTCAGAACACTGTGCGGCTAACACTTAGTTCCAGGAACACCTGTTTGGGGGTGGGAGAGAACAGTTATATAGGAGAGGGCCAGAGCTACTAAGAACAGAAATAGCGTCTTGTAACAAGCCCTCTTGTGCAGGACTATAGTGTGCCAAAGAGAGGCTCTATTCTGCACAGGGTAATAGACAAGGGGGTAATCTTATCTGAAAAAATCCTGTGGCTGGCTTTCATATGCTAATCCTGCCTAGACCAACTCCCCGAGTCCAGCCTTTGGCATCTGTTTTCCTTTCTGGCCCTTTTGAAGCACTGCTCTGGCTTCTGTGTTGGCAGCCAGAAGGAGTACATTACCTGGGACGCTTGGCACTGGATCAAAGCAGCTCACAGGCCTAGCAAAGCAAGGCGGGATAAGCAGCTGCAGCAGCTTGATTTCAGAAACCGCCTGCTCCTGTAACAAGAAAAGATCGGTGTAGTTTGGTCAAGGTAAAAGGTCAAAGATTCCATTAGCGACTGCACAAACCGGGAGTTCCCCGGGGGGGCTGGTGGCAGCAGTGGGAAATTCAGAGAAGAGGTGTGCGGGGAAAACAGATGCCGGAGGAGGAAGGGCGGCTTGGGATTCCAGCACCCTGGACGGGTCCCGGCGGGGCAGGGCTGGGCTGGGGCTGGGCACAATGGCAGGCGCCCTGCAAGGCTGGCGCGCTAGGCTGAGTACCAGGCCGGGATTAACCTGTTGGTCTAAAGTCAGCGCCAGCTCCCTGCCCGCTCTGAAGCTGCCGGACGCTCGGCGGGGCTCTCCCGGGAGCTGCTGGTTTCGATCCGGGGGCGTCCCTGACTCCTCCGGGCAGCGCTCGGCTCGCTCGTTCCAGGCGGGATAGTGCCGCGTGCGGGTGCCCCGGGCTCCAGCCTGGCGCCGGCCCCGGCAGAGGGACTTCGAAGCTGCCCTGGGGCAAGTCACAGCCCCGCTCTGGGCTCCTGCTTGTCCTGTAGCCGCCGCCGCCTCCCAGGCGGGCCGCCCTCCTCCCTCGGTTGTACGGCTCGGCGCGGGCGGGGGAGCCAGCCCTGGCCATTGCACTTGCTCGCCGCTTTGCAGCCTCGGTGGCTCTCCCCGAGCGAGCTCGGAGCGGGATTTCTGGTGCCATTGTCTCGTCCCGCCGCTACCCCCTTGTAGAGGGGCGGGGGCCAGGCGCTGCAGCAGGGCGCCCCCTGCAGCCAAGGGGCGATCAACGCAGCCATGAAATATACACGAGGCTCGGAGAGCTGAAGGCGCTTCCATCACCTCCTACCTCCGCAGCAGCTCAGCCCCCTGCCCTCGCAGCCTGTCCTGCTGTGCGTCGCGGGGAGGCGAGCGGCCGGAGCAGACGCTTCCAAGGTAAGCTGCTTTCCACACCATGCCTGGGGCCGGGCTCTCTGTCCGGGGGGAGGCTGTGTGACTGCAGAGGAGAGATCGGGAGAGCCCGGTGCAAAAGGGGAGCTGTGTCCAGAAGGCAGCGAGACATTTCCCTCTGCAAACTTCTCGGCGTGGTCTCCCCCTCTTGCATGGACCCCCCGGGGAAAGTACTTGGCTGTTATGCTGGGGATGGAGCCAGCCCTGCCAGGCGCCCCGGCTAGGAAATTTAAGTGAATTCTCTTGCTCACCCCCGCCTCACAGAAAAGGGAAGAAAGACCAGGAGGGTGCGTAGAAAAGGAAGAAAAGTCAGATCTGGCCATCGGTGAATGGTGCAGCACTCGCGTGGCTGGGGAATGCTCGGAGAGCAGCAGAGCCAGAGCAGCGGGATGCGCTCTTGACATTGGGCTGTTTCCGAGCTAGATTTCCTTTCGTCCGCTCCAGAGCTCTGCTTTGGGAGAGCCCCACTGAAGTATGGGAGGGCTGTCGGCAGGCTGCCGCTCCTTGCAAGAGCCCAAGCTGTCCTGCTGGACTTTCCGATTTCTTGGCTAACTTGTGTGTGTGTGTTTGTGTTTTTAAAGCAGTAACACCCTCTCCTTGAGGAGTCCTAGCAGGCGGAGTGGGGAAGGATTTAGCAAGCCCATCTCTGTGCCAGGCCAGGATTGTCCCCTGCAGCACTTCCCAGCGCTTTACCTAGGCTAAGTTTGAAAAGTCCCAGGTGATGAAGCTTCCACCAGCCCCATTATGCAGTTGTGCTGGATATCAGGGATATGGTAGCTCAGTAGAGCCCCAACCTTGCTCTCCTATACTGCCTCATCCGCCTGATTTGCTGAAATGAAGGAAATCACATCCCTTTGTTTGTTCCCAGGGATCTCTGTAGCTGGATCTCTCGCTGTAGCCCAGAATTAGGAAGGAGTGCTGGGTGTAGCCTGAACATTACTGCCTGCACCGTGTGGGTGACCGCTTCACCATTGCTTCACCATCTAAACTCATCCTGAGGGCTGAATTTCTGTCCCCTCAAAGAGTTTCTCTCTGTTGTTGATTCTGTCTGTATGTTGTAGAGACTTTCAGATATCCTGTGGAATAGTCCATTGGTACACCCAGAGTTATCTTACTGTCCTCCGCCTCTTCCCTGAATGGTCTGCCCTAAGAAGCTTAGTTTTTAAAGGTCATGCTGTTTATGACTTGTCAATATTTGGGCTGTTCCTGAGCCTGGTTTTTAGTTAATTAGCGTTAATAGAGTTTCAGAAGGGTCAGGAGATGTGCTAAGCTGGGCAGATTTGCTAGTGATCTAGGAAGTGTAATAGGCTCATTAGATGGGTAAGAAGGGTTTTCACTTGTTGATAAACCAGAGATTGTGATAATGGGAGATTAGCATTTGCCACTAGTGGCAATTAATTAATGAGACAACAGGCTTGAGTCTCCTCATGACAGGGATTTTTACAGTGGTGAGGCTTCAGTGGGGTTACTCCTGGTGCAGCGAGAGCAGGATCAGGCTATAGTGATGGACACAGTGCTGATGAAGGGCTGTGAGTGGACAACTCAGAGCCCTTGTTAAACTGCAGTGTGGGTTACTGATATTCCATGCAGTGGGTTCTGCAATGTGGTGTCCTCATTGGCTTTAGCAGCCACACCACTCCCCACTCAGCTCCAAGTAGAAGGCCTACTCCAAAAGTAGTCCAGCAAGGCCCTTGCCCTGATGAAAAACAAACCTTCCCTCATCGTTTTGTCTCCTAAAGGTTTGGGGTATGAACAAAAGTCTAGTAGAGGCTGAGACCTGAAAAACTCTTCGTTTCTTTGAAAGATCAGATTTATGTTTGTGTTGCTCTGAACAGAGGTGGATTTGACCAGGGAAGAAGGGGAATCCAAGTGTATAAGGCTATTGAATGAGTTGACAGAAGTTTATCATAGACAAAGATCAGATTAATGGATTCTAAGGCCAGGAGGGACAATTGTGCGTAACACAAGCCACAAGATTTCCCTGAATGAATGCCTGATGATCCTAGCTAGACTTAGGTCTTTCCTCCATGTGGAATTTCTTTCAGGCACCTGGCTGCTCAATTCTGGTCACAAAACACCCTGGATATAAGGCTGGGTAGGGGTGTCATGGCCTGGTTACCAACCCTCTCCTTGACAGGGGAAAGAGCTATAAATATCAACACAGTAAAAATGTTGCTTGTGGTCTGAGCAAGATCAGTTAATTTAACAATAGACATAAACAGAACCACCCCGGCCCATTGCTGTATCTGTCCTGTGGATAAATCCAGGATGCTAGTCACCAGGGCTGCCAGTCACCTCCACTAAAGGAAGGTAGATAAGCTTAGACAGACAACAATAGGCACACAATCTTGTCTGTCCTCCCCCACCTCCCCTCCCCCCCCATCTAATTTCCTTTCCTGCACATCTGCTATGAGAGCAGAAATTGAGATCCTGGCTGAGCTGCTCGCAGTTTGAAGTGCTGACCTTTCACATGGATGTTTTGCTACTGAGATGAAATATTTAGCGTGGCTCCGTTACTGCCTTTTTCTTGAAAGTGTGTTTCACGCTTCATCTGCTGGAAATGTTAAGAGATTTCATGCCACATTTTTCATTCCACAAAGCCAAAATCTATAAGGCATATGGGTGGTGTGTCTCTGGGTGGTTTTACTGCAAACCTCATTCTCCTAGCATAAATGTATATCTCTTGGGTGTCTTCCATGCACAGTCCTGCATCAGAGACCCACCTTTCATTCACTCATTAAGTGGGATTAGTACCCTGTCCATGGCTTGCACAGAGCCAGATTGTGTCCCCTTTACTCATGTTGATGAGCATAAGTAAGGGTTAAAGCCCAAATCCATTGTTTTATTTGGAGTTATACCCCATGTATCCCAGCATAAATGATCTCAGAATCAAGCCTCATGGAGTTCCAACAGTGCAACGCTGATAGCAGTAAAAGGAGAATTGATCTCAAGAGGGTTTTTGTTGCAATGGAGACAGTTGGGGGGTATGCTGTGCAAGCATTAACCCACAGCAAGGTGCAGTTCTGTTCACAAGGTCAAAGGTCAGATGTACGACATGACATAATATCTGGCCACCCTGGGATATGTTATCACACTTTAAAATGTAGGAGGATCCACTGCAGAATGAGTAAAGGCTGTCAGCTGGGAAACCAGGCCTCACATCTGAGGACCCGATTCCCCTCTCGTTTATACCAGTTGAAAGCAGCAATAGCTCCACTGGAATTGAGGGCGTTATGCCTGTGTTAAAGTCGTGCGAGAGTTCCAAGGGGCAGTAGGGATGGGATGCAAAGGGAGTGGTCTGCATAAGTTAACAGTGACCTATCTGGGGAGTAAATAAGGGAGGAGTCCTTGGCATGAAAGGTGGCTGTAAGGTGATGTGACTAAGGCAGAAGATAGGGATACCAAGCAAAACAAATGCTTTTGTCTTTTTGTAGGGAATAGTGTGATGTTATTTTAAGAGCTACAGGAACTGAACTCAGACATATGAATAAGGCTTTTAACACAGTCCCATATGACATTTTCATAAACAAACTAGGGAAATGTGGTTTAGGTGAAATTACTATAAGGTGGGTGCACAACTGCTTGAAAGACCATACTGAAAGAGTCGTTATCAAAGGTTCGTTGTCCACCTGGGAGGATATATATCTAGTGGGGCCCCGCAGCGTCAGTCCTGGGTCTGGTACTATTCAGTGTTTTCATTAATGACTTGGATAGTGGAGTGGAGAGTATGTTTATCAAATTTGTAGATGACGCCAAGTTGGGAGGGGTTGCTAGCACTTTGGACGACAGGATTAGAATACTAAATTATCTCAGCAAATTGGAAAATTAGTCTGAAATCAACAAGATGAAATTCAATAAAGAGAAGTGCAAAGTACTCCACTCTAGGGAACAAAAATCAAATGCACAGTTACAAAACAGGGAATAACTGGCTCAATGGTGATACTGCTGAAAAGGATTTGGGGGTTAGAGTGGATCAAAAATTGAATATGAGTCAACAATGTGATGCAGTTGCAAAAAAGCTAATATCATTCTGGGGTAGGTTAACAGGAGCATCATATGTGAAACCCAGGAGGTTACTGTCCCACTCTACTTGGCACTGGTGAGGCCTCAGCTGGAGTAGTTTGTCCAGTTCTGGAGGCCACATTTTAGGAGAAATTTGGACAAATTAGAAAGAGTTCAGAGGAGGGCAACAAAAATGACAAAAGCTTTAGAAAATCTGACCTGTGAGGGAAGGTTAAAAAAACTCAGAGAAACTGGCTTGAGAAAAGAAGACTGAGGTGGGACCTGATAAATCTTCAATTGTGGTAAGGGCTGTTATGAAGAGGATGGTCTAGGGTTACTTGGTCCTGCCTCAGCACAGGCAGCTGGACTTAATGACCTCTCGAGGTCCATTCCAGCTCTACAGTTCTACAACCCTATGAATCTATTCTACTGTGCCAATATAATGGGCAGAGCAAGGTTAGGTTTGGCTAGTCCTGACCCCGGGGTAGAGCTGGGACTAGTTTGATTGGTCCTGGCCAATGGGGAGGACTGGGGGAGATTTAAATGGTGCCACGCCTAGGCAGGCTTGGATGATCCTTTTGTTTGATCGCCAAAAGAGAAGTTATGGTTCCGATATTTGCTCAGCAGGTTTTCAGTGGCATTTCGTTTTGCAAAGCTCTTCTTGTAAGAAGGACCAAGGAAAACAACTCCATCTGCTTCTGCCAGGTCTCTGAGGCTAGTCAGAAGCACCCCTGACCAATGTGTCAAACACTGCTAAGAGATCCAACACATTTGTCCCTGGCCCATGTCTAAGATGGTTATCTCCCAGGGCCACCAGTGTTGGCTCAGTGCCTTATCCAGATCTAAATCCAATGGTGAAGGACAGCAGCAGAGGGCAGGTATTGTTGGAGGCAGCCCTTACCTAGGTTCTTGGTCACTTTGTGTAGCTAGTATGCGATTTCCCCACCCCAGAATGCATTTCTTTGTCTGTCTAATTTTGATTACATGGAAGTAAAACTGACCCTGCTTAAGCCACCAGTGAGGTTTGAATGTGGGATCTTCAGAGCTAAAAGCCTCCATTGCTGGAACTCTAGCAAGAAGGTTGTTCCAGCCATTAAGGCACTAGCCTGGGACTGTGCAGACATCTGTTCAATCCCCTGCTCTCCCACAGGCTTCCTGTGTGACTTTAGCCTTTCTGTGCCTCAGTTTCCCTCATCTGTACAATGGGGATCATAGCATTGCCCTTTCTCCTGGGGGTGTCATGAGGTCAAAATACACTAAAGATTGTGAAGTGCTCAGATATCCCAAGGTTAATGGGGGCCAGCAAAGTACCGCAGCTAGACAGAAATAAGTTGAGAATGAACTAAGTCTATTGGCTGGAAGCCATAAGGGATTCTTCTGTGGATCAGCCACTAGATGGGCACCAAAGCTCCCCCTCTTCTAATGACAGAGAGACAGGCAATGCCTGTCAGTGTTAGCCACCCTGTTGGAGTGGCAGCTGAGTGCTGTGCCCATCTGAAGGACGCGCCTACATATTAATGAGGGTTTTATGAAAGAGAGAACCAGGCTGCTTGTGGTTTTCTACCTAAAAATTAAGGCAACTCTACTGTGGCTGGATCCTGGTGTAAATCACTGTAGGTCCTTGGAAGCTAGCTGAGGAGCTAGAGATGTGCAACTCTCCATAGCTTCATCAGGCATTGGATACATGCGCCTGAGGACAGTAGCTGGCCCTGGGCTTTGTTTTCTTGTGTGTGCCCATCCCTGTAGTGTGTAAGCACGTGGGATGCTATCGGAGTATGACTTGGTGAATGTAATTACATTTAATGAGCCATTAAACTAAACCTCTGTTTATGCTCCAAGATAATGTTGACAGTCCCAGCGGCATGTCTTATATCCTCCGCAGGAAGAGAGTCTTTGCTTTCCTGTAACTGATGGGCAGCATTGCCCCTCCCCCAGCCTCTCTAAAGCCTGTCGCTGCAAGAAAAGGGCAAGGTGGGAGAGGTGATGTATTTTACTGGACCAACTACTGTTGGTGAGAGAGACAAGCGTTCGAGCCACACAGAGCGCTTCCTCGGGCCTGGGCAGTTACTTACCACGATCGATATGGAGCCATGGCTCTCTGACAGCCATATTCTCCATCCCTTGGAAATGAAAAAGAGACTTTAATGGATCGTTTGACAGAGTGACAAGTAGGGGTGGTGAAAAAGTAGCAGAGGGGCTTTTATTTTTGTAACCAATTCTCCATTTGGGGGGTGGGGGGCTGGAGGCGGCCCCTCTCATGAGATGAGACCAACCCATTGCAAAGGGGGTCAAATGGAGAAGGAAGCTAGAAGGAAGCAGCGCTCCATTGATGTCAGTGGAGCTGCAGCTGCATACACCAGGGATAGATTTGGCCCAGAAGCTTTGGACTGAGGATTTTTAAAGCTATCAAAGGTTTCTGGACGTTCATTAAATGAATAGGAATTGGGTGTCCAAATCTGCTGGTCAGCTTTGAAAGTTCCCAGCCCCAAAGGCTCCCATCTGGAGAAAGGTGACTATCAAGTGTGCATTGAAATAGTAATGGGGAAAGTCCTTTAATGCATCCCTGATAATTAGCATTATTCCTAGGGAAGTCAGTTGGATCTGTGGCTGTTCAGCACCTCTCAGAATCCAGCTTTAGACAACTCAAATTGGTCATGCAAAATCAGGGGATGTTACTGAGAATGCAGGTCTAAGTAACTCGGCTAGCAAGTCGGAGCAAGGATCAGAATGCAGGGCTGCCCGGGGGGAGGGGGCAAGTGGATCAATTTGCCCTGGGCCCTGCAGGGGCCCCCACGAGAGTTTTTTGGGGCCCCTGGAACGGGGTCCTTCACTCGCTCTGGGGGCCCCAGAAAACTCTTGCGGGGCCTGGGCCCCCAGAGCTTCTTGCACTCCGGGTCTTCGGCGGCAATTCGGTCCTTCCGCCCCAGGACCTGCCGCCAAAGTGCCGGGTCTTCGGCAGCAATTCGGCGGTGGGGGGCCCCCGCCGCCAAAGACCCCAGGCCCCCTGAATCCTCTAGGTGGCCCTGCAGGTCAGAGTCCTTATTTATCAGGGCCTCTTTCCTCTTTGGATTCTTTGGACACAAGTGGACTGTACAAATGTGGTGAACAGCAGTATAGGGAAACAGTTTATAGCTTTGCATTCAGCTTTTCAGCTTATTGTTAAGGTTTTTATATGACTAAATTGCTGATCTAGGGCAAACAACATATCCACTCTGTCACCCTGGATCTTGTTTATTTGCTATAACCACATCAAACAGAACATCATGTCTATAATCACATCATATCAACAGGACGTTTAGTGGTTCAGATTTTTTACTTTTCTCTCTCCCTGATTTTGCCTCTGCTCTTTACTCCGCAATGGCAAGAGTTTCTTGAAAAGTCAGAAGGGTTTCAGGGAAAGTTTTAGATTCTTGGTGACAGTTTTGAATTGGGAGCAATCTGCAGCTGAACTCAGGATCTCGGCTTCTGATGCAGCAGATGTGTCCAAAGCCTGCAGGTTTACAACAGGCTTCACTTGTCAGTGAAAGCTTCCCTCTGGGCACGGCTTTTGTGAGGAACAAGGTTTACTATTTCCCAAAAGATTTTGCAGGGGTCATGAGTCATGTGTCAGACAGGGAGGCCCAGGGCCAATGTGCAACCAGGAAAAGCTTTCTGGGTGGCAGGCGGTGCGCTGTTATACGAAGCTGAAGAGCTTTGATGGTTGTAATGGCTGCAGAATGGGTCGGAAGATACAGCACCTGTGCATCCAGGCACGGATGTGAGAGAGCTGCGATTGGTTGGTTTGTTTATATCCCTGGTCAGAAACTGTACTGGGTAGCATTCCTGAGCATTGTTTCAGAGAATGCCAAAGAGAAATGCTTGTTATGGCTCAGATCCTCAAAGGGGATCAATGGGAGTTGGGCACTCAAGTACCTTTGAGGATCTAGGCCTAACTTCCCAGGGGGAGCTGTGGCTCAAGCTGCACTATAACTGTCCTCAAGCCCATGGCCCAGCCTTCCAGCTGCCATCTGTTTGGCTTTTAACTTCATCTCCAAAGGTGTTAACCACAGGGCAACGCTGCCTAATGCCGCTGTACAGGACTTGCTGGAGCACCTAATGCAGCATATTCTCCTGGCTACACTCCAGCTGAACAATTACATCTTGCCTGCCCCAAATGGCCCCTGCACTTCCCATTGGATGTCGTATCGGTTGATCGCTGCTGAATCCACCAACTTCCATGGTGCTGTCTGAACTGGAGTGGTTAGGGAGGGTTTTGTGTTTTTTTTGTTTGTTTGTTTTTTGTTTTGTTTTTTGTTTTTTTTTGTAACTCCCCCACCCTGGGGAGCTAATGCACCAGTGCCTCTGGTTCTTCCTTAAACATGGCAGCCACGGCCTTAGGAGTCCACAGCAGTCTGTCTAGACAGACTCACCCACCCGTTGTATGGTTTGGCATTGAGCCCTATAGGCGGGGTGAGCTCTTCTCAGTACCTGATTTGTGCCAGGACTGAGTCCTGGCACCTCTAGGCTTGGCCGTTCAGAGCCCTGGCACCTTTGCTACATCAGTTATGAATGTAAAAATAATTGCTTGAGCCCTGGCACCTCTTTCAGTACAAATAAAGCACCAGCTCTTCTTCAGGTCAGGCCACTCCCCTGCTCCAAATCTTTCCTTTCTAAGGTCTAGTTCCCTAATGAGGCTCGTCTGTCAGCTCCTCCCTCTAAGATTATAGCTTGTTTAAATCTCCTCAGGGTGTGGCAGGTAGTGTTGATGAAGTTTGTTAGCCCCCTTCCCCCTGGCCAGTGGTGGGATACATGCACCTCCTCATGGTATTCTTCCTTTCTTCCTGTATTAAACTGTTGTGCTGTGTTGCCAAAGAGCTGCTGTGTTCCTCCTCAGCAGTGGCTGCATTTCAGTGGCGGAAGAAATGAAATTCTCTCCATGCACAGAACATGTAGATCCTTTTAGGAAGCTGACTATTACCAGTAGCATGGAGATGCTTATACAGTTAGGACTTCCCTTTTGTCGCCAACTGAAACCTTGGGTGCATCCACCCAGACTATCGGAGAAGGATGCAAATCAGAATCCTGATTCCATTTCTAGATCAGGTGAGGCAATGGAGCTGCTGTGAATTACCTCCAATTTCATCTCTGCACCAGGACGAAACTGATAAGAACTTTTCTGTTTGCACCCTGGACCTCTGCAGGTTTGGTGCTGTTAAGTTTCTACATAGGATTATGCCTGCCTAAGAACATCGTAATTACACAGTTCTAAGTAGCAGAAAAAGATTAGATCTGGGAGAAGAGCAAATCTCCACTGGATATGTTCAAAATACTCATAGAATTTAGAAATTAAGTCGGGCTCCTGACTCACTGGGTTTACAGGAACATGTCACTTGGCAAAATTAGGGCTAGTTGGGACATCAGACAAACACTTTGGGACTGATTCAGCTTTCACATGCACCGTCTGATAGGTCCATAGGCTTGTTGGAGTTACTACTGAGAGCAGAACTGAGCCCTCTGATTCACTTCAGTACCTGCCTCCCTCCCTGCACACCATTATCTTGAGTCTGATCTCATATCTGTTGTTGCAGGACAGGTGTCTCCCCATTGAGATCAGGGGAGTTAAGCAATTGTGAGATCAGAACTGGGCATTTTTTCTCTATGTGCCCTGGCAGGTGTCCCGTTCTAGCAGAGCCTGAGAAGACTTCACCCAGCATGCAGCTGGGAGTGACCCAAGAGCAGCCTTTCTTGTGGCATTTTGGCATGGCCACTCCAGGGCATGGTCACTCCAGCAAGCACAGAGGTGGCACCAAAAGGCATTTTTCAAACCTTTGGTTGAAGCTGCAGTGGAGCCATTTCTGGACAAAGCTCTGGTGGATGCTTGTTTCCTCCGAAGCAGTCTGCACATTCCTGCCTGGGAGACATCTGCTGCCAGTGATGGCTCTACCACCGGGGCACTGGCGCCAGAAAGAGCTCAGCAAAGTGGGTGCATATTGGGTGCAAAGCACTTTTAAAAACTAGCCCTGATCTAGAGGCTTCAACTGGAGTTCTGTTCTCTGAAAAACCTGGTGCTGATTGTGTGTGCTGAGCATGTGAAAGTCTGACCCTGAATTCTGGTGAAAACCTGACCCTAGGGGCATGAACTCACACAGAAAAGGTGAGAAAATAGAAACAAATTAAAATCCCATGACTTTCATCCCCATTCGGTGTGTCGCCACCAGCGGTGCATGGAATGGAATAGGTCTTCTGCAGGAAGGTTGCTCTGCTCCCCCAGACTGTGCAGTGCATGTTCTAACCGGGGGATCTAAAGCAGAAGCAACAGTAGCACTTCACTAAAGAAACCCAGCAAGGAGCATCTACGTTCCCTTAATTAGTTCCTGTTCTAGCACACTGTCTCTTCTCCTGCACAGAGCCCCAGGCACCCCAACATGTGGGAGTGAGCCCAAACAGAGCAGCTTGTAGGATCACAGCCTGTAATGAGCCCATGGAGAGTTCAGGCCAGATACAGTGCCCTGCCTAAAATTTTTGATCTAGTGTCTTTACTATTCACTCTGACCTTGTTCAGACTAGGATTTAGAAGGTGTTTGCTAACACGTGTTACATGCCTAGTGTAGACAAGGCAGTGTGTCTTTATCATCTGTTAACTTGGCTGAGTTAACTCTAGGGCCAGCTCCAGACCCCAGCGCGCCAAGCGCGTGCTTGGGGTGGCATTTTGCCGGCAGGGCGGCAGGCAGCTCCGGCGGACCTTCCGCAGTCATGCCTGCGGGAGGTCCACCGGAGCCGCGGGACCAGTGGACCTCCTGCAGGCATGACTGTGGAGGGTTCGCTGGTCCCGCGGCTCCGGCGGACCTCCCGCAGCCATGACTGCGGAGGGTTCGCTGGTCCCGCGGCGCGGGTGGACCTCCCGCAGGCGTGCCTGCGGATGCTCCACCGGAGCCGCGGGACCAGCGCACCCTCCGCAGGCACGTCTGCAAGAGGTCCCCCAGAGCCGCGGGACCGGCGACCGGCAGCGCGCCCCCTGCGGCATGCTGCTGTGCTCGGGGCGGCCAAATTCCTAGAGCCGCCCCTGGCTAACTTGTCTACACTAGGCATTTAACATGTGTTAACAAACACCTTCTAAATCCTAGTCTGGACAAGGCCCCTGGGAGAAACTCTAGCAAGAACTTGCACCTCTCATGCTGCTAAGGATAAGGGAAGAGCTGTTATACAGCAGAAGTTAAATATTATACTTTCCGAATGTCAGTAGCATTTGAGGGAAGCCCCTGCAGTGAAGGCATGAAAAGGTCGGGTAACAGTCTGGGTATTTCTCCCATTGCTGGTTTTGGTTATTCTCCAGATAACAAGCATTGGGAACTGTAACTACAAAAACTCCCACAATTCCTTGCATGCAGTGTAACAGAAAAAGAACTGAGTCCATTTCCGTGGCCAGGGGCGGCTCTACCGTTTTGGCCGCCCCAAGCAGTCATGCGTGGGAGGCGCCCGGGAGCAGCGGACCTCCCGCGGGCATGACTGCAGAGGGACCGCTGGTCCCGCGTGGCTCGGCTGGACCTCCCGCGGCTGCGGACGGTTCGCGGTCCGGCGGCTCCGCTTGAGCTGCCGCAGTCATGCCTGCGGGAGGTCCAGCCGAGCCGCGGGACGAGCGCCCCCTCCGCAGTCGTGCCTGCGGCAGGTCCAGTCGTCCCGGGGCTCCGGCGGACCTCCTGCAGGCATGACTGCGGCAGGTCCGCCGGCCGAGCCTGCCGCCCCCACCCCCCAGCAGCAGGGGACGGGCTCGCAGCGGCAGGATGAGCTGGGGCCCCAGCCTTTTGCCGCCCCCTAGATTTTGCCGCCCTAGGCACCAGCTTGTTTTGCTGGTGCCTAGAGCCGCCCCTGTCCGTGGCCTGTCCTCTCTCTCGCCGCACTGGTAGTCCCTGGAGGTATGCGAGTTCACTCAGCAGCGACCCCGCTGGTGGAGATTGGAGTAGCATTGATGGGTTCTGAAAAAACTAAGTGTGATACATGGGTGGGACAGAGATATATAAGGGGAAAGCACTTCTGAACAAGACCAGATTGCCCCATCCTGATGCAAACCAAGAAATGGTGCCCTGGCAGTAAACAAACCCTATTCTTTCTCCCAGCCCTCTGATTTGGGAGCAGATTCACTGCTGAAAGCCCAGTTAGTGCTTTCCTTGTGTTTAAAAACTGCAGCTTGGCCTATCAGCAGCCTAGCTCACTGTCATGTGAGAACTCTGAGCATGCTCTGTTGCTCTCAGAGAGTGGGAATGTGACAGCCCTCAGGCAATGCTGCTCGGTGGTGGAGAGGCCCTGACTAGCCAGGGAGGGGGACGATCAGGTGTATAGGAGGACAAGGCTGCTGAGAGGGCTAGAGAAGTGTGATATAGCACAGCCAGAGGGCAGCAGGAGATTGATCGATGGGAGATATGTAAGCCCCAGGATGATGAGAGCCTTATTCCCTGTAGAGGGAAGAGAGGCTGCTACAGATTAATTAGAGCACCTGAAACCAATTAAGCCAATTAGAGCACCTGAAGCCAGTCACCTAATAACCCCCCCCCTTTCAATCAGACAGTGGGAGGAGTTGAAGCAGAGTGGTTTGGTGTTGGAGCAGAGAGCAGCTTGAAGTGGTTGAAGCAGAGTGGTTTGGTGGTGGAGCAGAGAGCAGTTTGGAGGAGTTGAAGCAGAGTGGTTTGGTGGTGGAGTGAAGAAGAGTTTGGAGGAGAGCAGTTTAAAGGAGTTGAAGGCTGCTGAGAGGGCCAGAAGACCAAGACCCTAGGTAAAGGGAAACCCGGCTTGTACAGAGCAGAGGGACTCTAGAGACACAAGGGGTTGGGAGAAACTTGGCCCAAGCAGAGAGAGGGCAGGAAGCCCCACAAGCTGAAGGGCCGGAGAGGGAAGTAGCCCAGGGGAAGGAATCACTAGTTCAAGTGGTTCACTGCTATCCCTAGGGCCCCTGGGCTGGGACCTGGTGTAGAGGGTGGGCCTGGGTCCCTTCTGCTCCACTCCCCTTTTCTGGGACACTAGTGGGACAGTTGATACCCCAGTTCAGGGGTGAGAAATGGTGCCCGGAACCCCCACAAGAGAGAAAGTGTGGGACCCATCATAACAGTGCTGGCAATTTTCCACAAGGAGTTAGAGGGGATTCCTGGAAAGTCCTCCTGAAATGTAAGTTGTTACATGATTCATCGCTGGTGCTTTGAATCTGTAGTAAAAGATTGAAGTCAAGTGCCCCTTGTTTATCTGGAAAACAGAGTCCAGCTGGGTGAGTATGTGTGTGTGTGTGTGTGTCTGCCTGGAAGTGCTCGTACGAGCGTATGAGAACAGGGGGTCGTGTGTGTGTGTACATGACTGAGTGTCTGGATATGTGTGTGTGTGTGTGACTAGAGTGTCTGTGCATGCACCAGTGCGAGTGGGTAGCTCTTCCAGATACTTAGCCTTGTTCCTGTCCTGCACGCGGTGGAAATGCTTGGGTTCAGTGGGCCAGTGCCATTCAACTCTAAAGGGGAATGGATCCTCGGCTAGTGTAACTCTTTGGAAGTCAATGGTGCTATGCTGGTTTACATCAGCTGGGGATCTGGCCCAGGATTCTTATTATGGTTTATAAGCCTTTCAGAATTAAAATCAGGCCTCTAAATGTTTTCTCTCCCCTCTCCGCAATGACAGAGTAATTGGAGCCATAACTTGGGTGCCATTTTGGAAGCGCAGCAATTACAAAACTTTTTACATTAATCTTTGTTTTAAATGCAGTTGTTTATGCAATGGTCTGCTAGTGCATCACAATTAATTCACTGGTTCCACTCACTGCTGAATCTCTCTACCCTACCCCATCAGTGCACCCCAACCATGCCCTGGAAGGAGAACCCTGACCTTATAAGACAAGTGCTAAGAGCAGAATTGACAGTGACATTGTGGAATCCTAGAAATGTAGGGCTGGAAGGGACCTTGAGAGGTCAGTCCAGTCCAGTCCCCCTCCCTCCTCCATACACCCACAGTGAAGCAGGACCAAGTATACCTAGACCATCACTGACAGGTGTTTGTCCAATCTGTTCTTAAAAACCTCCAATGGGAACACCACAACCTCCCTAGGTCACCAGTTCCAGTGTTTACCTATCCTTATAGTTAGGGTTTATCCTAATATCTACCTCAATTTCCCTTGCTGCAGAATAAGCCCATTACTTCTTGTCCTACCCTCGGTGGACATGGAGAACAGCTGGTCAGCATCTTCTTTAAAACAACCTTTTACTTATTTGAAGACTATTATCAGGTCCCCCTTTTGGTCTTCTTTTCTCAAGCCTAAACGTGCCCAGTTTTTTAACCTTTTCTCACAGTTCATGTGTCTAAATCTTTTATCATTTTTGTTGCTCCTCTCCACATCTTTCTTAAAGTGTGGCCTCCAGAACTGGGTGCAGTACTCCAGCTGAGGCCTCACCAGTGCCAAGTAGAGCAGAACAATCACCTCCTGTGCCTTACATACAACATTCCTGTTAACGCATCCCAGAATGATATAAACTCTTTTGCAGCAGCATGATATTGTTGACTCATATTCAGCTTGTGATCCACTGTAACTCCCAGGTCCTTTTCATCAGTACTTCCAGCTTGCCAGTTATTCCACACGTTGTAGTTTATGTATTGGATTTTTCCTTCCTAAGTGTCAGACGTTGTACTTCTCTTTGCTGAATTTCATCTTGTTGATTTCAGACCAATTCATCACAGTCTTTTTGAATTCTAATCATGTCCTCCAAAATGCTAGCAACCCCTTCCAGCTTGGTGTCATCCAGACATTTTATCAGTGTATTGTTCAGGCCATCATCCAAGTCATTAATGAAAATGTCGAATGATTCTGGACCCAAGTCAACCCCCTGTGGCACTCCACTAGGTTCCCTCGGTTTGACAGTGATTTCCTTGAGTACGGTTTTCCAACCAATTGTGCACCGACCTTTTAGTAATTTCATCTAGATCACATTTCTCTAGTTTACTTATGAGACTGTTATGTGGGGACTGTGCCAAAAACCTGACTAAAGTCAGATATATCATGTCTACTGCTTCCCTCTGCTATCCACTGGGCCAATAACCCTGTCAAAGAAGGAAATTAGGTTGGTTTGGCTTGATTTGTTCTTGAAAAATCCATGTTGACTATTACTTATTACCCTCTAGGCGTTTTTCAAATTGATTGTTTAATAATTTGTTCCAGTATCTTTCCAGGTGTCAAAGTCAGTCTGATTGGTCTATAATTCTCCAGTTCCTCTTCGTTCCTCCTTTTAAAGGTTTTATGTTTGCCCTTCTCTAGTCCTCTGGGACCTCATCTGTCCACCATGAGTTCTCAAAGATAATTGCTAACTGTTCCGAAATTGCTTCAGCTACTTTCTTAAGTACCCTGGAGTGAATCTCATCAAGCCCCACCAACTTGAATACATCATAGCAAAGAGGCCTCTAAGCATCCTATAGGTTCACAGGAGAGCTGTGGGCTTGTGTCCTGGGCCCCTGGCCTTTCTGCTGACAGGAGTTAGTTAGCAATTGACCTACTGGATGTTAAGGTCCAGGGAAGACCATGCCTCTTGCCAGGGCCGGCACCAGCTCAGCAAGCAGGTGCTTGGGGCAGCCCAGGGGAAGGGGCGGCATGTCGGGCTCTTCGGCGGCAATTTGGTGGCGGGTCCCTCTCAGAGGGAAGGACCGGCCACTGAAGAAGAAAGTGGCGCGGTGAAGCAGCCGCTGATTGCGATCGTGGCTTCTTTTTATTTATTTATTTATTTATTGCCAGTTGGGGTGGCAAAAACCTTGGAGCCGGCCCTGCCTCTCGCTGGCTTAGTGTCAAGCCTGAGACCTAGAGAATAAGAAGGAGCATTTGGAGCCAAATGCAGAACAAAGGGGCAGAGGCAGGTTACAGGGTTGCCATCCATCCCTAGTCTATGAGATGGTCCCAATTGTTATAAACTTGTGGGACAATATAATCTATGTGCCCATAAACTGTGCAGTCTTCAGGGCAGGACCAAGCCTGTAAAGTGCCTAGCACCTTGTTGGGTCTTATTAGACCTCTCCCATTTCTGTGGGCTCTTGTTAATGGGGGAGACAGTAGGTAGGGGTGTGGTTTGGCTGTGAGGAGATAGGACCAAGGTTCTATTTGTGGCTCGGTGTGACCTCGAGTGAGTTTCTGGGCCTCTTTCCTCTGTTACCCTTTATCTGACTTAGCAGTGTAGATACTAAGTGTTTCAGGCAGGGTTTTAAAGGTAGCCATCCTGCAGCAAAAAAACTTCAGGACCAGACTTCAAAGACAAACTGCTGAGCTTCATTTCTGACATGCATCCGACGAAGTGGGTATTCACCCTCGAAAGCTCATGCTCCAATATGTCTGTTAGTCTATAAGGTGCTACAGGACTCTGCTGCTCAGGCAGGGTCTGTCTCTTGCTATGTGTAAGTTCAGTGCCTAGCACAATGGGGCCCTGATCTGCTGCTGTAGTCAATGTATTATGCCACTCCCCGATCCTCCATGCTGTGTATTCCACCAGTCAGATCTGAGCAGAGGTAGTTGGGTTCCTACGCTGTTCTGCGGGCTATATGCAGACATAGTTCTTGGGGGCTATCCCCAACTACTGGTTGGGAGAGGGAAGTGAAGGATGTGGGAGCAGTGAATAAGCAGGGTCATTCTCACCCTTTCCCAGCTATGACAGGGCCTGCAGGGTGGGTGGCAGAGAAGCTGGCGATGCTGGTTCTACACCCGTTGGAGGAGCCTCTGGGTCAGTGAACTCTCCAGCTGGGGAGCTCTGGCTGCTTCTCCTCAGGCAGCACCACGGGAGTGGAACTGGGGGCGCCAGGCTGGCCCTGTGTATCCTTCAGTGAGGACATGATGCTGCACTACTGAAATCAGGGAGAAGCTTTGCCATTTATTTCAATGCGTGCAGGCAGGCCCTTGATGGACCACCACTGGACCACCTCTCTGCTCCATCTCCTCTTTCGCCGCTGCTCAGTTTCCGTTGTCTGAGCTGTGCCCCTTTTTGGGCTGCCTGTACAGCCATTTGCCTTCATAATGCCCAGTATCAATTTATAACTGTAAGAGGTACTCGGTTTCTTTGAGGGATCCTGTTTGTGGCAGAAGGGAATACAAGGCAATAAATGGCTTCTGGCAGTGATCAAATGCTGAAGGGAAGTTGGCCTGCGTGATAATCTCAAAAGCCCTTTACTGAGCAGTTTCCCCTTTAGGCCATGAATACCTCTCCTATCTCCACTCGGTCCATGTATGTTTAAGTTCTCTCCAGGCTTTGGATAGGCACCCTTCATAGCATTTCTGTCAGACAGAGAAACCAAAGCAAAATCTGCAAGGATTATACAGTCAAGTAAGAGAAGGTTTAAAAAAATATGTATATAGGAGGGAACAATATTTTTCTTGCCTCTTGAGGCTTTGGAAGTTCTGCATCGGTATCTTCTCAGCCTGCCCACAGATAGTGAGGCTTGTGGGAATTATGGGTGGAGTTTAGGGGAATTATTTGGGAGCAGAAAATGAATATTTGAGGGGTGACCTGTCAGTGCAGGACTGATGGGGTAGCCCAGGAGTGCATCCATACGGATCCTCACAAGAGGGTGCAGATTGAATTTCCAGAGCAATAATTGGCTGAAATCCATATAAGGGAAAATCTGTTTTTGGTCAAATCCAGCACTCCTGCCTCAAGCAAAATTTCTACTGAAATTAACAGTAGTTTTGCCTGAATAAGGAATGAATAAAGTCTGCAGGGTTTAGTCCATTGGACATAGAGTAGGAGCGAGATGCGTTAGCTGGTGTTTAAGCAAGAGAATGGGAAGCAGGATTAATAGCTTTTATTCTTCGATCTGCCACTGACATATTTTGGACAAGTCACTTAACTTCTTTGTGCTGTAGCTTCCCCATCCATAAAAGGGAGCTAATACCTACCTCACAGGGGAGCAGTGAGTCTTAATTAATTAACGTCTGTAAAGTGTTTGGAGATCTCTGTATGAAAGGTGCTGGGTGAGTGCCAACTGTTATTTTTGCCATGTGTAGTGTGTTTTTATGAACAAATGGATTCTGCTGGTCTCATGGGAATTCCTATCTGCAAATTGCAGAAGCAATACAGTGCACAGTGAAAGATTGATTTTTTTTAAAAGACCTTCCTTCTTTGCATCCATCTTCCCTCTCCGCTGCTCGCTGGTGAGGCTGGCCAGGACAAGATGTGTTCTAGGGATCTACCATGTCAGCAGGAACTCATTTACTGGGCCTACACTACTCATTCCTTTTCCTGATCGTTGTACTGCCTGAGGCCCCAGTGTGAGACCCTGGATAGACATAGAATGGAAAAGCAACCCTGGATCCAGTGGACTTACAATCAGAATTCCAACCCCACTCAAATCGTGGGAATTTGGCCATTTCCCAGCTGAAAGAAGGCTCGGCCCCTGTGATTAGAAATCAGGTCACTTTGCCATGGCCAAGTGTGACAAGGTAGCTGAGATGCCACCTTTCAGTACCTAGTCCTCAGATCTGCTGTTTCTAAAAGGTTTTTACTTCCAGCTAGTTCCAATCTGAGTTTTGAGAATTGGGGCGGGGGAAGTGGGGGAGAAAAAGGGGAAAAAAAAAAAAGAAAATCACCATTATCATTGCTTTTGTAGAGCAATGATAATGTGAAAGCTCTCAAGGGCTAAACAGAAACCCAAACCAATTACAGAACCTTTCCTGGGGCTCGGCAGAAACAGGATTCACAGAACAAGCTGGCAGCATTGCAGAAAATAGAACTGTTGGAGAGCCCCAACTGGATGATGGGTGACCTTGATCATATGCCAATCGGATGGGGGACTGACAGCCTTGAGGGTTTTCAACTTTCCTTTTCTTCCTGTCTTCTGACTGAGGTCACAAGGTAAAGCCAGGATCCACCCAGTGAATGGTGGGGGTGGGGATGGGGCAGGGCCAAGTTTCAAGAGTTGCGTTCATGTTTTCACAGTGACGCTTTCTCTTGCTCTAGTTGAGCTCCTGAGCCGATAGGGGCTGATTAGACCTGAGGGGCTGTTGAATTTCTTTGCGCCTTTCAAATAAAGGCCAGATGGAGCAAGAAGTAGTAGTGGGCTGCAACACAGCTCATGGAAATAGCATTCCTCCACTGGAGTCTCACTGATTTACAACCACTGGGAGTCTGGCCATAAGTCTTCAGAATTCCCCAATCTGTTTTGTTGCTTATTGCCTAGTTCTTCCCTTCTGGTTCTTGTTTACTATTATAGTCTGTTCCCCCTGACTCGCTGGAACATGCGTGTATGCACCATAGCATGGCTCTTTACAGAGCAAATAAAGAGCCTGGCTCGGATTTTGCCTACACTGGTGTAAGGGCTGGATCCTGCACACACCAAAGTCCCATTGACTCCAGTGGTACAGGCTCAGGCTTTAAATGTCACTCTATTGAAGCCAATTAACTTACACTGGTGTAAGGGGGATCAGAATCAGGTCCCTGGTTAGCCGTGACATGACTCAATGCAGGGTGATAAGGAAAGGGGGGCTCACCCAAAATTAAATGATCACTAATATTATAGTAACTGCTAGGAGCTGGGATCAGGGCCCCCTTGTGCTAGATGTGGAACAAACTCTTATAAGCACACAGCCTCTGCCTTGTGTAGCTTATGGTGTGGCTTGAGTTTTGCAAAGTGTGCGGTAGTTAGACTGGTAGCTTTTTGGGGAAGGGGCTGGCTCTTATTCTGTGTTTTGTACAGTACCTTGCACTATGGGGACCTTGACTACAGCTCTTCGATGTTATGGTAATACAAATAATCATCCTCCGGTTACACCAGTGTGTAAATATGTTGTTATATTTATTTAGGTGTGAGTCTGGTGTTGGAGCGTAGCTGCTCATGTTCTACGCTCTGTACGTGTTTCTGCACTGTGTACATTCGCTACTACATCTCCAGACAGTTACCTCAACTAGCAGGGACAAAATGGGTCACATTTTTGAAACAAAGAAAGGAGAAGCTGGGCCCTTCTGAAGGCTGGGCAATGAAAATGGCCTAGGGGTTTTTATGAAAAGTGGTGTTGGAGCAGCTCTGGACTGGAGCCTTTTAACCCATTAGTCACTGGATTCTGATGAGCTGCCTTCTCATGTGAGCTTTCTAAACTTTTATGTAACTTTAGACTTCTAGCCCCTCCCACAGGAGCAAGTGGGGGGGGGCGGGGGGGGGGCGGAGGTAAGCTGGGGTCCAGGAATTCCTTGCTGGTTTCTCCTGCCTTTTGGCCATATGGCTTTACAGTTACCTCCTTCCCAGGAGCCATTCCTCTGGGGAAGAGTTCACTTAGTGGAGGGGGAACCCTAGTGGAAGAGTTCACACTGATGGGAGTAGCAGTGGGCAGAAGCGTGCCTGATGCCACTGGCAGCAGCCATACCCCAGCCCTGCCCTCAGGAAGGGGCTTCGGTGATGGTGTGGAAGGGAGAGGCCATGCCATGGAAGTGGCACTTCACTGTTCCGCACTAGCTTTTTGTCCCTCTGCCTGCAGAAGAAAGGAGAGCCTTGTGGTCAAGGCATTTGTCGAAGATTCAGCCGCGATTAAGGTTCAATTCCTAGCTCTGCCAAGGCTTCCCTTTATGATCTTGGGCAAGTCACAGTTGCTCTGGGTATAGCTACACTGCAGCCGGGCCTGAGCCTGGCCCAGTGGGCAGACTGGTGCTAACTGAGCTCAAGCTAACCTGTTAAAAATAGCAGGGTGGAGGCAGCTTGGACTCTCAAACCTACCCCCAGATTTGAGCTCAGGTGCCTAATCCATTTCTGCTGGAGCCGCAACATCCACACTGCTCTCTTTAGCATGCTGACTCCAGCCTCATTAGTGTCTACCCAGGCTGGAAGGCTCACTCCCAGCTGCTGTGTAGACGTCCCCACAGTGCCTCTGTTCCCCAGCTGTGAAATGGGGGATAACCATGTCCATACTGCCTCTGTCTGGCTTGTCTCTGTAGACTGTAAGCTCTTCAGGGCAGGGGCTATCTTGTACTATGTATATAGACAGCCCCTAGCACAGTGAGGCGCTGCTCCAGGTCAGACTCTCTAAGTGCTGCTGTCTCACAAATAATAAATGCAATGGAGAGAGAGAGGGTGATTTTTGGGCTTTAAAGAAAAGGATCACACTGCTGGCCCTTTAAGGAGAGCTTTGCTAGCCATGGGGGGCAGCACAGCCTGTGCCGCTGACCCTCAGCAAATGAGGTTTGTATAAAAGAGGCAATAGTTTTGAGCATCTTTCTGAGCAAGCACAGGCAATAATCCCCCCTGGCAGAGGCAACACCTCCTCTGAGAATCCGTGCACTCCTCATTCCCCCACATCTCCGGAGAGTGTAGTACACATTTGTATCTGTCACGTCAGGTCCTTCCGCACCACCGCTTCCGCGGCCAGCTCCGAGCTTTGGCTCCCTGCCCCAAATCCTCTCTTGGGACAGGCCATCACTTATTCATGCCTTTTCTTCTTCTCTGCCTTTTCCTTCCTTCTGCCTCTCCTACCTTTAACTAACTCCCTGCCCTCTACCTGCTGCCTGCCAGAATGAAACCAGCAGCGCTCTCTGCGAGGAAGACAGAGGAGAGCATCAAATATTGACGAGGCGGCGTTGTGCTAGTTCAGAGGCGATGCCTGCGTGAGCTCAGTTGCTGGGGCCCAGATGCATTCCTTGCGCTGCGTGTTCAGATCTGCAAGTAATGCTGCACCATCCCCTTCCCTTCCTTTCACTCAGAGACCTGGCCTTTTGTTACTCTGGCAGCAAAAGCTGCACAATCCTGATCAAGTCGAGAGATGGCCTGGAACAGTCTGGCTTGCGGCAGTCTGAGCATCGCCCTAGGCTACCAGCTACAGCCCCCGACTGCCTGTCCCTACGTACCATTTGGATGGTAGTTGTAGCACCAGTTGGCAGGTCTGGTGTTGTCCTGGACCAGAAGTCATAGTGCTCGTCCTGGAAACCTCAGACCACAAGCCCTGGATAAACACTGCAGACTAAACCTTCAGCAGACAGCAGGGTTTGTGTGAGGGTTTGTCGGCTGATCTGCTGTGTTCAGCAGGGTCCTCAGCGCAGCAACCCCTCAAACAGTCTTAGCTCCCCTTTCTCGCTCTCTACACTCCTGCCTCTGCCTCGTCAGTTTCAGCTTTGGTGCTGCCCTTACCGGTAAATCTTCTGTTGCAGGGCCTGAGGGGAAGAGTGGGGGCTCTGCCCTCAGAGCAGGGTGGGAGGGCAATCCAGCTGACCTCCCCCCGCAGAACAGTTACCCGGCCTATTCACAATAGGCTGGACATTGGACAAACCAACTGAGGAATGCTGTTGTTTTTCTGTAATGTTGTCCCATGCCAGCAATCACGGGGTCCACTTGTAACAACAGCATCGACATTTTTCAGATGAAAATGTCACTTGTGGTGGGAGGAGTCACAGTGTTCCCTTAAGGCCAGGCTGCTTGCATGACCTAGTGAGATCACCGAATCAGACAGACAGGAGAGACTGGGGAGATGAAAGGGAGCAAGGTGTAAAAAGATAATGAGATTGAGAGAAGAGGGAAGGATAGAGATGGACGAAGAGCTGGAGAGAGAGAGGTCGATACAAAGGGCAGGCAGGTAAGAGCTATGAAGGCAGGGAGCCATACAGCTATAGAGATTAAGTTAAGCAGGGTAAGTGATAAATATCCTGCCAGACGCTGGACTCAGGATGTCTGGATGCTGTCTGGCAGCTCTCTATGCTCAGTGAGGGCTACGTCAAATCTTCTGCCCAAGGAAAGTCTCCCAGCACCTTCCAGCACAGATCCTCCAGTTCAGCATGATCAACGCAAAGTGTGTTTAATCAGGGGCGGCTCTACCTTTTTGGCCGCCCCAAGCAGTCATGCGCGGGAGGCGCCCCGGAGCCACGGGAGCAGCGGACCTCCCGCGGGCATGACTGCAGAGGGACCGCTGGTCCCGCGTGGCTCGGCTGGACCTCCCGCGGCTGCGGACGGTTCGCGGGTCCGGCGACTCCGCTTGAGCTGCCGCAGTCATGCCTGCGGGAGGTCCAGCTGAGCCGCGGGACGAGTGCCCCCTCCGCAGTCATGCCTGCGGCAGGTCCAGTCGTCCCGGGGCTCCGGTGGACCTCCCCCGGCTGCAGGGGACGGGCCGCTCCTCGGCAGGATGAGCTGGGGCCCCAGCCTTTTGCCGCCCCCTAGATTTTGCCACCCTAGGCACCAGCTTGTTTTGCTGGTGCCTAGAGCAGCCCCTGTGTTTAATTGAGGAGGATGAGGGGAGGGTGTGGAAGCAAGTTTCTAGCCATGCATGCCCTCTGTTTATATAGATTCCTCTCCCTGACAGCTGGAAGGAGGAGTAGCATCTATGAGAAGCTGGTGGCAGTTGGGGCAGAGAGGTGGGGGCTGGACGGAGGCAGCTGGCAGGTGTTCACTGTGTTCTGAAAGGCAGCGGCAAAGACCAGCATGAGATCTTCTCCGGTTTGAGTGTTGAACAGTTGCAGCTGCTGGGCTCAGCAGAGGAGTTTTCCATAATTCTCGGATGCAACACTACTTCAGTTTTGATGCCAAAATCATCTCTCTCTTAATCATTGTTACCCATGCTCTGCCTTTCCTGGGTGTAACCTGCCTTCTCTAACTACAGCAGGCGGGAAGAAATAGCGGTGGAACAAAATGAATCCAGGAATATTGGTCCAAAGCTGTCAATATAGCACACTCCTTTTGTGTTAGGTTTCCATGCACTTTTTAACAAGAATGTTTTACCAGCCTGAAGGCCATGAAAAGTCCATTTCAATGTTGTATTCACAAGTGTTAGTAAAAAAAACCCAAGCTTTCCTTTTACATGTTGCAAGTATTTGCACCCGATTGTTGTTGGCTCCTCCAATCCAGGAATAGAAAACAGTGCTGTGTGACTCTTCTAACCAATCACAGCTTAAATAGTGACGATCCTCTGTTGAGTGATTATGATGATTTTGTATTATCTTAGTCGCAGAGGCCCCAGTCACACAGTGAAATAGACAGTCCCTGTCCCAAAAAGGTTTACAATTGAAGCATAACTGCAGTGTATCATTTGTAAGCAATCCAGAGTGTAAAGCATTTGCATAAAAATACATAGGAAAATTATGAATAGACTATATTTGAGGGAAGCGTGATCTACTGATGGGGATTTCGGGAGCAAAAAAGGAGACTGGATGTATTGAATAAATTATTCAATGCAAATTATTCATTCAGCATGTCAGCTATAGCATCACTTCTCTTTGTTTCACACCTGTGTCCTGCTAGTGCCAGCTAAGCCTTCTGTAACAAGAACGTCTGGCTCCATTAAGAGCATGTACCACCAGCCTGCCTTTTATTGGGTCTTGGCACTTTAAGGGAGAGGAACTCTGGGAGATGTAGTTTCCCGAGAGGGATAGCTGGGAAGAGTAGTCTCTAAAGGTGTGACCAGGAGAGGGCCCATGTGACTGATAGGCTGTATATAAGCCCTGTTACTCAGCGTGGGGAAGGAGTTGAGGTGGTGAAAGGGTATAGAGAGGAGCTCTCTGATAAGAGAGCTAGTGAAGCACTGAGCCTGGAAAGGGAACAATGGGAAAAAGCCTCCCCTGAGGCCAGGGAGGGGCCAAGCAAGAAACAAAGGTGGAAGATAGTAGAGCAGTGGTAGGGGCTAGTGGTCCAGTGATGTTACTAGCCCTTGCTTGGGACTTGAGGCTGGGGGCTTCCACGAAGAGAGGAAGGACTCTCCTCTTCGCACCTGCTGTGTCAGGGTAAGGAGCTCTGGCCGGGTGAGGGCAGAAGGGCTCTTAATTGAACCTGTAGAGAGTGGGTGATGATTAGTGAAGCTTATGGGGGTCAGATTCCTGAGAAGTTAGACCCCTGTGTCAATGAGGTAACTAGAAGTCTGTAGTCAGGAGATGGCAGAAGAACGGTGCACTCTGAGGAGGGCAGCCCTGTGCTGTTAAGCTGAGAGAGGCTGGAGGATGACTGTCTGACTTGGACTCTGCTGATTCCCTGGAAGGAGGAAGACCCCTTGAGAGGTTTGGTTGGAGGCAGAGGTGAAAGTAAGCTGGTCCGGTCCGGCCTACCGGCAAGAGCTGGTACGCTGTGCCAGACTGGACCGGCTTCCTGGGTGGTGATTTAAAGGGCCAAGGGGTCCAGCCGCTGCGGGGTGCTTTAAAGGGCCCAGGGCTCCTCACAGTGGCCGGAGCCTCTGGCCATTTAAATTACCACCAGAGCCCAGCTGCCGGGCTTGGGCAGGAATGTAAAGGGCCCGGGGCTCTGGCTGCTGTGGGGAGCCCTGGGTCCTTTAAATCATCACCGGAGTTCCGGCAGCAGGACTTGGGCAGGGATTTTAAAGGCCTGGAGATCTGTGGCGTCTGGAGCCCCTGGGCCCTTTATTTCACCCCCGAGTGCCAGGGCTCCCAGCTGCCTCTGCAGCTGGGAGCTCTGGGGTGATTTAAAGGTCCTGGGGCTCCCAGCCACAGCCAGAGCCCCAGTGCCTTTAAACTCCTGTTCCGGTTGAGGTCACGCCCCCGCTCAGGACTCCGGCGTAGCGGTAAGTCCTTTCGGTTACTTTCACCCCTGGTTGGAGGGCTGAACCCAAATCACCCCCGCACTGGGGGAGACTGCAAACCACCACCAGGCAGAGAGGAAACTGAGGCATGGACTTGTGATTCGATGCTGTAGAGGTGAGGACTCAATTACACCTTCTAGCATGAATTTCCTTATAACAGTGGTGGCTTGGACTCCTCCTCCAGGAGCTCTCCGAAAACTGCATCCTCTGCTTCTACAATAGCTCCAGTCCCGCAAGCTCCACCAATGCTGGCTGGAGCTCTGGGGTTAGTAAGCTTTCAGTGAGTGCTAGCCAGGGCTGCTAGGGTGGTAGACTCCCCATAGCGCTGCCTTGCCACAGTCAGGCAGAGCTCAAGCACTAATCATCCCTATACCAGGTGCTGGCGTGAAGTGTTAGCAGCTGCAGATTGCAGGTAAGGCTCTTGTGGTTGTGAGCTTCTTCACAGCAGTGCCCTGTCTGCCTCTGGATGGGGAAGGGAAGTCATCCCAAGAAGGGGACTGTACCATGTGATTGAAAGAAAAACACCCACCTGCTAGCTGCTCTCATATTCAGGCCCTGCCTGGTATGATGCAGCCAAAGCCCTTTCTGCTAACTCCTACCCTGTCTGCAGCCAGTGTGCTCTGCCGTGCCAGGAGCCCACTGATATGTAACCCTAAGGCACTCATCTGATAGCAGCGCTGGCCATGACAGCAGGACTTGGGCAGATGCTGCCCCATCTCTACACAAATTCAGTAGTGTCTGCTTGTCACCATACCTGAAAGGCTTGCATGTGAGATCTGCCTCCCACTCCCCGTCATATGGATCCCTCCTTGTATCGCTCTGGCATTCTTACGGCAGCATGGTTACATAAAGCAGCCTCTTGACCGCCAGTTCTGCACCTGCTCCCAGGATGTTCCATTAGCTCCTGCTGTGGTTGGTACTTTCGTGGTGCTCCCTGATCGTGACAGCCCCAGATCGTGATGAGTGTCAGGTGTGCTCAGCCCAGCAGAAAACATTCCTCCTGATGGAGAGGAAAACAGGTGTGGATAGCTGTCACTGGGAATCTGGTGTCTTCCCCTGACACTCTTCCAGTAGAACTTTACCTTGTAATAGCTACACTGAAGGCCAGCTGGAGATGGTTGATATCTACAAGGGAGGACTATAGATTGAATGGCCGGGATGTCTTACGACAATAACTTGGACAGCACCTAGCATGTTGTAAAACGTGAGCAGGGGGAAGGGGGTTTGAGTCCTATCTCACTAGCCTTCTGAAGCAGAAGTGGAGCCCAGCTGCCCGTGCTAGGATATGGGTTTAGTTATCAACACTTAAGTTCCTTCAGGGCCAGTTGTTCAAACAAGCAGAGGCTGAACCAAATGTGAGGCTGCCTGGAGGAATGGAAGGGAGGAGGATATGGAAAATGGTATAACACTTCTGTATAGATCGGTGGGCCACCGTAGTCTGGAATGCCAGGCTCAGTTCTGGTCACCCCATCTCAAAGGATGTTGCTGATATGGGCGGGGAGGGTTCAGGAGACAGCAACTTAGACTCTAAACTCCTTCAAGCAGCAACCGTCCTTTAGTTCTGTTTTCTGCAGTGTGACGCACACTGGGGTTCTGGCCTGTGACTGGGGTTCCTGGGTGTGACTGACGACTGACCCAGGACATGGTGAAACCGTGACACTGAGACGAGTGGAATGGTTTATCTTAAAGAGGTGAATAAGAGGGGATGATGTGATACAAGTGTACAAAACAGCAAATGGGCAGAGGAGATAGATTAGGAACTGCTAGTGTCCTTGCCTTGTAACACAGGAGGAGGGTGGCACTCAATGAAATGGGAAGGTGGCAAAGTCAAAACTGAATTTTGGTTTTCTATGCACATAAGTAGCCGGTGGAATGCCATAGGGCTGCCACTGAGGCCAAGAGTTCCTGGGCCTTGAGCAGTTCCTGGGCCTGGCATGGTCCTATCCTAACAAGACCCCCTGAGATGCTGAATGTGCTTGGAGCTGAAAGCTAAAAAATAACAGACCACTGGGCTCTGTCACTTAAAGGGACAATTCAAGTTTAGTTCCCCTCCCCCTGCCCGGCTGCAGTTCCAGCTGTGGGGCTCACACTCACTACCTTGTTTGTACCTGACTTTTTGGAAGTATTTTTTTTAAAGGATGAATTAGGACTCACGTCTCAACTACTTTGTCTTGGGGCCAGAGCACCAGACTGGGACGTGAGGGACAGGCTGGTTGACCGAGTCATCTCCCTGCTTTCTGCCTCAGTTTCCCCATCTGAAGATTACAATGCTTTCCTCCTCTTTTAATAAAGCACTTTGAGCTCTTCTGATGAAAAGAGCCCTAGAAGGGCTATGGATCATGAAGCTGCCATAGCAGGGGCCTTGAGATGCACCTCGGTCTCTCCTGTTCTCTGCGTGTGGCACATAACAGTCTAGTTTCCTGTGGGCTGTAATACTTCAGTCTCGTTTTGTTGTTGGGTTTACTGTGGGGAGCTGTGTGGTGTTGATGGTATCCAGGAGGTCAGACTAAGGGCAGAGGAAACCACCAGATCATCTAAATGCCATGACTCTCAGCTGATAACCAGCAAGCCTGTGTGGGCCTCTGCAGAATGTCATTTCTGTTCACTGACAGCAGTGATCCATGCTGGGGGGCAGCACTCCTGAAGGCAAGAACAAACACATGAGATGGCTGTCAGGGGAGGTCAGCTGTGCTTGGCAGTAAAACCATGGTAGGGCCCTTTAACAATGACACAGTCTATTGCTCAAGCCTTCTGAGAAGGCCCAATGAGCCAGCTCTGCACTCTGTTATAAGCAAAAGAAGAGGGTAAGAGAGAGTCAGTCACTTGCTCAGCTTGGCTTCCAGTAACCCTACGAGGATGAGGAGAGGGAGTTGATTAGAAACACGAAGTTAATGTCAATTAGAAACATGTTGCAATTCTAGCAGGAGTAGTAGTGCCCTCAGCTGGATGGACTCTGAACTCCTCCCCTGTGTCATAGCCCCTGCTGACAGTTTAATGGAGATTCTCATTTAGCTCAAGCTGTAGGGGCCTGGGACTCTTGTGCGGGAGAATCAGAGTCCTGTTCCCATTACCATCCTGAAGTTCTAGGTTGTGGGGTGCAGCACCATGGCAAATGTCAACCTGCTAGGGTGGCGACAGATTTGTCATGCACCTGCCTCAAAGTCTTTTAATAACCTTAATTACCATGGGAGGGATAGCCATTTTGTGACATAGGAACTGATGCAGAGTGACTAATGTCACTCGCCCAAGATCAGTGAATTGGTCTGAGAGCTGTGATTTATAATGCAGGAGTTCCTACGACCCAGTCACTTGCTCAGACCACTAGATCTCATCACATAGCCCTTGTTAATGATCTCCAGGCAGGTACTATACAGGCAAATAGTTGTTTGTTTTCTGGACTTTCCAGACTGTGTTCCCCAGCACTCGGTAGCACTTCACTGGGCACATCCTGTTTTATCCATTGCTGAAATACAGTCACTTCTGGGAGGGAATGTGACTGCATACAACAGCATTACCTAACAGTTTGCGGCAGGAGGTGAATAGTAACTTGTTCGCTGTAGCGAGAGTTTAGTGCAGGTAGGCGGAATGCAAATGTATGAGTTGGGATGAATCCAGGACGCTGCAGGGTTTGTTGGACAAACTGTTATGAAGTGTTGGGATTTTTGAGGACCACAGTTTGCTAGTCCTTCAGCTTATATCTGATATAAAAGACATGACCTTCAGCAGCGCAATTGTCCTTGCCACACCTTGGATGGTACTAAGGTAGAATGCCCAGTGTTTCTGGTAGCTCTCCCATCCAGGTACTGACCTAGGCCAACCCTGCTTAGTTTGTGAAATCTAAGGGGGCCATAGCACACAACGGCCACAAAGAATGAAGTGTTACAAACTTCACTTTTCTTGGAAAAGCCTATCTTGGCCTTGTTCATACCCTGCTGGAATATGAGAACAAAGTTTTTCCATGCTGCTTCTGTGATTTTTTTTTTCCATATAAAATCACGTCAGCAGGCCAGAGTATTGCTGATGGTCTGCCCTGCCAAACACCTGAGTCCAGCTTCTGATCTCAGTCCCACTGGTATAAAGTCAAGGGAATAACTCCACAGTCAGTAGAATCACTCTGGATCTGCACTCGTGTGAGCAGGATTTATGTTTCAAAATAGTGGGCCGCCTTTCTCATTATCTATAGTAAATTACAGCCAGTAGCAAGACCTCATTGCATGATCAGAGAGGACTGGAGTACTGATCTGGGATATGGTACTGCTTAGAGGGCATGGTGTAAGCTTAGTAAGAAAACGATAAAATCCACCAAGGATCTAACATGAGACTGGCTGGTATTCCACATTTTACCACAGATCACACTGAATTGTTCATAGGAGTTGGGCTAATTTTTGTGGGGGTGGGGCTGATTATCCATTTCTAATCAGACATATTGGGCCGAATCGTGGGCTGGTACAGCAGCGCAATTCCGTTGATTTAGTGAGGAGGATCTGTTCCATTATTTGCTGTTGATATGTCTGGAAGAAGTCACTGGGATCAACATATTATTGATTTTGGGTTTTCTAATGGCCTTGCCTCCCCCAGTTTTTGTAAGTGTCAAGTGGCTTCTCTCATGTAACTAAAAGCATAGGGGAAATATTTTGCAGAGGGCTATTACAGTAGCTAACGAGCATGCGTGTTTTTTCTTTTTTAATGTGTCCAGCCTAGTCTTGTGCAGATCATGCCCCTGAGCACTCAATGCCTGTGGTAATGATTCTCCATACTGGGATGAGTAGGGCTGGATACTATTTAGTGGCCTGATACTGCAAGCACAGTGCAAAGTGTCCTCAGTGACCATTACCTTCAGTGGGGTTTGAAGATGCTTTTCTGCTTGCAGGGTCGAGCTCTAGGTGCACAGCTATGTATGCACAATCCCCTGCTCAAGAGCCAGGAGCTGCAGAAGGAACTAGCCCCTGAGGGGTAGTGAAGGTCAGTGAGAGGATCAAAAAATGTTGAGGAGGGAAGTTCAAGAGCAGGGGGGCTGATGAATTTCCTCATGCTACAATGCATGGCTGGGAGGGAAAGGAGTGGCAATGAGAGCGTGTGCTGAGAGCTGGAGGGGAGAGGATGCTTAGTGGACCATGTCATGTTGTAAGCCCATGCAGATCACAGCTAGAACTTAGCCTTGAGTTCTGCTATCTTGACAAAAAACTACAAGTGCTTCTGAACATTCTCCTGTATCCCAGCCTGTACCAAGCACGTGCAGAAGCCTGATTCTCTGAATTACCTTCCATGAGCTCTAGCAAAGCTTTCAGTATCTGGTTGGCTGGACTAATGCAAGCCTCCTGAAATCTGGCAGCTGAGATTCTCGGCTGGAGGCCATCATCTGTTCCCTGTCTCTTGGTCATGCTGCAAGAGCTTTGGGGGGAGGACAGGTGGACTTGAGAGGACAAGCTGGGGAAGAGAATAAAGTGAAGCTGGGACATGCACCAATCAGCTTTATTGTGGAGTAGAGTTATTGGATCCGATCGGAAGATAAAGATTCAGATCCTCAGCTGATGTAAGTTGGGGGAGCTCTGTTGAAACCTGGCCCATACTTCCTATTTTTTTGTAGGCTGTCTTATGTTTAACCAGTCTCAGTTAAGCAATTGTGTAATGATTACAGCATGGAAGGGGTCTCATCTAGTGAGAGTTGTACAGAACCAAGCTCCCAGTACAGGCCCTGAGTCACTATTGTAGTAGTCTGGTTTTTACCCCGGTATAAATCTATTGACTTCAGTGGTTACCCTGGTGAAATCTGGAGTAACACAGCAGTGTCTCGGACCCCAGATATTCCTTATTTATTTGGATTTATGTCCCCGCAAAAAGAGGTGTCTAGACAAAGCTCTGGGCACCCTTGAAACAAGACCAAAATAAACAGCATCTTGTCCTCTACCAACCAACCTCACTCAACCCCATCACAAAACATAAAATGATGGGATGCTAGGCAAAATCAGCCAGAGATCAGTCAGACAATTCTCAAAATACAAATGAGGAAAATACATGGAAATCCACTGTTTGCATATCTTGGAATAACTTGCCCCAAATCCATCAAGGTCTGCAATGTCTCTGTAGACAATAGCAGAGATGAATTTAGCTATTTGTCCTAGAATCTCCGCTGTCTTTGTAATGTTTTAAATGTTGCTATATTATGTTTTCTAAATGTCTTGTGTATTACTGGGCCATGTGCGCACACAGCCTGAACTCCCAGTGTGCTGACCTCATCCCCCAGAGGTCCATGTGAGCAGCTCCGATTGCAGGATTGGGCCCCTAGAGAGCAGATTGGCCTTGTGCACTCACGGGTGAAATGACTGAGATGCACTAGCTGGGCTGAGAAGCTCAGTTCAAAGACAACTATCCCGATTTTATCTTTTCTAAATTCAAGAGCTTTTTCTAGGTATTTCCTCTTTAGTCTTGTTTACAAGCAGGCTCATGGGCTCCTCAGGTTACCCAAACACAGCAACACCCAATGCTGTCATAGAACAAAAAATCCTAGTTAACCAAAGGGCTAGACACGGTATTGGAAACCTCAATGGTGTAAGATCCTTAAAATCTCTATAGAGAGTAAACTGTTGTTCACAAAAAACATGATTGCATGCAACTAAAAACTTGTCCTCAATAAAAATCAAAGATTGATTCTGCACCCAAAAAAAAAAAGCCTTAAAATGCCAGCTGGGTGTGTGTTTATAATAAATTCTAAGTGATAGAGGCAAAATACATTTCCAGAAATTGCTTTGCCTTTTCATATTGCTGAAATGCTATGACTAAAACTTGAAATGAAGCAATATTTTACTGGCACTGCTAGTGTGTGTGCGTTGCATCCTTTCTAAAAATCTATTAAAATAGGCAGATTGGCCTGAAATTGGTAGATCAGGGACCAAGGCATGCTAATTAACAGATGGTCTTCAGTTGGAAGGAGCTGCAGATACCACTGAGGAGAGGGAAATGGTGAAAAGGAACGTAGAAGGATTGCAGACCAAAAATAATTGAAACAGATTTGGCTTGGAAAAGTGCAGGCTGATGTATCATGGGAAAATAATTGGAAACACATGCCCTCAGTGGGAGGGGTAAACCTGCCAATCTGCGATACTGAAAGAGATGATGGTCCAACTTTCAGAAGAGCTCAGGAGATCCGATTTTCCAAAGTGCTCAGCACCCTGCAGCTCCCATGTGACACCAAAGGCCAGGATTTCAAAGGAGATCAGTTTCCAACATGCTGAGTGGCCTTGACAATTCTGGCTCTAGAGGTGGAAGTGAACAACAAATTGGGCATGAGTTTGCAGTGTGATATGGCAGCAATAAAGGTTGGTGGAATTTTTTTTAAGTAGCTTATTGCCACTTCCCTAGTTATTAATGCCTTTTTCTGTGATAAGGCAACTCTTCATTGTAAGGGAGGTGGACTGACTGGCTCTGATTTCTTGGATTAATGAGCTCATCTTTCATTTCTAGACACAGAAGACCAAATTAATCCATGGAGTTACCCCAGGAATGAGTTTGGCCCATATTGTCAAATGTGCATGAGGTCAAAAATGCAATGAGTTTGAGGGATCTCAGCCTAGCCTGCAATGGATGTATTGCACAACTATTGCCATGGGCCGATAAGCAGGGCAGCTCCAGGACTGCAGTAGCAGCAGGGCGGGAATATTTGGTTGTAAAGCTTGCCCAGGCTTGTGTGTGTGCACCTAGCCAGTAGCATGAACTCCTTACCTTCATGAGCAGCCCTTTCATCTTTCTCCAGCCAAAACGAGGGTCCAGCTTCTACTTGCATGAGTGCATTAACTCACCAACTCCATGCTCCAACTCAGGCTAATTCTTTCTTAGCAGCTGGGTCGGCAGACCCAGTAACCTCCCTGTAGTCTCAGCCCAGAGATGACCTCATCACGGTCTAAGCACCGCTGGATCAGCGAGGTGCTGTCCGTGTCCTGTTGTTTGCCTCTGTAATCTGTTTTGAAAAGGCAGCCCCGATGCTGTTTTTCCCCCCCAATTAGGCCAGTTAGACGATTCTGGAAAGACAGCGACTGGGCTAATTTAGCAGGCAGACATTTCATTGAATTAGCAAATGCATCAGCGAGTGAGCCTGGAACTGCGGTACATGTGCTGGGGTGGAGTTCACCAGTGCAGGAATGGAGGGGGTTGGGTGACGTCGACTTGAGCTTATTTAATATTCTTATTAGCGACAATCTGCAACGAAGGAAAATACGTGAGCTGAAAACAGACAACAGGCTTGACCTCCGCTGTCCCCAGTCTGGTTTAAATCAATGGGAGGCTAGCATGAATAAAGACGGGGGCTCTAGTCTGTACTGAGGAATTGGAAAACTGACCCCTCATTCAGGGGCAGCAGGTTTGTATGATTTTTGGTGGTGCCCAGAACGGGTCCAAGTCCCCCTCCGCCCCCCCCCACACCTGCCTATGGCTCTGTGAGGGAGTTTGGGTGCAGGACGGGGTTTGGGGTGCAGGCTCTGGAAGAAAGTTTGGGTGTGGGAGGGGTGCGGGCTCTGGGAGGGAGTTTGGGTGCTGCGTGTGGGCTCTGGGCTGGGATGGGGGTTGGGGTGCAGGAGGGAGTGGGGGAGGGTTCTGGGAGGGGGTTTGGGGTACAGCAGGCAGGCTGCCCCAGGGCTTGGATGGTGGGGGCAGAGAGCACTCTCCTCGCCAACAGCAGCAATCTCTGGGGGACCCTGGCCTTCCCAGCATGACACTCACCCAAGCCTCCCCACCCCACCCCCCGGCTGCTGCTCAGGAGGTCCAGCCAGGATAAGCCCCACTCGGAGTCGACTGTTGGGAGGAGAGGGGGCTGCCATGCGCCTCCTCCCTCCGCAGGTGCAGCAGCCGCCTCAGCCTGCCCCTGGTGACGCTCCCTTGTAGCTGGCAGCGGCCGGCGAAGGAGTGTAGTGCAGAGCTGCAGGGGGCAGCCACCCATTGCCCAGGGCAGGCAGGGATGCTGGGGGAGGTGTGCGGGGGCAGCAGGTGGGGCCGGAGGAGAGACCCAGCCCCGACCATTGGTGGAGCAGGCCCCCTCTGGCACTGAATTTGCTGGAGCCTGGGCACCATGGGCCCATACAACTGCCGCCCCTGCTCTCATTGTTACTCCTGAGAGGAGAGATGGCCTAGTGGTTTGGCACTAGACTGGGACTCAGAAGCTCTGGGTTCAGTTTCTGGCTCTCCCACAGACTGCGCGTGTGACCTTGGGACGTCCTATGGGGCCAGAATTTCAAGTGTTCAGAACCCAGCAGCTGCTACTGTGATACTTGGGGCAGATTTGTATGCACCTGGAGGATCTCTTGGGGAATCTGGCCTTTTGCTTCTCTCCGCCTTGGTTTTCCAAGTGGGGATCTGACATCGTTTATCTCTTTTGTTTGCAAGCTGTTGAGGGCAGGGGACTCTCTTACTATGTGCATGTACAGTTCTTAGCACAGTGGAGCCTGATCTCCAGTTTAGGGGGGGGTGTCTCTAAACCACTACGCCAATACTACTCAATTTCTAGGACCACCCCCACCTGCTCAGTTCCTTTGGCATCACTTCCTCCTCAAAAGGATGCCCAAGCGCCACTGCCTTTTTTTTATAATAGGAGATATACCAATCTCCTAGAACTGGAAGGGACCTTGAAAGGTCATCAAGTCCAGCCCCCTGCCTTCACTAGCAGGACCAAGTACTGATTTTTGCCCCAGATCCCTAAGTGGCCCCCTCAAGGATTGAACTCACAACCCTGGGTTTAGCAGGCCAATGCTCAAACCACTGAGCTATCCCTCCCCCCATGCCTTGCAACCAGCTGTAGGGTGACCAGACGTCCTGATTTTATCAGGACTGTCCCGATATTTTCTTGTTTGTCCCGTGTTCCGACTGATGTTCGGTCAGGACACGAATTGTCCCGATATTTTGCACTCCGGTGCACAGGCGGAGGAGGAGGCTCATGCCCCCAACTCAGCCCTGGCCCTGCCCTGTCTCCGCCCCCTCCCTGCCCCATTGGATCCCTCCCCAAATCCCTGCCCTGGCCCCGCCTCTTCCCCAAGCACGCCGCATTCCTCCTGCTTCTCCCCCCTCCCTCTCAGGCTTGCGCGAATCAGCTGTATGGCGGCGCAAGTGCTGGGAGGGAGGGGGAGAAGCAGGACACGGCAGTCTGCTCAGGGGAGCCAGAGGTGAGCTGGTGTGGGGTGGGGCAGAGAGCTGCCACTGAGTGCTCAGCCCCCACCAACTTTTTTCTATGCTCCAGCGGCTCTTCTTTTGCTCCACCAGCGAACCCCCCCGCTCCCCTCCCCCATGTCACAATATTTCATGTCTCTCATCTGGTCACTCTAACCAGCTGCTGTGGCCCAAGTATTGCTGGTTAATGCCCCTTGCTCCTGGCTGCTCTTATGCCGCCTTTGTGTGATGTTTCCTTTATTGTAGCAGCTGTGGAGTGCAGCAGAGCTGTCTGAATGGTGCATTTCTCAAATTAAATGGGGGTGTAAGTAGCAATTGCACTTGGCTTCAGCCAACAGGCACGACTTGCCAAGCCTGCCTAGGAGCGTTGCCCAAAATGTGCGGGATTATTGCCTTCTGCTCGTGGCATGTTCATAGCTTGGCTGGATTCAGCGCCATGGGTGCGGGGAGGAGCCATCACCGAATGGCTGGTCACCATCCTCTTTCCACTCCTCCCTTCTGAGCAAAGGGGGTTGGCAGGGCCCTGCTGGTGCAGGGCTGGTCTTGCTTGTGAGCAAATCCCATCTGTATCTAGGGCTGCATGGACTAATCCAGCCTGTTCACGAAAGGCCTGAGCCTGGAACGGCTGGAGGCTGTAGCTCAGAAGTGAGATGCATTGAGAGCACTGTTGGAGTGGAGGCATTTGCACACAGGCTATGGCGTTAACAGCACAGGCCTGGACCTAGCTACATGCCCAGAGGTGTAGTCACACAGGGCCCAGCACTTCTGGGGTCTCTGCTGCCAGGCCTGTCCAGGGCTACACCCCAGAGCACAGGGAGGGTCAGTGGGATTATTGGCATGCAGGGGTAGGGCCTAAGAAAGTGGTCCTCACCCACTCGACTGCCAAATCTTCCTATCCTCCAACGGGATCCTGGATCGCAGCCCAGGGTACCATTCATCTGCGCACAGGACATTACAAAAGCTGGTCAGGGCCAGAACTATTGCCGGCCACTAAAGTCACTCTAAGACTTCTTAAAGGGACGGAAACCTGCAGGGCAAGTGCTATGATGACCCATCTCCTCCACTAAGGAGGCAGGTGCCCCAGGTTTGAAAAGGTCACTCCGCTGACATCGGAGCAGCGCACTGGAGAGGGGAGTCTGGCTTTGCTCAGAGAGGGGCATGGGCCTTGAAAGCCTTGACTAGAACAAGAGGAAGGAGGGGAGGGGCAGCAGCAGCAGCCGCCGCCGGTGGGTTCCTGTCCTGGCTGCAGGTGAGGGGGCCAGGTGGGTCCCTGGGCTGACCTCCCATTCCCAGCTTATGCATGGTGCTGCTGGACTCCGGTCCCACATGGCTTGGCCTGGTCCTTTTGAGGTGGCTGCTGTGGGAGTGGATTAGGCTCTGAGAGAGAAGGTAGAGGGAAAGCTAGTGAGCTGTGATGGAATGAGTCAGTGGGTGGGGTGGAACTGGGTAGTGAGAATGGGCAAGGGGGGAAAATGTAGGAGGGAATCTGTGAAGATAAATACCCATGAGGTGGAAACCCAGCTCACGGAGCGATGGGTAGTTCAAGATACAGGCTCCAGGACAGCTGGAGACAAGGAGGGGAAGGACACCTCCAAAATATGCTCTGGCACACGTCCTGTTGGCACCACATCACCTCAATAGCTTTGGATCTACAAGCGCAGACCCCTGTGCTGGCATGGAGCCTTACTGACTTCTATGTGGCACTGTCTGGGTGGGGAGATCTGCTTGCACAGAGCCCATTGCAGCATCAGGCCTTTGTGTGTATGTTGCTTCCTTCCCCCACCTTCCAGCCTTCATCTGTCTTGTCAATGGGTCTCAACCTTTTCCATACTGTGCCTCCTGGCTGTCTCTGGAAACAACTTCCAGGCATCCCCCCACCCCACCCCCGTCCCTCTCAATGACTCAGAGAGAAAGGGTGGCCACTGCCCCCCCCAAACATGCTCACACCCCTATGTTGAGAATGATTTAGGGTTTCCCTGTGTAGACAAGCCCTTAGGGTATGCAGCCTTATCTGTGATTGCAGCTACCTTTAATCTACTTGAGTTGTGATCAGACTCTGCGATTGCAGTATAGACAGCCCCCTGGACTGCAAGGTATTTGGAGCAGGGATGTGTGTCTGCAAAGCACCTCGCACATGTTGGGCAATGCAAGATAAGCATGCCTAGCAGGAAAGATTCTGGAACAAGAGTGCTAGCTGCTGCATTGCTGGAGGATCTGGTAGGTGGAAAAGCATAGAGGCTGCTAGTCCACGTTTTACTGATATATCTGCGTAAACAGAGTCTCTTTTGTCCATAAACCAAGCACGTACGGATGAGAACACACAGGGAGCAGACATGGGCAGGACAAGAGGCCACGGTTTGGTAGTTCTTTCTGACCTGAGCCACACTGGTTTGAGTTAAGCACTAGCCTATCTGTAGCCCGCTAATCCTTCAAGGAACAAAGCTTGGGCAATGTTAACACCAGGGCTGGGTTTTTGTCCCAGCTGAAGAGGGAAGGCGATGGTCCTGTGGCTAATGCATGGGCCTGGGGGTTGGGTGATCTTGACTTTATTCCTGGCTTCACTCCAGGTTTTCTGGGTGACCCTGGGCAAGCCCAAGCCTTTGTGTGTGTCTACATCCCCTTACATAAAAAGGGGATAATGCATCTCACCCACCTTACAGGGGTGTTGCAAGATCAAATGCATTAATAGCTGCAAAGCATGGTGAGGCCTGGATGAGAGGTGCTGCGTAAATGCAAACATCATCCTCATCTGATTGAAATGGGTCCGGCCTTCGCCCCATTCTTGATCTCTGACGCTTGGGGGGTGGGGGTTGTGGATGGGTGAGTAGGTACGATGGTAACAGCAGAAAAAGCTGCAGCGAAAGGCTTGCTATTTGGGAGGCTGATGGGGCCTGATTCACCGTTACCTAATACAAATGCAAAGCGGAGTGTAACCGGGTCCTTTCCTGGCCTGCCTTTCCCGCTGCTCTGGACTCCTTTAATAAAGCACCTTCAGGCCTCTCTTTTTGCAGCACCCGTGGTCTTTATTTATATCTAGTACCCACCACCAGCAACACTATATACAAAGTTTACAAGGCTTTGGTCTCCTCTTTACAGGGGTGCTCCCATATCTCTGGAGACTACCCCTTCCCTAGCCAATCCCCCCTTTTGCACTGGCTGCCAGCCAGCCTTTATAGCTCTTCTCTGAGCAGGCCCACAGGTGCAGCCAGTTCCTGAGGCCAGGCACCAGCCTTCTCCCCAGCCCCAATCTATTTTTGATTGAGGCTGGCTGAGCAGGGGCTAATTAGGTGCTTGTGCACCAGCACCCTGCTACATACCTCCCCCCTTAAGCTGGTGCCAGGCCCGGCCTCCCTCGGCCTCGTCTTCCATGGCCCGGGATCTTATTCAGTTGTTGCGCCCCCTTCCCAGCTGAGGGGTCCCCTGTAACAACCCCTTGGGGTGTTTGCACTCCCCAGCGGCAAAAGGCACATTCGGTTGGGGGTGAGGCACCCCACCGGTCTATGCTTACCCAGAGGTCCTCACACCATTCACAGGGCTGGGCTGGCCGCGCCAGAGGCTGCCCTTCCCTTTCCAACGGGGGTGATAGCTCAGAGCCCACTGCCCCAAGTCGGCCCCCTTCCTCTGGTCCAGGTTCTCTGTCCCTTTGTTGCTGGGCCTCCCCCTGCAGAACACGCTCTACATCCCCGAGGGCTCCCTCCCCCAGGTGGTCCTGCCCGGGGAGCTCCCTGGGCTCCTCAGACATACCCTCTTGCTTATTCTCCTGGCTTTGTTGTCTAGGCTGTTTTATGCTTCCCCCCGGAGGTTGTGGGGCCTTCCTTTGCTCCTGGTTCACCTCCGCCGGGGCCTTGCTCTCCATTTCTAGGGTTCTTTTTCTCCTCCTCCTGGGTTGCTTCCCCCCGGCCGCCTTTCCCTTTAGGGGAAAGTGCCAGTCCTGCCCTAGGACCACGGGGTACGCTAACCCTTCAATTACCCCCCCCCCCGTTTCCAGGTAAACCGCCCATCTACTTCTAGGGGTACCTGGGCCACGGGACAACATTTTCTATCCCCATGGATGCAGTCAACCCACATCCGTCCCCCAGGGATAAGCCAGTGCGGCTTTACTACTCGCCGCTGTACAAAGGAGCGGGCGGAGGCCGTGTCCACCAGACCCCTCTGGGCCCTTCTCCCTACCCGCACCGGGATGGTGGCCAACCCACGCCTCCTTTCCCCTGCCACAGTCCTAGTCCATCCACAAAAGTCCGCCGCTCCGCACTCCATCACCGGGCAGTCCCGACTTTTGTGTCCCGGCTGACCACATCGCCAGCACACGAACTGCCCCGGGCGGCTAGGGGTCCCCTTGGACTCCTCCCGTCGCCGGTCCGGCGGTTTCCCCCCGCTGTGTTCCCGGGGTTTCCTGCTCCCTTCTGGGCCTCACAGGACTCGGTGCTCCCCCACCGGGAAGTCCGCCTCTGCATACTCTTCGGTCCTTTGCACGGCCGCTTCCAGCGTGGCCGGCTGATGTCGCCGCACCCACACCCACACGCCATCAGGGAGGCCCTGCAGGAACTGTTCCAGGACCACTTGGTCCACTATCTGGCCCACAGTGTGGGCATCGGGCCTCAACCAGCGGGTTGCCCAGTCCATTAGTCTTTGTGCAAAGGCCCGGGGTCGTACACGCCCTGTCCATCGGGCTGCCCGAAGCTTCTGCCAGTACTTCTCGACCGACAACCCGAGGCGATCTAAGATGGCCGCTTTTACAGCCTCATAATCCCTGGCTTGGGTCTCTGTCAGGGCCATGTACGCGGCCTGTGCCTCCCCGGTGAGATAAGGGCCGAGCCGTAGGGCCCAGGTGGTCCGATCCCATCCGGCTCCCAGGGCCACCCGCTCAAAGGTGCCCAAAAAGGCATCGGCGGGGGCCATCTTACACAGGCTAAGGCCTGGAGTCCGGGCACCATCCCCCACCACAGCAGGACTCACCAAACGCTGGAGGAGCTGCTGCTATACCGCCGACTGCTCCTTGATGAAATCCTGGAGGGCTTTCTGTTGCCCAGTTTGCCAGGTGAGGCGGGCCTGCCGCTCCACCTGGTGGGACTCCTTGAAAGACTGTAGTGTCTTCCCTAGTTCGGTCTGCTGCTCTGCGAGCCATTGCAGGGTGCCTTCCATGCTCAGGTTGCCACTCTGTGTCTATGGCACGGGTAAAGGATCCCGGACAAGCCCCCACATGTAACCGGGTCCTTTCCTGGCCTGCCTTCCCGCTGCTCTGGACTCCTTTAATAAAGCACCTTCAGGCCTCTCTTTTTGCAGCACCCGTGGTCTTTATTTATATCTAGTACCCACCACCAGCAACACTATATACAAAGTTTACAAGGCTTTGGTCTCCTCTTTACAGGGGTGCTCCCTTCTCTCTGGAGACTACCCCTTCCCTAGCCAATCCCCCCTTTTGCACTGGCTGCCAGCCAGCCTTTATAGCGCTTCTCTGAGCAGGCCCACAGGTGAAGCCAGTTCCTGAGGCCAGGCACCAGCCTTCTCCCCAGCCCCAATCTATTTCCCCTGATTGAGGCTGGCTGAGCAGGGGCTAATTAGGTGCTTGTGCACCAGCACCCTGCTACACGGAGGTAAAATGCTATTGCTGGTGTAAATGGCTGCACAAGGTACAGATGATGGGGGAATTGAGCTCAAAGAGTGGGAGTTCATTATTCAGTTGTTTTGACCTTTTGGTTTAGATCAAGCATAGAAGCCACTTAATATCTGATGTGTGATTGTCAGGGAAGGGTGGGGATGCCTCCTGCCCTGATGAGGGGATGGACTTGGTGGTGGAACCAGACTCTCATCTTTAGGATATCCCAGTGAGGATGCCGAGAAGCAGACTGGCAGGCGCTCAGTGAACACCAATAACCTAACATAACACAAGCTCAGGCAACAGGGTGGCTGACAGATGCAGTTCATCTTCATGTTCCCGTAGGATCCTGAAATTGGTGCGTGGGTGTTTTATATGTTGCACTAGGGCATAGCCAATTACAGGCGGACACTAGACTGTTAGTGGCATAACATGGGTGTCAGGAAAGTGATCTTATCTCTCACGCACGCCGCCAGTACAGCAGAGCCACACCTTTTAGGCAGATACATGCAATGATACTTTCTTGCCATGTTAGTAAAACTAGCCGTGAGGCTATACAAGGTTATATGGGGTGGTGAAAGCACTCTGTTCCATTTTTACCATCCACTGAGAATTCCTATGGGGTGGAAGATCTGCACATTATTAATAAGGGATCAAAGATACTGATTAGAGCAGTGCTCTATTGATCATCGACCGTTTTTTGACTAATATCATAAAATGGATTTTACAAATGTAGTTTGCTGAAGGCCAGTGGAATATTTCATAGGCACTGGTATTGTAGCCATCCATCCCTTGGGCAGACATGGCTAGTATCTAGCCCTCTCAAATAAAGACAATTTGCATTTATGCAGGGTGGCGCTTTAAAGCCAAGGAACCTGTGCTGAGCTCTAGGTAATCTAATTCTGTGTATTCAAACCCAAATGGAAACGCCCTCATGCAGCGGTACCAAACAACCAGCCTCTGAAGTGTATTGCCGTAACATGCTTCTTCCTTCCCCCCCCCCCCCCAACCACTGGGATTTGTTTTATGTTTCCTTTAGCACCAACCTGTGCTCATTTTTAATCCTGGGTGTTAATGGGACTGCTGGCAAGAAGGTGGATTGCTCCCAGGAAGAAGGGTAGCGGGGATTGGGTTCATTGCCTGTAGGCATTCTGAGGCAGGGGCTGTGTCTTCTAAGTGCTGGATGCTATATGTAATGTACTTCATAAATATTAATGACTTGGCTTCATGACACTCATTAGATGGGTAAATATTACTATTCTCATTTTATGAATGGGGAAATTGAGGAACCAGCGAGGTTGCCTAGGATTACACAGGACTTTTCTATAGTGCTGTCGATAGATTGCAGCTCCCCCTGTTGCTGATCCAAACTCTAGTCACAAGGCTCTCCTTCCATAATAGCAAAAATAAATGTAGTTTGTAGAGAAAAGTTGGGTTTATTAAAGTAGCTTGGTTGTTACAAATCAAAGGACCAGATTCGGATCTTGGTTTCACATGGGTGTAACAGATCAAAATCTGATCTGTTGTGATTTTTTTTTTGGACATTTTTACTATGACTTTCTTCCAAATTTTGCTCTTAGCATTGCGCCTCTGGCTAGGCATCAGGCTAGAGGGACCAGTGAACTTTTCTGTTAAAGCATCTCTTATGGTCAGAACTGCTCGTGGTTAACATAGGTAGGGGTGATCTTGTGTGAAATGAAAATGGAGGGACAAACCAAGTTTTATGTCAGTTGCAAAATGAGATCTGACTATAAATGTTGTTGGCAATATGGGCTTGATACAAAGCCCATCAATGGATGGACTGACATGAACTTCAGTGAGCTGTAGATCAAGCCCCCATCCCCAATTAAAAAGTTCATCTCTATTCAGCAAAGCCCTTAGAACAGGTGTCGAACTCCCACTGACTTTGGTGGGGCTCAGGGACTTGATTAACGTGCTTTGCTGAATGAGGGCTCATGTCTCTCTGACTGAGTGAATATTGCCACAACACCGCAGCCCAAGGTAGCGTCATCACTTGGGGATATAGTAGCACAGGCGTGCTTTAAATAATGAGCAAAGACCTGGTCCCAGCCCCAAGAGCTCAGGTTGGCCCTTGTTGAGATAAAAAGTGAGGGAAAGGGGGTGGATGGGAGAAAGGAGTAGGTGGTTTGATGGTAAAATGCACATCAGGCTGGCTCCTGGGTTTGCAGGGTTTGTAGGCGTTGCAGAGTGTGAAGGAGCAAAAATTCTGCTTGATTTCCTCCTCCTCCCCCCAAACCACTGTTGTAAGACAGTGCTGACAATGCTGACTGTTGGCAAAACTTGTATCGACTTGCAAACTGTGCAAATTTGATATGGACGTCATTGAAGGAGAATAAATATAGAACATTGAGATGTTTTTAATTTACAGAGTCGCTTTTCAGGCCATAATTTCACATTGAGCCGTGGCATCAATTAAAGCAAATGTATCTCTGCACCAAGTGGCTTTGCACGTAGTTTAACACAGTCCCTATCCTTCGCCAAGGATTGTGTGTCTACCTCAGTTCCCTTCTTCCTCACCTCCCTGAAAAACATTACACTACTGTATCATCGTGCTAATTGCTTCCAGAAAGCCAGTGAAAGCTCAATGACACGTCAAGTAACTGTGCGCAAGCCCCAAAGTTTCTATCAATCTATAATGGTAATTTGAATCACTGCTTCTATCTGTATTGCATCTAAAAGACCCTTTCATCTGCTCTTGAACTGAAACCACCTCTGGTGTGGAATGCAGCAGCAGCTGAACAGCCCACAGTAATGTGACAACAGTTTGACAGGAATTTTTAAAAGACTAATACTGTATAGTTGAAATAAAAGGGGACAAGGTCACTGCCCCACTTGGAATAGGACCAGAACATCCTTTCTTTTGCAAAAAAGTGCCTGACTACTTGTCATAAGTTCAGGCTGGCCCAGCTGACGAGATGAAGGGGGAGGCAAAGGTGACTGTATGTTTGTGGCTGCTAGATTCTAGGGCTGACCAGGTACCAGTCTAATCTCTGTCATCAATTAGAGCAGCCTGAAGGCTGCTTTGATTTATACCTGGCTCCTGATGATTCCAAGGGGGCTTTTCCAGCCTCTAGGAATAGCTGGCCACACTCCCGATGCCAGGGTAGGTGATAACATACTGCTGCTGCTTTTGGCTCTCTAGACCACAGGGAGATTTCCCTTACGCAAGAGGAATCCGCAGGTACCCTGTTGAGCTGGCTTTTCTGCAGCTGGAGCAGAGTGCAGAATTCGGCCCTTGGTCTCTTCTTGCCACTAGCTTAGTCTGTGACCATCGATCAAATCCCTTAACTCTCTCTGCCTCAGTTTCCCTATCTGTACAATGGGGACAGGGATGCTACCCACCTTTGCCAAGTGCTTTGAAGTTGATGGCTTGAACGGGTCTGGATGTGCAAAGGAGAACCTTCACTGGATCAAAATAAATAAAATCAGTTCAATTTCTTCCATTTACACTGATCTCAAGGACAGAGGGACTACTGCAAGATTAGGCACACATCAGATTAACACTTTGGTTAAGATTGGCTGGCAGAGCAAACAAGCCAAGGCATCGATCTCTGTGTGTGTATTGTTTGTTCAGCAATGCAATCAGTCTCTTCTCCTTAAAGAGGATGTGTCTGTCTTTAAATCGCTGGAACTAAAGCAATGTGACGCTAGGTAGTTTTTTCCCTCTCAGAGTTTTAACAAAGCATAATCCTCTGTACTAAAGGGCTTTTTCTTGATCCAAAAGTCTCTGTTCGAGTCAAATGTTTTGCCACAGATACCTTATCTCAAATCAAAAGAGAGCATCCCAAATGCATCTATACTGTGTATTTATTGACCTACATACTGGCTGAATTGAAGGACATGTTAAGTTACCTCTCTTTCCTTAGCAAGCCAAGTGCAAAGTAGTAGAGTTCTAAAGCAACGATCAGTTTGTAGGGTGTTAGACCAAAGGTCAAATATTTACCATTTGCTTATCATCCCAGCTGCTCCCCCTGCACGGAGCTGCTTTCCGCATACACGTACACAAGATACCCAGGGGAAGGGGGTCAGACAGATGCATCCTGATTACCCCTAGAAAGGAATTTAGAAAATGCATAGGCTAGCAGAATGTATGCACGTTAAGTTGTTTGTTACTGGGTATAAAAAGGCCTGCTCTGTGCTTGTAAGGTGTGCCTCTCCCTCTGGCATGAGGGGAGCACCCGCTCAGCTGACTGACAAATAAAGGATCTGGTATCCGTCTTCTTGTCTTCCGTGCCTCCTTGGGGTAATTGGGTAAGCTCCAGGGGGAAACGAGCCCGTTTGGCTAACATAGGGCAAGGGCTGTTCTTCAATATCTAGTGTTGGAAGTATTTCCCCTTTCTGAAACGAGGGTGGGGGTGGGTGTTTGGCAGCAGAAGTGACTGTTTCTGCAGTCAGTGAGGACCACAAAACATGTGAGAGCCCCAAGTTAAACTGTGGAAGCCCCCCTCTTTTTTTTTTTTTGCCCCATGGTTGCATCTGTTTGCACCAGAATGTGACCGGGGTCTCCATTTTTCTCTTCTGGAATACATGTGACATGACTCTCCGTGCTGCTGGAAGGCACTGGGCATCTCTGAGCACACACGGCTAAGCAGAACTTCTTGCTGGCTTGTCAGTGTGTCTAGCTACAGGCACCCCCTGTAGGAATGTGTAGAGTTCACGTTTCCTTACATTCAGCCCACTCATTAGAACCATGGGCCAATTCATCCATCGCACCAATAGCGTCTCTTGAGTGCCGCCACCCTAGCAAGATCAAAATTGGAGACAAAGTGCTCTCAGGAGAGCTCCCGTTGTCATCAGCAGGAATTGGGGGGTAAGGGGAGCATGATCTGGCCAGTCTTGTCTTACTGCACCTGGGTCAGTAAGTCAATGGCAAATGAGCTAGTTTTAGAACGGGGCCAGGTGTCAGCTCTGTGATCTAATGGGCTTGCTTGGGTTCACTGGACCTACCACACCCAATTTCAGAAGCTTCTGGATGTGGAGTGCTTAATCTGCCTAGCAACAGGCACAACTCACTCCTACCACCCCACCCCCCCATTGGTCTCTTAAAGAGATCTCCCTATTAGGCACGTGTTTTCTGGGAATGTGGGAGAGAGCCCGCCATCTTTCTAGAACAGCTGCAAGTGGCCAATGCCTGTCCAGTCTCTGAAGATACATTCTCTTAACCCTGTTTGGTCCATCTCTGGGGCCTTCTTCTTGAATTTAATTTCTTTTCTTCAGAGTTTTGTCATTACACCCACAGAAGGGCAGAGTCCTAAAGGGCCCCTATGGCCCAGCGTGGGACATCTGAAATGCTGTAGGTAGTTCTAGAAAGTGCTTCTGATTCAGAACTGATTATGTAAATGTATAGATCTCAAGATCAGAAGGGAACCATTATGATCTTGTAGTCCCACGTGCTGAAATAATGCAGGCCAGAGATTTTTTTTACACAGCGATTCCTGGGTTCATGGCTGTACTCCTGCTTCACCATCTTCCCACCCCTCCCTCAGCATTATCATCCTGTTTGTACATCCCAGCCAGCCATACTGTTGCATGTGACATGAGCATCGGGTGGTGATGCGCGCGCACACACAACCTGAAAAAGTGTTGTCTTTTTAATCCCGTTGCTGGACAAGCCATGGTAATGGGGGCAGTCCCGTGCCCTTTGGGAAGGCTGTCCTCACTGGAGCCCTGGGAACTTTTTGAGAGCTACAACTGCAGAGGATCAATCTTTTGTCTTGCGCACCCTTTTTTCCCTTGGAACTCGTAAAAGAATCTAGAATGACTTGTGTAATTCTACAGCCGTGCGTGTATGCGTGAGCACAGCTGGAGAGTAGCGAAGATGTTTTAGTCTGTTTTTACAAGGCCACGTGATCTATTAAATGTTTAGACTGTAATGCATTTCTTTCAGGGAGCAGGCAATGAATTTCTGTACTCACCCTTCCCAGAAGGTGCGGCTTCTGATGAGAAGGGATAAAACTTTATTTTTTAAAATACAGCAGTATCAAAAAGGAAAATAGGAAAAAGGTCCATCAATGGCAATTAGCCAGGATGGGCAGGGATGGGGTCTCTGTTTGCCAGAAGCTGGGAATGGGCGACAGGGGATGGATCACTTGATGATTACCTGTTCTGTTCGTTCCCTCTGGGGCGCCTGGCATTGGCCACTGTCGGAAGACAGAATACTGGGCTAGATGGCCGTTCTTATGTTCTTATGAATTGATGCCCTAACTCAGCAAAGCACATATTTAACTTCATGCCTGTAATTAGATGCTTTTCTGGGTCAGAGCCTTTGTGAAAAGCTGGTGAAAAGTGCTAGCCTGTGTCAGCCCTGGACCCATGGGGCTACTCTTGGGGCCAAATCTGACACCCGTTAACATCAGTTGCAAAACCCCAGCCGATGGCCTCATGGCTGAGCCCACAATCCACAGAAGAGATGCAGCTTGGGAAGCAGCTGAGCAAGAGTGAGTCTTCCACACCGCCTTGCCAGCGTGCCTCTGCTTTGGCTTGAGGGCAGAGGGCAGCCTCTGGGAGTCTGAGGGGCTTGCCGTTTCTGTGGCCTGCTCTGGCCTCGGCCTCTCTTCAGTGGCTGCCAACAAGGGAGCTGATTCTTGGGAGCTGTGAGTTTGGGGTCCTGGACACCTGTCCTCCAGGAGGTGGGCTGAGCTCACCAAGTCAGGGTGCTGAGGCCACTGAGATTTTGCTAACATAACAGGGCTCAAGAGGGTAAGAGTAGTTGGAATTCTTCCAATCCAAAACTCTCGGGTCAGTAGCTCATTGAACCAAAGTCTTGCTGTGACGTTCCCCCTGGTGTTATCTGAACCAGTGATCTGCTAGGTCACTCCAGTCCTCGACTCTGGGAACGAGCCTTACCCTGCTCTGCTGGGAGAAGCCCCCACTTCCTGGGCTGTTCATGCACAGCCTCTAGCATGTAAGCTGCTCCCAGTTATGTAAGTGTGCACTTTTGGCCAGCCCCCACTTGGATTGTGCAACCAAATGACACTAGCCAATATCTCCGGTCCCAGACACAACCCTAGGAACCTCTGTCTTGCAGGGTCCAGTTATGCCCGCTGGATGCTTCAAGCTTATATGAGTTTGTCAATTTAACAAAGAAATGAATATGTACCAGGCTTGTTATCCCAAGGGGAGTCTCTGACATGCTTCAAACCAAACGCACTGCTTCAGGTAGAATAAACACATTTTATTAATTACAAAATATAGATTTTTTTTAAAGTGATTATAAGTCAAAGCACAAGAAGTCAGATTTGGTCAAATGAAATAAAAGCAAAACGCATTCTAAGCAGATCTTAACACTTTCAGTGTCCTTACAAACTTAGATGCTTCTCACCACAGGCTGACTGGTTGCTCTTCAGCCAGGTTGTCCCCTTTGATCAGCCTTTCAGTCGCTTGGTGGTGGCGTCTGTAGCTGGAGGTGGAAGAGAGAGAGAGCATTGCAAATGTCTCCCCCTTTTATCATGTCATTTCTTTCCTCTTGGCTTTGCCACCCCTCCCCTCCCCCCGCCCCTTTCAGAGTCAGGTGAGCATTACCTCATTGCAGTCCCAAACTGACCAAGGGAAGGGAGGTGACTCACTTGAGAGTCCAACAGATTCTTTGTTGCTGCCTAGGCCAGTGTCCTTTGTTCCTGTGAGGCTGGGCTGAGTTTGTCCCATACATGGCCTGATGAGGTGTCAACTGACCTTCTGCTCTTGGAGAGTTTTGCCTGGGCTTGTTTTAAGCCACGAGGACACATTTTCAGCCTTGTAACTATATACATGAAATTACAACCTATAACATTACTATAACAACAATGTTCAGGGCATCATGAGCCTTCTGAAGACACCTGACATGACAAACTTTGCACTGGATATTATACAATAACATGGCAGTGCAGGGTAAGCTCCCGAGATACAGAGTGTAACACTTGCTCAAGGATTCCCGTTGAGTTGGATCAAGTCCCAACTGCTTTGATTTGGGCCCAGTCATCTCCCCTCCCCTGGTTCAACGCAGCGCCAAGATACCAGAGCACCCCCTGGCTTCTGTGCCCTCCACTCCTTGTTTGTGGTGCGAGAACATTCTCTTTCCAGGATGTTAGGGATGGCCTGGAAAGCTGTTCCCCCTCTGCCCCCCCCCCTGTAATTCTCGCAGCCCGCCTTCTTGGTCTAACCCTCGGGATAATTGCAGACTGCTCTTATAGCTCTAAATCAAATCACTGCGCCCAGGGAATGAAGTTTTCTGGATGCAAACAGTTCCCTGCCTCATAATTCATGGCTCACTCAAAGGAGGTCACCAAAGGTCAAAGTCTGCCTTCTTCCAGCCACTGTCAGTAGCCCTCCCATATTAACAAAGCCCAGTGGGCTTTGATAACTTAATAGAAAGTTGTTCTGCCCCCATTTATACGTGGAAGGCACAGCTCGGGTATAAAAACACGGGAGCCTCGTGTCAGTCTGAGTTCTTAGCCCTTCTCTGGGTTGGGTGTGTTGACTGGATGATGGAAATATTGGTCCGTTGGGCTAGGAAGGTATTGGTTTGATTTTGGTGGAGTATTTTTTTGTTTGTAGGAAGAAATCCAATACTTAACATCCAGCCACTCCATTTTGGCACCTCACCATAACTTTCCAATCACTTGTGTGAACGGCCGGATACTTCAGAGTCTGTTTTGTTCTCTCAAAAATAATCTCTAAAAAGACAGTTAATTAACGAGATCTGTATTCCCTGAGAGTGATGTGTGGCTGTCTAGACAGATCAGCGCAGCATATTCCAGGCCTCCTCTGGCGCACTGTTCAGTGGGACGTGTTCCTGCTGGTTTGATGGCAAACTCCTTTCCTCTGTAGCAGCTGTGAGTTCCTTGGGGAAATGAATGTGCTACTGTAATTTGTATTAATCTCCTTGACTTGCTTACATCTCTCCCTCCTGAATTTCCGCCAGCTAGGGAGGCGCCTTCAGGGTTTCTTGTATTTGGCGTCTGAATGAGTTGTTGGAGAACAGATTTGCTAACATAACGTGGCTTTCCAGTGTGGTTAAACACAGCAGGGTAGCTGCTAGAGCAGAGTGGGAATTCGTCTTTTGTCGTGCACCCCGTCTCCTGCTTCTACAGAACATGAATGCTGAGCTGAAATCCTGCCCATCTCTCCAGAATCAACCCTTTCCAATCAACCCGCAAAGAAAGAGACACAGACTGAAGGATCCTAACTAGGGGCGGGGGAGAACAAAACCCATCCCCAAATTCAACAGAACCTCTTCTGTCCACTTGACGAAGTTCAGATCGTTTACTCCCCCGCAGGGCCGGCTTTAGGCCTATTCCACCAATTCCCCCAAATCGGGCCCTGTGCCTCAGTGGGCCCCGTGCCCAGTGAGAATCCCTTCCCTGGCTAGAGGCGCCTTTCTAGTTTTTACTCACCTGGTGGTGCTCCGGGTCTTCAGCGGTACTGCGGCAGCAGGTCCTTCGCTTGCTCTGGGTCTTTGGCGGTACTGCGGCAGCAGGTCCTTCGCTTGCTCTGGGTCTTTGGCGGTACTGCGGCAGCAGGTCCTTCGCTTGCTCTGGGTCTTTGGCGGTACTGCGGCAGTGGGTCCTTCAGTGCTGCTGAAGACCTGGAGCGAGTGAAGGACCCGCTGCTGAAGTGCCGTCGAAGACTCGGAGCACCGCTCGGTGAGTACAAGCCCCACGTGTTTTTTTTCACATGTGGGGGTTTTTTTGTGTTCCCTGCCGGGGCCCCATCGAAACGGTTTGAATTGGGCCCCGCACTTCCTAAAGCCGGCCCTGCCCCCCCCCCCCCCCCGTGCCTATTAGGTTCACTTATTCAGCTACTATCATTTCCAGCCAGGGGCAGGCAGTGGATATGGCAAAGGACTAATAGATTGTTCTTGTAGCATTTCCATATGAGTTTTCAGTTTAAAAGCATGTGGATAGTTCAGCTAAGGTTCTGATCAGCAGCTGAACTCTCAGGTGTTTATCCAAAATTGAGCTCTGAGCTTTTTGAGAGCCCCCCAACAGTAATGTATAACTCGCTGAGCTCCAAAGAGTTTGGAAGATCATAGGAATTTTCATGTCGGATTAGGCCAATAGTCCATAAGGAAATCTTCCTGGGCCACTAATCAAGTCTTGTTGGCTGTTCTGGACCAACCTTTTCCATTTCTGCTTTACCCTTCTAAAGATGGAATGACTGAGGTTCAGCACAGTATGTGGGGGAAAGACGTGCCACTGATTTCAATGATGACATTTTCAGTATTAAAAACAGGAGTACTTGTGGCACCTTAGAGACTAACACATTTATTTCAGCATAAGCTTTCGTGGGCTACAGCTCACTTCTTCGGATGCATAGAATGGAACACACAGACAGGAGATATTTATACATACAGAGAACATGAAAAGGTGGAAGTATGCATACCAACAGGAAGAGTCCAATCAATTGAGCTGAGCTATCATCAGCAGGAGAAAAAAAACTTTTAAAGTGATCATTGAGATGACCCATAGAAGGTGTGAGGAGAACTTAACATAGGGAAATAGATTCAATTAGTGTAATGACCCAACCATTCCCAGTCTCTGTTTAAACCTAAGTTAATTGTATCTAATTTGCATATTAATTCAAGTTCAGCAGTCTCTCTTTGGAGTCTGTTTTTGAAGTTTTTTTGTTGCAAAATTGCCACCTTCAAGTCCGTATTCAGTATTGTTCTCTTCCTCTCCCTATACAGCCCAAGCTTGCTTGTTTGATGCTGCTGTCCACTGAGCAGATGTTTTCTTTGACCTGTTGAAGTGACACCTAGATCTTTCCTGAGTGGTTACAGTTAATTATGAGCAGGGGCGGCTCTAGGCACCAGCGGGCCAAGCGCCCGCTTGGGGCGGCATCCTGGGGAGGGCGGCATTTGGCTCCGGTGGAGCTCCCGCCTGCATGCCTGCGGCAGGTCCACCGGAGCCCGGGACGAGCGGACCTGCCGCAGTCATGCCTGCGGCGGGTCCCGTCTTCCCGCGGCTCCGGTTGAGCTCCCGCAGGCATGACTGCGGGAGCTCCACCGGAGCCAAATGCCGCCCTCCCCAGGATGCCGGAGCCGCGGGAAGAGGGGACCCGCCGCGGGACTGGGGAAGGGCGGCGCAGCGCTCCGCGCTGCTTGGGGCAGCCTACTTTGTAGAGCCGCCCCTGATTATGAGTATGAGTAATTCAAATAGTTCATTCCAGCATGCATTACCTTGCACTTGTCTCGACTGAATTTCATCTGCTACTGTTGCCCACTTGCCTAGCTCTGTTAGCTCCTACTAAACTGGAAATCATCAGCTCCCCAGATCCTGCCCTGGATTTTAGAATCCTAGTGTTGCCATCTCTCCTAATTTTATTGCAAGTCTTGCAATATTTGTTTTTTCTTCAAGCACTGGCTCCTGGAGTCATGTGACTAAAGGAGAATCTTGGCTTTCATGATGAAAAAGGTAAATTTTCTTGCAGAGAAAAAGCACAAAAAACCGCTCCAAGTCTATCCACAAGGCAAAGGGGGAAAAAAATCCAACATTTATTTATTTATTTATTAAATCTCATGATTTTGGGAAGCTTGATTCATGATATTTGAACGTTTGTATTTGACTATACTAGAACCCTGCCAGGTTACCAGGGATGGTCAAGCTGAATATTAATTTTGAACATTGAGAACTATTCAGCCATTTGAATATTTCTTCAGTATCGGTCAGGTAATGTTCAAATCAAAGATTTGTTCCTGCTATCTCTAGTCCCATGCAAAGCCGCTCAGTCCACCTCCCAGTTGTTTCCTCCTCCTTCCTTCCTTCCTTCCTTCCATGATGTAATTGTCGCATACTGATTCAATGGCAAACCGCCAAGGGACAATCATCTTCATGGTGTGAAAACTGTTCTGAACCTGCACAAGATGTGACCTAAATGCTGGATCTTTTCACTTAGCCAGTGCAGGACACAGAAGATGACCCCCCTGTAATGCTGGAACTGCTGAAGTAACAGCCTTGCATTAAAAATAGGAACCAGAAAATGCTACCAACTGTGCCTAGAAAGTTAAATGAATTTTAAAACCAACCAGCTAAGCTGACTAAAGTGCAAAATGTCAACAAACTGTATAAATGGTGAAAAGAAAATCTGATATCAGAAAATAGGGCTGAGATTTTCAAGCCTGCCTAGGGGATTTGGACACCCAGCTCTTATTAACTTTAAGGAATACAGATGCTCTGTTCTCGCTATGTGGATTTGAAAATCTGAGCCTGGATGCGCAGTGCGTTCAGCTTAAATGCAATAGCCCATGCACAAGTGTGGCAACATGCCCATTAGCAGAGATGGTGGTGTAACACATGGTGGGTGAAGTAATTCAATCGGTCATTAGCCAAGATTCTATGCTGGTTTGCACCCGGTGTAACTCACTGGCTTCAGTGCAGTGTAAGGTTAGGATTTGGCCCTGGAGTTTGTAGATATGTTGTAAGTGTGCAAAGCACTCTGAAATCCTTCCTGGTGAAAATTACAACCCTCGGTGGAGGCGTCCGAGTTAGAAAAGCAGCTAAGAAGGGCCAGGGGATGAAACCCCCACCCAAAAGGGCACTTTAAGTGTCTCCTCCGTGGCTTGAACATCACAGAGAGGGAGGGATGTGAACTGAGCCCCCAAACTCACTAGTAAATGCTTTTATTTTTCTTGGAGGTTTTCAAGGGCTGGATCCTAGCTCAAATTGGTGTAACTCTAGAAGTCAATGGAGTTATCCTGTAGCTGGGGATCTGTCCCTTTACATTTCCATCCCAGTGGCCAGCTCAAGGAGCGAGGAGAGTGTCTCTGTGAGCAGAGCGAAAATAAAACCAGAGCACTCTTTATCCCTGTCGAGGCTTCTTTTGTTTTCTGAGAGCAGCCCCGTTTATGGTGCTCTGGCCTGACCGCATTTCCATTACAAACTCCTTGGTTCAGAAGCTCCGAGAGTATCTCTTAATAAACAAATAAATCAATTCACTTGGGGATGCCTGTTAGTACATGGTGTCTCAGGCGAACAGTGAATTGGCAGGAAATCCATTTGTCTATTTTAAATTGTAGCATGGGAGTCACCTCCATTTTCTAACTGAGTCAAAAGGAAAAAAAAATTACTTGTCTTGGGCACTCTGGTATTCTTATTTATTAAAAAAAAAAAACCTGTAAAGAGAAACTGCCAAGAATTAGCTATCCTAAAAGTCTTAACCTGTGCTACTAACACCATCTTTAGTGTATTAACATTGACTTTTAAAGGGCTAGAGTCCAATTCAGTGCTCCATCATTTCAGGCTTCACTTGGATCTAAGATGCTTGACCGAATCCCTTTAAAATAATATGGAGGTTCCATGTGTGACCAAAACATAGGCTAGCATTCCAGGGCATTCTGGGAAAAAATCCCAATTGAAAAGGGACGTAATTGGGGCAGTTCTCTCTAAGGTCAGTGGTTAGTGGGCAAGTCTCCGACTCGGGAGAGTCTTCTCCACCACAAGCTTCCTGTGTGACCTTGGGCAAGTCACTTAATCTCAGTTGCACCTCTGTACAATGGGATAACAGCACCGCCCTGCCTCCCAGGGGTGTTGTGAGGATCACCACATTACAGACTGGGAGGTGCTCAGGGGCTGTGGTGATGGGGGGCCAGATAAGTACCTGGGATAGATTTTTACACTAGTGTAAGTCCAGAATCCATCTGCGAAGCCAATGGAGTTATTCCAGCCATGTACCAGTGGACTGCAGAGCAGAATTTGGCTGACGCATCCAGTCTCCTCTGCTGTGGCATGAAATGCTCCCATCAAAGTGACCCACGGCACTGAATAAAGTGGTGAAGAGGTTTGGGTTGTTGCTGCCCCTACCTCACCAGCAATGGAGAGTGTCTTTGCCAGGTGAGAACCACTTATGATGAATAAGCAGCAGTTTATTCAGTTCTGGGAAGTGCCAGCTTGTGCCAGTGTGTCCTAGGGCACAGGGTCCCTGGCAGAGGAAAGTCTGCCGGGGGGGCAGCGCAGGCTGTCACACCCTACTGTGAGCGGCTCAGAGCCGGTCAATGCAACCCTGTAAGAAGGCGGCACTAGGTGGGAGTGAGGGGGAGGGGAAAGTGGCCAGGGCATTTTGAGAATGTTAGTGAGTAACCTCCACTGGCCCAGCCCCATGGAGTCCTGGGCACAAGCTCGTGCTCTTGCCCCACAGTGGAACACCCAAGCAAGGTAGCACTGTGCCAGTCTGATGAATCAGAACTGTAGATTTCTAGTGCTTCTGAGGGGTGCGTACTAGGCAAATTGCCCTAAGTGAATCCATGCTCGGTGTGCTGTCTCAACAGCAGAGCTCTCTGGGCTCGCTGGCAGTCGGGAAGAGTTGGCCTGCAGCATTGTTTTAAGTGCTGTTTACAGCCTGGCTCATTCTAGCTACTTAGCAATGCTTGGTTTGTCACTGCGCTTCTGGAGCTTTTAACAGCTGAGTGCACGGAACAGGGAGCGTCCAACAGAGAGTTTAAGTAATCAGTGCTGGGATGCGTGGCGCGCTCTGGGGAATCCAGCCCTGTGCAGAAGGCCACCACACAATCTGCACCACTTAGGTCCCAGCCCTGGTCTTGCAGTAGGACTCGGGGTGGGGGAGGGCATACTGGGCTCCTGCCAAGGAGAGAATATTGCCGTCTGTGTGTGCTTGTCCGTACTCTCTCTCTCATGTGTGTGCTCTGCATAGCACGAATGCAGCAATTTTTCAGTTCTTGTTGCACGTCACCACTTGCAGCAGGCCCCGAGTCCTACTGCAAGACCAGGGCTGGGACCTAAGTGGTGCAGATTGTGTGGTGGCCTTCTGCAGAGTTGGCTAACACGGGAATTGAAAGGGATGCTTTGCTTGTGGAACTTGGTCTGCATCCAGAGGCTCTCCTAGGGGATGGTGCATTGTACTAGCTGAATCCTACCATAGACCTCGAGCTACTTGTGCTGGCCAGATGCATTATACAAGCATTGAGCTGTTCTTCATGACGAGGGAAGGATGGTCTAGTGGTTACAGCATTGGGGCTGGGACTCGAGCTCTGGCTTCAACTCCCACCTCTGCCCTAGACTCCCTGTGTGACATTGGGCAAGTCATTTAATTTTTCTGTGCCTCAATGTCCTATCCGTAAGATGGGCATAGTACTACTTTTCTCCCCCTCTGTCTGCTCTAGTACATTGTAAGGCCTTCAGGCCAGGAATGGTCTCCTACTCAGTTTGCAGTGCTTAGCACAATGAGGCAGTGATCTTGGTTGGGGCCTTTACAAACTGCTGCCATACAAATAATTAATGGGCCTGCCAATACCAAGCGGGGGGGTTGCATCAGAACAGAGGTAGAGAGCAAGCCAGCCGTGGCAATGATTTTTGTTCTGCATGCTGTAGCTCGGTGAAGTTCAGTCTATGCCATAAGCGGCTGGCCTCAGTGGAGACTCTAAGGGAATCCTAGCGTGCAGAAAACAATGAATTCCGTAGCACTGTTAGTAGGTGAATCGATTCTTGTTAATTTGTCAAACGCAGACTACGAGCTCTAAAGGAAAAATAATTGAGTGTGAATTCAAGCGGAGGTGGCAGATAATTGACCATAGACTTAATGGGCCAGATTCTGCTGTGAGTCACGCTCCTGTCAATGGACCAAATTCAGACTGACTGTAAGCAGATGCAGCGCCACCTGCGTCAGTGGACTTGTCCCCACTCACGCCAGCTCTGAACGAGGCCCAGTGAGCGGGTATGGTGGAGGACAGAATCTGGCTCCTTATTTATATTTGGAAAAATACATTCAGTCAGATTCTTCTCCTCAGCTGTGCTGGTGGAACCTCAGAGTCCAGTGGAGCTGGACCAGAGTGACTAAGCCAAGAACTCATCTCTCTGACTCTAAAGTGATTTCCCCTGACACATGAAGCACAAGGAAAAGATGGAGGCTGGGTGGTTTGAATGTAACTGGAGGTAACGTTAAGTACTAATGCAGAGGCGTTGATCCTACCAGTCCATGTGGCATGCATTTCAGAGCACACCTGTTTGCTGCCCTCCAAAGCAAGAGTGACCAGAGATCAGGCATAGACGCACGTCCTCTGCCGTAAGTGGTAGCAAGTGTCAACCTCCATATGCATCTGCTGTCTTCCTTACAAAAACAGAGTTGGAGGGGCTGGGACATGAATGGAGAACGGTTGTATCTTAGACGTGGGTTGGATCATTAGTACAGGGACTGCTTCATCCTGCTGTTAGGCAGGAGACACTTGAATCTGTACAGCCATGCTCTCCTTAATGCAGGAGCTGATTCCCTCCCTTTCCCTGGCCTATTCATTGCTTTTCACCTTTGTTCTTACAGATGTAACGCTTCACCCCTGCCTGTGTAGAATCCATCCCAGTGCAGAGCATGCTGGCCCTGTGCCTTACCATAGGATTCCAGCCAAGAGTGAATCTGTGACGATCCAGGGACTAGTATTCTCTAGGACAGTGAGAAGTTGCCAGTGCTTCTAGGACCGATGGCTCTTGCTTAGCTGTTTGGCTGACTGCTATTGCCTGAACCTTTTTAATATAAAAAAACTAGAGCTGGTGCAAAAACGTCAATTATTGTTTTGTGAAAAGAAGCTAAAACTTTGAAATGTCAAACCCTTTCTGCCTGCTGTAATAGAAACTTGGCAGGCCAAGTCCCTGCCATTTGTGGAATTCCAGAAAGGAGCCACAATTACACAGGGCAACACATTTTTAACCAGATGATGAAGGGCTTGATGATCCTTTGTCTTCCTAAAAATACCTAGTGTTTGTGCGGGGCTTCGTATGCTTGAAGCACGGTACAAACGATGACTCATCCATGCTCCTGTGAGGTGGGGAAAGAAGTCTTCTAGTACATTGTCCAGCCTATATATACATTCACACACTGTCCTTGCTGAATAGACTCAGCTGTGTGTCGTACGCCTCATATTGCTGGCAGAAGGAGATTCCCCTCTTGCTCCAGTGAGAGTCCTGTGCTTTTGGAGCAGGAGGATCTGTGTTCTAGCTTCACAGCTGAGCCGGGGTTCCCTGTGGCTGTGGCATGCAGTATGCAGTCAACTGTCAAGTACCAGGTGGCCATCAAAGTGTTGGCGAAGCAGAGAGTTCGTGACATGCTCCAGGCCCCTCAGCAAGTAACTGATCAAGGCGGGGTTAAACCAGGGCTTCCTGACTTTCCAGGGCCTGCTTCCTCCTGTGAATGGCTGAGAGCTGAACATGTAGCAGGTGTTTGAACATGGAGCATTATGGCCCCTAAGTCTCTCCTTGTCTCATTCCAGCCAAAATAGCCTGCTCCCCGCAGGTTGGGGAGAAGGATAGAGCCTTTTGGATAACCACTCTGTGAGTGCAGGAGAAATGAAAACGCTGGCTGCAGCCCAAGCCAGGAGTATGCTTGATGCCAGCCAGCCGTGTCATCTCTGCACAGCCAAAAAGTAAACTATGAACAAGGCCGGCATGGAGTGTGAACGTGCCCAGCTGGGACTGCCGCTCCATCTGCAGCACGTGCCACGTGCCCAGAGCTTTGCTGGGGCTTGGCAAGGAGGGGGATCTATTAGCGGGAAAGTCCGTGCGGCCCAATTCACAATAGCGTGACTTGGCTCCCTGCTGCCTACGCAACTTAGCTGCGGCTTTGCTTTTCCTGCTGTAATTTTCCTCTGTTTAAACTACCAGACTGAGCATGATTAAGCTCAGCACAGATAAATCTTCCTGTCCTTCCTTCAGCTCCTCCCAGAATCACCTCTTTTCCCTTCTGCCTCCATCACCTTTGCATTTGGCCTGTGCTGTAGCTGTTTTCCCCTTTCCTGCTCTCTATGCTTCTCTCCCCCATAGCAGTAAACTCTGGTAAGGGCTGACTTTTTTTTTTTTAATTTTTTTTAATACCAGACAGAAAGTCTTCCTCCTCCCTTCAAATCACTGACCAGGGAGGCTTATTCACAGGGGGCCAGGGTCCCTATCTCCAGGGCCACCACTGCCTGCCCCCCATTCCACACATAAGCCATTAATAAGGACATCACTCTGCTCCAGCAGCATGACTCACGCACAGGTCACCTCCGCCCCAGAGCAGGGGGATAAGAATAGAACTCAGTTGTGTGGTGCACCAAGAGCTCATCTGGGGACTTCTTTTGCTCTTGGGAAGCATGGGTGCAAGGTTGCCGAGGTAACTGAGGGGGTGCACACCAGAGCCGATGATGGTGATGAAGCTGGGATGGGTAAAATGGGAGGACAGGAGGAGGTGTCACCCAACCCCCCACGGCTGGTGCAAGGGCGTGCCAGCAACATGCCACTAACCATAATGTGCTGCTGATGTGGGAGTCCCAGAGCAGTTTGGACACTGGAGTAGGTGTCAAACTTTGGGCAGGGCCAGCAGAAGGGCCCCAGTCCCTACCCCAGAGTCTGAGAGGCGCAGAGGCTCACCATATGCTCTAGAACATGTGATTTCCTGTGGGCACCTGCAGGGGAATGTTGTCATGCTTCCTGCACCCAAGGTCTCTGTGCTCTGTAATAGGAGGTGGGTCTGGGCTGTGCCTACGTCCCACACCAATCAGAAGAATCGCTTGTCTCGCCTGGCCAAGGCAGTTCAGGTGTGGCTGTCCAAGCGAAGCATCTGGGGTGGGGGTGTCAGGTTCAGGCGAAGTACAAAACACAGCTCTATCATCCAGCTCTGCTGGCACACGACAGTGTGCCCTGTTGGTAGAGCTGAACTACCCGACCAAAGGAGAGGGTGTGGGGGAGTGAGCTGTTGGTCTTGATTTTGTTGAGCAGCTACCATAGCCCATTTGCCGAGGGGAGGGCTTTCTGAAAGCTCCGTGTACACAGCCTGGCACCTCTCTAGTGAACATCAGCTTTAATTTTGTCTTAAGAATCTGGTTCCACCTTGGTGGGAGTTTTTGTGCTTGTGAAACTGCCCGTCCTCGACTAGAGCCAGGCACAGTGCCAGCAACACATGAGCTTCCACCCATGTGCACGGCAGTGCCAGTGCACCCCAGCCAGCCCAGTCCTCATCCCTCGACACCCTTTCCTGCCAAAAGTTTCGGTTTAGACAAATCAACATTTTCTGATGGAAAAACAATTAGTTGGAAAATTCATGTCCAGTTGTCTTCCATGCTGTGGCCAGTGCAGGACTGCTCCCTGCACTATATTTGCCAATGCTTTGACCAGTCCACTTTTAAATAACTGAACAATGGGGATTCCGCCAGTGCTCCTTGGAGACCATTCCACAGTCTGCTATTTCTGCCTGTTAGAATATTTTCTTGAAGTTGAGCCCAAAGCTCTTTTTGTTTAACTTCATTCCATGTTACTAAAACAACAAGGAGTCCGGTGGCACCTTAAAGACTAACAGATTTATTTGGGCATAAGCTTTCGTGGGTAAAAAACTCACTTCTTCAGATCAGGGGCGGCTCTAGGCACCAGCTAAACAAGCTGTTGCCTAGGGCGGCAAAATGTAAGGGGCGGCCCGTCCCCTGCAGCCGGGGCAGGGCCGCGCTACCGGCTCCGCTTGGGGGAGAGGGATGGCCCCTTACCGGTAGCGCGGCCCCGCCTGGCTGCAAAAGACGGGCCGCTCCTCCTCTGCTTGTTTGCGCCCGGGTCCTAAACAGCGCTGCAGCTGCCTGGCTGGGGAGGGAGCCGGGGCTGAGCTCCGCCCCGCTCAGAGCTGCGTGACCAGGGGGCGGGGCTGCGAGCTCCGGGCCGAGCGGCTCCTCCCCTCACCACGTGGCTCTGAGGGGGGCAGAGTTCAGCCCCCTCCGGAGCCACACTGCTGCCGCGCTGGGCAGGGCCGCTTGCGCGGTGAGCCGGGGGTAAGCAGCCGGGGCAGGGGGGGTGGCTAAGGGGCAGGGAGTCCCGGGGACACTCAGGGGGCAGGGAGGGGGCACAGGTTCTGTGGCTGGGGGGGCGGTCAGGGGCCAGGGAAGGGGGGGTTGGATTGGGGGGGGGTCTCAGGGAGGTGGTTGTCAGGCGCCCCCCGACCCCATTACCCCCCAGGCCCAGCCCTGACCCTCAGCTCCAAGCCCAGCCCCTCTGATCCAGACACCCCTGTCATAAATAAACAGATCAGGGTTAGGGTCTCTTACCTGTAAAGGGTTAACATGCAGTACCTGATGACCACCTGACCAGAGGACCAATCAGAGACAAGATTTTTTCAAATCTCTGTGGAGGGAAGCCTTTGTCTGTGTTCCTTGTTTGCTCAGAGTGCTTTTTTGGATCTAAGAAAGAACAGTCATGTCTCCAAGTTCTCCTGGAGTAGTTTCTACTAATTAATAGTGAGTATTAATTAGAAAGGCGAATTAGTCTTTTGAGTTGTTTTCTACATTTGCAATTGTGTGTTTGCTAAAGGAAATTCTTTATTCCTGTTTGCTGATATTGCTTTTACTGAGAAAGAAGGGAGGGGGGATTCTCTCCAGAGATTGATAAGTTTAGACCCTGTATGGTTCTATCTTGGATTACAGAAACAAGTTACTTTCTTTTTATTCTTTAATAAATTCGTTTCTTTTCTATTAAGGACTTGTTTGGTCTTTCCTTGGGTGGATTCTCAGGGAAAGAGAACGGGGAGGTATCCCTCTGTAGTTAGATCCCGGTATCTCTCCTAGGAAAAGGGAGGGGGGAGGAAACAGGGGGAATGGTTTATTTCTCCTGGGTGTAAGAACTCCATGGATTTGGGGCTCTTGGAATCCCCTAGGATTTTGGGGAAGGACTGTGTCTCAATCCACATTTCCTGATTAAGTGGTGGCAGCTTACTAGATCTAAACTAGGATTTTAGTTTAGAGGGAAACCAAGTCAGGTCCCCACATTGGAGCCCAACAGTTCCAAGTGGGGGTGAGACCATAACAACCCCCCTCACCCCATTCCCCCCACAGTCCTGACCCCCAGCTCTGAGCCCAGCCCCTCTGATCCAGACACCCCCCTGACGCCATTCCCCCCACAGCCCTGATCCCCAGCTCTGAGCCCAGCCCCTTTGAGCTGGGCACCCTCTGACCCCATCCCCCCCATCCCAGACCCCCAGCTCTGAGGCGAGCCCCTCTGAGCCAGACAACCTCCGACCCCATCTCCTCACAGTCCTGAGCCCAGCCCCTGTGAGCCGGGCACCCCCCAGAGCCCAGCTCCCCACCCAGCCCTGGCCAACAGCAGCACCACCTCCAGGCAGTGACAGCCCATTGGCACCAACCATCACCGTCACCCAGCAACAGCCCATTATGTAATTGCAAATGTATACAGACCAGTAAAGCAAAGCAGTTCATGTTTTTAAATAATGTATTTGGTGTATTTTCAAATTATTACAAATTAATTTTCACTAGTTATTTTTTACATTTCCAAATACATGTTACTATAGTATTGCAACTTTTTTTTATGGAAGGGGCCCCCAAAATTGCTTTGCCCCAGGCCCCCTGAATCCTCTGGGCAGCCCTACCCAGTGTGTGTGAGGAGCCGGGGAGGGAAATGGGGTCCCCTGGAGCCGAGCCCGGGCTGCGATGGTGGCGAGGGGCTCCTGGAGTGTGTGAGGAGGTGAGCAGCCGGCTGGGTTCGTCGGTGCTGAGCAGGTAGCCCCGCAGCCGGAGATCCTTGCCTTCCCTCCTGCCAGGGCTGGGCCAGGGCACCCTGAGGCTGAAGAGCAGCAGGTCCAGGGGGCTCTCCAGGTCCTCGGCCGCCAGCATGTCGGGGGTGAGGGCAGTGAGCGCGAACTGATCCACCTTGGCCACCAGCAGTGCTGCGAAGTCCAGGGAGGGGGCCGTGTTCTTTGCGCCACCCCGTAGCCGCGCCGCCACCTGGAAGTACTCCCGCTTCGTGCTGCCCAGCAGCTCCACCCGCATGGGGACAGAGTCTCAGCTGGGCCAGGGCTCGGCTGCAGTGTGCTGGTAGCGGATCCCACATTTGGGGGGGGAGCCCTGTGCTGGGGCACCCGGGGGTGTGTGGGGGGGGGCACTGGTGGGCGGGGGGGACTCATGTCTGGGGGCAGGGGGGTGGGGGGGCAGCCAAAAAAATTTTTGCTTGGGGCGGCAAAAAACCTAGAGCCGGCCCTGCTTCAGATGCATGGAGTGAAAATTACAGATGCAAGCATTATTATACTGACACATGAAGAGAAGGGAGTTACCTTACAAGTGGAGAACTAGTGCTGACAGGGCCAATTTGATCAGGGTGGATGTAGTCCACTACCAATAACAGATGAGGAGGTGTCAATTCCAGGAGAGGCAAAGTTGCTTTTGTAATGAGCCAGCCACTCCCAGTCCCTATTTCAAGCCCAAATAAATCTGTTAGTCTTTAAAGTGCCACCGGACTCCTTGTTGTTTTTGTGGATACAGACTAACATGGCTACCCCCGATACTTGATTCCGTGTTACTGAGACCCCTTGGATTAACCTATCTTCCTACCATTCTTGTTGTTTGTAGCCCTCGAATATTTTATAAGGGTTTGGTGTATCATACTGTACGTTCCCCTCCATCGTTGTGAAGCCAGGCTATGCCTGGTTCTTCCAATCATTTCCTACACATCCTCCCAACCCTGCCCTAATTTTTCATGTCCCTCTCTCTGAATTTCCAGTTTGCCCCCATCAGTCAATTTATTGAATTGCTGCATGTCCCAAGTTATATGGCTAGTGTCTGAACTGAGGCATTGGTGGGATGAGGAGCAGGAGAACTCCTTGCAGAGGAGTGTCTGGCGATCTCCTCCCCTGGGAAATGCCTGCCATTTGGTGTGATCCAATGGGAAAGACCAAAGGCTCCTTAGAAAAGTCATTCCTGGCAGAGATAATGTAGCAGTATCCAGAGTGGCACAGTACTTTCTCTCTCTCTCACACTCACACACACTCTCTCTCTCTCTCTCCTCTCTCCCACCCCAATTCAGTTCAAACAGTGTATGGGCCAGTTCCTTGTGCATTGTGTATATTGTTATGGCTGTGAAACATCTGCCTTATCGGGGACCGTCCATGTGACCCCGTCAGGCATGTAGCAGGCTAACAGGCACCTGCTTGGCACCATCATCATACGGCCGTGCCCTGCAGTTCTGTTGCTGAGATGCAGAGTACATTGCCTGTGTGCGTGTTACCTTGGGGTGGGACATGCAAGAGACATGGTGAGTGAGGCGTTAAAAGGGAAAATAGGCCTTTGTTTTGCACTGCACTCTCCTGGCACTGTGGAGAACCTGGAAGGGCCTGGTTGGTTCTGGTCCATATCCATGCGCTGCTTAGCAATGAGTGAGTTAAGGGGCCAATTAGACACTTTTCTTATCTGGGCTGCCACCTCACTTGATCAATTTCATGAGTTAATTAATATCTCTTGAGGGCTTAATTAGATTGGATTGGCTAGAAATGGGCTGGGGCACAGGTCTCTCCCAACGAGCATGCGCCTGAGGGGGCTGTGACTCAAAGGGAGATGGGGATCGTTAATTAAATGTGATCACGCCAGCTGCAGCTAGTGTTTTCCCAAGTTAGGGAATCAGTGCTGCCCTGAGGAAAAGTGAAACTGACAGACACCGAGCAAGGATGTCTCAGGTGGACAGGCTGCCTGGAAACTGCGTCCATTGGCAAAGGGCCTTACAGTGAGTGGGTTTTCCGTCTTCCCTTTGAAACAGCAAGGACCAGGTCACTGTAGGAGACCGGTAAGGCAAATCCTGTGTTCCAGGAAAGGCTGGGAACAGCATTATAATGGGAACTACTCAAAGTTCCTCAGCGAGATGGGGTCTAAGGACTAGGACTCTGGGGGCCTGGACTCTGTTCCTAGCTCTGACACATGACTGATGTGTGATCCTGAGCAAGTCACTTCACCTCGCTGTCTCCTCTCACACCCTGTGTCCATCTTGTTTAGTCAGATGGTGAGCTCTGTGGGGCAGGCACTATCTCTTTCTGTGTGTACGTACATATGTACAGGGCCTAACACAGTGGAGTCCTGATCGCATGTGTGGTTGACAGGTGCTACTGTAATATAAGTAAACAACTGTGTACTGCTTCCTATGTTGTTTTCCTCTCTGATTTCTCCCCCTCAGGGACAACCCACATGTGGCCATGTGGAACTTCCTGCTCCAGTCGTCTCCTCTCAGGCCCATGTGACTGTGGCACCATTTCAGCCATTTTCAGTGTAAGTGTCCTGCTAAGCTACCCATGACAGCCCACTTGTTCAAGGTTAGACATCTGGGTAGTTGCTGAGAAAAGGCCCATCTGAGCCCTGTGGTGAAGAGAAGACTTGCTCCTCGTACACTGATCCCTAAGTGCTGCTGTAACAATAATACATAAACGGTTTGTGTGGGCCAGCTTTGAGGCTATCCAATAGCATGCAGTGCAATCAGTTGTAAAGATTGTAAGACTAAATAATACTTAACAAAGCTGTGCTTTTCCCCCCAGAAGCAACACTGAATTATTTGCAATCTCGTGATAGCCACCATGTCCTTCAAAGGTTGCTCTCGGGGGGCTGGGAGGGGAGAAGGTAACGTTTTTTATAATCCTGGAGGCCAAATGCCCCTAACAACAATGCTGAAAGCCCCATTCTGTGCCCAGGGCTCCTGCTGACTTCAGTAGAGCCATTCACATGCAGTGTAGGGGTGCGTTTGGCTCCGAGACACCACTCAGCAGTTCATGCCTCACTTGCTGATTTCCTTGGGGTGGTTGGGCTTTGAAAAACATCCACTTCTCTGTGCTTCTCATTAAAATATGACAAAAGTGGCAAAGCAGCTAGTGGGCAGGGGAACTGGCTCTGCTGCTGACTCGCTATGTGTGACTCTGAGCCTGTCCCCCTTTGGTACAATGGAGGTATTAATACCTGCGTCCTAGAGGTGCTGCTTGGCTGAATTCATCTGACCTGCTGAGGCACTTAGAGAGCCAGGGGCTGCAGCGCTGTCAGTTGCACCAGGGCAGCCATCGTGAGGGAGTGGCAGTGAGACAGACTGAGCAGCAATGTCATTCACTAGTGCCTTGGGAGCTTTGTGCACCAGGCTGCATGGCTGGACTGAGGGAGGGGGGCGGGCACTGCCAGACCAACTGGGGCAGGGCTGCCCGCACTTGCATCGTGTGCCCAGCAATGTACTGAAAAGTGCACTGCTCATGTGTGCTGAGCCAGATCCTGGCCCTTGCGTGAAGCCCAGATAGGCCAAAGGAGGAGGGGGGAGTTCCCATGGAGCAGAAGGAAGGGGAATCCTCTCCGCAAGCCATCAGGCTTTCAGCAGCCCCGGCAGCTGCCCAGTCTTGCCCGCACTGAGGTGTAGGGGGGAGCCTATGTGGAGAACCAGAGCGAGTGGCTGTGTGGTGTGCTGTCGCCACGGCCATCGCAGAGTGATCTGATGGGCAATGGAATTGCAGGAAACAGCCATGGGGTTTTTTGCCCTTACGAATTACTGCAGAGTAAATGTTATGCAATGTGCATAGCTCAACTCGTGTAGATCCTGGGTCCCTGGACTCTGCAGCATAGCACAATTACTGACCATTCATTCTTAGACCCAGCAGTGGGATTAAGCCAATGAGGGCCCTGATTCGCAGAGGCGCTTAGCACCTCCAGTTACCACTGACATCAACTGGAGTTGTTGGTGCTCAGCACCTCTAGAAATCAGGTCCAAAATGCCCAACACTTGCCTATCCAGGTTTGAATCACTGCCCCCTGGTGGCTGGTCAGAAATATTGCATAATGAACAAACGGTCTAATCTCTCTTCCCCCGCATTCCTTGCAGGTCCAACGCACCCTTCAGTGAACGTAAGTACCCTCTGTTAACTCTTTCAGCCCTGTCACCCACTTCATGCCCTCTTTGCAGTGACTTCCCTTCTCTACGGCACTTTTAATGCTGGATGGTGCTGGGCTGTTGCAGAGAGGCTAAGGGCTTCCCCCAGACCTGCTGATGCCTTGGAGCCTGCTGTGCTCTGGAGTTTGGGTTTGCAAAGGCTCTGTGACCAAGTCAGGCTGTACCTTTAGACTTTCCCTGCTGGAGCTCTGGGTTTGAATCTGGCTTCATGCTCCTCAGATCACAATTCAAGCTCAGTTTGGAGGGATCTTTGTCCTTAGTCCTTATCAGAAATTCTTCATGCAGTTGAGCTTCAGAAGTAGCCTCTGGTCTAGAGCCACCTGCAGTTGGACGAGACTGGTCACACTGCACAGGGACCTACTTCTTGAGGGTCAGCCCTGTATTTTTCAGCTGGAAACTTGCTGACCAACTAGAGGCAGCAGGCAGTAGCTTGAGCCTGCCCTCCCCTGGGTATATGGAAGAGCTGCCTATGTAGCTGTCAGAGCATCAGCCAAAATCTACTCCTTCCAAGCTTAATTACAGTCTCCCAGCTTGTGTGCTATTGAATTAGTGCCACCTAGTGGCTATGTTGGGAACATGGAGCCTTGACTTGCTGAGTGCCCTTGGGCAAATCCTTCCAGCTCAGTTTCCTGAGCTAGAACATGGGGCAGTGGGCTGCAAGGGTTAATTAGTGTTCCTTAAGCACTTGGAGACACCTGTGTGAAAAGGGATATGTGTGCAAGGTACAAGAGAAGGGCCTTCTGCTACCCTCCTCGCCTAGTCCTGGAAAGTTGCATTTAATTGGTCACAGTGCTCTCCACCCTTCTGTTTTTCAGCGGTTTCTTTGACTAATGCCATTCATTCTCCCACATGCACAGAGAACTCCCTGGGATTGATTCTGCAGCCACTGAGCTACCCCCATGTAAAGTCAGCAGTGGTTGCACAGATGCAGCAGTAGCAGAATCAAATCCCCTAACTGGAACCACAGTAGCTGACCACTGCTCTGAGCTCCCTTGAATTTAACCCACTCCTTTCCTTGCACTGCCTTGCAGAGTTTGATGGAGAATCGGTCGGATGACAGCAGGAACTGTTGTTATCACCGGCGGAATACTAGCAACCGTGATCCTACTGTGTATTATTGCGGTGCTCTGTTATTGTAGGCTACAGGTATGTAACTACACTTCTGGGGTGCGGTACCTGTGCTTTGCACTTATCTGGACAATGCAGGTGAGTTTCAGGAATGCTGCTGTGCATTGCTTTATACCCCACTGCAGCAGGACACCGGGTGTTGTGCTTGTTAGATCTTTGCTATGTTCCCCCTTTCCCAGGGAGCTCCATAGAGTGAAGGCTTAATTTCTTTTCCTTTTTCCTGGTGCTAGATGCAAATCCTTGGGGTTGAGGGTTTGTAGAGCTCACAAATTAATTGGAGGGGTTGGCTGGTTTCACATAGTGGCTGAATATTCACTGTAAGTGGCCAGCAGAGACCTCCTTTGCCAAAGGAGATCTCTGCACTGTTGTAAAACCTCTGAAGCTGGCTCCTATGCCAGCCATCTCTTCCCAAAGCAGAGGGTGTGCTGAGGAGAAAGGGGGATATGTGTTCAGGCGAGGCGGAGCTCCGCTATGCTACTCTGATTGCCACTAACATAAGGTTCCTGTGACAGTGTATCAGGCCCTTTGAGGCCCCTGCTGGAGGCATCATGGTCCTACCACACCCTACCCCAGGGAAGAAGCAGTGAAGGTGGCTCCTCCAGGCCTGCCTAGAGAGGCTTCCATATGAGGAGAGATTAATAAGACTGGGACTTTTCTGCTTTCAAAAGAGATGACTAAGGGGGATATGAAAGAGGTCTATAAAATTGTGACTGGTGTGGAGAAAGTAAATAAGGAAGTGTTATTTACTCCTCATAACACAAGCACTAGGGATCACCAACTGAAATTAATAGGCAGCAGGTTTTTAAAAAAAAGGAAATATTTCTTCACACAGTGCAGTCAACCTGTGGAACTCTTTTCCAGAGGTTGTTGTGAAGGCCAAGACTATAACAGGGTTAAAAAAAGAACTAGATAAATTCATGGAGGATAGGTTCATCAATGACTATTAGCCAGGATGAGCAGGGATGGTGTCCCTAGCCTGTTTGCCAGAAGCTGGGAATGTGCGACAGGGGATGGATCACTTGATGATTACCTGTTCTGTTCATTCCCTCTGGGGCACCTAGTATTGGTCACTGTCAGAAGACAGATACTGGGCTAGATGGACCTTTGGTCTGACTCAGTGTGGCCGTTTTTATGTTCTTAAGCTCTTTGTGTCTCCTCTCAAATGGTTCTGTGTGGAATTCCTGGTAGTTGACCATTATCCTTCAGCCCCTTCTGAAGGACTTTCACTGATGAAGAAACATGGTGGGGAGGGGAGGGAGACTGACCATGAATCCTAAAAATGTCTTCAAACGTAGCCTGTGTCCAAGACCATGTGTGTGACCCTCTAGGGGCCTTTGTGCATAAGCATAGCTGCATAGTACGCGATCCTCTTGCTAACCAAAACCTTTCCCTTGTGCATAGTATTATTGCTGCAAGAAAGATGAATCTGCTGAGGAAGAGGAGGAGGAGGAGGAGGAGCCTGACCTTCCCACTCGCTCATACCTTACGACTTGCAATGCCTGCAACTCTCGCATCGTGGACGGGCAGGGCAGCCCAGCACCACCACCACCCCACGAATTTAACCAGCAGGGTGCTCGGAACTACTGCCCTACCTGTTCCCCCTATGGCTCGCCCTTTTACATACGGACCGCTGACATGGTGCGGAATGGCGGTGAGAGGATCACCTACACACCCGCATGCTACAAGGAAATGGGGCCACCCATCAAAATGGCAACCCTCCAGAGTTACCCGATGACCCACCATGGCATCGTCCACGAGACCTTTCCAAACCCGAGGGCTATTAGTACAGATGTGTAATCAGCAGTGTCACTATCTCACAGAGTGCGCCAATGAGATGGCCATCGAGGGGTGGGGGCTCCATTTTATTTCAGTGGGGTTTCTTGCAAAGGAGAGGAACCCTTGAACGAACATCAACAGCTAAGTCAGAGACCCAGCGTGGTCCTGATGTTGATCTGTCCAGATCACTGTACGCTTTCATGGGACATTTGAATGAAGAGCTTGAACGTGGTGATTTCTGAACCTATCACAAGTGTAATTATTATTCCACTGTATCTACGGAAGGGACTTGTCTAACGAGGGCTATGTACAGTACAGACTAACTTAGTTATCAAGACACTTGTGACTCTCCCTATTCCCTTGAATCCTTAATGAGGTCTTTTGGTGTCTACACTAAACAAATCCTACTTGTCACTTTCCAAGGCAATATCACTGGCCTCCAGTATGGATGAACTGAGCACATTCAGCAAGAGCAAGACGTCATTCTGGGAGCTGTCGGCTCCAGCAATGGCTGCGGCATTAGAAAGGAGGAAGAGACAGAGGGTGAAGCTCCAGCCAGTGTTCCAGGAGTTCTAACACTCTTGCTTGATGAAAGCTAATGGAGAAGCAAATAAACAAATAGTTTGATCATTTTGTTCCCTTTGTATCACATTAGTTGCAATTGAATGCTAGTGTTTGCGTTAGAATGTAAAATAGGATAACCTCTCCCTGGCTACTTTAGATAATTGAGGGGGAGAAAAGGGGACTAGTGAAATTATTGACATATGCTAACAATGCAGATGATGATTTTTTGCTGCTGCCAAAAAAAACCAAAACACTTTAATCTTCACAGGCTTTTTTAGGAGTGGTTTAATTTAGAGGCATAAAAAGTGCAAGGTTTTATTGAAAGGAAAAATTGCACTATTAAAGAATGAAAGCTTTGATCTTCTGCAGTGTGCAAAGCCCTAAAAGGCCCACTGCCATCTTCTGGGAAACCAAGGAATAGTCTGTTTAGGACTAATTCTGCTTACAATAGCAATAGGGATGGAAAAGACCTATTAGACCATGACCTTGGGGTCATGAGCCAGTGGTGAGCTGGAGCCAGTTCCCACAGGTTCCCAAGAACCGGTTGATAAAATTAGACCTCTGTGGAGAACCGGTTGTTAAAGGGCCAGGGGGTGGGCAAAGAACTCTGGTCCGCGGGCCAGACCATCCTGTTGCTCCCAGGAGTCCCAGCTGGGGAGGCTGAGGCTCCCCCAGCTCTTCCCCTGCTTCCCCCCAGCTGCAGCGTGGCCAGCCGCTGGCACCAGCTGGGCAGCTCAACTGACCTTGGGAGTCGTCTTGCTGCCGCTTTTTGAGCGGCCCGGCAAGGTGTGTCTGTGGGGGGGTCCTGCTGCAAGCTCCAGGGCTGGCTGGAAGGGAGGGGGCAAGTGGGGCAATTGGCCTGAGCCCTGCAGGGGCCCCTGGCCCCACAAGGATGTCTCCCCCGGGCCCTCCTCCGCTTCCCCCACCCAGAAGAGCCACAGCATGGCCAGCAGCTGGGCAGCTCAGCTGAGCTCCTGAGTCGTCCTGCTGCTTTGAGCTGCCGGCAAGGGAAGGGTGGAGGGGGCTGCAAGCTTTAGGGTTGCCAGGGGGGCAAGTGGGGCAATTTGCCCCAGGCCCTGCAGGGGCTCCCGACCCAACGGGTATGTCTCCCCCCGCCCTGGCCCCTCCTCCACTCCTGACCTTAAATCAGAACTTTTTATAGGGAACCGGTTGTTAAGATTTTGGCAGCTCATCACTGGTCATGACCACCAGTGGGGGGATTCACACAGACAGGTCTTTAGGGGGCTCATGATTGCCTTTCCTTTCTTTGGGGCTAGATTGGAAGCCCAAACCTACTTTCTGGGGTAACATGGGGTCACCGCATGAAAAATGTTGACAACCACTGAGCTAGACCATCCAGTCCACCTCTCTGCAAAATGGACATGGAGATTATTTTTTACTCCAATACCAAACTAGGTAAAAATTACTAAAAAGGCGCATCTGTCATTCTGATCCATTTCCATAGCAGCCAGCTGCAGGGTCCCCAACACATGGTCCCGTGAGTGCAGGTGGAGAGTACAAATTGGTTGCAGATGAACCTATAAAGCTAAGTTCCTGCTGCCACACACATTTTCTTAGTGATGATAGCTAGAGTATGTTTAACACACGGCCATGATATTTAGGCAGAATTATTTAGAACTATAAGTTGTGATAGAGGAAATAGTCTAAATCCATGAAAGGTGCTGGACTGACTGACAGCCTTTATATTCTCTGTTTATCCACAGCTGAGGCATGACGTGGTGCTGAGACACAGCACTGCCCAGAGCTGCAGGATCCACATTAGCAGGTGAGAGGAGAGTTCAGTCTTCAGGCCCATTCACTTTGGCGTCCCTACTGAGACTGCCAGTGAGGGAGCAGATTAGTGCCAAACGTGATGGTGGTGCATGTGACGTGAGTGTCTCTCCATCAGGAACCAACCTGTTTGGTGTAGACCATTGAACGGCCACTGGTCGCCTGCTGGTCTGTATTTGAACCAAGACCTTAAAACTGAAAGACTTTGCATCCTGATACTCCCTGGCCCTTAAGCCATCCTGTCCTCACTGCGACCCCTAAATAGAATATTCTCCAGTTCTCCCTCATATGGCAGTTGCCTCTTAAGTGTCTTCTTAACAACCCTGGGAGAAAAAGCCAGCTAATGTTGGGAGGGCGGTAGTAGCAACAAAGGCCTCTGACCCCAAGTGTTCAATAGCCCATTGCTCCTATTGGCTTCCTATCCCAACCAGCAAACTCCCCTGGTGATAGTGTCTGATAGGGTTTTCCTTGGTCTAACTCAACAAGTCCTATCCTTTCATATGCTAGGACCTGCTTTAGCTAGCCCTCCAGCCTGAGCTTAACCCCCACAAGACCTGTGGTGATCCAAGTGCAGCCCATGGGCTAGACAAAGCACAACGCTCTGCCTCTTGAATATGAAGGGCTGGCCCAAGGAGACTAAAGGCCCCAGCATGCAATGCTACCTCTTCCCAGTGAAGGTTGCTGGGATCAAGGTGGTGCATTATATGACAGGCTGTAGGCTCTGTGGGTCACACCTCTGTTAAAAGGGAAGATAACTGTAGTTTGCTCCATTATACACACGTTAAATGTGACCTGTAGGCTTCTAGCAGGCTGATGTGGCCCTGAGTGAGGCAAAGTGATCTGAGGTTGGTAGTACACCACAGCTGAAGACCCCCATCACACATGAAATACTAAACACATTTTGCACGTGTGCTGGAATATGTGGATAAGTATAAAAGTGAGAGATACACAACTCAAGTGGGAGCCCAAAATGTAGCTTCAGACCTGCTAAGGGGTGAGGGCAGGAACAGGGAAGTCAGACTTTTCTACTTGTTGCTCTACATCTTTGTTGCTCGGCTGTGAATACAGAGTGAATGTCAGAAATAAATGAGGACTTTGAACTATAAAGCGGGCAGTCTCTCTTCTTTGATCGGGGCCAGGCAGGTTTTACATGGTGCTGTGCTGGAAGCCATCTTGGGGCACATACGCTCTCCCATCCATTCCAGCTCTGCCCCCCCTCCATGCCTGAACACACATGCGCAGGAAATACAAATGGATGGGTTATTGCTTTACTGTCAAATGACTTTGTTGTTTGAAAATTGACCTTGTGGCTGGAGGGTACAGCAGCTGGCCTAGCTGCTGCCAGCTGTGGTACATACTCGGCCATCTCTTGCTGGGACTCCTTGTCACATCCCTGAAGATCTGGGTGCAGACCCAGCAGGAGTAGGGCCACGAATTAGCAGTGTGGTGGGGAAGAGGAGCAGCTCCTTGGTGGTGATGGAGGGCAGGGACCAACCTCCCGCACTGCCCAGGCTCTGGTTGCTTTGTAGGAAGTTCTGGTCTCTCTATAAAATCCTATAGGTGAAGAGGGGACCGTTATTGCTGTGTGTGCCCAAGGAATCCTTCCTAGCTGAGCAGGATGTTCTACAGGGACTGGCTCCGTGACGGAGCACCCCAGGTGGAATGGCTTCTGTCATAGAAAAGGGGTTTATGGTGGAGTCTATTTCTAAGGGGATCTTGCCCCTTGATCTTGGAAGGGAAGTGTGGTGTGGCAGCCATCAGGACGCCTTACTCCTACACGACCGGCAGCAGGCCTTCCTGTAGTACCAATGGGAGCACAGCTTCACCTTCAGCACCAGCACGCAGTTGGCTGTCGTTTTGTCTTCACAGTCTTCTTCTGGGGAGTGAAAGCATCCACAGCAGCGGTTAAAGCAAGGGCTTGCCCCCAGGCCTGAGCTCCCACCCCAAAATCCCTCCCTTTACCTGGCGCCTCCGTGGGGCACACCTGGAGCTGGCATGTCTGCTTGGCGTCGGGTTTGAAAGCTGGGTCACAGCCGTGTCCCAGGGCATCTCCCTGGTAGCACTTCACCTCTCGGAGCCGCAGGCCGGCACCACACGTCTTACTGCACTGTCAGAAGCAAGAGGGAGGAGAAGCAGGCTGTAAGCATGGCACCTTTCTATCACCCCCCACCACAATCACTCCTCTTGGCCTCCCAAGGCAGGGGCTATTCACAGAGGGACTTCCCACTTCACCCCACAGCGAGTCCCCAGCCAGCCTCTCACGTAATGGGGCTTGGGGGAAAACTACTGTTCTCCTCCTGCATTTCCCTATGCCCATTACTGACTGGTCCCAAGACACTTGCTCTTCCTCTTCTGGCTGGCTGTCAGCATAAGAGCTAGCAGCTCAGAAATATCCCCCAGGCCGTGCTGAGAGTCGTACAAGCTGAATAAAAGGGATGGCCTCATTAACTAGCATATCCTGCATTCCCAGTGCTATGCATGTTGCACAGTGCCTGGAGACCTGGCCCATGCTCTGGGGCAGACAGTCTAAGGCAGGCGTGGCCAATCTGAGCCTGAGAAGGAGCCAGAATTTACCAATGTACTTTGCCAAAGAGCCACAGTAATACGTCAGCAGCCCCACATCAGCTCCATGCCCCCGCTCCCAGTGCCTCCTGCCCACCGGCTGCCCCGCCAATCAGTGCCTCCTCCTCCCTCCCCGCACCTCCTGATCAGCTGTTTCATGGCATGCAGGAGGCTCTGAGTGGGTGGGGGAGGAGCGATGGCACGGCAGGCTCAGAGGGGGCAGGAAGGGGTGGAGTGGGGGCAGGGCCTGTGGCAGAGCCAGGGGTTGAGCAGTGAGCACCCCCTGGCACATTGGAAAGTTGGCGCCTGTACAAGGAGCCACATATTAACTTCTGAAGAGCCGCATGTGGCTCCAGAGCCACATGTTGGCCACCCCTGGTCTAAGACCTTCAGACCACCAGGCGCTCAAAGGGCTGCAGAGGAGTAACAAATGAGTGGCAGGGGGCACTGGTGATGGAGGAATGGACTCTTTCCCTGCACCATACGCAACTTGTTCAAATCCACCCCAGGGCAGGTGGGGACTGAAACTGGCTACCAGCCAATGACCCTTTGGTGGCCTACGGGTAACAAGTGTGGTTGTTTCCAGCTACCACCCACTGCTTAGGCGCATGCATTGCAAAATACCTCCTACCACACCCAGGTGCTTGCTCATCAGCCCCCTGGTGGGAGATTCACCAGAGATGCCAGGCACAGAATAGTTTCAGAAACTGAGCTCCCTTCTCATCCCTGGAGAAGGGGCCTTGCAAGGCAGGGCTGGGGCACATGGGTGGGCTATGGAGGAAGCTTGCTCTGTTGCTGCCCCTTGTGTGGCCAAAAAGGATTCCCGTCCCTGGGGCTGTCAGTCTGGCCCCGTTCGCTAGCATTAAACACACTGATTAAATGTAATTGAAAGGCAGGAAGGAAGTTGACTCCTGGAGGGTAAGGATTTGCATTCTAGTCTATGGGGCATGACACCCAAGGGAGATCGGCACCAAGACAGTCACCTTTCCCCAGCACACTGGTAATTGGTGTCCCTACTCCTGCTAGGTCTGTACTCAGAGCCCCAGGGATGTGAGCATGTCCAGCCCTCTCCTGCTAGCACCTGAAAGGAGCCGGTTTGGTGGTTCCATTCAGACCTAGCTATGCCACAGGCACAACGCGAAAGTAGAAATTCTCCAGGCTCCCTTGGCATCTGTCTTCCTCTGCAGCACCCGGAGGTGTAGGCCTATTGCCCCTTCCCCCCTTGGCATTTGTCATTTCCATTTTCCTGCCAGCTCCTTCGATACCCACCTCCTCTCTCTCACTGCCTACCTGAGACCAGGAGGTCGTGAACCACGTAGAGCAAGGCCTCTTGAAACAGGCCACCTGCACCTCGGGTTTCTGGGAGGCATTGCAGCGCTTTTCCGGATATTCCCTGTACACGCCGTTCTCCAGGCCAGCACACAGCACGCTCCTGGTCTTCACCCCCCGGCCACAGCTGGCGTCACACTGGAAAAGCGAAAAGCAAGCCAGCTCATTCACGGCTGCTAAGGACTGCTACACCCCAGGCATAGGGCTCAGGCTGGTAGATGCGCTGGCCTTCCAGCAAGGGCAATTCTTGCTCAGAGCAATTCACAGTATAGTCTTGAACAAGTCACTTACCATTTGTGCTGCTATTGACCCAGCCGCTGTTGCCGATGAAAGTTAGCAGCCTCAATACCTTTGAGACGCTGGATGTTAGTGTCTGTAACTGGCTTTGAGGTCCTTAGTCACAGAAGAGTATCTGAGCTACCAGGCTAAAAGTAGCAGTGTAGCCACAGTAGTACGGGCAGTGGTGGTGCAGGCAGGCTGCCCCAAGTACATACCCACGGGCTTCAGGCAGATCTGCACTCGGGGCAGCAAGCCCATGCTACCAGAGCAGCACTGCTATCCAATGTGAGCTACTGCGAGTATGGACATGGGCTGGGAGTCACGCCCCCTAGATCAGGATGTAGATTTAGCCATGTAATTGTACTCAGATGCCATGTAAGAGATGGATATTACAGTGCATTAATACATCAGTCTTGCTGAGTGACGCGTTTCACACTCCTGGATCGGGACTGAAGGAACACAAGGTAGGCTTAGTTGGAACGGGCGCCGTGCCAGTGCAGCATGACGTGGAGCTCTATCGACATGCTTTAGCTTGTAAGACAGCTCTTACGTAGTCATGCAGTAGCAAGAGTCCAGGTCTGTTCTGCGCCCTCTGCGTGTTCCTAGCTGTCTCTGCCAGCATGACTGCCACCTCTGTGCTTGCACCGCTTTTCACTCCCCCTCGCCACAGCCGGGGGGCAGGGAGCTGGATTGTATTCCAGCTTAATCACCCTCCAGCTAGACTTGCTCACCAAGGCCTGCTCAACCCCGGCAGGGGACATGTGAGAAGAAAAGCGCTCAGCTCACCTCGTGGAGCTCAGACTGAGTTCACAGGCACTGGCACTTGGAGAAACAGCGCTTGTAAACCCAGCTGCACTGGGGTGTGCGAATTGCACAGTAGGCAAAGGGAGGAAGGGGTTAATGGACTGCCCTGGCCTAGGGAAATAAAACAGCCCCAGCTTATTACACCCATCACGCCCTCAGCGCTAGCCAGGAGGTGGGTTTAACCAGGCCCCTCAGACAAAGGGAGAACAAGCTTTAGCCAGGGATGGCGGGACCCTGGGCACCTAGAGCTTGAAATGTAGAATTATCAATTGGCTTCCCTGCTTCATATCCCTGCCCCACCTTAAAGGTGCTCAGCCAGGGCCGGCTCCAGACACCAGCATTCCAAGCAGGTGCTTGGGGCGGCAATCTGCAAGGGGCGGCAGTCCCTGTGTTTTTGCCCCCAAGCAGCGCGCCGAATTGCTGCTGCGGACGGCGGGGGCAGTCCGTGTGCTGTTAGGGCGGCTCACATGTTTCCGCGGTGGCGGCAATTCCGCGGCAGCATCTATGTTCAGCTGTCCGCGGCAGCGCAGCTTCTGTCTTCCGGCTGAAGACAGAAGCTGCTGCCGAATTGCCGCCGCTGTGGAAATGTGTGTGCCACCCTAACGGCACACAGACTGCCCCCGCCATCCACAGTGGCAATTCGGCATGCTGCTTGGGGGCATAAACAGTAGAGACGGCCCTGTGCTCAGCACCTGGCTGGTTCTGCTGGGCCCCAGGGCATCTCTGTGGTCCTGCAGCAGAGGGTGTGTCCCACCAGGCATTGCTTCATTATGTCCCCCACTCCTGTGTGCTGCTCCTGCCCCCAGCCATCTCCCCGCCAGGGGACAGCGCTCCCTCTCCTCCCCAGGGATCATTCCCCTGGCTTCTCAGCTTCCCCAGGGCTTGTGCTTTGATCCTGCCCTGGGCCCCGAATGCTCTCCCTCCTGGAGGCTCATCCCTGCCTCACTGCCTTCTCCCAGCCCCTCAGTGCTGACACACAGGCCCGCTGTGCTTGTAGAACAGCCATGTTGGCTACCCAAGGCCCACGGACTCCTTTCCTCCCCCTGAGGGGGCCGGATGCCTGGAGTCAGCCACTCCAAATGGCAGGCAGGTTGAAGTGAGGCCACTCCAGGCTTACCTGGTCCCATTCCTGCTCCACCCAATGTGCAGGGCAGTTCTTGTCCCCACAGGGGTAGATAGCCAGAGGCTTGACAGCTGGGTCACACTGAGAGTCCGAGATCACCTTCCCCTCCAGGTTGCGACACATGACAAAGCGGCTCATCCGCCCCTTGCCGCACGAACCTGAGCACTTGGAGAAATAAAGGGCATGTCAACGTGCCAGTCACTGAACAGCATTGGCAGGAGTGGAGGGAGCATGGTTGAGTGGCCAGAGTATGGTAGTGGGAGGCAGGAGATCGGAGTTCTGGTCCTAGCTCTGATGCTGACACACTGTGGTTAAGGGCTGAGGACCTCAGCACAGCCTCCTTAGCTCAGGAGACGCAGTAGCTTCCTTTCTAATCCCTTGTTTACAGGCACTCATAACGGTCCCAAACTTTTGAGCTGACCTTTTCCAGGCTCCATCTGTGCCTGGAGGGGAATGTTTGTTAAAAGTCTGAGCAAAAACAACTCAGCCACTAGTGTACAATGTAAACTGTCTGCATGGGCGATAATCCCATAATCCGCTCCAGGGAGGGGGAATTCCGGACCCGTAATCTGCTCTGGGTGTGAGGGGGATTCTGGTCCCACAATCCACTCTAACAGAGGGCAGGGTGGATTCCCTCTCCATATCCATTCAGGCCAGGGAAAGAGGAAAAAGCAGCTGGCCTGGACTCACCGGTCCCCAGTCAGAGGCAATCCAGCGCCGGTCACAGGGTGGGCCTGTGCACTCCTTCTCACTGACAGGCTTCAGGGCCTCATCGCAGAGGCCTGGCTCTACTGAGCAGCGTACCTCCCTCTTCATCATCCCCTGACTGCTGCATCGAGCAGAGCACTGCAGCACAAGAGACCAGACTGCGTCGGTGAGGGGACGAGCTTGGGTGGGGGAAGAGGGAAAAGATGCATTTTTCTTCCCTAGACTGAAGTGAGTGCTGGTGAGAGGGGAAGGCTGGTGCTGTGGCTAAAGCCGTGGTGGGGGAAATCACCATACTGGGGTTCTAGTCCCAGCTCTGCTGCTGGGTGGCTGCTGGCAAGTCACTTCACCCAAATGCCCCCAAGTTTTGGGTGCCCAGTGTGAGTCACCTTGGGCTTGATTTTCAGAGCCTCTGAGTGCATTCAGCTCCCACCAGCAAACCGGAACTGCAGGGGCCTGGCGCGTCTGAAAACCAGGCCCAAGGTGTGTTGAGTTGACCACCAAAAATCAGTGACCTCTTCTGAAAGCGTGGGGCTTAGCTTCTCGGTGCCTCAGTTTCCTGAGCTGTAAAATGGGAGGGGTAGTCTTGCAGGGGTGCCCTGTTGCTAAATTCACTGAGATGATCCTATAAAAATGCAAATTGTTATACAAGACAGCAGAAGGGGTACCAGACTCCACTCCCCTGGATTGTGTTAGAACAGGAAAAAGATGGACAAGAACAATGCTAGCTTCCCCGTGGTGCCTAATTACTGTGCCTCAAACTACCCAGAGACCTCCTCAGCACTACAGGTAGGAACGAATCTACTTGCTGAAGGCAGTTTTCCTCTGGTCATGGGCCACTCCCCGGTATAACCTGACCCATGGGGTAGGCCACTGCACTCCATACCTCCGACCACTCAGAGAGCTCCCACTGGGGCCCACACGCCTTGTTCTTGCACGCTTTCCTCTCCATAGGCCTGGCCAGCCCGGCAGACTCACACAGCTCATCATAAACAGAGCTGTCGAAGCCTGGAGCCAGCATCTTCCAACAGCGCACGGTCCGGTACTGGTAGCCCTCCCCACAGGTCCTGGAGCACTCGCTCCAGCGGCTGGTCTCCCACCTCCAGGTGGGTTTGCAAGGGGAGAGAAGACAAAGCACAGGTCAGAACAGGGCACCCTGAGGGCCACAGACATCAGAGACGGGGTATCTGATACAGATCACTGGTGGGCTCCTTTCATCTTCCTGAGTACATGGGAATTCCCAGTGCCCATGTGTCTCCCATTAAAGTGACGATTCTATAGGACAATTCCCACCCTGTAATTAACTAGCAGTTGCTCATTGGTCTCCCACATGCAGCACAGAGGCCTGATTGCACATGGGCCTTAAAAACTACACTCCATGGTCCTTTCACAAGCGTGAGGGGTTAACACCTGTGTCCCCAGTGTCCAACTGCCCTGCTGCCTAGCATTACTGAGGCCTTTCAGCTGGGTACTCTGTCCTTTGCGCTATGCCTTACTCTGTTGCACAGGGCTGCTGTGTGCTGTTTCAAGGCTGCCCCCTTCTAGCACAGAGGTGGCCGCATATTTCTGGGAGCCGCATGATCCCCGTACACAGAGGGCTGGGCGGTCACAGTGTTTGTCTGAGTCAGCAGGAGAGTAAGGGCCTTGCTCAGACTGTGACTGACTTTAGTGAGGCGCGCAGGGACTACTCACCCACTGTGAGCACTGGGTGGGAGCAGGGGGAGAAGGCTGGGGAGTGGGGGGAGCCCTGACTCTGCATCCACCAGTCAGAGTAGGTGCACCAGTGCCCGGAGAGGCGTGAGTTGCTCCACGAAAAGGGGATGCATTAACTTATTCCCCCATCAGAGTAAGGTGGGAGAGGGACAGGGAGACAATGCGACAGAGATACCACTCAGTCTCTGGTGTTCCTGGGGCAGTGCAGCTGTGGGCCACCCCGTCCTCAGGGCAGGTTGTTGAGTTGCTCTCTCTAGCCCCGAGCTTGTAAAATACACCTAAGAACCCGGCCCAACAACCTGAGCTGATGCAAACCCATGGCCTAAGCATCTCCAGGGTCATTCCTTGCTCTGCTGTATCAATACTGCCACCAAAAAATGACAGAGCCCAGCCACCTCTTTCTACTACTCTGCATTGTGGGTACTAAGTGACACCCAGTGTCAGAGCTATTGAGTGGGATCAGCTACAGGACACAGAAATCCCACCTATGTCCACCCCCTCTTCTCTCACATGCTTTCTCCATCTCTTTTCCCCGGATTTAGGTTCCGTCTGCACTGCGAGCTGGGGTGATACCCCTGCTCATGTGCACAGACTCACACTGGTGCTCATGGAGCTAGCACGAGTCTAACTAGCAGCAGCGGAAGCGTGTCCGAGCCGTGCTGGGTACAAACCCACCTGAAACCGTGGTTGTGCACTGGGCGCCTCCTTCTCTGTTGGTTATTGGCTTCCCATGCATTATTCTGACTGTGCATTCTTTGCCAGTTCCCACCTAGCTCGGTTTCCTGCTGTGCATGGCCATCTATGGCTGTATCCTTGGCTGATTGGGTGTCTTTCTGAGAGAGAAGTCAAGGCTTGAATATCGTCACTTACCTGGGCTGGCATTCTCTCCCTGTGCAGAACTCATGAGTGGGTTCTGGGCGGGTCAGGGCATCACAGTACGCTTCCTCTACTTCCACTCCATCGTACCGGACACACATGGCATAGGAGGTGCTGATGCCTGCTGGGCACCGGGAATCTCTCTTAGTGCCTGCTATCCAACAAACCACTACTCGCTCCATCTATTACATGGTACCTATGTATCTGAGCCTTTAGTGCCATGATAAAAATACAAATATTCAACTGGATCATTATCCAGAAGAGCACTGCAAAGATCAAGCGCCACATGATGAGGCCGGCAGGACACCAGCCAAGATCAGAACTAGACACTCCACAGCAGGTTACCGGTGCCAAAGACAGCCCGATGCTACTAATGGGTTGCTTTCCACCCACCTCTTCCCAGATCCTTTACTTCTAGCCTCACTTCATTAAGGCAAAAGGATGCTGAAACTTAAATAAAGCTCCCATCCTCTGAAGTATCAACGCTTACTCTGACACCACTCTCCAGGAGCTTCAGCCGTGTCAAGAAGTCCTCTGCAGACTAGCAGGTCTTGAATGTACCAGCTCCCTTCCCCCACCAAATATACTTCAGCCTCTCCAGTCACCCCACCAGCATGAAACCAACTGGCAAGAGTTGGAGCCCAGCTTTGAGCTATTCACATCAAGGGATGTCACTATTTCCACGTGTGAACCTACTATTCAGCTGGGCTCAGGTTCTTCTCGTTGGCTTATTACAAGTTTTAAAAGGCTCAGCCCAAGCACAGAAACATTCACCCACCTCCCAGTGAGGGTAATTATATAGTTCCTCAATGAAACAGGAGCCCCCGTGACCCATAAGATCACATACTACATGCCCAGGTTCTTCCCCTGCAGCTCTCTCCCATGCACCTTCAGCTGGGGTACAGGAGCTGTGCCTGTGTGTATACGTTAACCCTTGTTCGTGGTGTAGCCGGATCCTTCATTTATATTTGAAGAAGATTTAGTGCTGGTGAAAGGCACTTGCCGGCCCTGGAGAATGGATTCCTCTATTGACTCATGCACAAAGGACAGCACAGGCAGCAGCAGTGCAAACTTTCACCATCCTGCCCTAGCCATGTGCCTCAGCCCTGGCCCAGACAGGGGAAGGAGAGCTCACTTGCCATTCCCAGTGGCTGAGATTGCCCATAGGTGTGTGAACTAGTGCCAATGGGTGTGGGGGCTTTAGGGATGTGGACGCTTCTCCACTAGGAACTGGCTTGAAGACACCAAGTTATTTCACAGAGGCCACCAAACCACTTTCAAATAATAACAGCTTCTGGTTGCTGGGCTGGACTATACCTGGGGACCTTCAGGTGAAGTGCTCTACATTTCATTCCCAGTCCTGCGAAGCCATCCAGTCTCCCAGACCAAACCTACCTGAAGTGCATGTGGAGCTGCAGGGAGCATAGGCAGAGACCTTCCACCGGTACATGTCGGCCAGGCTGATGTCATCATGGCCCAAGGGGCTCACATCAAACTCGTTGCTGCAGAGGAGAGGAGCAGAAATGAGATTAGTTTGGGATGCGATGAGTAACGGATAGTGACAGCCTTCCTCAGGTACTCCAGGGGATGGAGAGGGAACCCAGTGGCTCTTCTTCTTTTTCTTACTGCTCCCCCGCAGGCTTGCATGTATCAGGTTGCATGGGAAGATCTCCTATGGCTGGTGGATCACTTTGGTGAGTGAGTGATCACGTAGGAGGTGACCAAGCCCCTTTGGAGGAGCAGAGGCACTATGGAACATGTTCTGGGAGTCTGAGATGGACCAACACAGGCTGCTGGCTTTGTTTCTACTGTCCCCATCACCATAACAACAGAGGAGTCAGAGAGGCGAAACCCACATGGAGAACCCTGAAGCTACCATGGGAATGGGATGATCCCAGGATAAACGGCATCCTGTCTTCCCTCAGGAACCTGGCGGCATCTCACCTTTCAGGGCCAGGGGCTTGAAGGGGTTCTGCCGGGTGGCTATTCCCGAGGGCAGTGTGGAGGCTTGAGTTGGAACCTGGCAAGGGGTTCTGGACACTTGTAATCATACTGTAGTTAGCTGCCTCCTCCTGGCTCTCTGCATAAGCCTCGGCCTTCGTGCTCTCCAGCAAGTTCATATTGGCAGGCCCTTTGCGCAGCCCTTCTGGCCATTCGGCCACCAGCTCGTTCCACAGCCTCGCGGTTGAGTTCTTCCAGCCCATCTTGGCAACCAGGTACTGCAGTTCCCTGCAAAAGGCAGCGTTTTGTGGGTCCCGGTGACACAATCTCCTGAAGAGCCGGAGCCTGGCTGCCCCAATCCCACTGCTCTCCGGCAGCTCGGGCCTCATCACGCTGTAGGGCATGGCTGTGCTGATGGAAATCTGATTTAAGCTGGGGGCTAAAGGAAAATGCAGGGGCATTAATGAGCCCATAGAGGCTAAAGTAACCTCCCCCTCTGGATCGCCACCTCCCCCATCCACCCAGTTGGTACAGTGCCCACTGGCTTCGATGAGAGCAGAGGTGGGCCAATGCTGAGTGCTTCTGTAAGTCCCACCCTTAACGAGCACCTCAGTTACCCAACCACGAGGTAGCCAAGAAAACAAACAAACCCAAATCTGTTTCTCCACCTACTGCCGCTGCCTCCTCCTCCTCCACCTCCTTGCCCGCTCCATTTGCATGGTAGACTTGTCTGATCTGGAAGCCAAACTTCTCTTCTTCCTCTTCCCTCTGTTCCCAGCCCCAGGGCCCGGCCTGAGTGGTGGAGTTACTCTGGAAGAAGTCCTGGCTGTTGAAGCTCAGGTCTCCATGCTCTTCTCCAGGTGGGAACCGGTCACTGACATCGTCCGGGGAGAGAGACAGCCAAGTGGCATTGAAATCATGCACAGTCCCAGAGTCTACTGGGACTGGGGCTGGATGTTTGGCGCTGGAGTCCGGTAGATGAAGGTAGAGAGGTGCCTCCAGAGCAGGGGCAGCTGTTCGGAGAGCTGCCGAGGGCACGTGTGGCACAGTGTAGTCATATGTTATATGGGGCATTTTCCCATTGAAGTTATAGTACTGGAGAGAAAACAAAAACCCTGTTAGCTCATTTGCATGGATCATGTCTAATAGATCAGAAACACATGACCCACACCCTGAAACCTGACCTGGACAGTAAGTGCTTTGTGATGAACACAGAAGAGACAATGTACCCATGATGGCCAGACCAGACCCCCCAGGAATGGCACAACTCAGTCTCTCCCAGAAGAGAGGGAGTGAGGCATTGCTACAGGGAGTGAGGCAGGAGCCCCAGCCATGGGGAAAGCTCAAAATTCCCTTGCCTGCAGGGCACCTGTGCTCTTGGGGCTCAGAAAGGCGACCGCCAGGGAAGCACCCCAATCTTTAGCTCCTTACGTACCATGGCATTCAGAGACTGATTGGTGGGGCCCTGGGCAATGATATACTCCAGGCCATCCGCGTGCAGGTTGGAAGGGCGGCGGTACTTGAACACCGTGCCAGCCACCCGGAAGTTCTGGGGATTGTCAATGGCCGAGTTCCCATTGAAGAAGAAGCGCCCAGATTCATCCGCCAGTGCTGCAAACAGAGGAGAGGGACAGGAGACTTAACTCCAAGCATACTTCAAGGAAAAGAGGCCAAGAGCAGCCCATGCTGACTTGTATGGGGAAGTACTCCTTGGCCAAGGAACATCACCTAGGGGGAGACACTGTCTTGTGCTTCGTGTGTCGCTGCCCTGAGGGACAGGATACCAAGTTGGGGGTGGCCTGAGCTCACACTACAGTATGTCACGTTTCTATTCCAGAACGCTTGAACCCACAGCAGTGTGTGAGGCAGGGTGAACGTGCAACATTAAAGAAAAAATGGCGGTTCAATGGCACAGCGGCTAAATATATAGAAATTTCACCTCCAGAGAGCTGGATTTGTTTAGCTCAAAAGTTGGGTGAAACCCACGATTCTGACCGAGATCTAGCTTTCTAACCCTCACCCCCACAAATTCAGGGCTGTTTGGATCCAGTGTTGCAGTGTGAGCCTGGCTTTAGTCAAGTGAATTACAATGGAGGCAGGGCTGGTCATGTTATCTGTGGTCCCCTAACAGCCTCTTTCCAGCCAGCTCTCTCAGCCCTTTGCTTTCTGAAAGCACCAAAAATAACACACCAGCTGCAACCCATCCAGAAAGCAAAGATCCAACACAAAGGAGCGTGTGACCCCCTAAGCTGAATGGATCGTTCCAGGTGAGAGAGGATCACAGATGGTCTTATCCATCGTTTATTTCCTAAAGCCTGTATCCATCCCTCCTACGGAAACACCTGCCAGAGGGGTACAGTTATCACGTAAGGGACGGGGCAGGGGTTCTAGAGGAATCCCTCAGTGCAGCTAGAAAGGGTGCAGGGAAGTCAGGTGGACTCCCTGAGAATCCTGGTTCAGCTGCCCAGTGTGCTGGCCCCGCCCTGCTGCTTCCCACTCACTCCGGAGCCATGCTGCCATTGGCTCCCCCCCACAGTTGCCTGCACCCTCCTCTCCGAGAGGGTCAGAAATGGCAGGGCAGGAGTCAATGCAGCAAAGTGCTGGGGATTCCTGTTTCCAGATCTGCCCATTTCTGTGGGGCTCACACCCACTTAAAGCTGCTCCCCAGCACCTTCCCTGCTCCGGTGTGACTTTACCCGCTCCAGCCTGGCTGTGGTCATGCACAGGGCCTCCTGCAGGCTCCCCTTGAGCTTTTGCTCCTGCCTTCCTTTGCTGTCAGGGCCTGTCCTCTGTGCACCATTCCCAGGAGCACAGCCCATGCCCCAACTTCGGGTGGTGGTGACATGCTATCCACACCGTGCTTTTCTGTGGCTTACCCAGGATGTTCTCAGTCTTCCGGCGCTCGATGATGAGAATGTCCGTGGCGCCGGCAGGGATGTTTGTGATGAACACGTAGCCTGGGGAGTGGGAACAGAACAAAGGGTTGGGAAACCCAACGCGGGAGAGAGACTCAGGCTGCTCCAGCCTCACAGGTGGCTCAGTGAGGGCATTGCAGCGCTGCCAATGGTTTTGTCATGAGTCTCATGATATTGTTGTTGTCCTTAAAGCCCCAGCTCCTGGAGTCAAGTGGAGATGGGATGAGCTCTGCCTTCATTCTTAAAGAAAAAGTAAGTTTACAGCCCTTGTGGCTGTGGAGAAAGCTTCAACTGTGACCCTGGTGCATCCTAAAAGCTCAAAAAGCAGAAGGCAAATAAAAAGAACGCCGCATCTATGATTTTTACATAATCCCAGGATTTTAAAGCCAATCTCATGATTTTTGGTGAGCCTGACTCATTATTTTTTTAACATTAGGGGTTGGTAGGCCTGGGAATGGTCGATGGGCTTTTATTATGTTCCAATGGGAGTAGCCAGCGGCAGCAAGTTGGCTCTGTGTCCATGCAGGAAGGAGATGGTGCCCTGCAACACCGGGCACACTGCAGAATTACTCTTTTAGCTCCAGGAGAAGGGGTCTTGTCCCAACTCCCCCTTTGGGTGTGTTTGTTTGCAGTCAAGGATTCTTTATTTTTTTAAAAATCCCAGCCTGGTTTGTTGAGGTTGAGCTGCTGCAGACCTCAGGAGTTCATCTGAGTCCTGAGTCAAATTCGGGGGCAGGAAGAAAGTATCGGCTTTGGGTGCCTGAGGGAGTCATGCCACCAGTGGTGAGCTGCAGCCAGTTCGCACCGGTTCGCGAGAACCGGTTGTTAAATTTAGAAGCCCCTTTAGAACCGGTTGTTCCTGGAGGAACAACTAGTTCCAAAAGGGCTTTTAAATTTAACAAAAGATCTATTAGCTCTCTACCCTTCCCCCAGCCCCAGCTCACCTTACTCCGCCTCTGCCTCCTCTTCGGAAGCTCCTCCGGCTTCTCCTCCCCCTCCCCAGCTTGCCGCGAATCAGCTGTTCGCGCAGGAAGCCTGGGAGGGCTGAGAAGGCTTCCACCAGGTGAGCTGGGGCCAGGGGGTGGGGGCGCCAGCAGGAGGAGGGCTCCAGGCTCCGCCACGCCCGGCGAGGTTGTGGCCGGACCCTGGGGCCGGGCAGCGTGGCTCCTGCCCCCCAGGTCCAGCTGCGACCTCTCCAGGCAGCGCGGCGCGGCTCCTGCCCGGCGCCCGGGTCCGGGTCTGGGTCCGGCGGCCGGGTCCGGCGCAGCTCCTGCCCGGCGGCCGGGTCCGGGTCCGGCGCGGCTCCTGCCCAGCGGCCGGGTCCGGGTCCGGGTCCGGCGGCCGGGTCCGGTGCGGCTCCTGCCCGGCGCCCGGGTCCGGCAGCCGGGTCCGGGTCTGGCGGCTGGGTCCGGCGCGCTCCTGCCCAGCCCCGGGTCTGGGTCCGGCCCGGCCCCCGGGTCCGGCCGGGCTGCGCGGCTCCTGCCCGGCCCCGGGTCCGGCACCGATGTCAGCTGGGTGGCTCTGGTCCCAGCCCCAGCCCCAGCCCAGCTTGGCCCCCACCCCAGGCCGCGCGGTAAAGGAGCAGGGAGAGGGTGTTGGATAGAGGGTAGGGAGTTGGGGGTGGATTAGTGTCAGAGTGGTCAGAGGGCAGGGAACAGGGGATTGGAACAGGGGCAAGGGTCCCGGGGGGGGCAGTCAGAAAGGAGCAGGGGTTGGATGGGGCGGTGGGGGGCAGTTAGGGGTAGGGATTCCATGGACAGTCAGGGGACAGAGAGAAGGGGTGGTTGGATGGGGTGTAGGGGTCCCGAGGTGCCATCAGGAATGAGAGAAGGGGTTGGATGGGGTGGCAAGGGGCAGTCAGGGGACAGGGAAGGGGGGGTGGATAGGGCACGGGTCTCGGGGGGGGGGACTGTCAAGGAACATGGGGGGGTTGGATGGGGCAGGAGTCCCGGGGTGGGCATGACCCCCTCATGGGGTGAGGAGGAGGGAACCGGTTGTTAATATTTTGGCAGCTCATCACTGCATGCCACCCAATAGATCCACAAACCCAAAAAGATAAAGGCCTAACTACTGCCCAAGGTCGGATCTGAACTAGCAACCTAGAGATCAAGGGCTGCAGAGCTCATCTGCTCAACCTGATAGTTTCCCCTTGAAGGAGAGTGAAAGGTAACCTGCAAAGGGAGGAGAAAACAACAAGCAAATGCACAAGCCAATTTTTTAATGCTGGGTAAAGAAGAGTTTTATCAGATTGTATTTGACATTAGAAATGTGAGTCTTCTTTACCATGCAAAACTCTATGGTGACTGGAGACCTAGTGAAATGATGGTATCGCAAAAGACAAAAGATTGTATAAGTCTCACTCTATGGGCAGCAGCAGCATCTTTGCTACTGCAGTCTAAATAGTAAAAATAACAACAAATGCAAGATGAGCAATTGTGTGGGGAAGAGTTTTAGTCACATTTTTTGGCCTCTTTTTGTTTTTTTGTTGTTGTTAACACTTTTTGAACTCAGATGTCTAAGACACACTTTTGTTAAAAATCAACTGCCGGCTTCCACCTCACCCCATAGAGACAATGGCTCTATGGCTTATTACAACACACTATAATCCACGAACAACCCCCACAGTTGCTCCCCACCCCCTTCCTTTACTCCCTATGACTGGAGAGATGTTACCAGGCCACTTCATCCTGAAGGCCCCCTTGAAATATGTGTTAACTACTCATGCTAAACAATCTGTTCCACTCATATTTAGCTGACACACTCTAAAGCTATGTCCACACTACCACTTAAATTGGCTTATGTCACTCAGGGGTGTGAAAAAAACACCCCCCTGAGTGACATAAGTTTCGCCAGTATAAGTGCTTATGTGCACGGCGCTCTGTCGGCGGGAGAGCTTCTACAGCCAAGATTGCTCCCGCCGCTCATTGGGGGTGGTTTAATTATGTCAAGTGGAGAGCTCTCGCCCGTCGGCACAGAGCGGCTACATGAGAGATCTTACAGCAGTGCAGCTGTGCTGCTATAAGTTTGCTAGTGTAGACATGGCCTAATTAAGTTTCCCAGACCTGAAGAAGAGCTCTGTGTAAGGTCAAAAGCTTGTCTCTCTCACCAACAGAAGTTGGTCCAATAAAAGATATTACCTCCCCCACCTCGTTCTACCTTGCCCCTTCAGTTAACATGTGAGAGCTCACCATACAAATCTCAGCGTCCCCCAAGAATGCGCAGAGGGCCACATGTGACAATCCTGATATTTAAAAAAAAAACCAGAAAGTAATACTTATTTTTGAAAACTATTTCAGGCTTTCTTTAACCATCCTAAAGCAGCACAAATGGACATAAACCCAATCCTCTGGAGGTCACATTTAAAAGCAATGAAGTGGATTTTGGAGTTGGGTTTATTCAGAGCTGGTAGTTTTTCCTGGGAAAGGAAAACCACCAAACAAAAAATACTCCTTGTTCAATGTTTTCCTCTTCCCACAGAAAAGGAGAACGAACTGCCAGAGCTGTGAAGAGCACTGGGTGCAGTTACAACAGGGCTGTATCCAGTAGGGGGTGATGCAGTCTAGTGGAATTACCATCAAGTAGAGTGAGTAGGTGTCCCAGAATGTCCTACAATCAGTATTCTCTGGTTATCAGTGCATCACAGTGTTGCTCTACCATTCAACAATCCCATCATTCTGTGAGGGGGGAAGACTGGGAATATGGAGAGGGGTAGAAGTGAAGGGAGTTATAGGGCCTGAGGGAGGACCACGTTTCAGAGAACACTTACTCCCTCTGCAGCCCATCGGCCTGGAGAGTACAAGAGAACGATTGCTGCCATCAAGAACAGCAGCACACATTTACAAATGTAGTGACCCTCCTCCAGGGCTGCCCTTACCATGAGGCAAACTGAGGCGGCCACCTCAGGTGCCAGACTGGGGGGAGGGGCACTAGGACCCAGAGTGTAGAAAATTGTGTCTGCTGCTGGTGCATATGTATTCTCTCTGCTCTAGATGCACAGAGATGGTGGAGTGCTGTGCTGGAGGAAGGAGGGCACAAGAGACATAACAGGCAGGCAGGAGAAAAGGTGAGAGGGAATAACAGAAAGCAGCAGGAGCTGCAGGGAGAGAGAGAGAAGGAGGAGCCTCTTAGGTACCTCTCTAGCACCCCCAGGAGCCTGGACTGATTAACACCAGCTTCTCAGGGAGCTTCCTGTTTCCTGCTGCTTCCCTGAACCCACTTGAGGAGGTTCAGGGAAGCAGTAGGAGCCAGTTAGGCCCTTAAGATGCGGATATCTTCCCTCAGTCAGGCCCTGCTACCATCCTGCTTATTTGTCCCCTTCAATTGAGTGTTGAGAGCCACTATAGCTGGCACAGAACAGCAGTCATGAGTGAAAGAAGAAAATGTCCCTCTGGGGCAGCATTCAGAAAAAGAAAGCAAGCAAAGGAAGCTTTTCTATCTAAGCCAGAAGAAGCTCTCCTGAGATACATAGACACAAATGTTCACGGTGAGCCTTCAGGCCCCAGTGAGGATGTGAGTGGTGAGGAGATGCCTGCTCTTCCAGTTAGTCAGAGTGCAGGTGACCTGGCAGCCACTACAGCATCCGTATCTCCATCTCAAATGGATGTAACCATGCACATTCCTGAAGAAAAGTGTAGATCAGAGAAGAGTGTGGTGGAGGCGCAAGAAACAGCTGTTGCTGAGTTTAGTTCCTTAAAGCTAGATGATCCAGGACTGTGGACCCACTTGAGCAGTAGCCTGAGGGACTTCCTTGTACTGCATGGGCCACAGCAAGTGAAAAACTTCATGTTCCCCAAAAACAATGAAAAGAGGAATTTCCATCCAACACATTATTGGCATGACAGTAGTGGTGACAAAGTGGAGAGGACATGGCTTATGTACTCAAAAACCCAGAATGCTGCATACTGTTTTTGTTGCAAACTCTTCCAGTCTAATGTTCCAGCCATATTGGGTTCTACAGGAAAAAAGACCTGGAAAAATCTGGTTAGAAATCTGGTATGCCATGAGAAGGCAGCAAATCACCAGAGAGCTTTCCATAGGTGGAAAGAGCTTGAGATGAGGTTAAGGTTAAAGGCCACCATAGATGATCAGCATCAAGAGAAGATTGCATCAGAGTCTCTTTACTGGCAAAATGTTCTGAAAAGGCTCATTTCCATTGTGAGAATGCTTGCTACCCAAAACCTAGCACTGCGTGGCACTTCAGGTCAGCTGTATGTGCCAAACAATGGAAAATTCCTTAAAATTGTGGAGCTGATGGCTGAGTTTGATGCTGTACTCCAGGAGCATCTAAGAAGAGTCACCACCCAAGAAATGTACACACACCACTACCTTGGAAAAACAATTCAAAAGATCATACAGTTACTGGCAACAAAAGTCAAACAGAAGATTGTGGCAGATCTGAAGTCAGCAAGATATTATTCTGTTAGTCTGGACTGCACACTTGACATCAGCCATATGGAACAAATGACTTTAATGGTGCGTTTTGTAACAACAACAAAACCTAGTGAAAATGTCCCTGCAATGGTGACTGTCAGAGAGCATTTTCTAGAATTTATTGACCCTGATGATACTACAGGAGCTGGTATGACAAATGTGCTTCTTAAAAAGCTGGAAGATACGGGAATTGCGATAGCGGACATGAGAGGTCAGGGCTACGATAATGGTGCCAACATGAGAGGAAAAAACAGAGGAGTGCAGACATGGATCCGAGAGTTAAACCCTCGAGTTTTTTTTTGTCCCACGCAGTTCTCATTCATTGAACTTCGTGGTCGGTGATGCAGCATCAGCTTCTAGTGAGGCTGCTGGACTTTTTAATGTAATTCAAAGCATCTATGTATTTTTCTCTGCATCAACTCATCGATGGCAAATTTTGACTCAACATCTGGGAACATCCTCTCTGACACTGAAACCACTGAGTGCCACATGATGAGAAAGTCGAGTGGAGGCGATAAAGCCTATCAAACACCAAATTGGGAAGATAGATGATGCCATAGTTGCCATTATGGAAGATAATGCTATGACAGGAACGGTTCATGGGAGAACAGTGGCAGAGGGAAATGGAATCACCAGAAACATACATAACTTCAAATTTCTGTGTGGTTTAGTGTTGTGGCATGGCATACTGTTTGAAATAAATGTTGTAAGCAAGAGACTCCAAGGTGTTGACCTTGATATATCTGGAGCAATGGAACAACTGGACAAAGCAAAGTCATACCTACAGTCTTACCGGTCAGATAAAACGTTCAAAACGTTCTAAAGAGTGCATAGAAGTTGGCAGAGGAACTTCACACTGAAGCTATTTTCCCACCCATTCAAGAATACAAGAGTCACCGAAGAAGATGACATTTTGATTACGAGGCACGGGATAATCCCATAAGAAACCCCAAACAACAATTCAAAGTTGAATTCTTTAACCAGGTGCTAGATTGTGCAATACAGTCAGTTGAAGGATATTTAATGCAGCTCAAGAAACACAGCAGTATATTTGGGACATTGTATGATATTCCAAAACTCCTCACTATACCTGAGGAAGACCTACACCAGCAGTGCAGGGCACTAGAGACAGTGCTGACACATGATGTCATGCACAATATTGATGCGAGTGATTTAGGTGATGAACTGAAAGCCCTTTCAAGATACATTTCAGCAGAATCAACTCCAAAGGCTGTTCTGGAATATATGTGCACAAATAAGATGACCACCCTCTTTCCAAATGCTTTTGTTGCTCTGCACATACTTCTAACACTTCCTGTAACAGTTGCCAGTGGAGAACGCAGCTTCTCCAAGCTGAAGTTAATAAAACCACATCTACGCTCCACAATGACACAGGAGAGGCTAGATGGCCTTGCAACCATCTCAATAGAGCATGAGCTGGCCCAGACTGTGGACCTTCAGTAGGAAGCAGTTCAAATCTTTGCAACCAAGAAGGCACAGAAAACACCACTTTGATTATTCAAACAGATAAAAATGCCAGTGTTTACTATGCAGACAAGAAAAGTTACATTTGCTGTTCAGGCATTTGAAAGTTAAGTGTTACTTAAAATTTTTGAAGAAGGCATTTTAAGTTGTTCGTTCTCCTTTATTGGGGTAGGTAGCAGAGCAGTACCATGAGAAGAGTAAAACAGAAAGAAGGCAGAATTGAGACCTTTCAAAGTTTTGCCCCAAGCAAGGGGGCATGGGGGCATCATTTGAGCTCCCCGCCTCAGGTGCCAAAATGTTGTGGGCCGGCCCTGCCCTCCTCGTACAACATTAACATCCAAACGCAAAATCAACTCAGAGCAGAGATAAAAGAAAGTGCATTGAACTCCTAACATCATCTGGCTTGGGCAAGATGCTGAGATCAATAGACATATATAGGACCCCAGCCGCTTCACATCATAAAGAGATGGAGGAAAACCTCACTAACTTACCATAGAATCATAGAATCATAGAATCTCAGGGTTGGAAGGGACCTCAGGAGGTCATCTAGTCCAACTCCCTGCTCAAAGCAGGACCAAACCCAACTAAATCATCCCAGCCAGGGCTTTGTCAAGCCTGACCTTAAAAACCTCTAAGGAAGGAGATTCCACTACCTCCCTAGGTAACCCATTCCAGTTCTTCACCACCCTACTAGTGAAAAAGTTTTTCCTAATGTCCAACCTAAACCTCCCCCTCTGCAACTTGAGACCATTACTCCTTGTTCTGTCATCTTCTACAACTGAGAACAGTCTAGATCCATCCTCTTTGGAACCCCCTTTCAGGTAGTTGAAAGCAGCTATCAAATCCCCCCTCATTCTTCTCTTCTGCAGACTAAACAATCCCAGTTCCCTCAGCCTCTCCTCATAAGTCATGTGCTCCAGCCCCCTAATCATTTTTGTTGCCCTCCACTGGACTCTCTCCAATTTATCCACATCCTTCTTGTAGTGTGGGGCCCAAAACTGGACACAGTACTCCAAATGAGGCCTCACCAGTGCTGAGTAGAGGGGAATGATCACATCCCTCGATCTGCTGGAAATGCCCCTACTTATACAACCCAAAATGCCATTAGCCTTCTTGGCAACAAGGGCACACTGTTGACTCATATTCAGCTTTTCGTCCACCGTAACCCCTAGGTCCTTTTCTGCAGAACTGCTGCCCAGCCATTCGGTCCCTAGTCTGTAACAGTGCATGGGATTCGTCCATCCTAAGTGCAGGACTCTGCACTTGTCCTTGTTGAACCTCATCATATTTCTTTTGGCCCAATCCTCTAATTTGTCTAGGTCCCTCTGTATCCTATCCCTACCCTCCAGCGTATCAACCACTCCTCCCAGTTTAGTGTCATCTGCAAACTTGCTAAGGGTGCAGTCCACACCATCCTCCAGATCGTTAATGAAGATATTGAATAAAACCGGCCCCAGCATCGACCCTTGGGGCACTCCACTTGATACCGGCTGCCAACTAGACATGGAACCATTGATCACTACCCATTGAGCCCGACCATCTAGCCAGTTTTCTATCCACCTTACCGTCCATTCATCCAGCCCATACTTCTTTAACTTGCTGGCAAGAATACCATACAGCAAACCAAACCAGTTTCCTCTGCTGATTAAGCTGAACAGACAAAATACCATCATTTTGGTTTACATGGGGAAAGAAAGGCAAGGTATTATTCAGCAGGGCCACCCAGAGGGGGGGTGGGCAAGTTCGGCAATTTTCCCCGGGCCCCGCAGGGGCCCCCACGAGAATATAGTATTCTATAGTATTGCAAGTTTTTTTTTATGGAAGGGGCCTCTGAAATTGCTTTGCCCCAGGCCCCCTGAATCCTCTGGGCGGCCCTGTTATTCAGCTTCTTCAGCTGGGACTTTCAGACTCTGCCCTAGTTGGCACTCCATGTTAGCAAGAAGCAACATGTGAAATCGTTTGATGGGCATCACTTAACAGAGTGTACCTAACTGTGAGATCCCCTTTCGGAAGCTGCCTGAGACCCGGTAGCAAGTGCTGCCATCCCCTCCGCACACCCTGCATCTGTCCATCGTCCGGGATGAGTAGAGACTCCCGTCGCACCCAACTGGCTGCAAGGAATACAAAAGAAAAGGTCTTCAATCCTGCTCTGGAGCAAGGGGTGTCCACCACAGACCTACTGGGTAGGTGAGATTCTAAACTGGGGGAAATCCCTGGAGTGAGAGTTTACATGTCTAGGGCACACAGAAGTAAGCACTCTGAGGCAGGGGTGAGGGGCTGTTTTAGCTCATAATGCACCTACGTTTAACCGACCCACCTTGCTGGGACATTGGTTTGGAATGTCCTTCCCCCGGAAGGGTCTGCATCCAAGAATGGCCTTGCTGAGCCAGCAGGCAGCCTTTTTTAGTGGGGCAGTGTCATTTTGGGAATGACCATCTCCAGGAGGCAGCACATCCAGCAGTGGCAATGCCAACCTGCCAAATCACTGTCCTATGGAGCCTTGAGGTTTTAAAAATAAAAAGTACCATTGCAACAAAAGGGGGCCTTCGCTAACAGAGTAAAACTTCTTGCACTGCTGGGTGATCCTTCAAAACCAAGCCAAGGCTGCTGCTTTTCTCCAGGCTCAAGGGAGAATGTATCCATCTAATGCAAGTACATGGCTGCACATAATGATCTCCCCAGCCCAAACCTGGCTGCTCCATTCTACACAGGTATTGGTGTGACATTTACAAGAACCCTATAGCAGCTGTTCAGTTTCACTTTACTGCCCATACTCGTGGTGCTTGAGGACAGTGATTTAAAACCAAGCCCTCAGCCCCTCCCAGTGCCTCACCTCACACTTGCCATTGATGCAGACCCCCTGGTACGTCCTGTCTTTGCAGGATGTGCCGTCCTGTGCTCGGGCCATCAACTGTCTCTCTCCACTCCTGGTGGTGCACTGGAGGTCACAAGGCTTGTTGGAGATACTGGTGTAATCATCTGAAGGGAGAGAGGTGAGATGGCAATGGGCAGAGCAGCGGGGGCACAGGATGGCTCCAGGACTGATAGTGAGACAGTCTTCTCCTTTAGGTCACTGGTTTACAGCTACCCAGGTCAGTATCAATGGAGTGTCATCAAGAGTCCCTTTGGTGGCTTAGGTGACACAATTTGGTGGTTTCTCTCCACTCCTAGGAAGTGGACTGGTGTCCAGCTTATAAAACCCACCACTACAATCAGCAGTGCTATAGGCAAAATCAGCTGCTGAATGGGCCTGGACACTGAATCTCCCACCCCAACTTACAGCCTATGTGGGAGCTTACACTGTTGCTGGCCCTGCTGGATAAATGGAGGCCTCCAGGGCTCGTGATTCAGTAGCTTTCACCACCCTTACCACCAGCATTTTCAAACACGGGTACCTGGAGTTAAGCACCTAGGCCAAGATGTTCAAAACTGACGGGTGATTTCGGGGGAATCTGGAGTGAGGTGCTGAACACCCACCCTTGGAAAGCCAGGCCCCTTTATGGTGTCTCAAGTTGGGCACTTGAAAACGGAGGCACCTGAGATCACTAGGGCTCTATATCCATATTTAGGCAGCAGCCAAAGCAGGAGACTGCGCGGAGAGAAATGCCTGCACCACAGAGAACAGGCAGCTGCCAAGCAGGAGAATTCCTTCAGAGGGACTAAACGGAGACACCCAGTAGTGAGCAGAGTGGCCTCCCTCCAGTGCAGAGGGTGTTAATTCATCCTGTGGGGCGCAGCTAACCCCACCCCCTCCACAGGAAGGGCAGAGGCAGGGCAGGAAGTATAAAAGCAGGGCCCTGCAGTTCAGTTGGGCCCGGACCTGGGAAGGAAGGCGACGTCCCCCGGGGGGAGCTGAGCCCTCAGCCGAGCCCGCAACCAGCAGTAGGGAGAAAAGGCAACCCAGGGCCCCAGGAGCCGGAGGACCCCAAGACGAGAGTGGAGGAAGGGCCGCGAGACGGAGAGCCTGGTCCCAGCGGCGATGGAGCAGCGCCTCCAGGAGCTGGTAGGAAGTAGCTCAGGGACACACGACTTTGGTCCTGTTGTGCTGCTGGGAGGCAAGGCAGCGACGCACGTTTTCCTGCTGGCCCCGGGGCAGGATTGCCTGTCACTTCTAGGGCCCTGGGACCCTGTGGAGTAGGGAAGGCCTGGCTACCCCTACACACGACCCCATACACAGGGCTGGTTGTGCACTAACCTTTAAGCCAGAAGGCCGGAAATAGGGTCTGTTTGTTTGCTCGGCCCTCAACCAAGTGGCCGGAGCCCGAGACTGTTTAAGTGCTCAGCCCTCATCTTAGAAGGCCTGAGCCATAGACTGTTACACAGGCCTTGGAGGCCTGAGATACAGACTGCCTGCTAACTTGCTGGATCCTCGCCCAGCAGCTCTGAACAGTCAAGCGCGAAGTTGCGCAACCACAAGCCAGGTTGCCAACCACTTCACCTGGCAGGCGTACCAATCCCCTGATGCTGCCCCCGGAGACGCAGAAAGCTTATGCACCCACTCACCCCTGAAGGAAACTCTCCTTCTCCCACCCCCATTGACCAGGTTTCCCCGGGCACTTCCCCTCCCCCGTCTCTCATGCTGAGCTGGTCAGCCATGGACAGACCTGGGTAGAGAGGCGTCCAGTGATAATAGTGCTTCCCAAAGGCCTTGGCATTGAAGGTGGCGCACTGCTGTTGTTTGAAGCTGGCCGTATTGGCTGGGCAAGGCTGCAGAGAAATCAAAGCTAACGTTAGCCTCCTAGATCAAAACCAGCCCACTACGGAAAGGGAAAACTTCCAAGGGATCGGAATTCCTCTCTTGTCCCAGAGCAGCATGGCCCCTTAGGTCAAGGCTAGGATCCACTGGTAGGGCAACGCCAGAAAGCTCCACGTGATGTTAGTACAGCCTGCAGGCCCTTCTCCTCTCAAAGCTGTGGGCAGACACTTGGATGGCATGTTACAAAAGGGGCTAGTGGATCTAGTGGACAGAGCAGAGGCTGAGAGTCAGGACTCCTTGGTTCCATTCCCCTCTGCCACTGGCTTGCTCTAGGAGCTTCAGCAAGTCACTTTTCTCCTCTGTAAAATGGAGATAATTGTAAAGCACTTTGAGATCCTCAGATGAGGGTTGCTGTGACAGTTTTACTCCTTGCTGACTCCCGTAGTGGATAGGGCAGTGGAATGGGCCTCAGGAGACCTGGATTCAGTTCCTGGCTCTGTCACCACTTTGCTGGCTGACCTTGGGCAAATCACTGCCTTCTCCGTGCCTCAGTTTCCCCATCTGTAAAATGGGGATACTGACCTCCTTTGTAAAGCATTCTGAGATCTATGGATGGAAGGAGCTAAGTATTCTTCTTATTGCTGTATTAATATTAATAAAATGCCCATCAGTGTTTCACCGGGGCTAGCGGCATTGAGTCAAGATTGCTGCAGTTCTCAGCGTTAGCCTTGTTCTTATCTATAAAACAGAGAGCTTTAGTCACACCTGTGACTGTCTCAATTCTGGAGCGACCGTGTCCACGTCACTGTGTGTCCCGCTCAGACCCTTCATCTGCTTGCCATTGCCGTGCCAAATCTCAGGCACAGCCAGCCCTGTGAGCACCCGCTGAGGCCACGTCATTTCCCTAGGAGTAAATGGACAGCCCTGTGAGTGGTTCTTACCTCTTGCTGGCACAGCTGGTAGTGCTTGGATTGGCCCCCACACATGGTGCTGTTTGTGCCCTGGGATAGGTGGAGCCTGCAAGGCAGAGAAGAACTACGCTGTGGGAAGAGTGACCAGTGGTTTGGAGGACTATGAGGTGCTAAAACACAGAGGCTGTAAGACAGTTGGGGCCTGTAGCTTAGCACAGAGAAGCAGAAGTCAGGCAATAATTTGACAGGAGTGTGTATTAGAACAGCCGGTTTTGCATCCAGGTTGTCACCCACAGACTATGTAACAGTGCGTAAAAGATGTATTTCCAATGGCCCCAGTTTTAGGGTGGGATGCTCTCACTTAGTGATAGCAGCGGGGATATTAGATTGGACAGAATGGCAGCATCAGAGAACTGCTACCTTCCTCCAGACTATGCCATTTTCTCGCCCTCTGTCCAGGTAGAATGACTGATGAGAGTGTGTGACAGTTTGAGGAATCGATGTTACCTTATGAATTCTGTTTGATAGTGGGGACTCTCTGTGTGTACCTCTATCAGACCTCGGACTCCATGTTGAATGTGGGGCTTGTCTGCCCTCTTTTTTGACTTTTACCTCCATCTTAGGATGAAATCCCAAGGGCTAGTAGCACAGGGTTAATAATGGCAGGTCATTAAACCTTGATAGTCCTCTATTCACATGGCAGCCCCCTTGGACAAAGAGTTGGCTGCCGCACAGAATAACTAGGCTGCCCAGGTGGGTTGGTCACTAAGCTATGTATCACCTGGTGTGGGACTTTGCTCACCTGACAAAGGGGACTAGAAGTTATGAAAGAGAAGTGCTGTCGCTGCTAGCCATTTTGGGGAGAGGGAGACGAGACCAGAAGCAGGAGTGAGAGGAGAAGCCTTGTGCAGGAGGGAAAGAGGAGAGGAAGGATCCTAGACTTCTTAATAGAGTTTGACCTAGGCCTGAAGAATGCTCAAGAGCAGTGAGGACACTGAGGCAGGGAAGGATGTGTAGGTGTTTTATTCTGTGAGTTACGTGCTATCATTTGTCTCTGAAGAGGTAAACAGTAAACCAGAGTGGCCGCAAGGTTGAAGCTCTGCGAAGGGATATGCTTAAGCAACTTGGATATCTTGGGAGGTCAGCACTGGTCCTGGGGGCCTACTGGTCACTCTTCCCTGAGTGGCTAACAGGCAGAGTCTGTGCTCAGGAAATGTGCCAGAGGCCAAAGAAAGAGAGAGGCTGGAGCCTACCCAGACCAAGGGAGGTTTAAAAGCACACGGGTCAGTGCATGGGACCCAAACACAGCAGCTGGGTGTTGTAATATATTAAAGGTATCTAAAGCTGAATCAGCAGTAGCATCGGGCCCGGCGACCCACGCTTTCAGGCGGCGGGGGAGCTGACTTCATATGCATAAACCGAACCTGGTTAATCAATACTCCTGGTTTTAATTGAGAAATCACTGCTTCACATGCACCAGCTGCTTGAGATGCTGCATCTTCTAATCCCTTGGCAATCTGAGTTACAAGGGCAGGGGGATGTTAGTTACTTCCCCCATTAAAGAATCAGGCTGCAGTGGTGAGTGTTTGGCAGGGGAGCTTTACCAGGGCCATGACAGACAGTGTGATCCAGTGCATAGCACTAGTGTTAGAACTATTCCTGACTCTGCTACTGCCCTGCTGTATGATGCTGGGCAAATCACTTCCCCTCACTTTCCTCTCCTGCCTGTTCAGACTCTTTGGGGCAGGAACAGTCTGTTACTGAGTGTATGTAGAGTGGAGCCCTGACTCTAGTGGTCTCTGGGTACTACTGTACACCAAAATGATTATTGGCAATAATACTAATTAGAGCTGTTTGAAACATTCCACACACGGATAATGCCATTTTGTCAATGCCGCCATGTTTTGTGGAAATGTGTTGACTTCAGCAACATCTTGTTTTTATGGGACTGGAGCATTCCAATAAAGTCCAAATGGACAGCTTTGTGAGTGTAATGTTTCAATTTTCTGTTTCAAAATGACATCTTCCATTTTTTATATTTTATATGATAAAGTCTAAAGCAGAACAAAACGTATGAATTTTATCCAAACGTTACGATCAACCCCACACAATTTTATTTTATTTTGGCTGGAGGGAAACTGTTGCAATTTTTTGGTTCAGGTTCGTGTCAGAGCAGCAAAGAAATACACAGCAGCGGAATCTCCTGCAAAACAGATAACCTGATTCCCACGGCAAATAACAAGCAAGTCAAACACCATGACTGGGATTTTAAAAAGAGTGGAATTCCGTAGCACCCGTGATTGGGCTGACTCAGACACTTGTCACTTTGGGTATGTCCACACAATTAGACACCCACAGCTGGCCTGTGTCAGCCAACTTGGGCTTGCAGGGCTTGGGCTGAGGGGCTGTTTCACTGCAGTGTAGACATCTGGGCTCGGGTGGGAGCCTGGGTTCTAGGACCCTGCGAGGTGGGATGGTTCCCAGAACTCAGCTCCAGCCTGATCCTGGAAGCCTCCACTGAATGAAACACCCCCTTCTCTTGAGCCCTGCCGGACAGCAGTGGGCTTTTTGTTGCTGTGTAGACCTACCTTGTACAGGCTTGTCTCTATGTGCAACCACCACCCAGTCGCTGCCCGGCAGATTGAGTGGCAGGATGCTTTTGGAAGCCAACCACCAATATATTGAGTCTGCTCAGATGGCAAAAAACTAGAGGGGCCTGGGAAGAGTCTGGGCAGAAGCTATGTGAAACTCATTGTTCTATATAGCACGTTGCTACTACAGTGCCAGCTGTGCCATGTTACTGGAGCACAAAGATGCTGGGCTCTTCTCCCATGTAGTCATAAAGAAAGAGATGGTGTTTGTATAAGCCACTGGTGAGTGTGTTACAGGTACCCCTCCGTGCCTGATCTACAGAGGATATGGAGCTGTTAGAGCCCTCACTATAGAGGCCTGATCCTAGCTCAAGCCGTGGCATCTTATGCTATTCCTGGTTCAATCCTCTCTGAGTCAACTAAAACAGTAGGTGTCACCTTTGCAATCTTCTGAGACCTGCTTGCATCTCCCAGGGTAAGAATGCCTGGAGCAGGTTAGCTATGTCGATTGATGACTGCTAACTGCATTTGCTAAAATAATAAGGTTAACAAATCTCACCTGTTGGGGCATAGCAGGGAAATCTTCCCGCAGAGATAGCTCCGTACAGTGGTACACCCTGGGGGTTGTTTTGGTTTTTTGCCTTCAGTTTTAGCCACTGCCAGAGATAAGATACCCCACTTGAAAGAGCAACACTCAGCTCCTTTCCTGAGCAAATCCTATGCTCCTAACAGACTCTAGTGAAACAGAAGCACTGTGACCAAGTTGGTTAGTTTCAGCATTCACTGGGCCGTTGTGCAGTGATGGCACAATCTGTTGCCTGGCAGTTACCTAGAAATGGCTGCGTGAATTTGGTGCTTGTGATGTCAAAATAATCCAAACACTGTGCAAATTTCCCCGCACAGCACCACCAGTGTGCCTTCGTCCTGGCCTGCAGCAGACATCGTCGGGGGGAGCTGGAGTTCTTGACAGTTGAGAAGGGGACAATCTTCTGGTAGCTGGGGGTGCAGTTTGAGACCATGGAATAAGCATATTGGCTCACTCTGCAGAGCATCAGCAGAGAAAGTGTTAAACGCTGCTGGAAACAAGTTTGCAGCCTAAGACTTCACAGGTATCATCCCCTTGGGATGAAATAGGGCAGCATTATTTCAGGCGCTCTGCAGACTCAGGCAGATATTGCAGCACTGTGTACACTTGGCTGAGGCTTGGAAGGTTTACTTTGCAGCCACAGAAAGCTTTCTATATTTTTCTTTTTAAATGCAAGCTGGAATTCTGGAGCAAAACCCTGCAGTGAGGGGTAGATTCTGCAGCAAATTCCCTGCCTGTGGAATCACAGGAGGCCGGTTCCAAAGCCCACTGACGTCAGTGGAAAGATTCAGTGGGCTTTGGATCAGGCCTGGAGGACCAAGAGCTGTAGCTAGGAGGGCACAGGGAACACTTTGGGGGCACTCAGGCCCCCTTTCCCCATCTTTCTCCCATGATGGCAGTGTCTGTGCTCACTGGGCAGAGGAGGGACACAGACACTGGCATGCCTTGTTAGTGGTGAGGTTATTTGAGAATCACGGCCATCTCCAGACGGAAGGCACCTCTGCACATCCGGATCCTAATTATGCAGCCAGCCAGCCCACATAAAAGAAGGGTTTTTTTTTTTAGTTTTGAAGGAAGGAAAGAGGGAGGGGGCCATGCCTGGGCTTCCTCTGCTTAGAAGTGTATTCATGCAGAATGGAAAGGAGCAGAGGAGAGGGGCAGGCACAGCGAGCGCTCTGCACTCTCAGATGCCAGCTCTCATTAGCATCCAGGGAGTCTGGAGTAGCAGGTTAAAGAGATGCCTCTCCAGGGGTCTCATTCATCTCTTTAGTGGAGGTAGGGGCTTCCGCTCCAGTCCCCTGCGCCGCCCTCGGTGGCAGATTTGACAGGCACTAGCAATATAGCCGGGCTGAGAGAGAGCAGCAGGAGTTCACTGGCAGGTGCCACAGGCCATCAGCTGCTGTGGTGTGAGGGAATGGGGGTGGGATCTGGGAAAACAAAAGAGCTGAGCGAGAGAGGGCACACAATGGAAAAGAAGAGGGAGTCCCAGAGACGCGACTGGGCCCAATGCTCCGGGACTAACTGGGCAGTGTCAGAAGCACCAGAGTCAGTTGCGTATGGAGGGTAGGTCAGTGTAAGTGGCTCTAGCACAGTGTAACTGGCACTGCCGTGGTGAGTTTGCCAAGAAGCGGCGCTTACCTGCTGAAGGCACTTGGCAGGGAGATGGGGGGCATAGCAATAAAAGCAACTGACAGGGAGATGTGAGATAAAGGCAGCTACCTAAGTCCCACCATCGCCAGTGCCCTCACCTGTAAGTGCACCTGTAAGTGGGTGCAACTCCCCCCTAGGCCAATATGAGTTGCACCTGCTTATGCCAGGGCTGAAGATGGTCCCTACAGAATTACCAAATCAGTGTAAATTCTGCACATTTCACAGGCCCGCTGATTGTCAAAGCAGGGCACTTTACGTTTCTACCCGCTTTCTGAGCAACATACACCACATGTGCAATACACCCCATCCTCTACAGCGGCCAGGTGCCAAGAGACAAAGAAGACAAGAAAAGTGGCCCAGCTGCCCGGCCCAGCGTGCTTCATTATTCCAAAATATGTACATTGCAGAGCACAGTTGCCTACTGTAACCCAGGGGTCTTCTTTGTGCCTGCGTCATAGAGGATGTGAGTCTATTACAGTTCCAAGCATCTTTCACCTCCAGCGGTAGAAGCTCATGCTTTTAGCTCTGAAATCTCTGCTCAGTCCCCAGTCATGACCAAAATGGGGGCCACCACACTAGAATTTGAAATGTTTCAGATACGGAGCTAATACTGCTGCACTACTCGGAAGGCAGCAGATCACCATGAGAGGGGTGCGGGAGGAGGGAGAAGGATGCACTTTGGGTCACCCCTCCCTGCAACCAGTAAGAAAGGCTGAGTCTGGCTGCAGGTAGGCTGTAGGGGGCAGAGGAGCCTGTTAAGCGTCCGGCTGCAGCTCTGTACCAGATCCATAAATATCCAGTTTTTCCTGCAACGTCGAATACCTGGTGGCTTTTGGCAAAGACAGAAATGTCAATTCTGCTTTCTAGAGCTTGGAATCGTTCAGGGCACGTGAAAGGCTCTACAGGAAAGGAGAGACACTCTGAGCTGGGTGTTGCCTCCCCCCACCCCCACCGGTGCATCCAGCATCTGGGCACCTTATCGGTAAAGGTTTCATGAGTGTCCATGAGCCTGGCGTTAGCTGGTGCTGCTCTATTGCTTACCTTTGCCGCAAGCAGTGCCTCTCCCGGGACATCACTCCTCCCCCGCAGGTACGGGAGCATGTGGCCCAGGAGCTCCATTCCCCCCACCACTTGGTGACCTCTTCATCCCAGGGGCCTGCTCCTTCTGCTGCCTCACTACTGTCCTGACAAAAACAGAGGATGGTTAGCTTGAGAACCCCGGCTCTGCAGCTGCCATTGGGAGGGGATCAGGCCTATCCTAGGTGGATCTTTGGGCGGGGGGGCCACAAAAGTGAAAACCTTAAGTCTTCTAGTTTGGAGAGGGTGGGTAGGCCAGCCATGGTAGAGTCTAAACTACATGGCTCCTATCGTACAAGCCCCAGTATCTACCCCTTCTCAAGCACATCATTCAGGCTGATCCCATCTCTTATAAGGAGTGCACTACACCACGGCTATTCTCTGCTTCCTGTGGCCCAGTGGGGGATGTGGAAAGCAGAGCACAGGGTGGCTCTAACTTACACTGGGTGCTAGGCCAGCCTCTGCATGGTCCCAGGACACTGAGCGCACAGAGGTGGCTTAAAGCTACCTTGGATCCTACTGTATCCTGGCTCCAAGCACAGAAACAGGGGACTGTGAATCAGGCTCCCAGCTTCTATTCCCTGAATCCAACTTTCACTCTTAGGTTTAAACTCCAACATCCCAGCATCTTCAAAATCCCCTTCTCCCCCCCACGTCGAGATCGGGTGTGCTGACACTGGGCCATGAGCAAGCCAGTGTCTTCAGCAAGGCCGTCCTCTGCCCACTGAGTAGTCACTGTTACCGCAAGGGAGATGCTTGAGCTCCTGCAACGTCAGCCCCTGGAGAAGTTCCCCTGCAACAGGAACAGGGCTGACGGAGCTTCAACGCCCCCTCCCTCCCATATTTCAAGGGAATGAAGGTGAGCTGCAGGAGGATGCTGAATATGAAGGGGCCACAGCCAACAATGGTCTGCTCAAGGTTATGCAGTCGTGTTTATATTGCAGCGTATGATGATTTGCATGATTCTTGCTTGATAACCTCAGCTGCAGCCTTTCAGCTGGATCTGCACAGAGACACCTCAAGCCCACAGAGGTTTATCCACATAGCTCTAGTTTCAAGAGTGGGGCATAGTTATCTGATCAAATACTTCTTAGCAGCCCCTTATCGGATGCAGGTCTTTGGATTTTGGCATTGGCTTCTGAGCTCCAAATCAGCTTTCGATGGGCCCCTGCACCCAGTAATGGACTCCCCATAAAACAGAGGCTGGGTGGTCCCCCAGCTGAGTGTCTATCATCACAGCAAGGCGCCAGTAGGGACCCCATTCCTGTACTGTTCAGCATCCTCTCTGAAGAGGGAACGCAATGGAGTTTGCACTGCAGGCACAGCCGATGGTACACATCAACTCATTGGAGTTACAAATGTATTTTTAACGTCTTTCCACAAATGATAAATTCATGATCTTTCACACAAAAGCCCCAACATTTTAACTGAGAAGCGATGTTTCACCTGACCCTCTTGAAATTGCTATTGCATTATTTCACCTGACTTCTTCAACTGAATTCCCCACTCTCCCACCACTAGCTTCCTGGAAAATATCATTCCCTGCTCAAGTTCTTTGCATCCACTGGGACTGAGTCTTTCTACAGTGCCAGCTGCAGAATTCATAAGGATGGAAACATACAATGGAAGCCAAAGCCTTGGACCCTTTGAGCAATATGAAATCATTAATATTTTTGTCTGTTAATGGGGAGAAGGGAGAGCAAACTGTGATTTGCTAAGACTTACCATTATGTAGTTCTTGATTACAAACCCAACTGCCTCCTCCAAAAATGAGGCCTTATGGAGGGGGTTGTATTTCATAGAACCATAGGTTATTAGGGATCTCAAGAGATCATCTAGTCCAACCCCCTGCTCAAAGGGGGACCAATCCCCAAATAGCTCTCTTAAGGATTGAACATACAACCCTGGGTTTAGCAGGCCAATGCTCAAACCACTGAGCTAGCCCTCCCCCTCACCTTGGCATGCATGTCAGTGTTACTTCAAATGGTGGTAAATGGCAGACAGGGTCCCAGGAGAGTCCCTTGGGGCCAGATTTGCAAAAGAGCCCAGTGGGGACGTGTTGGGTGCAGAGCTCTGATGAGAATCTGGTCTTAATTGGCACAATAGGATCTGCTGGGTGCTGAGCACTTTTGAAAAGCTGCCTCTAATTGGGGACGGTGAGCACTGAACAATCTGGCTCTTGGAGACCAACTCCAAATCCCTGTGATACGCTGAGTGACCAGCAACCCAGAAAGCAGGTGCCTCCAGAATCCTTTCAGAGAAGGTGCTGAGATTCTATGGGCCTCCCTCTGGCAGCATGTTGGACCCTGCCATGTGTTTCTAACCTCTTACACTCCGAGCTGCCAAGTACATTTTCCTTAGAGTTTTCCTCTCGGCAGCTTGGAGGAAAGGTTTCATCTCCTTCAGTTTCCTCCTTTTCTAGTTGGCAGACTCCGGATTGGGAGCTAGGTCCTGCTCAAGCAGGGCTCTTATGGAACCCTGTCGGGACCACCAAATCTTCTGAGGGCACGTAGCAGCTGCATCCCACCCTGTCTTCCTCTAGGGGGCAAATTCCCCCTCACTGCAGCACACCCTTGTGTCAGCAGGGCTGAATCAAGCCCATCATCTGTAATGGTTTAAGCCCTTCCCCTGCAGTAAGCTCTATGCAGGCCATCCCCACACACTGGCATTGATAGGGCCCCACACAGGTGCAGGGGTTCACCCGTGATGCTCACTGCGGGATCAGATCCTTCACTGCTGCTCACCTGCATGTTGCCGTCAGATTGAATTCCACTTACATTTACCTGCAGCTGTAACTTAACAATGAGGGCTCTGTAGGGGGAGGTCACTGTTGTACTCTACCTTTATTCTGTGAATTAATTTGACCTCTAGTAACTTTCCCCAGTGCTGGGTTGGTCTCTTACAGGATCGTTGTTTCTGGGGCTGTCCCTTTAAATTGAGCAGAGCCAAGCAGTTGCAGCCCTAGAGTGGTCATTTTGCAACAGGCTGCTGCTGGCTGCACCTTACTCCCATCCAGCAGGTAAGAACTTGTAATGCTTTCCTTGAGTTTTCCTTCTCTTATTTCTGAAGAAATGGCACAGGACCTCCTGGGTCACCATCTCCAGTCCCCTGCCATCGTAAACAACGCTGTCATCAGAATCCTGTTATAAACGTATCAGTCTCCATCTTAAAACTAGTTAGATAGTTTTCACCCACTGTTCCTATTGGGAGGCTTTTCCAGGAGCTCTCTCCTTTGAGGATCAGAAACCTTCAAATTTCCAGCCTCAATTTATTCCTGGCCAGTTTATTCCCATTTGTTCTTGTGCCAACATTGTCCTTTGGCTTAAATAGCTAATAGTGGCGCTCATCCATCTCCATGCTACCTTGTGCCCCTGCTTGCTCATTTAGAGTAGCACACTTCCATCTCCCTGCTACAACACTCAGACATGTCAGATGGCCACAGAAGTCAGAATGAAGCCTCATTTGAGAGATACTGGCCGAAGAAGTCAGGTTTAAAAAGGAGAAGCAGTTGAGTAATTTTGTGATCTAGGGCTTAGGGTACTGGACTAAGACTCAGAATAATTGAATCCCATTCCTGGCTCTGCCACTAACCTACTGAGTGACCAAGGGCAAGTTACTGCCCCTCTCTGTGCCTCAGTTTCCCCTCCCAGCTTTTGTCTGTTTTGTCTATTTAGGTGATAAGTTCTCTGGTGCAGAGACTCCCTCTTACTTCCTCTTTGTGGAGCCTGTAGGTGCTACTGTAATACAAATAATTAGCAATACTAATATTGGGTTAAAATGTTTGACTATGTGGACTATCCCACTGCAGACTCAGGAGGTCACATGCCCTCCCCCACAATTTCCTTTCCAGTACTATAGGGATTTGCTATCTGATAAATGGTTAATTTCCTCTAGGCCCATGGTAGATCTGAGAACCATACTGATCTGAGATTCTGTGCCTATAAGTATTTACCCATGTAAGTAAGAACACTATAAAGATATTTTTTGCAAGTGAAACCAAATATTTTCATTGTCAGATCAGAAAGAAACATTGTTATTTTGTGCCTGTGAGTGATTAAACCTGCCTGCCGATGACCCTCAAGTATCATTTTTCTCTCTCACTATGGGTTTACTACACCACTATGTCTAACTTTCTGGTGTGATGGTGGCGCTGCAGGTACTGGGAGATTGGGCAGCTGCTTCCAATTTTCTGTTGAATTTGTTGCTTTGACAGAAATAAGACTTCATTAAATAATTGTGACATAATTGCACTTCCTGATTTTAATTACGGTGCTAGCATTAGGAATCTTCCAAATTTCCAAGCAATAAATTGAGAGATGTTGGCTAGATCCCCGATTACATCTGCTTCTGTGGTTAGTTTTCTCCATGTTTCCTGGCTGCACTGACAGATTCCAAGATCTGCCTATCAGATGAGTGAATTCGGCATTCCAGAATTCTCAGACATCAGCCCAGTCCCACAAGATCGGGGAGAAGAACACCACATTAAGCAGAGACCTGACAAAGGGGTCCAGGTGGGCTTTAAGCTACCCTTTGCATTTCCCCAATCTGGGAAACTGCTGAAGCTGCTCTAAATTATGCTCTGCTGCAACGGCCCCTGAAGAGCCATTCCACAGCTGGGGACTACAAGCAGAGGGACATGCTGGAGATGGGGATGTAGTGCAGGGCTGTTGTTGATAAGGATGCATGTATCTGTGCTGATGGATCTGGCTAAGGGAAAATATGATGGTCAGACGCAATTTCTGAGTGACTTATTAGAAAAAGAAATAAAGAGGCAGGAATTAAATCATTAAACAGATGGGCCACACTCAAACTCACACAGGTGCTCTCTACTACGATTTCTGGTGGGTCATCCTGGGCCAGTGGTTCTCAAACAGGGATACACATACTCTTGGAGGTACGTGGAGGTCTTCCAGAGGGTACGTCAACTCATCTAGATATTTGCCTAGTTTTACAACGGACTATGTGAAAAGCACAAACTAAAATTTCATACGATTACTTGTTTATACTGCTTGAGATACTACATCAGTGTTTCTCAACCTTTTGAGGTCACAATTTATTTTATAATTATATGAGAAAGTAAGCATTTTTTCACCAATCGTGTGCTGTGACACTTCTGTATTTTTATGTTTGATTTTGTGAGCAAGTAGTTAAGTGAGGTGAAACTTGGGGTATGCAAGACAAATCAGCCTCCTGAAAGGGGTACAGTAGTCTGAAAAGGTTGAGAATCACTGTCCAAGAATTCCAGGCAGGGCCGGCTCTAGACCCCAGCGCGCCAAGTGCGCACTTGGGGCGGCATGCCGCCGGGAGGGTGGCAAGCGGCTCGGGTGGACCTCCCGCAGGCATGCCTGCGGATGCTCCACCGGAGCCGCAGGACCAGCGGACCCTCCGCAGGCACGTCTGCAGAAGGTCCACCGGAGCTGCGGGACTGGCGACCGCCAGAGCGCCCCCCGCGGCGTGCCGCCCTGCTTGAGGCGGCACAATTGCTAGAGCCACCCCTGCTTCCAGGACAGTGAGAGAATCTAGGAGTTCTTCTTCCTCGTTTTCCTACAGCATCAGTATAAACTAAATTTGCCAGCTAAATCTTTAACACTTCCGAAGACCCTTTTGTAGCCCTGCTAGGAGTGTATTCTGGACCTGGCACATGTGGAAACTTTGCTCTAGCTCCTCTCTTTATCAGGGCTAACATAGGAGCAGGGAGCTGCTCCATCCCAGCTGTGCTGATGCAGCAAAAGTACCTGGGCCTTTGTCCCAGAAGCTCTGCAGACTGTTATAAAAAGCCAGGTGGCAGTCTTCAGATTAGTCAATGTTAGCCAAGGAAAATCCAGCACCTACAACAGTGCCAGCATCCTCCCTGCTCTGTCCTTAATTCCAATTAACAATGCAACCATAGCTCCTCCAACAGCAAAGACAGCTCCAAACAAACTATCCCAACCTTGCAAAGCAAGACAGTTTCCAATCAATGTGGTATAAAACGTTCAGGGCAATCTTTCTGAGAACTGCGAGCAATATAAATACCCAAGAATGATTCTTTGTCACGCTCTGGATTAATTTAGGCCACTATTTATGCCATTCTTCCCCAACTTCTGGAAACTCAGATGTAATTGGAATGAATTTTTCTAGTTATGGAAAAGATAATGTGGCAGGAGCATAGCCTTCGATATGGTGTATATCATGCTCTATTGCCACATCCTGACTTCCTGGCTCATTAAAGTCAGGAGTTCCAGGGAAAGACTGAAGGCCTTGTCTACACTACAGGGGCAAGTCAATCTAAATTACGCAACTCCAGCTATGTGAATAACATAGCAGGAGTCGATGTAGCTTAGGTCGACTTACTGCGGTGTCTACATCGCACTGGGTCAACAGGAGACACTCTCCTGTCGACTTACCTTAAGCTTCTCGTTCCGGTGGAGTACCGGAGTCGATGGGAGAGTGATCTGCAATTGATTTAGTGGGTCTTCACTAGACCCGCTAAATCGACCCCGGTGCATCGATCACCACAGTGTCAATCCCGAGTAAGTGTAGACATGCCCTAAGACAGGAGACAACAAGCCGAAAAAGAATTTGAAGATCAACTAGCCAAAGACTTAAAAGTGAACAGCAAAAAGTTTATATACATTAATAGCAGGAAGCCTGCCAAACAATCAGTGGGGCCACTGGTTGATTGAGGTGATCAAGGAGCACTCAAGGAAGATAGGGCTGTTGCAGAGAAGCTAAATGAATTCTTTGCATTGATCTTCACTGCAGAGGATGTGAGGGAGATTCCCACACCTGAGTCATTCTTTTTAGATGACAAATCTGGGGAACTGTCCCAGATTGATGGGTCAGTTGAGGAGGTTTTGGAACAAATTGGTAAATTAAACAGTAACAAGTCACCAGAACTAGAAGGTATTCACCCAAGAGTTCTGAAGGAACTCAGATATGAAATTGCAGAACTACTAACTATGGTATGTAACCTATCATTTAAACCAGCTTCTGTACCAGATGACTGGAGTATAGCTAATGTGACACCAATTTTTTAAAAGGGCTCCAGAGGCAATTCTGGCAATTATAGACCAGTAAGCCTAACTTCAGTACCTTATTTGGGCAACTGTAGTAAAGAACAAAATTATCAGACAGGTTCTCTAAGGAGCAATATTTCAGCAGATTTGTGTGCACAAAGAGGGAATTTTGATCTGTAATAAGGTACAAATAAGAAGTACATTAGAAAGCAGGCTAGCAGCAGCCCAGAATGAGAACTGCAAAGCTGCATTTATTTCTAATCATACAGACATTGAAAGTTAAAAGAATAACACAACAATATTCTTTCACAATACCCCAGCTTTAAAGGAAAGGGTCCATAATTTGGTGGGTGAGGATAGTTATTCCCCTGGACAATTGTGGGCTAATTCTTGACCAGTTTTACGCACTTCTCAGGGAAAGTTAAAACACTTCTAAAAACAGGCCTAACCTGCATGTCTTGTACAACCAAGTCACTGGAAGTTTGGGATACATGAGAAATGCAGGATCAGCCCCTAAATGACTATTTTGTGCACAGTAAGAAAGAGGCGCTGCTGGTCAATTTAATGCCACGATGTTGTTTATTTAAGGGCCTGATTCTGCCACCCTTATTCATGTTGAATATTCACTACTCAGACACTAGTTCTTTTGGGGCTACTTACAGAGTAAGGGACTATTTGGCTTAAGTGTAGCAGAATGGAGCCCTGAAGGAGCAGCACTGGTGTTATTATTTATTATTTGTATTGCCCATAGCACCTGAGAGCCCTAGCCCTGGAGCAGGACCCCATTGTGCTAGGTACTGTACAAACACAGAACAAAAAGACAGTCCTTGCCCCACTGAGCTTTGCTCCACACAAATGCATTAAGATGGATGCACTATGAAGTATATGTATAAAAGACTCTAGCTGCCCTGCTGTAGATCAGCTTTGCCTTCACTGCCAAATAAGGTATATTTTTTACCTTGAGGAACTTTCACTCAGGGTCCATGATAGCTAAATCCAGTTTATATGAAAAATTAATTGTGATTAATTGTGTGATTAATCGCAGTATTAAAAAATAATGGAAAACCATTTATTTAAATATTGTTGGATGTTTTCTATATTTTCAAATATGATTTCAGTTACAACACAGAATACGTGCACAGTGCTCACTTTATATTTATTTTTTATTACAAGTATTTGCACTGAAACCCCCCACAAAAGAAATAGTATTTTTCAGTTCACCTAATACAAGTACAGTAGTGCAATCTTTTTATCATGAAAGTTGAATTTACACTCTACACGCTGCCCCCACCCCAAGAGCTGCCCCCCAGCTCCCATTGGCCTGGAATTGCTGCCCATGGGAGCTGCAGGGGCGGTTTCTGCAGACGGGGCAGCGTGCAGAGCCACCTGGCTACACCTCCACGTAGGAGCCAGAGAAGGGACATGCCGCTGCTTCCGGGAGCTGCTTGAGGTAAGCGCTGCCCGGAGCCTGCATCCCTGAGCCTCCCCGCATGCCCCAACCCTCTTCCCCATCCCTGATCTTCCTCCTGCACTCCTCAATCCCAGACTGGAGCACCCTCCTGCCCCCCAAACCCCTCATCCACAGCCCCACCCCAGAGCCCGCACATCCAGCCAGAGCCTGCACCCCTTCCCACATGCCAACCCCCTGCCCTAGCCCTGATCCCCCTCACACCCTCCGAACACCTCAGTCCCAGCCCAGAGCACCCTCCTACACCCCAAACTCCTGATCCCCAGCCTCACCCCAGAGCCCGCACCCCCCAGCCGGAGCCCTCACCCCACCCACAACCCACACCCCTGCTGCAGCCCAGAGCCCCCTCTTGCACCCTGAGCTCCTCATTTTTGGCCCCACTCCACAGCCCGCACCCCCAGCCAGAGCCCTCACCCCCTCTTGCACCCCAACCCCAATTTTTTGAGCATTTCTGGCCCGTCATACGATTTCTATTACCAGATATGGCCCTTGGGTCAAAAAGTTTGCCCACACCTGTTTTAGAGCCTACAAGTCCAATTAGTCCTATTTCTTGTTCAGCCAATCGCTCAGTCAAACAAGCTTATTTACATTTGCAGGAGATAATGCTGCCTGCTTCTTGTTTACAGTGTCACCTGAAATTGAGAACAGGCATTCTCATGGCACTATTGTAGCCAGGGTCACAAGATATTTGCCTGCCAGATTCACTAAAGACTCATATGTCCCTTCATACTTCAACCACCCTTCCAGGGGACGTGCTTCCATGCTGATGATGCGTTCGGCAAGATAACAATCCAAAGCAGCACAGAGCGACACATGTTCATTTTCATTATCTGAGTCAGATACCACCAGCAGAAGGTTGATTTTCTTTTTTGGTGGTTTGGGTTCTGTAGTTTCCGTACTGGAGTGTTGCTCTTTTAAGACTTCTGAAAGCATGCTCCACACCTCGTACCTCTCAGATTTTGGAAGGCACTTCAGATTCTTAAACCTTGAGTCAAGTGCTGTAGCTATCTTTAGAAATCTCGCATTGGTACTTTCTTTGCGTTTTGTCAAATCTGCAGTGAAAGTGTTCTTAAAATGAACAACATGTCTGGGTCACCATCTGAGACTGTTATAACATGAAATATATGGCAGAATGCAGGTAAAACAGAGCAGGGGATATACAATTCTCCCCCAAGGAATTCAATCACAAATTTAATTAATGCATTATTTTTTTAATGAGCGTCATCAGCTTGGAAGCATGTTCTCTGAAATGGTGGCCGAAGCATGAAGGGGCATATGACTGTTTAGCATATCTGGCATGTAAATACCTTGCAATGCTGGCTACAAAAGTGCCATGCAAATGCCTGTTCTCACTTTCTGGTGATATTGTAAATAAGAAGAGGGCAGCATTATCTCCTGTAAATGTAAACAAACTTGTTTGTCTTAGCGATTGGCTGAACAAGAAGTAGGACTGAGTGGACTTGTAGACTCTGAAGTTTTACATTGTTTTCTTTTTGAGTGCAGTTGTGTAACAAAATTGCACCTTCACGACAAAGAGGTCGCACTACAGTATTTGTAGGAGGTGAATTGAAAAATACTATTTCTTTTATCATTTTTACAGTGCAAACATTTGTAATAAAAAATATACACTTTGATTTCAATTATAACGCAGAATACAATATATATGACAATGTAGAAAAACATCCAAAATATTTAATAAATTTCAGTTGGTATTCTATTGTTTAATAGTGCAATTAAAACTGTGATTAATCACGATTAATTTTTTTTGTTAATCTCATGAGTTAACTGCGATTAATCAACAGCCCTAGTTTATATACAATGCTTATTGTATCCACATTGCTTTATGGTTGCGAATTATGGGTACTGGCAAAACATATAGAGCAAAAGCTGCAAACATTTGAAACAAAGTGTCTCTGCCAAATCCTAGGTGTGACAAGGTTAGATAGACTAGAACGGATGACATCCATAGATTAAAAGTGCGGTATGACCACAATCCTCAAAATGTGCCAACATGGCTTGGCCATGTTGCCAGAATGACTCCATATCAACTGCCTACAATTGTTCTGTAAGGAAGAGCGCATGGAGAGAGAGGCCATGGACAACCAAGGAGATGTCCAAGGTATAACTTTGGTATATAAAACCAACCAGGCAACCCCCAACAGGTTCAAATGGGAGCTCAAAACAGTGAAGATCAACCACTTCAGTTTTTGACTTGTGAGGTAAACAAGTCAAAGTCAATCCCAGGTGGCGGGTTAGTGGTGACCTCACCCAATTTACCACATGGTAAAACTAAAGTGTCTTGTCTTCCGTGTGTTTTACCTTGGGATAGCTCATATATAGGGTGTATATTTCAGGGTAACTAAGGTACACGAGTTATCCCAAGGTACAAATACAGCGGGGACTTTCATTCTATCACAAGGGAAATAAGGTGAGGTCAGCACTATACCACCACGGGATTGACCTCGGGTTGTTGACCTCATAGTAAAACTAAAGGGGCTGGTCTTCACTGTGTTTTTACCTCAGGACAGCTCATGCACATTATTTACCCTGAGGTAATAAATATACCTTCTTTTTAGCAGTGAAGACAAGGCCATAGATAGAAGTCGAACAGGGCAAGGAGCACTGAATCAACTATCTGCAATAAAGAAACGATATGGGGTTCCTTTAGAGACATTAAGCACAGAGCCACATTGAGCTCAGCGACCCATGAAAGCCGAGAGGAGGTCGTGGCACTGTTCAGTGGAATGATTGAAGTTAGGATTTTGCCTCCTCCAGTCATAATAACAGAGGTGGTTCTTACAGGCCAGGCCTTTGAGTGAGTGCCCTATAATAAGGGGATTTCACAGAAGGGGCTTTACAGCTGCTAGGAGACAAGTGTTATTAAAGGGGACAGAGCTCTAATAAGAGCCTGGCTGCTGGCTCAGAGGGTGTGTCTCTGCCCTTCCATAAAGGACAAAATGAATGGCTTGAGGGCTCCAGTGCTCACACAGCTACAGATAATGATGAAATGGGGCTGGCTAAGCCAGGAGCCTACTTCACACATACTGGGGGAGGGGGAAGGAGGGAATGGATCTGTTTTCATCTCCATCCAAGGCTTGTGAGCACTGGTTGGCTGTGGTACAAAGGGCATGGCTTCTCTGCTGCCTATAAAAGAATAACACAACAATATTCTTTCACAATACCCCAGCTTTAAAGGAAGGGGTCCATAATTTGGTAGGTGAGGGTAGTTATTCCCCTGGACAATTGTGGGCTAATTCTTGACCAGTTTTACACACTTCTCAGGGGTCGGGGAAGAGCCCTGTGCATACGGAACTCTGATGGTGCTGATCTGCATTCCTGCACTGCCAGAAGGTGCCATTTCACCTGCACCACTCCTTTCTGAGTGCCAGAGTCACTGCAGAGTCCGAGGGGTCCAATCCTTGGAGGGAACTCTAGAGCAAGCAGCACAAAATCCCTTTCCCAACCAGCCTTGAAGCACAATGCTAGGGAAAATCAAAAGCACAACATACTTGTGCCGTTGAACCACCCAGAGGATTTTCAAGCCTTTCCATTGGGATGTGGGTGAAAACAGAAGCCGAGCATCAGCAAAAATCAAAGAAAGCCTTGATGGGTTTTATAAACCTAGGTACCATATGGAGCTGGCTGGGTTCTGCCTATTTTACAGTCATGGAACTGCAATCTTTCTTCCAGATCCATGGTCAAACTCCACTCACCTTACTGATGTAGGCAGCCTAGGGTGACCAGATGTCCTGATTTTTTAGGGACAGTCCCAATTATGGGGTCTTTTTCTTATATCGGCTCCTATTACCCCCCACCCCCTGTCTCGATTTTTCACACTTGCTGTCTGGTCACTCTAGGGCAGCCCATGGGTACCTCTGCCTGACCCCTCCTCACTTCACCAAAGGCTTTTCTAGGAATTTAGCACTGGTTCTGATAGTGCTGTCACACCCAACGCAATAAGAGCCACCCAATGCCCACCAGTGCTGAGTCTTGCCCCACACCTGGACGTTACACACTGCTGAGTTAGAAGGGGGACATAGGATGCCTTTTTGCACCCCATGTGAGTTTGTAGACCTCCTCCTAGGAGGCTCTGAAAGCAGCTTGCCCTTCCTGATTTCATTGGAGCCGCTGGACATGTCTCCACCAGGGTCTTATCGCCTCCTCCTGGGTAGCTCGGCTGGTGGAGCTTGAAGGGGGGAAGGGAGGTGGGGGAAACAGACAAGACAGGAAAAGATCCGATCTGTTACTATGGGGTGGGCGGTTAATCCTGGGAGCCGGGCAGGTTAAGGAGGGCCAACTAGGCGAGCCGTGTGCAGCCAGGCAGGGGATGCCTGCTCCAAGCGCCTAGGGCAGGGCTGGTGGCGAGACGCCCCACCAGTGGCAGGATACCTTTACTTCTCGGCTGGGGCTCCAGCGCTCCGCGGGGGCTCAGGGCAGAGTGCCTGCAGATCGGATCCCGGTAGGGCTCGGAGTAAGAGCCCCCCTGCCCTGCCCTGGTGCCTGGCACCCAGCCCGCCCGTCCCTTACCTTAGCGCCCGGGGCGGAGGCGAGCAGCAGCAGCAGGAGCAGCGGGGCCAGCCGCCGGCCGGGAGAGCCGCGCAGGGCGGCCATCCTGCGCTCCTGCTCCATGGGAACAAGGCAGCGGCGGCGGCAGCCCGGAGGCGGCCGCAGTCGCCTGAGCGCAGCCCTGCATGGCTGGGTAATTAATGACTTTCCAACCTGTTTGGTGGCTGGGCGCCCGCAGCTCCGCGGGGCCCTGATTGACACAAGCCGACCTGAGCCACCCGCAGCCCGCGTGCGCCTGCCCCTGCCCCGCATTCCTCCCAGGCCCAGGGAGGTTTGGGACGCAGACAAAGGAAGCCAAACCCAGCGCAGCAGGATCCCTGCCCTGCCTCTCCCCTCCGCAACCCCGGCTCCCTTGGGGTGGGGGCGGGGGAAGGGGCTCCCTCCAGCCAGGGCTTGGGGACAGGACCAGCACCACTTCCCCCGGCTGTGTGTCTGAGAATCCGGATCCACATCGGATCGAGCCACTCCGCATTGCCGTGACCCCTTCCACCCAGGACAGCCCGGCACCCGCTGGCAGATGTCCCTGGATGAAGGAAGTAGGCAAATATGATAGGTATAGCCCATTTTGCAGCTAAGGAAACTGAGGCACGAGACAATGACGTCTGGGCAGGGATGGGAAGAGAATCCTGGTCCAGTGACCATATTGTTCACACTTAAAAGAAGGGTCACTTTGGTGGTGACAGTGTTTGAAGATTGTGAAATGGTCCCACTGAACATCAAAGGGCATTCTGGTGCTGGTGTCTGGACTCAGGGCACCACAGGCATATTTCTGTGCCTAAAGGCTTTTTCCTGGTAACTGAAACTGGTCTGCACCTAGTGTGGATGCAGTTATAAGGTGCCTTGTATCAGCATAACGTATTCCCCTTCTCATACAGGAATAAGGTATATAGCAGTATAGGCACCCTTAAACCCCTATAATTGGGTGCTGTTGTACTGCACAGTAGCATGGATAAAGAGGCAACAACTTCCTAGTGTAGACCAGACCTGAATGAATTTATCCTGAAACATTGAACAAGTGGCATGAACATTCACTTTGAGCAAAGCTTTGATCATGTCTCCTCTGATTTGTCCTTTCACTGCAGACACTGATCATAACATTGAACACTCTTTCCACTGAACTGTTTGTTCCAGATCAACATAGAGGAATTTCTATTCACTTGTCTCAAACAAACACTTTGGTCTGGTCTACACTACGGAGTTAGGTCAATACAAGACAGCTTACGTTGACCTAACTATGAAAGTGTCCACACTTAAATTTTGCTTTCGCTGATGTAACTGTCCAGCTGTGCTGACTTAGTAAGTCCACCCCCATGAGCGGCGTAAAGTCAGGGTCAATGTAGTTAAGTCAACATTGTCAGTGTAGACACTGCGTTGCTTTTGCCAACTGATAGCGGCTTTCAGGAGCCTTTCCACACTGACAGTACAACCAATACAAGCACTCCTGGCAAGGATGCGCACCGCCGACACAAGGAGCAAAGTGTAGACATGCACAAGCTATGTAATTACTGCAGTGGCTGTATGCCGCCACAAGTTAGGTTGACTTCACTTTGTAGTGTAGACAGGCCCTTTGTAGTTAGAACTTGTCCACATGTGAAAGTTGTTTGGAATTATTTTCATCCACGTTAAATGATCCAGAGCAACTGTTGCACCAACAATGTGTCCGCACCACCTTGTTATTCTGGTGTGGATAACATTGATGCTTCCCTTTGGGATCATCGTGCCCAGAACTGTGTTGTTTTGAATTAAGCATTCAGCATTCTTTGCAGAAATCCTATGGTGCAATGCTCCACCACTAGGCTCTGTGTTGTGGGATTTTTGTCACTTTGCAATACTTGCTGGAAGGCACTGGAATTCTGAGACTCGGGGTCAAACTAATTCCCATGATTTCTCTCCTGTCATCCCATAATTCATCTGGCTTTTATGAGCCAGCCCCATTTTCAAAGAGCTGTCAGGCAGCATGAAGGAACCACTGCACTCCTGCAGTCCTGATGGTTCTTAATATAAACAGGCTGCCGCCCGTATATCTACAGTCATGCGGGGCGATACGGGCATCCGAGAAGGAGGAGGCTGAAAAAACAAATGTTTTGACTAATGAAATGAAAAACTGGATATTTTAGGTGTCCAGAAACTTTCCCATTGATTTGAAAGGCTTCCTGCCATCAATTTCTTTAAAGTAAAAGCCACATAAGCAGAGAGTGGGGTGGCAAAGAGTGGGTGCTTGAACTTTGATGGCTATTTTCACTACTTCCATAGAATATGGTCACTGAATCTGTCAAAATACAGGAACTTGTTTTTTTCCCAGAGTGGAGCGGATAAGTCTTAAAGCATATTTATTTCCTGAATGTTCCCTCTTTTTCTCCTTACAGAATGTTCACAGTCAGATTTTTTAATGTATTCATTATTCTAAATTGTATTTCAATTTCTTCCTTAAAATCCTTTTTCCTCCATGAACAGTTTGAAAGCGGTTCTTGCAAATGCTCCGACTTAGAAACTTGCTGCGTGCTGGTTAGTTACAGCAATCTGGTGGTATTGTTTCTGGTCTCTGATTGGATCACTCTAACAGCACAAAATAAGGATTTGCACTGAAATATGCAATTTGAAGTTTGCTTTCAGTGCCTGTTCAGTCTTTCAATTTTGTGCAATTATTCATGCTAACAAAGCTCAATCACTTGCTTGTTGCTGGTGAGTGGACCAGAATAGGTCACAGACAGGCTGAAATAAAACAGTCACAGATGTTTTTTCCATGCTTCACTCATCTGTAGTTCATACCCTTATCCAAACAGGCACTGTGTCCCCTAATGCCAGATTGGGATTGTGGTAAATCAAGTTTGCCCAGATTTTGAGGACAATTCTTCCCACAGTTCACTGTGGGTTATGTCTTGTGGGGATGAAAGGATGACCATGTCTGTAGCTGTAACATGCAGACGTAGACTTAATATCTAGGTTAGTTAACATAAGATCATTCAGCAGCATGTTACCTTCTAGTGCCTTAGTGGGGTTATTGACAAGTGGAGTATGATATTGGTAGATTGAGCATGCCCAAGTGATAAAGGATAACATCTCCTAAATCTTTAATGTATTTACCCTCACAATGCTACAGGAAGGCATAGCACTGCTATTACCCACATTGTACAGACAGGGATCTGAGGCACCCAAAGACTTTCCCAAAGCCACGCAGGAAGTCAGCAGTGGAGCAAGGATTTGAACCCAGGTCTCCTAGATCCTAAGCTAGCGCCCTAATCACTGAACCGACCTCCCTCTATAAAATTACATAATAAAATACAAATAATCAAAGCCTATTAAAAACTCACCAGGTTGCAGAAAGTGCTGTCCACCATCTGGGTTTGCTCCATATAGCAATAAATGTCTATCAGGGATGGTCTAGACAGTATTTGGTCCTGCCATGAGGGCAGGGGACTGGACTCGATGACCTCTCGAGGTCCCTTCCAGTCCTAGAATCTATGAATCTTTTATTGCTCTTCTTCCAATGGCATAGGAAGGCTATTATTGTAAAATGTTTCTGAGGGTCACTCATCAAGGTTTTTGAAGACAAACAGCTGTCAGGTCAGGTGGCCTTCGGGCAGCCCATAAACAGCCAGTGGCTCAATACTGCTCTCAGGAGCATGGGTAGCATGCCTGTTGACTTCAGCGGGAGCACCATGTGAGCATCACAGAGCCCAGGGCGAACACTTCTGTTTGTTGTGCTAGTGCTCACAGAGGGCCGGGTCATAGCAGTTGAAAGATCTGGCTCACAAACTGAGGTGGGCTGGATGCTGACACTTCTGTTTCATATGGCAACAGTTGGATCTTAAGGTCTCTCATCCAGTCCAGAGCAGAGGGTGCAGCCATATGAATGACTGCTGCATCTCCAGGATGAGCATAAATTGGGCAACCCTCCGTGATGTGCCGATAATTTGCACCACACCACAGACACAGTTCAGCAATTCCCTCACTTTCCATCTATGGAGTATGTGTGCGCATCTTCCATGTCGGGGACAGTTACAGTTTAGAGCTGTCCATATGCGCCATGGGGAGGGGAAACCCGGCACTTGCACAGCTGAGTCGTCAATTAGATTTTTGCTTGGTACGTCGGCAGCTGCTCAGGCTTCAGAACATCTTCTGTGAACATCCTTATCTTCCACAAGGAGGAGTGAGACCGGAAGGGTTTTCTTGATTTTAGTCGGTGGCAAGGGGGAAGATCTAGGTCATGGTGGAGCAGTAGTGTGGTATTTGCCATAGTCTTTATGTACTCCCAAACTGCCACAGCATCTTGTCAAATATTTGCCAGCGCAATGTCAGCCAATACTGATAGCCATGGAAGTGGCATTGGTGGGAGGGTGCCGCTAATTACATGAAGAGCAGCATTAATTTCGATGTCCACTAAGAAGGCATGTGGGCTTCCATTCCAAGCTGGGGCACGGTATCCTGCTGTGGAATGGACCAAGGCTGGTGAAGGTATTTGGAGCGTGTGGGCGTCGCTTCCCCATGATGTTCCTGCAGGCTTCTGTATGATGTTGACCCTGGGGTTTGTTTTCCTTTTGGTTTGTTCAAGGTGGCGATGGAAGCTGAGCGTGCGGCCCCGGGGTATTCCTAGGTCTTGTGGATTATGATTGGGCATCAGTGGTGACCCACCAAAATTGATGATTAATTTCACCCGGATCTACTTGTCGTCTTGGCCTGGGCATTGTAGCTGAAACTACTGTTTTTGAGACATTTTGGCTTTAACCGCCAGGCCTTGAAATAGGTTTCACTGGCCACCAGGCGGCAACACAACAAAGGCAGAAGTGACCCTCCCTGATTAACAGGCCAGCTCTCCCCACTCCAAGGGCTTTTCTGAGAGCTTCCTCAAGATGAGAGCTGCATGAAACTGGGGGCAAACGTTGCCATTTGATTTTGTGTTCCTCAAATATTTGTATGTTCCACAAAATTGTACAAACTGGCTATTTCCTCTTCAACGCCAGGCTCTTCAGGGCAGGGATTGTTTCTTGGTACTGGGTTTGTCCAGCACCTAGCACAATAGGGTCCTGCTCCATGACTGGGATGCTTAAGAACTAGAGCAGTACCCAGAAATACATCAATATAATCATTAATAATGTCAAATTCTATTTTGCAGCCACCTGCCACTCTCAGCGTGTCCATTTTCAAGGGAAAAAATGACAAAAGATAATGAATTTGGTAAAGTGGGCCAGTCTGAGTTCATAACAAGAGGCAAGGAGCCCCCTGCAATTTCACAGTGTTTCTCCGTCTGTAGGGAATGCTTTGAATGTTGCTACTTAGGCTGGAGTTTTCTTTGATCAAATACATGTGCATGACATAGAGGGGTGGGTTTTGTGTACATTTCGGCTTGGAAACCAATCGCTTGGGTTTATAACTGGGTTTGGGGGTTTTAACTCTTCTGCTCAACCAGAAATTAAACCACTTTAATTTAAGGTTTCACGTGCCGCTCAGGGGTTCCATCCGCCGGCTCCTGCCAGCCGGGATTCCAGCTGCTGGACCCGCTCAGCCCGCTGCCGGTCTGGGGTCCCGGCCCTGCCCACATACAGTGGGTATCCATCTTCTCCCTGATTCTGGCCCATTCTCTTCCTCTCTCTCTCTGCACTGAGCTGAGGGTGGGAGTGCACTGAGCACAGGGCTGGGGGTGAAGGAGCAGGCTGGGGGTTGGGGTGTAGGGTCTGGCCAGGAGCTAGAATGAGGGAGGGGGCTCAGGGTTGGGGCAGGAGGTTTGGGTGTGGAGCACTTACCTGGGCAGCTCCCATTTGGTGCAAGGGGTGCAGGTGGGAATGTGGGGTGGGTGGGTGCAGGAGCTCCCGTTTGGTGCTCAGGATGGGGGTAGGGATGTGAGGGGGTGCATGGGGTGTGGGGGGGCTGGTATGTGGGGGGGTGCAAGAGTCAGGGCAGAGGGCTGGGGGCATGTGAGAGGGGTGCAGGTGTCAGGGCATCGGGTGGGGGGCCTGGGTATGTGTGGGGGTGCCATAGTCATGGCTGGGGTAGTGGTGGGGGGGTTGAAGGAGTCAAGCAGAGGGCTGGGTGTGTGTGAGGGGGGTACAGGGCTCAGGACACGGGCCTGGGGTGTGTGCAGGGCTGCAGGGCAGAGGGCTGCGTGTGGGGGGGGGTCAGGGCAGAGGGCTGAGGATGTGGGCTGGGGTCGTGGGGTGCTCACGGCAGGGGGTTGGATGGGATATGCCCCTATTCCACCACCACCCTTCCCCAAGGCCCTGCCCCTGCTTCTTCTCTGCTCTGCTGGGAGCAGCGAGCATCCCCTCCCTCGCAAGGGCCATCAGCTGATCGGCCAGCAGGGAGGGAGGAACGAAGAGGAGGAGGAGGGGCAAGAACCCAGCACACTGCGGGAAGAGGCCGGGGAGCCGGCAGGACCAAGCTTCTGCCCCCTGCCCCTGTGGGGGAAGGAGGGGGGGGCGGAGAAAAGCGGGCCGGGCCAGGCTGGGCTGGATTTTTAATAGCACGCTGCTGCCTGCTGGGACTCCAGCAGGCAGCAGCATGCCATTAAAAATCGGCTCACGTGCCGTCTTTGGCACGCATGTCATAGGTTGCCGACCCCTGCCCTATACTATACAGATTTTATGGAGGAGACCAGCATTTCTCAAATTGGGGGTCCTGACCCCAAAGGAAGTTGCAGGGGGAGGTTGCAAGGTTATTTTAGGAGGGTTGCAGTATTGCCACCAGAGGCGGCTCCAGACCCCAGCACGCCAAGCGCGTGCTTGGGGCGGCACGCCACAGGGGGCGCTCTCCCGGTCGCTGGGAGGGCGGCAGGCAGCTCCGGTGGACCTCCCGCAGGCGTGCCTGTGGAGGGTTCGCTGGTCCCGCGGCTCCAGTGGACCTCCTGCAGGCGTGCCTGCGGAGGGTCCGCTGGTCCCGCGCAGCTTTGGTGGCACGCCTGCGGGAGGTCCACCGGAGCTGCAGGACCAGCGACCGGCAGAGCGCCTCCCGCGGCATGCCGCCCTGCTTGGGGCGGTGAAATGTCTAGAGCCGCCCCTGATTGCCACCCTTACTTCTGCACTGCCTTCAGAGCTGGGCGGCTGGTTGCTCGGGCACCCATCTCTGAAGACAGCACCCTACCAGCAGCACTGCAAAAGGTTGGCAATACCATACCATGCCACCCTTACTTCTGTGCTGCTGCCTTCAAAGCTGGGTGACCAGAGAGTGGCGGCGGCTGACTGAGGGCCCAGCGCAGAAGTAAGGTGGCAGCAGCATATCATGCCATCCTTACCTCTGCGCTGCTGCTGGCAGCTCTGCCTTCAGAGCTGGGCTCCAGGCCAGCAGCTACCACTCTCCAACTGCCCAGCTCTGAAGGCAGCACCATCACCAGTAGCAACGCAGAAGTAAAGGTAGCAGTACTGCAACCTTCCCTACAATAGCCTTGCGACCCTCCCCTCCTTGTTGGGTCAGGGCCCCTACAATTACAACACCATAACATTTCAGATTTAAATAGCTGAAATCATGAAAATTATATATTTTTTTTAATCCTATGACCGTGAAATTGACCAAAATGGACCGTGAATTTGGTAGGGCCCTAATCATCAGGCAGTAACATACTTAGTTTTCTATGAGACCATTTTAAATGTTGGTTTCTATCCTGTATCCAATTATTTCTACAATGTAGACAATGATGCTAGACAAATTCAGACTGGAAATAAGGTGTACATTTTTAACAGTGAGGGTACTTAACCCCTGGAACAATTTTCCAAAGGTTGTGATGGATTCTCCATCATTGACAACTTTTACACCAAGAGTGGGTGTTTTTCTAAAAGATCTGCTCTGGGAATTATTTTGGGGAAGTTCTATGGCCTGTGTTATACAGGAGCTCAGACAAGATGATCACAATGATGTCTTCTTCTTTTGCCATCTCTCAATGTATCAATCTCCACTAAATGCAAACACTCGAACCAGTTCAATCTTCCTCCTAAGAATATATTTTCTGCACAATGGGCTGAGTTATTGAGCACTGCCAGTTAACACAAATTGTGTGGCTCAATGAATCAAGCTGAATATTTACCCTGTAACAAATCTTTCTTATATGAACTTTCCCCATTGACTTGGAGAGCAGTTGTGATACCATCACAACCATTCAGGTGATCCTTTATGCCCGTGTATGCTTGTGCGCCATTCTGCACCTTCCCCGGTAGCCAGCTTGCTGTCACACCAGCTCCAGAGCGAGGGCTGAGGCAGTGCAAAATGGAATCAGGTGTTCCGGAGCAAGGGGATTGGGGTCTGGAGCGGAGGGTGGATCTGCATGCCAGATGTGGTACAATTAGTGTGGGAAGCTGATCTGAGCCTCAGCATTTCTCCCCCACTGAGGGTCTCGGCCTCAGGACGGAGTGAGGAAAGAGAAATTACTGAAGGATGTCAGCTGGGATCCTAGTGATGGAGGCGGTACTGGGAACCCCTGATCAAAGCAGTTTGCTGGAAATGGGGGGAAGTCAGGGACACCTAATTCATACTCGCCCAGAGAAAACAAGGGGATGATTGTTTAAAAATCATACAGCAGTTCTATTAACTGACTTCTACAATGGCCAAACATTGCTTCCAAGCTGAAATAAACGGGCAGTGTGATGAAACAAACAGAGAGAATACAGTCAGAGCTCAGCAGCCAGTCTGTTTGATTAGCCAGTCTGATGAAGGGAAAAGCCAACTGCTCACTGATGAATGCGGTTTCATGTGGGGCGTTCTCTTGCTGTTTCAGCAAGGCATAGTACCTTATAAAGCCAGCTCATGGGCTACAAACAAGTGAGAATGAGCAAAGCTTCTGAGAAGCACAAAGGACATAGTTTTCATTTGAACAGAATGACCCAGGGGCTTCCAAAAATATGTCCCAGTACCTGACTCATTCAAAGAAACAGCTTGAAGAGAAAAGATAAAGGAGTCATCTTGGTGGAGGGAGGCAATAAAAACAAACAGGCTGATGAATGGCATTTCACAGGGGGAGGGGATTTGGAGGATTTTATACTTGTGCACATCAGGGACCAGGCAGAGCATGTCCAGGTGTTATGCAAAGCTTTCTCCACATGCCGTTCAACATGCCCTTCATTCATGACCTGCAATACCCCCTGCTATTCCAGTCCTGATCCCCCCACCAGGTTTTCCAATGCAGTCATGAGCTGCAGTTCCTGGGCCTCTCCTAATCAGAGACAGAGATGATGTGTGGTGGTGTATCTATTGACAAATGTTAAAAGAACACTTCCAAGCTGTGTGGGTCTCAAGTTTAGGTTGTGTTTTTAAAAGGGGATTACAAAACCTAGTATAAAACCAAACTTTTTCATCATTTTTTTAAAAATGATTCAACGGCGAAATATTGTTTTAGTATTTAAAGATTTCCCTGCTATGTTGGGAAACCCACACAACTAGCGCCTAAGAATCTGAATGTGAAATTGACCAGTCTAGTAAAAATAATAAATATGCCAAGACATATTCAGAGCCACCAAAACCAACTCTCGTTCTCGTAAACGGGGCTGAGCAAATAATGGATTTTTCTGCTCAGAGGCCCAAACTGAAAATTTTGAATTTGATTCAAACCGAAATCGGATTTTCCTAAAAGTTTTTATCAAATTGAAAACTTGAAGAAATTTCATTTTGAATCAACTGAAATGTTTTCTGTTGACTTGAAATAATCCCCCCAGGTTTTTTTATGATGAGTTAGCTGTTTGTGGTGTTTTTCACTTCTTTTTTAAAATATTGACCAAAATGTATTTCAAAACATCAAAATATTTTGATTGTAAATGAAATGTTTCAGAACGAAATGGTTCAAACAAAATGTTTCAACTCTTTTAAAAAAAAAAACATTTTTTTCAATGGAAGCCATATAGCGAATTCAACCTGAATTCAATGAATGTTTTGGGGCCCTGAAAAATGCTTTTTTTCAGTGAAAAAAAATTGTCAAAAAATGTTTATCTTTATCTTCTTGTAATTGCATCTCCTGTCCCGCCTTTTTTCAGCATTTTCAGAGAAATAAAGGGTCTTTATTTACCCTGTAAATCTGAGATTTTCACAGCTACCTCCTGGATTTGGGTGCCCAGTTAATGGAAATTTGGTTTCCAAAAATTTTGAGCAGCTTTTAAATTCTTAGCTTAAGTGCTTGAGGCAGAAACTGTGGCTTTTGTTTGTCAGTAAAGGGCCAAGCGTGTTTTGGATGCTGTGTAAATAATAATGAACTTATTTCATTCAGTGCCCAAGCTGAGTGAAGGGCAGGGAGTAAACAAAGAACAGAAATGATAAAAGGGACACTAGGGATTTTAATTCTTTCAGTTTTGATAGCAATCATAATGTAAGGTGCTGTTGTTAACCCACAATCAAGAAGCTTTTTCATATACAGCTTGTACTTTGATAGTGTCCCCATCAGAGGTTAGCTTGGGCCACCAACCTCCATGCACTGTGGAAATTCAGGGTACATTTAAACCAGGGTTGCTGGAGGTGAAAGGTTTCTGCATGAGGTTACTGTCCTCGGAAGCCCCCAAGATTTACATTTTGTCTTTCGGCCATTGGATTGGGAAATGTATCACCCAACTGGCTTTCTCATAAAGCGGGTCAGCAACCTTTCAGCAGTGCTGTGCCGAGTCTTCATTTATTCGCTCTAATTGAAGGTTTTGCGTGCCAGTAATACATTTTAATGTTTTTAGAAGGTCTCTTTCTATAAGTCTATAATATATAACTAAACTATTGTTGTATGTAAAGTAAATAAGGTTTTTAAAATGTTTAAGAAGCTTAATTTAAAATTAAATTAAAATACAGAGCCCCCCGGAGCAGTGGCCAGGAGCCAGGTGGTGTGAGTGCCACTGAAAATCAGCTTGAGTGCCGCCTTTGGCACGCGGGCCATATGTTGCCTACCCCTGTCATAAAGGCTCAGGAGCTGAATCAGCTTCCCCAGTGCAGCAAGACAGGGAATGGAATCCCCAGCTGCATTAGCGACTGGATCTGACAGCAGCGGGGGGCAATGCTTATGGCCGCCGTCACTGTGGGTTCTCCAGGACTGGAACAGAGTGTCTTCTAATGAGGCCTGGTGGAATTTCCTTTCCCCACCACAACCCATCTGCAAATTCACAGATGGAAACAGTCTTCAAGAGACCAAGTCCTGGGATGATAGTTAAAGGGGCTAAGGGCTTGAAAAGCTACACAAGAGAATGCAAATGGTCTGGATGATACAGTTCTCTGGGCAGATCTTTTCATATTTTCAAAGCATCGGCCTCCAATTTATCACCCCATTGGGGCAGAGGTCTCTCTTTTGTAGCTTCTGTAACTTTCCACTCTTCATTTCCTTACAGCTTCTGTAACTCTCTGCTCCCCCTTTCCTCTGGACATGTGTGTTCTGAAACCATAATCCATGCTACACAATGCAGGGCCATTCCAGTCCCCACTTTGTCCAGGTGGGGTTAGGGGTGGGAAGAGGAAGATGGTAACAGCAATCAAAAGCCAGTGGGGAAAGAACATGCTAAAACCTGGGGGTGGGGGGAAGGGAGAGAAGGAGAAGGGCTAGCTCTGCATGCCTGCAGCCTGAGATGGGCTGGATCAATACCAAACTGAGACTCCTCTCCACTTGGGGAGATGGGCAGTGCTAGCAGAGGCTGCCAAAAGCAGGGATCTCAAGAAAGAACATGTTATCAGGAGCCTATTGGTAAGATCAGTAGAGGAAGGAGGCCTGATCTAAAGCCCATTGAAGTCAATGGGTGTCTTTCCACTGACTTCACTAGGCTTTGGATCAGGCTCTTCTAAACTGAATGAGTCACACCAAGACAGCAGAGGAGGGAATCGGGCCCAGGGAATCTATTGCCCAAAGTGACTTTCTTTGAAACCAAGAGGAGACTATTTTCTAATATGGTTCAGTCTTTCTTGGAAATGCCTCTGTCCTTCTACATTTGACATTGTTCAATAATGAGGATGTGGCTGAGAGTCTCAGGCTAGGTTTACACTACAGACCTATATTGGTATAACTATGTTGGCTTGGGTGTGAAAAATTCACACCCCTGAGCCACGCAACGATACGGACCTTAACCCCCCATGTAGACAGCACTATGTTGGCAGGAGAGGTTCTCCCATTGACATAGCTACTGCGCCAAGGGGAGAGCTCTCTCCCATTGGCCTACGAGCGTCTCACTTAAGTGCTATAGAAGCGCAGCTGCATTGGCACAGCTGTGCCAGTGCAGTGTTTTTGGTGTAGCCCTGCCCTCATTTTCTTTGCTGGACAAGGCCTCATTGCAGCTTTGACAGTGTCGTCTCTTATAACAAGTTACTGGAGACGGTTGGGGAAAAAATGACAATTGTTTTACTCGGGAATTTTTATTTTCTGGGAGGGAAAAAAAAGGCATTTTTAATTAAAAGCTAAATGTATTTTGGTTTCCAGTGAAAATGTTCACTTTCTGGTTCAAAAAATCAAAGATTTTTACCCAAAAAAAAGGCCGTTTTCAATTTTTGGATTTTCAAAGAAAATTGAAACATTACAGTGAAAATGGTCAAAAATTTTCATCAACATTTTTTTTTTCAACCAAAATGGAAATTTTTGTGGAAAATTTTCCAATTCCAGAAATCACATTATTTTGGGAGCTTCTCCACATCTTTTACTAGAATCCTCTTGTCAACAGCACCCCTTTATTGGTGAAGGGGTTCATATTAACTAATGCAAGGTGCTCCTTCCCCAGGAATGTGGTACCTTAGCAGCATCCCTGCAGCAATATCTACCTAGCTCAAGTATTTATATGGACCTAATCACTAGGGTATCTCACAATCTTTAATGTATTTATTCTCACAACACTCCTCTGAGGTAGGGCAGTGCTATTATCCCTATTGTACAAGTGGAGAACTGATCCATAAATTCAATGACTCACCCAAGATCATACAGGAAGTCAGTGGCAGAGCAGGGAATTGAATGCAGGTCTCTCAACTCCTTGGCTAGGGCTTTAACTACAGGGCCATCCTTCCTGGGCAGCAAGAAAGCACTGCAAGGACTGAATCAGGATCTCCTGCCTAGCATTGTGGTGTGTTACCACTAGGCAATTTGGCCAGCTGAAACTGCATCTTTCACAGGAACACAGTGTGATGGCTTCCCCCCAGGGTGCCACTGAGTCCTCTGACCCACCAGCCTGGGCTCCCTCTCACACTGAGCTGCTGTGACAAATTGCAAAGCCCTCCAAGTTTGCACTTTCACCAGCATTCATTCTGGTAGGGACACACCCAGCTGCAGTCACATGCAGGCTCTCTAACCACCAGCGTCCCAGCCTCCGACCCCCGAGTAGTACCGTCCTGCCTTTTCAGGAAAACACTTGCTCAAGTGCTTTTCTGATCCTGGGCCATGGTCCTTATTGTGTATACATTAGCGTTCAGCAATTCTGTATGATCATATAGAATCGCCTCAGTTATTACACTAGAATACAGTACAACTTTTATAGAGCCTTGGATAAACACATATACCATTGCGTTTTACCGTGTAGTACTTTGTGTGTGTGTTAGATAATACATGGGAATCACTTAAATCGACAGTACAAAGTTAAACACAAATGAGGTGAAATAAAATAGAGTAATACCAGATGATATATGTGTATTTAAGATTGCAGAAAATACTGTATTATATATGCCATTGGGATAAGGAAGAGGAATTATTAAAGCTTATAGCATGAGGCATAAGGACAAAGAGGTGTATTTACAGGTAAAATAGTAACTTTTGTATTTCCTCTTGTGTATTTAATGAGACACCTGCAGCTTAAAATCTAGTCCGTTTCAAAGCAAATGGCCAAATGTTTGGGGGGTGTAATTATATTTTTCTTTTTCTTCATGTACAGGTCTGTCACATCTTATGTGCATTTAACATGCGTGAATTCAGCTTTACACGGTTGGCAAAAACAAAAAACAAAAACAAAAGAGAGAAAAATAACAATTTAAATACTGTTCCTGTAGTGTGGGCGATTCCGCCCGCCATTACACTCAATGTAATTTTGACTATACGCGGTTTTCGCTTTACGTGCTGACTGCGGAACGTAACCCTAGCGTAAGATGAGACAGACCTGTAACTTTAGCGCCCTCGTGGTCAAGATGGAGTCTGCTCTACAGGCAGCTTTGGCCAAGAGATGGCACGTGCAGGAATGCAGCAGGAGAAATCCCTTCCATTCCAGGGCACCTGTTCCAACCCCCACAGAGTGAACACACACACCCACAGGAAAAGTACAATGGATATAACAAAAAGGGAGATATTTATTTAGAGAGGATGAGAGGAGAAAAACAACAAGGGGAAATATAGGGGGAGCAGTAGAACAGGGTTGCATCCAAAGCAAGGCCCCACAGGCCCAGTGGTAGCACAGTCTGGAAGGGCAGACGCTGAGCAATGTGTCTGCACACAGAGTTCAGGAGTCCTGAGCAAAGTTCCAGTCCAGTCTTGGGTGCTCCTCGTCGTCTTTGGCGCCAGTGAACTTTCCCCCAACAAATCCCTTCGGTGCCCTTCTGCCGCTCTCTGCAAAGCCACACAGAGCGACAACCTCCCCACTTAACTAGCTAATAGCCTCCCCTTGTTCCCAGTGCAGTCACAAGCCCCAGTACTCACAGCCCCATGCAGCTCTGAGCAGCGGTGATACTGGATCCAGCTCTGGCAATTCCTTCCTGGCACAGTGCTCCTCCTGGCTCCTGTCCTTGGGGGTCCCCGATCAGCCGCCCGGGCCTTCCCAGGCTTCAGGCAGGTTCTCTGCCGCTTCACTTTGCAAGGGCCTGCGGGCTGCAACACGAACCCCACCCCCGAGTTTCCCTCCTTTCTTTCACTGCTCCCCCTCCCCCCTAGGAAAAAGATTTAAAGGGATCATGCTCTCTAAACCCCAAAGGGGTTACATTCAAACTCCCCCTTTCCCCCAAATCCTCGCTTCTCTGTTGCTGCATGAAAGGCCAATGCAAACCAAAGGGTTGACAGACTAGCTATGGCTCTGATCCTGCACTGGGAGCCACCTGGGCACACCCCTGGCCTCCAGCAGTCCCGATGGAGTCAATGGTACTGTGATGGCCAATATGCTCTGCCCATGCAGATCCAATCACAGGATCCAGGCCTAACTGTTTACATTGAGGAAGTAGCAGAGTTGAATCCATCCGAAGTGCTGTCCAGTGCCCTAATGTTTTGTGAGCCCCTGGAGCTACTTTTATGTGGTCAGAAAGGCTCAACGTTATTTCAAGCTCCTGAGCCATCTATAGGTCTATTAACTACAGGCATGTCTACACTACAGCGGCTACCATGCAAAGCTACAGCACTGCAGATATGCTACCATAGCATAGGCGCTTCCTGTAGGGGTCTCCTACAGGGGGTTTTCTGTCGATGCAGAAAATCCATCTCTCCAAGAGGAGGTAGCTAGATCGGTGGAAGAATTTTTTCATCAATTTAACAGCATCTATACTGGAGATTAGGTCAACCTAACTACGGCGGGCAATCAAGAGGCAAAATTTTTCACAGCCCTGAGGGACTTAGCTAGGTGGATCTATTTTTAAGTGTAGACCAGGCCTACATTTACCCCCTCTCTAACATGTACTTACCACAGAAATCTTACACTGTCAGCTACAGTGGGGTTAAAGTGTACATGAATAGCAGCGTCTTTGTAGTTACTGTGTACAATACTAGCAGGGTGGATGTTGAGGCATAGGCTAGTCACAAGGGTACAAACTTGCCTAATCCATGGGTACATACTCTGGTGGCTAACCCACACCATTGACCGTACTGCCACGGCCATGCTGCTGTTTTTAGCATGCTAGCTTGAACAGCACTAGGCATGTCTGTCTACCCATGCTGGGAAGCTCTGTCCCACCTGCTGGGTAGACTTACCCTTAGTGACTTTGGGCAAGTCACTTCATCTTTCTGACTCAGTTTCCCCATCTATACAATGGCCATAGTAATCCTTAAACACCCAAGTAAAGCTCTTTGAGATAAATGAATCTAAAGGTCTGTCATAGAATCGTAGAACTGAAAGGGATCTCAATAGGTCTTTTTGTCGAATCCCCTGCACTCAAGGCAGGACTCAAAAATAACAAGATCATCCATGACACATGTTTGTCTAACCTGTTCTTAAAAACCTCCAATAACAGGTTCCACAACCTCCCTAGGCAATTTATTCCAGTGCTTAACCACCCTGACAGTTAGGAAGTTTTTCCTAATGTCCAACCTAAACCACCATTGCTTCTTGTCCTACCCTCGGCGGTTAAGGAGAACAATTTTGCACCCTCCTCCTTGTAACAACCTTTTATGTACAGTAACTCCTCACTTAACGTTGTAGTTATGTTCCTGGAAAATGCGACTTTAAGCGAAACGATGTTTAGCGAATCCAATTTCCCCATAAGAATTAATGTCAATGAGGGGGTTAGGTTCCAGTAGGGTGACCAGACAGCAAGTGTGAAAAATCGGGACGGGGGTGGGGAGTAATAGGAGCCTATATAAGAAAAAGCCCCAAATATCGGGACTGTCCCTATAAAATCAGGACATCTGGTCACCCTAGGTTCCAGGGAATTTTTTTCACCAGACAAAAGACTATATATATATATATATATATATATACAGACACACACAGTATAAGTTTTAAACAAGCAATTTAATACTGGCACACAGTGATGATGATTGTGAAGCTTGGTTGAAGTGGAGGAGTCAGAGGATTGGATATTTCCCAGAGAATGCCTTACTGTTAAATGATGAACTAGCAATTGGCTGAGCCCTCAGGGGTTAACTCTTACACTCCACAAGGCAGCAGGAATGGAGGGAGGGGAGAGAGCATCACAGACAGAGACGCACACCCTGTGTGTGTGTGTGAGAGAGAGAGATGCGCATTTCCCCTTTAAGTACACTGCCTTGTTAATTAGATCAGCTTGCTGAGACCGCAGCTGCTGCCAGCAAGCTCCCTCAGTCCTGAGCCCTATCGTGTGGCCCCCCTGCTCTATGGAAGATGGGGTAAGCAGGGTGCAGGAGCAGGGGGGAGTGGGACACCCTGACATTAGTCCCCCCTCTTCCTCCCTCTCCCGCCCTGCACAGCAATCAGGAGTCTCTGGGAGCAGCTCCAAGGCAGAGGGCAGGAGCAGCACATGGCAGTGTGGGGAGGGACAGCTGCAATTGCTAGCCTGCTGGCAGCTGCTGCACAGGGAACTTAGGAGAGTGGGGAGCTGATGGGGGGACTGCCAGTCTACCCTAGTTCCAAGACCCCACCAGCTAACTGCAATGGGCTGCTCTTCCTGCAAGCCAAATGATGTTAGAAGGGAGCATTGAACAACTTTAAACGAGCATGTTCCCTAATTTATCAACATTAACTGGGACGACTTTAAGTGAGGAGTTACTGTACTTGAAAACTGTTTACCATGTCCCCCCTCAGTCATCTCTTCTGCAGACTAAACAAACCCAATTTCTTCAATCTTCCCTCATAGGTCATGTTTTCTAGACCTTTAATAATTTTTGTTGCTCTTCTCTGGACTTTTGCCAATTTGTCCACATCTTTCCTGAAATGTGGTGCCCGGAACTGGACACAATACTCCAGCTGAGGCCTTATCAGTGCAGAGTAGATGGAACAATTACTCCTCATGTCTTGCTTACAACACTCCTGCTAATACATCCCAGAATGATGTTTGCTTTTTTTGCAACAGTGTTACACTGTTGACTCATATTTAGCTTGTGATCCACTATAACCCATTAATCCCTTTCCACAGTACTTCTTCCTAGGCAGTCATTTCCCACGTTGTAGGTGTGCAATTGATTGTTCCTTCCTAAGTGGAGTACAATACTTTGCGTTTGTCCTTTTTGAATTTCACCTATGTACTTCAGACCATTTCTCAAGTTTATTCAGATTATTCTGAATTTTAATCCTGTCCTCCAAAGCCCTTGCAACCCCTCCCACTTGGTATTGTCTGCAAACTTCATAAGTCTACTCTCTATGCCATTATCTAAATCATTGATGAAGATATTGAACAGAAACAGACAGAGGACCAATCCCTGCAGGACCCCACTCAATATGCCCTTCCAGCTTGACTGTGAACCACTGATAACTACACTCTGGGAATGGTTTCAGAGTAGCAGCCATGTTAGTCTGTATCCGCAAAAAGAACAAGAGTACTTGTGGCACCTTAGGCCTGGTCTACACTAAGGGGGGGGGTCAAACTAAGGTACGCGACTTCAGCTACGCTATTCGCGTAGCTGAAGTCGAAGTACCTTAGTTTGGGCTACTCACCCATCCAGACGCCGCGGGAACGAAGTCCGCATCTCCCCCGTCAACTCCGCCACCGCCACTCGCTCTGGTGGAGTTCCGGAGTCGACGGGAGAGCATCTGGAGTTCGAACTATCGCGTCTAGATTAGACGCGATAGTTCGAACTCCGAGAAGTTGAACGCCGCCCGTTGACCCGGCAGGTAAGTGTAAACCTACCCTTAGAGACTAACAAATTTATTTGAGCATAAGCTTTCATGGGCTACAGCCCACTTCATTGGATGCATAGAATAGAACATATAGTAAGAAGATACATATACACATACAGAGAACATGAAAAGGTGGACGTTACCATACCAACTCCACACAAGCGGTCCATTTCCTGGACACTATGTGACCATCGCTTATTAGCACAGTAAACACCACCCTATACCGGAAACCTGAAGTTTTGGTGATTAGAAAATTCAAATGATCTTGCTGCGATCCATATGATATATAAACAAATTATTTCCAACTCACAAAAACAGCTGTAAAAGAATGCTAGATTTAAAAAAACAAGCATGCAGTAATCTGGAAATCCCTACTTAGTTCTCTATGATGTGAATATTCACGCCTAGTAATGCTTAATTTATAAAATCTCATACTAGAAAATTGTCTCTTAAAATTATACCTTATTGAGCTTAGGCCAATTATTTTTCATTACATTTTCTCTCTAACCTTCCCCTTCATATTCTGGGAGAGGATTTGTCCCCAGTGCATGTAGATGGAGCATTTTCTGTGTTCCCCAAAGTACAGGGGCTGCATGATTCTGGTCTTTGGATCACGCAAGGGAGGAGAGGAGCGGTTCTTTTATCTTCATTCTACCCTGTGCACTTGCACAAGGGACAGGTGACCCTAAAAGCTGTAGTGTCCTCGTTGTCCAGCCAGACAAACTGAGAGAGAGGAGAAGTGACACTTACCCTAAATCACTGTCAGAATACCGCAGCTTGTGATGCCCAGTCCTGTGCTTGGAGCATTTCAGGAAAGTGTGAGGCAGAAAAATCTGGGGAATGTGAAGCTTGTGGGGTGGATTTTCTGAGGGGCTCAGCGATCACTTACCTCTGCCCCCACTGATGGCGATGGGAGAGGAGTTAAGCAAACGCTGAGTGCTTTGGAAAATCCCACCAGCGGTGCCTGGTTTTAAGATAATGGTTGTGCCAATTAACCATTTAAAGCCAGAGACGAGCCAGGTCTGTATCTGGGAACCCTGAAGTGGTGCACAGGTTAGACTAGAGAAATCCACTTAATCCCTCCTGGAAAGCTAAATGTTTCTGCTCGCAGACTTTAGGGAGCTATTTCCTTTTCCAGTCTGTGGATGGAGGATTAGTGTCCTTCCAGCACTTCTGGGGGAAGCTGGAGCTTTCCCCAGCCTTCTGGGACAAACTTTTCTGCTGCCCCCCAGCATCCCTCTACTGGTATGCAACATGTGGCTGCCTTCCTCTACCCTATACAAGGCTTCATTACTCTGGTGCGGCATTTGGGGAATGCAAAATGCTCTATAAATGTAAAACACTAGCACCCATTCTCTTCTCACTTACATCTGTGTAAATCTGCATTGTCAATGGAATTACACAGGTGCAGAGTCAGCAAAAGCAATGGCAGAATCAGACTTGTTATTGACTGCCTGAGGGTATCTCCTATGCAGAGGTGTTTAAGGCCAGAAAGAGACCATTGTAAGTGGGGAAAGTGAGGAAATGTCTGCCCAAGGATTAGAATGAACTAATGATAGAGCAGGGACATGAACCCAGACCTTGTAGGGTCACCACTAGTGTTTTAGCCACTAGACCACTCTGCCTCAGTCAGACATCAGGCCGCATTTCTCCATCTGAGTTCCAAACTGATAGCTGGGCTCTATCACTGCAGAAAGGTACCATTCCCTAGACTGGAAGAAGATCCGTGATTTGACCAATGACCTTGATATCACATTAAGTTAGCTATTCTTTTATGGACACTCAGTTTAACGAACACAAAATTAAAGAAACAAGCCCTCAAGGGAGCCCTCTGGGGCAGGGATAGTCTTTCAATTTCATGTGTGTCCAGCATTTAGCACCACTGGGCCCTGATCCCTGACTGGCACTTCTAGACGCTAACGTAATACTACGAATAAATAACAAAAACGTGTGCATGAGGTTAGTTCACACTAGCGGTATGACAGAGAAGTAACACTGCATATCACATTAAATACATTGTCAGTTTTATTTTAATGCAGTGCTGTTGCTACCATTCAGCCACTGAAAAATTCACTCTGCATTAGTTTTCTGTTTGTTGCTGTGGGGTTGCTGTAAGATTCCCATTTCGTTATGCCTTGAATGCTAAATGGAATAGGACCTATGCAGCATATGCATTACAACTCAGCTGAGTCTCCTTCAATCACTGTAAATATCAATCTTTTTATACTTAGGATCCCAACTTTTTAAATATGAATTGTGTCCCAGCATTAATGAGCAAATCCTGCTCTCTCCACTGCTGTCGCAAATGGCCCAGGATGCAGCAAAATGTTACTGTGCCTGGGAATGGTGCAGGAATCTTGGGGCCAAGGGCAGGGAAGATGCACCCCTTGACCTCCCCTCCATCCCCAAGCCATCTCTACCCATGCAGATGGGGCCTAGCGTAGGGCACTGCAGCACTGAGTCTTTGTGGATCTAGCCCTTTAAAGCCCTAGTCATGGACCAGCCTCCACTTTGCTTGGTGCTGTATAAACCCTGAACACACTGACGGTCCTTGCCCCAAACAGCCTAGCTTAGTTAGATCCATCCAAGCAGAGGGAGGTTTGAGAACAGTGGACAGACAAGTTCCTTGGGTATGTCACTTCTCCTCTCTGTGCCTCTGTTTTCCCTCCCACCCTTCATTTGTCTTGCCTGTTTAGACGATAAGCTGTTCAGGGCCCGAGCTGTCTCCCACCACGTCTGGATAGCACCCAGCACACTGGGGCCCACTAAGCAATACTGTGATGTCAACCACAAAGGGACTGGTATTAAAGCAACTGTGCAGATGCATGTGTAAGAGCAGAGGAATAGGTTGTATGGGCTGTGGATGCTAATCCAACCGTGGAAGCAACTGTGGAATGGCTCCCTTAATCCTCTGCAACATATGGGGGCCAGGGAGAGAATCCTCATCTCCTCCCCTCCATGCACATGTGGAGCCTCTTTCACCAGGCTGTCCCACGCAGGTGCAGCGCAGGAGTGACAATGTGACTGTCTGACATCTGCCGGCAGCTGCGGTTTCTTTGTGTATAATCTGGCTGTTTGCTAAGGAACCATCCCTAACCAGATGTGTGTGAAATTCTGCAGTCTTGGTTCCCAGGAGCTGATGTGATTCTGACATGTGGCTTTACACTCCCTGAGATTCAGGTACAAACGTGGCAGCAAAGCAAAGTGCAACGCATGGCCCTCAATCTACCCCTTCCTCGCCCCCCCCCCCCCCAGATCTGTTCAACTGTCCCTGGGCATCAAATCCACTCAGTGTTGCTGCTGTTAATTATGGCTGCTGACACTGCACTGGGCTTAACTGGGAAGCAACGATTCCCAACAGTAGTAATAATAATACCTACCTCACACATAGGGCTTTTCAGTGGTAGATCTCAAAGCACTTTACAAAGAAGGTCAGTCTCATTATCTCCATTTTACAATGGAGGACTAGGAAGGGGAGATGGGTGGGAAGCCCACAGCACAGCCAGGAAACTCAAGGAGGGCCACCTTGTTTGAATTCCCAACACGGGGTGTTGGATTAGCTGGTTCCTAGATGAAAGAAATAGGAGTGGGTACAAATCCCACAAGGGGCCATGGAGAAGAGCAGATGCCTAGAGCTCCAGGTCTAGTGTTTGTTGGTGAGGAAAGGCTGCTGGGGCAAGTATCAATGCAGACAAGTCACTGAAGGTAATTGCACTCCCTTCCCCACGCACAGCAGGGACGCTAAAGACTTTGGGAACAGCTCAGAGCTGCTCCAGGCCGCCTACAGCTTCTTTCCCATGGAGATCAGCACAAGTTACTGCTGACACAATCAGAATTCTGTGCCGTTTAGTAGCATATTTTATGCAACTTTGCCTGGGGATGATGTTGTACAGAACAGGTCTCCCCCAGCCCTGCCTGTTCCCCACCCAGGCACACAGCCCCCCCCCCCCCAAAAGCCATGGAGTCTGAGGTGTACAGAGATCACAGGGGCTTCCCCAGAGAGAAATGACGGTGCTTACGTCTCAGCCCACCTCACTCAACAAAATTTGGGCCTGCTAAACTAAGGTTCTGCTGTTTTCTGCCCTCAGCTCTTGAGAGGAATGTAGGTTCTGAACCGCCAGCCATCCTCATGCCCGCAAAACTCTCAGGGACAGGAATTCACCTTGAAGCCAACGGGCGTTTTGCTGGAGGAAGTGCTGAATTAAGCCCTGAATTAAGCCCTGCAGTGAACTCTGATATACTGTAACTCTAAGCCCAATTGTCCACTGCATTATGGCCCTTTTATGCCACCCCAACGCCATAACTGGGCAAATCCGTCCACCAAGAAATTCCATTGGCATAGAGGGATTCTCAGGTTGGCTCAGAGCTGCTATGATGACCCTCTTCTACCTCTTACCCAACCGCTCGGGTAGGGGTATGTGGCCTACCCACTGTTGTGCTCTGGCTATCTTCAGCTGGCAGATTGGCCCCTTGTGACCATACGCAGTTGTGTGCAAGTTAGAGCAGCCATGAGGTTGCCCTAACTTATGCTGAGGGCTGGGTATCTCCTGAATATGAAGAGTGCAAAGAAGGCTTAGTCACCTTTACTGTTATGCAGCTCCTGCTCTGAACAGAGTTTGAGTGGAAGTATGGAGCCAGGCTCTATATATAGTAATGGAAAACAAAAGCCCCATGTAGTTTCAATACATCCAATACTGACTATGTGGACAGCTAGCTCTCCTTTCCACTGCATTGAGAAGCTGCAGAATCCTAGCTCTCTTGATATATGGGCAGCCTAGTCATAATTTACCTTGTGTTTAAACTATTGTAGAAGAGGGTTCTACTCCTGTGTGAGGATTGTAATAGCCTAAAACTCTTTACAGGAAGTATTGTTTTAACTGCTTGTGGCTTGGCGTAAAAGGGGGAAATAAAACATTTAACCATCGCCTACAGCTGTTTTAACATTTTTTTAATGCAAAGAGAAAGCAAAGAAAATGCTTTTAATCAAGCTGGAAAAATAAAAGGCTGATGGCTCGGAGAAGAAGGGGTGGCTGACAAACCCTTCTTAAACAATTTATTGGCAGGGATTTTATAAAACAGAATATTTATTTTTTTAAAAGTTACCTGTGCAGTGGAGAACGAGACATAAAACAGAAGGAGTTTGGATCCCAGAGACAGTGGAATAACTGACCCCAGCACTACAAATAGACACATTGAGGACTTCTTTCGCCATCAGTGCTTCAGTGCAGGGAAGGGCAAAGAGTAGGGGAAACTCCAACCTGGTGGGTCTCAGGTATGTGCAACTCTCTTCATCTTGGCTGAAACACTGGGGATTGGAGTTGCGACCTCCAGAGATAAAAGCATGAACTACTCCAGTGTCCCAGCTTGGGCTGTAACAGACACCTACCCTCTCTGGATTGGGCACACAGGGGGATCTCTAACACACACTCCCCAGTGTGTTCCATAAGCCCTGCAAGTGAGGTTCTCAAACCAGCAGGGATCTATTGCATCCCAATGGCCGGAGTCAAAGAATGACCTCTCAGTTGTGGCTGGGGGAGGTCTGACCTATTGGAACACCAGGAGTCATACCACAGCCTCTCTCCCTGATTTGGGGGTAGGATCAGGTGCGGGAATCAGATGGTGGCTCTGGATTATGGCAGGTCTGATGTACTTAGATGGCTGGAGATGGACCTGCAGTCACCAGGTTCAGAGGATTGTCCTGTGTTAAAGCACTGGCTGTCGAGCCCCAACGTCTCTTGGTGAGAGAGTGTCAGTCACGCGTGAAGGTGTGCCATATGAGAATGCTGGGATCACAGCCTGATTTGATTAGGGAGGATCCAAGGCAGGAGGTACCTGGAACCAAACAGCAGATATCTTTCTAGCACTTGGCAAAATCAGAACTGGGTATTAAACGGTCGGTAAAATACTGGAGCACCAATAACAATATCTTTGCTCCCAACCCACTCCTCTCTACTGATCAAAGTGTTTGCTTTAGCGGAGGCCCAACCCTGTTCTCTGTGCTTAGGGGTGGACATCTTGACAACCCTCTCATGGAAGGTCTGATATACTAATCTTCTAAGAAATGCCCAGCAGCCTCTTTGTTATGGAGGGTTAACGTGGGAGAACAGCAGCCAAATTAAACCCTGGTGCCCTCGCCTTATCTCCTTACTCCACCAACCAGGCACGCGCTGAATTTCTGCTCCCCTCCCGGTCTACGATGGTGGTGAAGGGTTGTGCCCTCATCCCCGCTGAGTCTGCAAGAGGTGCCAGACCAGACCTGCTGGGGACAGTTTTTCTCCATGTGTGCATCTTGGATGAAATCTTGTCAGATCACTGACAGCCCCAAACCACAGCTGGAAAAATCATTACTGGATTAGATGACTGATCTGCAGAGGCTGATGGGTTCAGCATGTGTGGTCCCGTAAATCATCCATAAGGTTTAAAGGCTCAGATGGTGACACTAATCGTGCCCTTTCAAAGGCCTGCAAGTGAATCCCACATCCTTAGTATTTATATCTTGCACTCATATGCTTCCTGGCTCCGCTGGTCCTACTGACAGCTGCTGAGATAGGTTATTGCCTATCAATATCTCCCTTATCAGCAAGGCCAGCACTCTTCCGCAGGCTTCCTTTAGAGCAGGGAAACTGAAAAGAAACAAGTGACTAAACAGATTTTCACTCCCAGAATTTGCACTCCCAAAAACTCTCCCCACCAAAATGTGAAATGAATGATGACTTAATAGCATTGGAGCCATATTCAGGGGGAGCTTTCAGAGGCACTTCTCAGGCCTCCTCACTGTAGCCTTCAAATGCCCTGTTGTAGCTAACTGCTATGTTCTAACCCTAATGCAACCTCAGTCTTGTCCAGACTAGACTTCCTAACATTTCTCATCCTTGCTGCCACCTGTTCAGCTCTGCGGGAAGTAGCAATGGAGTAGCCAAGTTGCAGACAGCCACCAGAGTTTTTACCACCATATTCCCTAGATCTGATCTGAGCAAGATTAAATGGCACAACAGTGAAACTCTCAACACCCTGTCTACACTAGTGATCCCACTACTGCTACCACTAGCAGAGTTGCACCAGTATTAGCTATGGAGAGGAAAAAGGATTAGTGTTGATGTAGCCATGGAGACTGATGTGCTGCTTTCCACTGGGTTGCTGTTCTGGTCTTTAGCAGCAGGGATATTTTTTCAAATGCTTCTTGGCCCAGTTAATTCAGCACTGCTACCACATTCAGTGGGCTGTATCCACTAAAGGGCCTTATCCAAAGCCTATTGATGCCAATGGGAATCTTTCCGTTGATTTCAGTGGGTTTTGGATCAGGTCCAAAATGCATCAGTAACAGAAGCAATGACACCTTTGAAGGGTGGGGAATGGGAGCTCAAATGTGATTGCTAGTTCACCATAAAACACATGCACTGGGGAATGCCCTCGTTGATCAGTAATGCCAGCCAGATGATGGAGTGGTGATCCTGCAGAGAGTAAAAACACCAACACAAAATTCAGTTAGAAAAAAGGAGAAGTGAGACATCCAGGCTAGTGCCAGGTGCATGGTCGAGGGCTCAGTCCAGCCTTGTTTGCTCCAGTCTCCTTTGTTGACAAAGGGAAATCAGCACCAGAATGATAGGATTAATGACATTCTGTCCTTCCTCTCCAGGGTGCAAAGCTAGCTAGAGCCTTTTAGCAATAGGTTGACACATTACTGGAAAGCTGCAGAGTTTTTCTCTAAGCTGAGACAAGGTGCAGCCCAAGAGAAGGAGGGAATTCTCACCAGCTGGGCCTCCTGCCCACGAGTTTGAGGTGCTCACTGTAAAATTGTGCAGTGTTTTTCTTTCTTGGAGCACTTCAGCTGCTTACATTGATTCTATTAAGTTTAGACCTCACCATGCCAAGCTAATTAGCCTGGGATGGCTCTGCTCTTACAGCCATGGGTGCCAGGACAGAACAGGGCTCAACTCTAGCAATAGAAATATGAGCCCTATGTTAGCTAGCTGGCCCTGAACCCTGATAGCTAACCCCAGAAAGAATTGTTCCTCCTACTCCCATTTAACATCAGATCTGCTTTCCTTCTGCTTGCAGTGGGGATGTGGGCTGATCCAGTGCTCATTGAAGTCAATGGGCATTTTCCCTTTGACTTCAGTGGGCTTTGGATCGGGCACTGGATGTTCATCCCAAGGGAGAGATCTTCTGCTGGAATAAGCCGGTTCCATGTGGATGATCCCGTGAAGTCCCCACTTGCTATAAACTTCTAGTCCCCTTTTTCCACCTCCCAGCTGCCTGTAGCTTATTGTTTTCACATAAAATTGTAGTTGATAGGCGCTGTGTGCCCATGTCTACTTCACTTTGACTGGTGCTTTGGTTGGCTCTGGCCCCAGGAGAATATCAAAGATGTTTCCATCTCTCCGGGATGCCGAGAATGCTGCTGGAGTCGCTCTTTCAAATGTAGAAAGATCTACTTTAGTGTTTCCCTCTGTCTGAGGGAGGTCTGCCAAGGCCTGGGGCTGGCCAGCCCCATTCACTTGGCCCTGCCCTGCCACACCTGGGCAGAGTGTGGGACTTAAAATGAAGAAAGCGCAGCAGTAAGGGGTGACTGGGGAGGAGTGTGGATGGACTGCTCCTTCCTAGGCCTCAGAGCCCTTTGCAGATGGCTGGCTGAGGAAAGGGCCCAGGGGAGAGCTGGGAGGTTCTGCACTGGAAGATGTGAGGGAAAACAGGTGCAGCTGTTAGGCCCCTTTGGCAAGGCCTGGGGAAGGAGCCCGAGTGAGCCTAGGGCCAGAGGCTAGTAAGCGGTCGACCACAGTCTGCCTGGGACTGTTGTGGACGCCTGGAGCTCAGTGGGAGTGAAGAGGATTATGCACAGACCCTAGTGAGTAGAAGGAGGAATGTGGGGTGCCTTGATAAGGGGAGGAAGAAGTATTTACAGTATTTACAGGCCTGAGTGTAAGGCTGCGGATATTGGTAACCCCAGAAGGGGTGGGACCAAAAGTGACTGAGCCAGAGGCATTTGTAGCTGGGCAGAGTTGTAAAGGACCACAGGAAAACAAAAGCAAAGTGCTGTGCTCTGAGACAGTAATTCTTCTAACACCTTCCTCTTAAGGGTAACAAACACAAGCAGAAAATAGCCAAGATTTTTAAAAATTGGTAAGAGAGAGTAACAATGGTGGAAAGAAATCTTATGTTCTTATGACAGAGAAGATGGCGGGAGAAAGGAAGGCTCGTTCTCTTCATTTTATGGATGGGGAACTTAGGTCCAGAAAGATGAAGTGACTTGCCCAAGGTTGCACAGAAAGTCCTACATAGAGTTCTCTGGACAATTATTGTTGATTTTTCAATAAGTCTTGGAACACTGGGGAAGTTCCAGAGGACCAGAAGAAAACTAGTGTTGTGCAATAATTAAAGGAGGGTAATATAATCAATGCCAATCAACAAGGGTTTATGGAAAATAGATCCTGTCAAATTAACTTGATATCATTTTTTATGCAATTACAAATTTGGTTGATAAAGGTAACTGTGTTGATGTAATATACTTAGACTTCTGAAAGGCATTGACTTTGTAAGGCATGGCATTTTGGTTAAGAAACTAGAATCATACAGAATCAACATGGCACACATTAAATGGATTAAAAACTGGCTAACTGATAGGTGTCAAAATGTAATTATAAATGGGGAGTCATCAAGGAGAGGATGTGTTCGTAATGGAGGTCCCACAGGGATCAGTCTTGTTCCTGTGCTATTTAACATTTGATTCAATGACCTGGAAGAAAACACTCGATCATTACTGATAATATTTGTAGAAGACTCACAGATTGGGGGAGTGATAAATAACGAAAAGGACAGGTCATTGATATAGAGCGATTTGGATCTCTTGATGAGCTGAATGCAAGAAAACAATATGTGTTTTAATACGGCCACATGTAACTGTATACATTTAGGAACAAAGAATGTAGGCCATACTTACAGGAAGCAGTGACTCTGAAAAAGATTTGGGGATCATGGCTGATAATCAGCTGAATATTAGCTCCCAGTGTGATGCTGTGGTTAAAAGGGCTAATGCAATCTTTCAATGTGTAACCAGCAGAGGATTCTTGACCATCCTAAACACTTCAATAGATTCATGTGTTCCAAGGCCAGAAGGGACCACTATGATCATCTGGTCTGACCTCCTGGATACGGTAACACAGGCCATACACTCAACACTGTCTTCCTTTCCCCAACCTTCATCTTTTTTTTTGCCCTTCTAGGTTGTGTAAGCTCCCTGAAGGCTTTGTGTAGGTACATGCAACACCTGGTATGTGTTGGGAGGTTATTCTAATATAAATGGTGATTTGTGCTGTATTTAAAACCCCCCCAAAATATCTTCCTCTGAAGCAGCTGAGAATGTCTTAGCCCCTTATGTGGCTTGAATCTCTGCCCAAGGTCCTCCTTCATTTACTTCACAGGGTGGGCAGACTACACCACTAGGAAGGATGGGCACCTGCATTCTAATCCTGCTACAGCTTTCTTGGCCATGGACATGTAGACCAGTTTACTTATGGAGGAGAGCAATGCCATCTTGTGGTGAAAGTGTGTATTTAAAGAGATGTTGTTTGAGTTCTATCAGCAGGATCTCAGAATTTGGAATTAATATTTAGTCAAGCAACACTAACCACATTTTTGTATCTCACTCGCTTCAGCTTAACTCCTCTATCTTGTCTATTTCTGCATCATTTATTTAGCTTTTCCACCCTGCCTGCCTCTCAGTGGAAAACTTGTGCTACAGCCACAGAATCAGGGTCTTTATCTCCTCTATTTTATCTGGGAACACTTACCAATTTATTTGCTGTCATAGGAATGTTACTGATTACCCAATTGGCCTAGATTTCAGTTTGGACTTGGTGGTTATTTTGTATGTACTGACACACATGGCTGACAGCTTTTAGTCTAAGCATTGACTCATCTGATTTTGTAGTTCTCTGTAAGACTATATAGCAACTCACACAAGTGTAAAAGGAAACAAATAATGGGATTATTTTCCCCCAGATTTCCCCTCATCCAGGCCAGAGGAAGAAGGAACTAATTTAACATTCCAAGTGCTCATGTCCCCCTTTTAACCACAAGGCACTTGGGTGTATCTGAAGCACCTGCTACCCTTCATATAGCTTATTGGAAAGCCTAATTCTGGTACTCAAGGGATAACGGTGTGTGAATGTTCATCACTTTGATTTGAAATGGTCATTTAGGGCCTGAGCCAATGCCAACTGAAGTCAATAGAAAGACTCTCATTGACTTCAATGGGCTTTGGATCTGGCCTTTAAAGGTGTGAATGAATAAAAAAATAAATTGGACTGTGTTTTTCTTTTTTCATCATGAAATAGCTGTTACTCCGTAATAAGGGCTGTTTGTTATTGGTTTTTATTTAATTTTTCTCAGGAATTTATCTGTGTTTATTACTATTACAACAAAAACAGGTGAAAATCGGTGCAAAAAAGTGTTAATTTTTCTGGATAAATATTGGGGTTTATTGTGGTGGATGGAAAGACAAGGGGAAAAAGTATTCAGTAGATTAATGCTTTGGTGAATGGAATTCAGTGTGGTTTGCTGCAGAACTAAAACAGAACTCAAAACACAATGCCACCTCCGAGTTTAAGAAAACACTATAGCTCTAATCCCCAAATAAAACTTTTCATTTGAATAACAGTAAGGGAGGGAAGGCATAGCTCAGTGGTTTGCACATTAGCCCACTAAACCCAGCGTTGTGAGTTCAGTGCTTGAAGGGGCCATTTAGGGATCTGGAGCAAAAAGTTGCCTGGGGATTAGTCCTGCTTTAAACAGGGGGTTGGACTAGATGACCTCTTGAGGTCCCTTCCAACCCTGATATTCTATGAACTATTAGTCTATATTTTTACATTTAATAATTGAGACACATAATTTGCAGCACATACACTCAACTTCATCCTTTTCTCCTGTTTTTTTGATTTTTTTTAAACTTTCAAATACTTCCTTGTGTTCTGAAACAAATTCTGCAACAGATTTTCATTTTCTTCCCATTTTAGTGTGTCAAATCTTTAAACCATTATCTGCTAACAGATTGAAATGTGGACATGGTGGGTGTGAGATTCACCAGAACGTTCAGATGCACATGCACTTCAGAGCTTGCATGCGTGCCTGTTTGTTGTGTGTATCTTCTAGACTAATATATAGCCTTACTTCAACAGGCAGCATTGCATATACACACAGACTAATGCAGGGCCACCCGGGGGCGGGCAAGTGGGGCAATTTGTCCCTGGCCCAGCGGCGGTCCAGGTCTTTGGTGGAAGGGGGTCCTTCAGTGCTGCCAAAGACATGGAGTGACTGAAGGCCGCCAAAGACCCAGACTGCCGCCGGGTGAGTATAAACTTTGCCCCAGGCCCCCTGAATCCTTTGAGCAGCCCTGCTAATGTATTATTGTAATACATATATATCATGCAATGTATTGTATTTTCCTAATAGAACAAGTTATTTTTATATATATTTGAATTTTACAAAAGTAGGTGAAATCAGGGGGAAAAACCAGATTAATACTTTTTGTAAAACCTGGGATTTTTTCGGTAAAAATCTGGTCAAACTGAAAACGTAGGGGCTTATCCATACTCCATGCATGAGAGTCAAGTGTCCAAGGGAACCTCTCTGCGTGATACCACCAATTGCAGGTTTGACCTTAGTCATAATGTCAACAATGAGTCATAGTATGTGAATTACCAGCTGGGTTGACACAGAGCGAGGGCAGCTGCTAGAAGCAGGATGTTCTTATTTTCAATTTTTACAGACTTAAACAAGATTCTTGACCCACAGATTGCTTGATATTCATACAAGCATGTTGCTTTGTAAATGTTGAAAAATCATGTTCTGAAAACAGGCGTTCAAAACCACTGGTGCACGCAGACTCAAAGATGACTCTCTTGGAGCCCCTCCGTGGTTGATAATAAAATTGCCCTGTTTCCACTGGCTTTCAAATACAAGCTGATTCCGTGGAGCAAAGGTGGGGACCCCACAGTCTCCTACACATACCCCCTCCAGCCACCTGCCGTGAGCCGCTCAGGGCAGGAGGCTGGGAGCACCCCCATAACCCCAACCCACACCCCCCAGCCCCCTGCCCTGACTCCTACACCCCCCCCCACATACCCAGCCCACCCCACCCCATGCCCTGACTCCTCCACATCCTCACCCCCACCCTGAACACCAAACGGGAGCTCCTGCACACACACCTCACATTCCCACCTGCACCCCTTGCACCAAATGGGAGCTGCCCCAGGTAAGCGCTCCATACTCCAACCTCCTGCCCCAACCCTGAGCCCTCTCCCTCACCCTAACTCCTGGCCAGACCCTGAACCCCAAACCCCAGCCTGCCCCTGCACCCTAACTCCCTCCCAGGCCCTACACCCCCAGCCCTGAGCCCCCTCCCACACCCTAAGTCCTGGCCAGGCCCTGCACCCTCAGCCCTGAGCCCCCTCCCACACCCTAAGTCCTGGCCAGACTCTGCACCCCAATGTTTTTTACATTTATTTTATAAAGCGCTGTTATCCAAAGCGCTTTACAATAGTTAGCTAATGATACAAACAATATTTGGAAAGATCATTAAGTTGTCGGCCGAGACCCCCCCCAGCGATTTTCAAGTGGTCTGTGGAAAAATAAGTTAGATTACAAGAACAATAAAGGGACCTCACTTTATTTTCATTTACTTGCTATTACTTATAGGAGGAGGATGAAGAAAAAAAGAATGAAAATCAGGGGCGGGGGGGGGAGATGAGAGAATGTTCTTTTTCTTGGCTGGGTCCCAAGGAGGGGTCCCAAAAATGAAGCTGAGCACAGGGTCCCACTAACTTTAAATCCACCACTGGGGCTGACCCCTCCCGCACAGTTCCCCCCGCCACAGCCAGAGGCTGACCCCTGTCCCCATTCCCCGAGCTCTGCATGCTGCTGCCAGGGCAGGGGCTGACCCCTTCTTCGCCCCAGCTCCCCACACCACTGCCAGGGGCTGGCCTCTAGCCCCCACCCCAATCCATTCTGGCTGGGGCTGACCCCCCAAGCCCTACCTTGCACACCACACTTTTTTGGTAAACTGGCATTTGTTCATTTGCTCTTGCCAACTGATCAGTTGGAAAGAGCAAACGGGATAAATGCTGGTTTTTGTCAAAAACGTCAGGGTGGCCAGGACAGCTTAAAAAGGGAACTGTCCCAGCCAAACGGGGACATATGGTCATCCTATCTCCAGGCAAGTGAGTCCTGAGGGAGTCCGGCCAGGGCGGAGGCAGACCCTGGCCTGGCTAATTGCGCCACTCCCAGGAGGCCAGAGTGATTCCCCACCCTGGCACTGGACTGGCCCTGGATGCGCTGCCAGCTCAGCCTGGCAGACGATGTCACCTTCCAGCAGGGCTGGGTAGTGGGGCCAGGGTGTAAGGCAGAGTGTGTGTGTGTGGGGGGGGGCTGCTGGCCACTGGAGGGTCTCTTGGGGGACAGTGGGGTAGGTCTGTGTGTTGGGATGCTGGGCAGTGGGGGGGTCTCAGTGGGGTGCTGTGTAGTTGTGGTGGTGGGCTTTGGGGAAGTGCATTGGGCAGTAGTGGTGTGGCTGTGTGTGGGGGTGCTGGGCAGGGGTGGGGTGCAGTCCACTGGGCATTTGTGGTGGAGGGTCTGTGTGGGGGGCTGCTGGGCATAGCAGTTCCGGGGGACACTGCGAATAGGGAGTCGGGGGCTGTGGCATGGCATGGGCCCACCCCCGAGGGAAGGGGCACACTGGCAGCACAGGGCTGGGTGGGCCAGTGTGCAACTGCCCGTTTGTATACAGTGCCCTTGCACTGGGCTGGGTGGAGCGGGGCTGGCCCCACCATGCTATGCCCCATTGCCCCTGGCTGGCCCCTTGCTCTGGGAACCGACCACCCCACACCCTGCTCCTTTGCTCCCATGGGGGCCCACAAATATGTTTGGCCCTGGGCCCACAAAACGTTAATCCGGCCCTGGATTTAGTGTTGCACAGGATTGCTGGGTTCAGCAACTGCCTGCTCCAAAGCCATAGAAGTCCAGCGGAAAGGCCATGATTGCCTTAAATCAGCACTGGATGGGGTCCCAGGTATTCCTCTTCATCCGTCTGTCTGTCTTATCTCCAGGTTTCTCTCTCTGGTGGGGGTGTTACTGAATCCTCCGTCACACATCAGAAGACCAGAGTAAATGCCTGAGGTTTACATTTGGTAGTTCACCATCTGAATGAACAGGGCATATTCTTTGGATCCATGGAATACAAATGCTCAAGCTTCAAGTGTATAGTTTGCTAAGACTAGGCCAGAAACAACCCCCAAAATACAGAGTTAATGCTGACTGCTGCTACCAGTGTGACAGAAAAAGACAGGGCAGAGTGTGTTAAGCATGCAATATCTGAGGGTAGGTGTTGCAGGGAAGCAATACATTAGCCTTCCCCATCCACCCACATGGAATCCCAGTGACTCAGTGGAGCTCCACATAAGCACAATGGTCTGCCCACACTCAGTTGCAGGATTGGGCAGTCAGAGGCTGATCCAGAGTCAATCAGAACAGAAAGACGCTCTACCTTCACTAAGCTTTGGATCAAGCTTTTAGATGGGCTATGTTAGCATTGGACCTGTCCTGACCTAACTATGGCTCTGTCCTATAAAACAGATTGTCATGTACGTGCACTAAAACTCACTAGAAATGTATGAACAGTTTATAAAAAGACAAGGGCTTCAGTCTAACATTTAAGTCTTTGCTGGGTTCTTTTACAACCTCATGATTTATTGATTTATTTATTTAAAAACTACTTTAAGAAGCACAAGGAAGTTTTTCTTTAAAAAAGCATAAAATTTCTCTACACTGCAATAGCTCGACTGGTTAGTGCTCATGGACCATATTGTCCACACTGCCTTATGTACCTGAGAATCATTCCTTTCCATGCACAGAAGACAATGCAGTAGAAACGGAATACATAAAACTGTCTGTGCATGGCACTTGACTTTTAGATGTTAATATTTTTTCAAATCATTGAACTTGCACCATAGACTGATCTCTTGCTGATTATTAAGTCAAAGCAAACAATAAATCCCAAGCCACGCAGAAAAACAAGAAAGTGCTTCCATGTTGAGCACTTCTTTGATTAAAAATGAAAAGCAGCCAAATTCCCCCACCCCAAATTTTGTACAAAAATGTTCTTTGGACTGGACCCCTTGGTTTGCTGAATGTCAGCGCAGAGAGACTTTTTACAGCCACAGTTATTAATTATTCTCCTTAAAACCTGATCTAGCTGAGTGTTAGAATGTTGATTGTGTCCTAAGGAACACTTCAGAACACCAGCCCACCTTCTGTAGTAAAACCCTATTTCCATTCTGCAGGGGAGAAAAAAGCACGTGCTTTTCACTACAAGAATTGGATCACATATAAAATGCCAACTACTTTGGAAAAATGAGCAACACAACTACCCAAGACATGTCTTGAAATGGCCAGTCGTGCTGAAAAACCACATCCAATCTATTCTGTTTGCAAGGCACCACTGGTGTGCGGCACAGGCAGCATTGGTGTACAGTCATTGGAGGGGATTTTACAAAGTTACCCATCTCAGAGCGTCCAAGCATTTTCCTGTTGTTGCTTAATTAAAGCCTATGTCTTTGTAAGGCCTGTTTTGGGCAGTTCACCTTGATTGCTCGGTCCTTCAGCCCTCATATAGATTGCGCCGATCACAACATGTCTTCCATTTGGGCAGTTAAACTCGGAAGTAAGCTCCACTTCTTGCCACAGCCTCTTCTCCAACCGGAAGAGACTTGGGCCTTGCTCTTGCAATGTGATCTGTGCATTCAGACTCTCTGCACCCACACAGGTGCAGGGAGTCTGCCTGCAGAGATCTCATTGCAGGATTGGGGCCTTTAGAGCTTTAGCCTAGTACCCTGAGTCCCCTCCAGCATGACTTTAGTAGCTCTTCTCTAGACACTTTCCAGAATGCATCAGTACCTATGGAAGCAACATGCCCCCGAGTGGCTCAAGCTCTTCCTATGTTATGTACAGAAGATGATGTGCAATAATGCATTGGTGTGCACCAAGCTGGGGATTCATAAGCTTTCAAACAGTGCATAAAGTATTAGCTCGTTACCAGCCATCACTGCACTCAGTTCCCCAGCCATATGAAGCACTCCTATTACTCTGAGTGGCTGCTCCCCCAGGCTGGTGAGAAGGTGAGCTCCCCCTATGCAGAGATCCCATTGCAACATGTCCAATAGGGGCTGAAATAAATACCTCTATTAACAAATGTCTAGGGAACTAAAAGTTAATCATAAAGGCTATTTATAGAGAGACCTAGAGGCAACTGTGAATTACAAGATTATTATGTCCCTTTGCTGTTACCAGTAACATTACAAACCATGGGCCAATCAGCCTTCCCAGAGCTCTGGTGGGGGAGGAACTCTCCCTGAGAAAAGCAAGCCCTTGCCAAATTCCTCCTGGCCCCATCCAGCTTCCATCTTGTTCTCCAGACTGAACCTCCACAGGATCTGGGGATACACTGCTACAGCGGTGGCTACGACTGCCCCTTCTGTATGGGAGGGAGCAGGTGTGCAGGTGAAAGGTCCCCTCTGTACAGAAAAAACAATGAGGGAAATTATTTTGCAAAGGAGCTGGGACATCACCAGCGACCCAAAGAGGCCATTACAGCCTTGCTGCTGAAAGCTAATTTCTTTGAAAGGGGTTGTGATAACTGGCTGGCTGGCTGTCCATAAGGTGTGATAACTGAAATGGGGGGAGAAGGGGGGTAGCTCCCTTATGGACACCGAGCCAGCCAGTTAGCTGTAAAATCCCTCTTGGTGTCTGTTCTCTGCTTGCTTTACCTGTAAAGGGTTAACAAGCTCACAGGTAAAAGGAAAGGAGTGGGCACCTGACCAAAAGAGCCAATGGAAAGGTAGAACTTTTTAAAATTGGGAAAGAAACTTTCCCTTTGTCGGTTGTTCTCTGGGCTGCAGGGACACGGAGCAGCAATACTGTAAGCAGCTTTAAGACAGGTTTGATTATAGATTATCAATTCATACCTCAAACCTACTTATCCGAAGCCTCAGATATGTAAGTAAAATTAGGGAATGTCTAAAAAGATGTGATTAGGGTTATTTTATTTCTTATTGGCTTGTGGACTCCTCTGTGCTAACCCCAGATGCTTTTGTTTGCTTGTAACCTTTAAGCTGAACCCCCAAGAAAGCTATTTTGGGTGCTTGATTTTTGGAATTGCTCTTTTAAAAACTAGAAAAAGCCAAAGTTCCAGATGTATTTTCTTTCTTTTTGTTTTTAATAAAATTTACCTTTTTTAAGAACAGGATTGGATTTTTGGTGTCCTAAGAAGTTTGTGCATATGCTGTTTGATTAGCTGGTGGCAACAGCTAATTTCCTTTGTTTTCTTTCTCAGCTCTTCCCCGGAGAGGGGTGTGTGAAAGGGCTTGAGGGTACCCCACAGGGAGCAATTCCCAAGTGTGCCTTCCTGGATCCAAGGGAGTTTTTTTGCATTTGGGTGGTGGCAGCATTTACCAAGCCAAGGTCAGAGAAAAGCTGTAATCTTGGGAGTTTAATATAAGCCTGGAGAGCGGAAAGTATTAATTTTTAGAATCCTTGTGGGCCCCAACTTTCTGCACGCAGAGTGACACAGTGGGGATTCAGCCTTGACAGGGGCCATGTCAAGTTAAATATTTGAAAAAAAAAAACAAGCCAACAACCTTCCTTCACCTGTATTTTTAATATCATCCTAGTTTAAATAATCTAATTGAATTTTAAAAATCTAATCTGGTTTTAACACCATCAAGTTAATTACCTTCTTGCATTTCTCTGTTTGGACAATGAAATCACCTTCCATTTAGTTTCGTTTTCAGGTTCTCTTACACTAACACAATGATGTGGGCCCGGTTCGGACGCTCTGACCACTGGGCCAGATGCTCCAGTGTGATAAGTCCACTGTGCACCATGTAACCAGTGCAAAGTGGACTAAGAGGATGGAGATGGCCTGTGGAACTCTCTGCTTGTGGAAAGCTGGCAAAGTCAACTCCATCGCCAAACTGCGCCAATGGGACATCTCATTCTATTTAACATGAGCAAGATGATCCGGATCTGGCCCTTGGTTTGCAAATACTGCAGAGGGTTATGTGTGGTTCAGAAAGGCCTTCCACTGGAATTTTTAATAAAAATCTAGTTTGGTTTTAGGTTTTGTCTGATACAGTTTGGGGGCAGATTTGATCTGACAGGTTCCCTTCTTGGATAATATGGATCAATATTTTATCACTATTTTCCCTCCCATTACTACTCCCCTGCTCCCTTCTCTACCTATGTTCCCTACTTGTTACTCTTCCTTCTTCTCTTTCTCCCACTTTCAGAATGGCCTCTCCTTTAACCATTACCAAATAGTGTCACTTGAAATGCAGCATTGTCACACAAATCTAAGAATCTTGAGATGCACAGCAGCTGGGAGACGTGGCACCTTTCCATATACAAGAGTTTCATATTAGATTGAAGTAACTATGAAGTAGCTACTTCAATAATAACAACTTCAGATTTCAAAGTCACCCTGAGGAGTACCTCAGGATACCCCCCACATCCCCCAGGAGGAGTCCTTAGAACCACTGTCAACCTGACATTTTTTTTAATTGACTACTTTTAAAATTGCCATTTCTGGTTGAACACCCTATATACAGTGAACCAGCACCTCAGCTGGTATAAATCAGTATCCAGGGAGCTGCGCTGATTTACAACAGCTGAGGCTGTGGCCAGTATATCCTAATTTTCTTCTTAAAATATCCCTTAAGTATTTTTAACTGGGGTGTTCTGCTCCCCCGTTTCTTTCAGTCAGGGAAAAAGAAACTGACACTGCAAAGGAAACAATGAAATCGCCTTTTGCAAAGTGCTGTCAAATGTAAACAAATGGGACCGGGGAGGGAAGATAAATATTTCAACCCAGTTGCTTCTGTCAGTTATAGTAACCTCCTGTGTTACATATATCTATAATAGGTCCAATCTTTTCCAGGATAAATCTTCTTTTCAAGGTGATGTTATCCCTTCAATAACCACTCCCCTCCCTGTCTATTCTCTCCATTGGCCATAATCTTCTAGCTGTGCAGTTAGCAGTTTAAAGTACTAGCTCTTCCCATATATTAATCCACAAATGGGAAGCATCATTCTAGTGTCTATCCAACATGATTGGCTGAGATGGCTTAGCGGCCAGGGGTCGGCAACCTTTCAGAAGTGGTGTGCTGAGTCTTCATTTATTTACTCTAATTTAAGGCTTCGCGTGCCAGTAATACATTTTAACATTTTTTGAAGGTCTCTTTCTATAAGTCTATAATATATAACTAAACTATTGTTGTATGTAAAGTAAATAAGGTTTTTAAAATGTTTAAGAAGCTTCATTTAAAATTAAATTAAAATGCAGAGCCCCCTGGACTGGTGGCCAGGACCTGGGCAGTGTGAGTGCCACTGAAAATCAGCTCATGTGCCGCCTTTGGCACGCGTGCCATAGGTTGCCTACCCCTGGCTTAGCCAGTTAACACCTGCGCCATTGGGTCTCACTTTGAAAATTATAAAATCTTTCCAAGAGGTAAAAATAGATGTGACAGTGTCATGCTATTATAAAGTGAGCTTATTGTTCATTAATGGCTCCAGATCCCTGGCTTAGTAATAACTTGCCTCCTCTACACAAAGGCTTTGGCTGTCCTGGAAGCTGATTTCATTCACCACTATGGTTTGGTTTGGAAAGAACAGCCATTGTTCTCTATGGCTTTTACTGGATGGATGGGCAGTACCAGGTGGGAGATGCGGCTCCACAACCCACTCAGCTTGTCGGTGTCCATGTGGTTGTAGGAGCTGGGAGTGTTGGCATTGGTGAATTTGGCCCAGAGGAAATCACGGACTCTCTCCTCGACTTGCTGTAGGTTTATATTAGCGTCCAGCTTCTCTTCCTCCAGCAGGACCGTTAAGAGCAGTGCCACGTCTTTGAAGGCCGCGCTCTCATGGTCACAGTACTTGTAAAAGATCAAGGTGGAGCCAGCTGGTAGCGACTCGAACCGGTGCACCACTGCGGCCCTCTTGCCCTCCTCAAAGCCGGTGCTCAGCTCATAATCTACCTCCAGTTTAGCTTTGTCGCTGTTGAGTGTGGCTTTACCTGCCCCGTCAACCTGGATGGTACTGGCACGGAGTGAGGTGGAGTAGGCATCTGCAATACGGTTGCTCAGGCACTTTAAGGTTTCTTCACCTTCACGGGCAGCAGTAAAGATTAAAATAGCTGGCTCTCTATGACTGGAAGTGTTGAGATGCCTCTGCAATAATTTTTGCCCTCTAACCCACAGGTAAGAGGTCTGGCCCGGAAAGCTGTCCTTCAGCTGGTTAAACCTGGACAAGAAGGCCTCCAAGGCTGGATTTTTTGGCATATGGTGGGGCTGGGAAGTATAGTAGCCATTGCAATATATGCTGAAACAAACCACAACTACCAGGACTCCCAGTGAAGCTGCAGGAGAGGCAAGACCTGTTAGAGAAGGTTGAGGGGAAGGGACAAGAGAGAGAGAGTGAAAGAGTCTGACATGAGTACAGTGGCATGCTGGAGGCTAGCACAGAGATATGCCTTTGTCTTCATCCATCTCCCAGACCCCAACATCTGCTTTCTAATGGAAATGATAGGCTCACCACATTAACCTAGTGAGGGCCTTAAAAATGTTTAATGTAGCACTGAAAAAGAACCCTCTTCCCTGAGGTTAGGGGACTTGCTCTGCCACTGAGCAAAGGGCCCTACAAACCCACAGACTGAGCTATGGCCCGCAGCTTTGGAACCATGGCGTGAGATCCTACATGTTCCCTTGGGAAACTTCAGTCCTTTGTGTCATTTATTGCCTTTTCCCCCTAGAATTTAATGCACCAAATCCCAATCCGACAGCACTTTTCACAGCTCTTTTCTAATGCAGTTTTGTAGGCCATCAGTTTAGGGCACTCAGTGGCGTGGTGGAGCTGCTGGGTGCTCAGCCTTCCAAAATCCAGACTGCTTACTATCTAAGGTATTTATATGGTCCCTAGTGCTGTAGTGTCTGAGTGCCTCACCATCTTCATTGGGCCTATCCTCAACAGCCCTGTGAGGTAGGGATGTATTACTCCTGTTTTATGGAAGGGAAACTAAGGCACAAAGATAGCAAGGCCCAGATCCATATGGGTATTTAGGCCCCTCACTCTCATTGATTTAAATGGGAGTGAAGTGTCAGAGGGCTAGCTGTGTTAGTCTGGATCTGTAAAAGCGGCAAAGAGTCCTGTGGCACCTTATAGACTAACAAACATATTGGAGCATGAGCTTTTGTGGGTGAATATCCACTTCGTCGGATGCATGTCGAAGTGGGTATTCACCCACGAAAGCTCATGCTCCAATATGTTTGTTAGTCCAAATGGGAGTGAGGTGCCTAAATATCTTACTAGATCTGGGGCTAAGGGCCAGATTGTTAACTGTATTTATTTAGACATTGCTGTGCTCAGCATTGCAATGCCTAACTGACTTGGAAGCCTACATCTCATTTTCAAAAGGGATTGGGGTATTTAGAATTCTAAAAGCCATTGGCTTTCAATGGGATTTTGGCCCCCCCTAAGTGTCTAAATCCCTTTTGCAAACGAGATTTAGCCTCCTCACTCAGTTAGGCGGCACAAAGCTGAGTGCAGCAACACCTGAATACCTTTAAAAATCTGGGCCTTCGAGAATTGCCCAAGATCCCACACATGCCAAACAGAGGATTGAATCCCGGTCTCCTAAGTCCCAGACTAGCCACCTAGCCACTGGACCAGCCTCAGCCTTTTAGCTCAGATCTTAAATAAAGATTTAGCAGCTTAACTTCAGTCAACTTTTCTTAAAATCTTTGCCACTATTGCCGAGTACAAATACCCTGTTGGTATTTATTTTAAAGAGACAGTGGCCACCTCACGATGTCCCTGCAGGGAGAAGGGGACAAGTTACTTGGAGGGCCCTGTCATTGTTGCCAAGGCCTGGTGCTGTGGGGTTGGGTTATGGGGAAGGAAGCATACCTTCCTGCACAGCGAGCAGGCGTGTCCCTGCACACCTTTCCATGCCCTGGGAACTTTAAGGAAATCCCATGTATTATGGGACTGAGCCAGACGCACCTTCGTTATGGATGAGAGCTGCTTTCCATTTCAAACCCATGTCTCTAAAATCCCCATTAAACTAAATTTGCAGCAGTTTTCGCAAATCCTGGACCAAAGGGTTAATCCAGCTCCGCAAGAGCCTCCCGTCAACACAGGGGGTTAGGTTGGTATAACCACATCACTCAGGGGTGTGGATTTTTCACACCACTGAGTGATGCAGCTATACCAATGTACGTTTGTAGTACAGACCTGGCCTGAGAGGCCTGAGTGAAAGGTCTGAATGTGTTTCATTATCTGATCCTGGTTGCTGACTGTTTCCAAGGGAACTGTGAACAATGAAACGCACAAGGAAACCTTCCCGTTCTCACCATTTCCTAAAAAGAACTTCTTCTCTGGCGTTGCTTCCTGCCTGGTCTCTGTCTCTTGTGGATGGGCTTCAGCCTCTGACTTCACCGCTGTGGGTCAGATATTTTAAAATAAGGGAGATTAAGTTTGCCACTCACTAGTAAAGGCAAAAATCAGTCTAATCACACTACTAAAAATAAAGTCTGCATCCATAGAACACAAGACAAATCTGTGAGACTGCTTTCAGCTGCAGACACCTCTGCTTTGGGAGGCTGTCATCACCCTGCAAAGAATGGAAAGGAACATGCAGCTCTTTAAAGCCCCTCACAATTTCCCTTCTTCCCGAGCAGGAGAGAGACCCACTCAGTGAGAATGAGCCAGCTGGGATCTGTGCTGAGCTGGAGATAGCTTCATCCCTGCTCAGCTCTTTAGAAACTGCAGCTTGCCCCTGGGTCAGCTCAGCCTCCAAATCTTGGGTAGGGCAAGGATCTTTATAAGATGCTCCACCAGCAAGTATCAGTGGGGATGGGGCAGAGAGGCTGATGAGAGTTGTTCCTTACGCAGCTAAGGTCTCTGCAATAGCTGAAAAGCTGGGTGAAATGTCCTACAAACAGAAGCTGCCCTCGATTGTGATTAAATACTTAAAGTGCGGTTCTGCTCTGAAAAGTGTCTATGTACGAACTGAACCTTCTCAGAATAGCTCTGCTCTCGGTTTGTGCTGTCAGACCTCCTGAGTTTAGTGACAAAAGTATATTCTTGCTGCTCATTACTTCGGAACCAGCACAACCCAGAGAGAGTGAGCTAGAGCAGCAGTTCTCAGCCAGGGGCCTGAGGCCTCCTGGGGGGCCCCGAGCAGGTCTCAGGGGGTCCACCAAGCAGGGCGGCATTAGACTCACTCCAGGTCAGAAAGCCGAAGCCCCGCCGCCCTGAGCCCTGCCACCTGGGGCTGAAGCCAAAGCATGAGCAACTTAGGGGTTTCAATGAAACAAAACTATTCATGAACAAAGCCCCTGGTTGTTGTGAAGACTTTCAAATTTTTGTTGGAAAAAACAAACCTACAAAAAAGAGCTTTCGTTTTACAATTAAAAGTCTAAATTTTCCACAGAACAGAAACTCATTTGCTGACTAGCTGCAGAAGCAACCGTGTTGACTCTGAGGCCAGAATGAGTTTGCAGGGCTGGCAATCTGGGAAAACATCTTCCTACTTGTAAACCCAGCACAGGTGATCTGAAATCCTTGACTGAGAGACAAAACCCTCAATGCCAGTCTTACAAATCCCCTTTTCAGAGATTAACCTCACATTAAGTTGAAGGCAAGGAATCTGCAGAGACCTCAAACATGGCAGCACTTTGTCATGCAAACTACTGTTGACTCACCTTCAGTCGAGTGTCTCTTCCTTGCTGTGTCTTGGGGTCTCTCTCCCTCCTTGTTTGAGATACTCTCTTTCATTGGTTCCAGGAAGTCTGCAGATGGAAGTGTGGTTTCTTGGATTATGGTATCTTGTGGCTCTCCTCTGGGGGTGGGTACACTGTTCTCCTCTTCTGTTGGGGGTTCCCCTATGATTTTCTCCTCCAGAGCAACTGGCACTGAATGTGTTTTCCTTTCACCTAAGGAAGATACCATGTCTTTGTCCAGGGAATAGTCTGGTAAACTCATTGTGTTAAGGTTCAGAAGGCCTGGAGACTCCTCAGTGTTTGTTTTCAGAGAAATTCCATCAGAACTCACTGGCCTTCCCTCTGAGGAATCCTCTTCATTTACTGCAGAGGGGCTTCCAGACACACTGTTTGTATCTTGGGGACCTAGTGTTTCTATTTCTGGGGAGGTTTTCAGTTGGACAGAACCAGAATCTTCAATCATCTTTTCTTGGTGGGTCCTCAATACATTTTCACCTTCTTGGACCTGGGGAGTCTTCTCCTCCTCTCTTCTCATCAATTCTTGGGCCGGGTAGGCTGTGGGATCAAAAAGTCAAATACTGTTTATTTTCTTTAATATAATGGTCAAGAATACTGAGTTGCTGACTAGTTTTCTATAAACTCCCACCAAAACTCCTAGTCCTATACGCTCCAAAACTGACACACAACAAGAATGGGGATGAGATTCCCATGACTCCTCTCCACCAATGAACTACACTTTACCATCTTCGTAGAGATCTCAACCTGGCCTCTAAATTTGTGCCTGCCACTCTGCAAATACAATAATTTGTTCACGCTAATGGTCCTGCAAAGATTGGATCCTGGCTATTTTAGAAATTTACCCCTCTTTCTGTACTCTGCACCCAGCTGTCAAGACCAGCCAGGACATATAAATGGTCACCGACAGTCTTAGGTGGAAGTCCCTTGACTCTGTAAGTATAGTCCATCAAATTGCAGAATATGTCATAAGGCCTAACTATGTATCTGGGGTTTCCCTAGTTGGTATGTCAAGGAGAAGAGGATGTAGATTATGTTTTGTGGTTTGGGGAGTTTCTGCTAGTGGTGTTGACATGGTAGCAGATTGATCTGAGTGAATTCAAAACATTTCTTTGCAACTACTGTACATAAAAAATGTAACTTGCTTCTGCTATATTTCTAATTTTTTTTCATTGACTTTCTGTGGTGGTTCTACCAAAGAATTTAGGTTTGTTTGCAGAAACAGAAATGTAAAGCAAATATTAGAGAATATTTGCACAAAGGAAGTTTTGAACTCGTAAATGTGAGTATCTGTGCCAGGAACTTTAATCTTAGACTTCCAGTCAGGGATCAAACAACAGATATAAGAGAGCTATAGGCTCTAGCAAAACTACCCAACATGGTTCAGATTTCAAATACTGAATATTTGGAACAACCTGCTCACAAAAAATCTACAGCTCAAGAACTATTATCGTATGGAAATTATTCAGCAAATAATTTTGAATACAAAATAAATCTGACAAAATTGTAAGATGCTCTCAGACAATTCAAGAGCAGTGAAACAAATATATATTTGTTGAATACAATCTTTGCTATGAATTACCCACTGAATTCTTTTAGCACCGGTGTGGATTGGGTAAAGTGAACTTATGTGTTCAGGAGTTCTTTGGGGGTAAGGGGGACTGTCATTTATCTGTTTTACACTAGCACAGTGGTTCTCAAACTTATTTGATCATGCCCCCTTCATTGTGTCTGTAGTAGTTTACGCTCTGCACCACACCACTACATATACCGATAAAAAACAATCAACTTGCAACTCTCACTAAATATGAAAAACAGTAAGGCACTGATTCAAACAGAGCCAACAGACAATTGTAATGAGTAAAAGCAACACTGAAATTGTGGTTGATGCTTACAATTAAAGGTGCACCTAGTGTCATAGCAAACAGATTAACATACAAATGGCAACGACTCTGTATAATGCTATTCATTCTTACCAGAAATCTGTCAAAACGCACAGTGGGGACCTGAGGACCTGATATGTTTGGAGGAATTAGCTTTGCTAGTTATTCATTACTGTGGGTAAAATGTGCAAATTTTTCCCCCGCTAAAGCTTCTCATACCCAATTTGAGAACCTCTGTACTAGAAAATAAAAGTACGCAGTATACATAGAAACAAAAATAAATTGTCCAGTTAGGCTTCTGAATACCCAAGTTGTGCACAGATAATTGCTGTGAGGATCATTCTGGTTTACATATTCAAAATCTGGGGCCAGCAAGCTAGAGGCCATGTGTTGAACAGTTGGTCTATGATGTGACCAGCTATAATTTCCTGGTCTCTGGGTGCTGTGGAATTTGGATCTCAGAACTGATCCAATTCTTCTTTGTATGGAAAACATGTCTCCCACAGGGATTCTGGAACAATTGTATAGTGGAGGTACTGAGAGCCATTGAACCAAACTGTAAACCCTGTATATAATGAAAATCACTTCAAGCCAGGGGGTGCAGCAGCAACACCCCCAGCACCCCTATTTCCAGCACTTATGGTCCCCTAAGTCCACAACACACTCACTTCTCAAACATAACCATATTCATGTTCTTAGGGAAACTGGGAACTTTAAATTCAGCTCTGCAGTTGCAACTCTGCAGTTAGTTCATCTGCAATAAAAGCTACTTTGTTAATTGCCCCAAATATTGGCCTGTGGGACCTCTGCCCACCTCTGCTTGAAGCTTGATTATTTCAGAGGTCAGAAGGAGGGATAGCTCGCTGGTTTGAGCATTGGCATGCTAGACCCAGGGTTGTGAGGTCAATCCTTGAGGTGGCCACATAGGGATTTGAGGTAAAAAATCTGTCTGGGGATTGGTCCTGCTTCAAGCAGGGGGCTGGACTAGATGACCTCCTGAGGTCCCTTCCAACCCTGAGATTCTATGAAAGAAATTCCCCTCTATCCTCTACAGTAGAGCACAATTAGGTAACTGTACGGTGTTGAGGTGCAGGGTGGAAAAGGTTCTCTTGGTCTGAAGCATTGATCACTGTCCTGGATAGAACCCTGGACCTAGGATAGGTATCTATGGCCTTGTCAACACAGGGATGGCTTGTTCTCACAGGACTCTGAAATTCAAACCGCTAGCTTTGCTTTAAGTATGAGAGTGACTGGCATGGGGCTTCCTTTTATTGAACAGGAAATACAGAAATGAAACAGGCTTTTTCCTTTCCAGGTTTTAGTTTCATTGAGGAGATTTTCTCTTCCGGTGTTTCTGAAAATGCAGTAGCTAGGGACTATAGCACTGGAGACATGCATAGAACTCCCTTAAGACTCAGCTTTTCAAGGAGAACTTTGTTTAAACACAGATGCCCCAGCATGCGCGCACACACACCAGAATCCAGCCCATCTCTGCAAGCGTTCACCCACTGTGGCCCCACCCTATTCTTAAAGGACCAGCTCCCATTTATCTTATTATATAACTAGTAATAATGACAAATACAACAGTACACAAATATTGAAAATTATTATTAAATATTAACCTATTTCTAAAACATCTATTCCAGGGGCCTCACATTCACACCAGACTTACTCCGGTGAGGATCCTGGTCTCCGTTTTCTGCCATTCTCTTGATCGTTTGGTGTTTTGGTTTCTTGACTAGATTGTTACACTTCCTGATTAGGTCATACAGATGCCTGCTATCTTCTTTCTGGTCCGAATAGCTTGATTAGTCTCAACCAGCTCATGGAGACCATCCCCTGAGCCAACTAAATACAAAGAATAAAGCAATGACTCATACTGGAAAACTTGAGACCTTCCCCACCACCACCAAAGCCATTAATAAAGCTGTTTGGAGCTGTGTGAGCCTGTTACCTTTACGATGGAATATATCGAGATGCACCTCAGATAATCAGTGACATCTGAACACTTCAGGCCTAGTGCTGTTAACAAGCAGCTAATATGACTGTAAAGGTGTTCAACTGGGTCTATATGGGTGATCTTCAATTATGTTAAGATAATTTGACTGGAAAAAAAAACAAACCACTTTTGCCCATGTAGACCAGGCCTAAGCCCTTATATCTGAATCCCATTAGTGGGGCAGTGATTTGGGAAGTCACACTGTACCTGTCAGTGCTGTCTCTGTGGTCAGAGGACTTCAATCTCCAGGGCTGTCGCACCAGCAATTTAATCCACTCATTTAAAATATGTTTGAATCAAACTGCCACACACAGAATATAAATGCTGGGGGGTGGGAGGGAGAGTGTTGAAAGGAAAAGGAAAGAGGAGGCATGCCTCTCAACCTGCTAAGGCGTAAGAATGTGAGCCTGGCTTTTGAACAGTCACAAAGGCCCTAAGTGAGGGAAGGACACAAATAACACAGAAGAGCGATGTGGGATTCAGTTTCTTCACGTAATAATGTTTTCTATCGTTTCAGTTTCAAAATGATGCATTTTGTGATGCCAAACATGTATAGTCAACACTAGTGAGCAATGTATCCTGTTTTCAGACTTGGCTAAGAGGAACGAGTAAGTACATGGGCAATTGAAAAGAGAAACTTTCCCTGATGGCAATCGGCTTGCATACAAGATTTCTGCTTAGTACAGGATCTATATGCACAGGACCAGTAGTCTGTGCCCTCTGTCCCTCATACAGAGTCTAGTAAGAGACTTCCCCACACCAGATGGCTTACCGTCTCTATTGTCATGCCCTCTAACTGAAGGCAATACCATATTTGGAGTTAAACAAACAAAACTGCTCCCTATGGAGGCAAGTGGTCAGATTTACAGCTCACCCCCCAGGAATTTCTGCACTCTGCCGCCCACTGCAACCCACCACCTTTTGATTCCTCCTTTGTGTTATTTAGAAAGAGCAGGAAGTGAGAAATTAAAAGTTCAGTAACTCCAAGAGTTGAACACTTACTTGTGTGGATTGCAGCAGCTGCTCTTAGCGGGGATTTCTTAGCAGAGGGGTTGTTACAGGCGGATCCAAACTGCTCCCTACCACAAACGTCCCAAGGGCCCTTCAGTTTCGATGTTAGAGGGAAAACAGATCCTCTCAAATACACACACCCATAAACTCTTTATCCTTCCACTGTCAACGTGACAGTGAACTTTGCACCCATCCAAGGTGCCATAGTGTGGAATGCTGGGATATGTAGTTCTGCCCCCACTCTTTGACTACAGCCACGTTTCTTTGAATGAATAGTCCCTAGTTGTAGATCAGTCAGTGGCTTTGTTCTGATTACAAACATGTATTTTCAGGAAATAACTCATCTGTTTGGACTTATTTACATAACTCTACAATTGTACAGAGCATCCTTCAAACAGACTATCTCAAACCACTTTAGATGTTAAATAATAGAATTAAATTTATAGCAGCAGCAGCAGCATGGCAAATTCCAAAGGGACCTAGCCTCCTTGCAGCTCAAGTGGATCTTGAGATCAGATGGCTCTCTAGCTCAGTCCTTAAGTTGGTCTGGCTGGATGTTCAGTCTACGTCTATCATTCATTACCTTATCGCACCACTGAATTGCCACCAAGCAGCCTCCAGATAATCCTTCAGATTATAGCCAGCTCAGTATTAACCTGTCTCGATGGGACACTGAGCAGATGGCAACTGTTAAATACTTAAGAAGCATCATAGACAGTGCTGAAGGATGCTCAAAAGATGTGGATGCTTGTATAGCAGGAGCTACTGCTATATTTCAAGCCCTTCAGTGATCTCTGTGGGGACGTCATGACATTAAGCTTGCTGTGAAGCTGCAGGTCTATAGAACCCTGGTTACACCAACTTTATGGTACAGCAGTGAAATATGGACATTGAGGAAGGCTGAAGAGAGTGGATTGATGTTTTTGATTCTTCATCAGCTGCTCCATATTAAGAAGCAGAACAAGATCAGCAATGAGGATATTAACTGAATCCAGCAACTGTCTCTGTCAGCCCTGGTGACTTTCTTGGTACAGACTATTATTAGGATGGAAGACCAATTAACAGAATTACAACAGAGGGAGAAATTATTGAGGTATAAGGCAAGGGAGAAAAGAGGCAATTTATGTACGTTAAAAAAAAAATACAGAAGCGAACTGGCCAATGGGGGATTAGGAAGGGAGTGGTGCACAGAGTGATGCAGCTGGAAAATCACTGATCAGTCAGTATGTACAGCATTGGCAGTGTAAAACAGAAAGTGGGAAAGAAAAATCAGGGAAGCCAAGATTTATTGTTTTATTTTCTGGAACTCAAAACATCCCCATTTAGAAAATAAAGTGTCCAGCCCTTTTCCCAGTAGCCTTCCTTGCATAGGGTCACTTCATTAAGCCAGCCTTGTAGAATACCAGGCTCCAGACTGGAGCAGGTGCAAAAAGGCTCACTTCAGTGTTAAAGATGGGACTGTTCAAATGTTACTATTATGCTAGGCAGCTTAAGAAGCAAAACTAAGCTGGAGTCAAGGGCCTTTTGTTTTTATCCCCTTCACTGATCTTTTAACAAATTTTCAAAGCAGATTCATCTATTTAGTCATACCAAGGAATGCACTCACAGAGGGCGTTATTTAGAAACTGGTTTGAAAATGTTCTGTATATGAGAGCAGCATGCTTCTTCGATACGCTTCCATTCACCTCTGGATACATTGACAGGGCTGACCGTAAGAATGAGCTATTGCATGGATACTCAGCAGTTTAAGGGCTCCTCAACTCCTTCTGGCAAAAGGAGAGGAGAAAGAAAAAAGCCAAAGCCTGAAACCAACTCTCTTGGAACTTGGAGCCTCACAAAATGGAAGGGCATAGCACAGGCTGAGATGCACTGAAGGAGAATCTATTCTGTTTGTGTTCTTATACATCTGGTACATAGCTCACAGACATATAAAACGTGTCTTTCTGGGTCATGCTGCATAATCTTTTCCTTAATCCACATTTCACAAACAAAATGTATTTGCCCCTCTCATAAATTAATAGATTTTAAGGCCATGCATTTTCCCATTATATGAGGTATTAATTTTCAAATTATATCTCACAAGGCATATTTTGTACAAAGATTATTACTGTAGAGTGTAGGGTGTGAATACAGGAATGCATTCGGTCACACAAGCTTGAAAACATAAAGCTAAACAGTTTTTGAGTTACAGGTGATTATAAACTACTCTGATTGGAAATGCTGACTTTGTCTAATTTTCTTTGTCTCCATCTAGCAAAATTATAACTTGTCACAATCCTGCTGTGTTTTGATAGGTGTATATATATTGTCACTTAGCAACATTAACTTTTTTTTAAACTAAGGTTTTTGGGTTTTTTAGAAATATACCAAGTTAAAGAAGGGTCAACAAATCAGTTTGTAGCACAGTACTCCACTAGATTACGCAGAGCATATCTTGAAGTGCCGCTTTCATTTACAGTCAGTAACCCACATAATTTAATTCTTGTAAAGCCCTTTGAGACCTTCGGATGAGGTGAAATGTAAAGGTTTTACCTGCACATTTACCAGATGAATCTATGAAAGATTATAATTAATTTACTAGATCTCTTTCTGCATAGCTCTGTGGACTTTAAAACCTCAAGATTAGATGATTATCTGTTACATCCTTTTGTATTGGTTAATAAGACAATGCTCAAATTCTTTGTTCTCCTATTCCATTTTAGAAGACTGACAGTTAATACATCTATTCCTGGCATAAAAGAAGGCATGCATAATTTACATAACAAAATTTCACTTGCTTCTAAACATAAATTGAACTTCTAGAGCACACTTGTACAACATTATTTAACACTTCTTTCTTCTTTAATAAACATCCCACTTGAGAGGTAGAGAGGCTAGGAAATGAGGAAAGCTGTCATCCCACATTCTTGCTTAAGAAGTGCTCATAGCATATCCATGTCTCCCCAAACACAATTTATAACCTTGCAGTACAAAAAAGGCATCTTCCTGACTGTTATATATATTCTAAATAAGCTGGACTTTGCTGAAGAAATCACAGGAAGGAAATGCTCCCTTCCCCCTACCGATCCCCTTTCAGTAAAATGTAAACCCTTTAGGACCTCTTCATTTTGCAGTTAAATTTGCCTTTCCTGAATCGTGTTTACAGATATTCTTTGCTCAAATCCATGAGCAAAATAAACTAAATAATGATCTTGAATTTATATCACAGCTTGTATCCAGAAGATCCCAGATAACTTTATATGCTGTATTAGTAAAATCCTCTGGAGGTGACACATGCGTGTGGTTAAAAATGGTATTTAAAAAAATCAAACTTCCCTACTGTATGTTATAGGAATACTACTACTTTATGTTATTAGTCTTTAATCTGAGCATCTCATAGCACTTTTACATATATTAGTGAATTGCAATTGTAACAACCCTCTGAGGTAGGTATTTTATTAGTCCCATTTTATAGCAAAATTTACGTACAGAGTCATTAGGCCCCAATCCAGCAAATGCTTACGTTTGGGAGCAACTTTATACAATGTGTAGTTCCAGTGACTTCAAGGGGTTACTCATGGGAGTCAGGTTTAGCGTGTGTAACAGCTTGTCCAAGTTCAGGCAAGAAAGCCAAGAAAAGAACTCTGCACTCCAAGTTCACCTCATTGCCTTCATTGGCATGCTTGTGTGGGTCTAGCTTTTGCATTGCTCACAACAGGAGCAATGCAAGGCCCAATCAGCCTCACTTTTGTTGCTAGTTCCTTTCACAAGCCATTCCCTCTGTCTCCCCCACTCCTGACGTTTGTTTAAAACAAGTCAACCTGGGACTGACTGAGAAGCTTCCCAGAACCATTTCCAATGCTCTCGGAACTGCTGGATTTTCCAAAGCTACATGTGGGGGACATATTCGATCCAAGAGCTTCCAGCAGCACCATCAGGGTGGCACCTGTGGCTCCCAGCCCCGACTCTGGGTGGCACGACCCCCATCTTCAGGCAGCGTGGTAAGGGGGACAGGGAGCAGGGAGAGGGTGTTGGATAGAGGGCGGGGGTGGATTAGGGTCGAGACTGGGGGCAGTCAGAGGGCAGGGAACGGGGGAATTGAATGGGGGCAAGGGTCCTGGTGAGGCAGTCAGGAAGGACCAGGGGTTGGATGGGGCAGTGGGAGGCAGTCAGGGGCAGGAGTTCCAGGGGCAGTCGGGACAGAGAGAAGGGGTGGTAGGATGGGGCAGGGGTGCCGGGGAGCCATCAGGAATAAGAGGAGGGGTTGGATGGGGTGGCAGGGGGCAGTTAAGGGCCAGGGAAGGGGGGTGGATAGGGCAGGGGTCCTGGGGGGTGGGGCAGGTGTCCTGGGGCGTGGGGGGGTCACGACCCCCTCCTGGGGTGAGGAGGAGGGAACCGGTTGTTAATATTTTGGCAGCTCATCACTGCCCCCGTTCCATCCCCCTGTTCCCTGCCCTCTGACCGCTCTGACACTAATCCACACCCCCAACTCCCCTACCCTCTATCCAACACCCTCTCCCTGCTCCTTTACCGCGCTGCCTGGGGTGGGGGCCGGGCTGGGACCGGAGCTGCCCGGCCGAGTTCGCAGCCGGACCCGGGGGCCGGGCAGGAGCCGCACTGCCCGGCAAGGTCACGGCCGGACCCGGGGGCCGGGCAGGAGCCATGCCGCGCTGCCTGGCAAGGTCACAGCTGGACCTGGGGGCCGGGCAGGAACCACGCCGCCCGGCCCCTGGGTAGGGCCGTGACCTCGCCGGGCGGTGTGGCACCTCGATCCCTCCTCCCGCTGGCGCCCCCGGCCCAGCTCACCTGGTGGAAGCCGCTGCTTCCTTCTCAGCCCTCCCAGGTTTCCCGTGTGAACATGGGGAGGGGGAGGAGAAGCCGAAGGAGCGTTCAGAAGAGGAGGCAGAGGCGGAGTGAGGTGAGCTGGGACCGGGGGAAGGGCAGGGAGCTGCTAGAGCTTTTGTAAAATTTAAAAGCCCTTTTGGAACTAGTTGTCCCTCACGGGACAACCGGTTCTAAACGGGCTTCTAAATTTAACAACCGGTTCCCGCGAACCAGTGCGAACCGGCTGCAGCTCACCACTGAACGGGGGCAAGGGTTCCGGGTGGGGGGGGCAGTCAGGAAGGAGCAGGGGTTGGATGGGGCAGTGGGGGGCAGTTAGGGGTAGGGATTCCAGGGACAGAGAGAAGGGGTGGTTGGATGGGATAGGGGTCCCGGGATGCCATCAGGAACGAGAGAAGGGGTTGGATGGGGTGGCAAGGGGCAGTGGATAGGGCAGGGGTCCCGGGGGGGGGCTGTCAAGGAACATGGGGGGTTGGATGGGGCAGGAGTCCCCAAGGGGGGGCATGACCCCCTCGTGGGGTGAGGAGGAGGGAACCAGTTGTTAATATTTTAGCAGCTCATCACTGGGTAGAGGGGAAGAAAGAGGAAGCTGGGAGCGGATTGACGGATCCAGCTCTTGACTGTTGGGCAGAGCTGCTGCTGGAGCCGCAGGTTTCTCCGCAGCTAGAGCTGGGACGGGAGAGACAGGGGCCGAACGAGCCAGGCCACACCAGAGCGTTCGGCCTTAGGCGGGCGGGGCTGCTGCGGCCTCACGTCCCGTGACTTCCTCGCAATGAGGCGGGAGGCCGCTCCGGAAAAGCACCCCAAGAGAAACGCCCCTCAAAATGGCGGCCGCCCGAAGTAACGGGTTCCCCTAATAAACTTCCGCCCCTCAACATGGCCGACAGGAAGTGAGATTATCGAAGCAGCAGAGCCTATCATCAGCGGGCTGCAGTGCGGCGGCTTCAGCCTGAGGAGGAGTGCAGCGGGGGGCGTATCCGGATGGAAACGCGGCTGGCGGAGGAAGCGTTCCGCGAGGACGAAGGCGGGAGAGCCGAGAAGGAGCGAACGCCGAGAGGAGCCTATTATCTGCGCTCCAGGCAGCCGCTGCGCCAGGAAGCGGTGGAGATGCAGACACGGCAGAGAACCGGGGCCAAGCAGCCGGGGCCGGAGACCAGGCGGCGGGACGCCCAGGCTTCGGAAAGTGAGTGACTGGGCAGCGGTTACCGACCCGCGCTCTTGGAGCGGGCGGGCGGGCGCGCGTCGCGCCCCTGCTGTATCCTGTGGTTCGGGGCACGCTGGGGTGCGGTGAAGGGACGCGGGCGGGGGCCTCAGAGCGCTGCGGGATGCCCAGGGGGAGGGAGCGGTGTAATGGGGGGCGCAGGCATGATCCCGTACCGGCGTGGGGGGGGGGGTCGGCCGTGTCCCGTTCGCCCGGGGGAGGAGGGCGCCCTGGTCTCTGCCTCACCCGGTCCCTGCAGCCGGTCGGGCTCCGCGGGGGATGGGGGGGTGTCAGGGTCCTGAGCCCCCATTGGGTTCAGTGAGAGCTGCCGTGCTCAGCATCTAGGCTGGGGATCGGGGGGACATCACTGTGGTGTGGGTCACGGTGCACCCCGTGTGTGTGCGTGCTGGACCCGCCACGTGCGGGTCTCCCCAGGGGAGAGGCACCGCGTGGCTGCAGCACGCTGGGGCTGGGTTGGGTTTCCTTTCCCCGTACCCCGCGTCTCAGCTTCTCCCTGAGTTTGCCTGCCAAGTGCCCGGAGGGGACAGCTTAAACGCAGCAGACTTTACTTCTGTCATATGCAGCTAAACGGCTTCAGAGGGGCAGGTGAATGAAATGCAGGCAGCAAAAGTCTCCTTCGCTAGTAGGAGGAGCTTTACACGCTTCCCTTAAAACTGTTTCCAAGATAAAGGCTGGGGAGACCCAGGTGCGGAAGATGGGGCAACCTGGCTCCATAGGAATCGTTAATGTGACAGTGACATCTGGCCAGTAAAGTAATCCGGTTTAAGCAAATCAGTTGTGCTGCAAGAAACAGGGCAGGGCCAACTGGCTTTTGAAAGCAGAATAACAGCTTTATTTTGGGTACAATTAAATTCCATTCTCTTACCTGCTTGCACCTGTTTTCTTTCATACAGTCAATGTGTATCTTTTGTTTCTAGCATGATTGCCATTTTAAGGAGGGTAGAGTTTGCTATTAACCTTCGATGGTCTGGCCTGTCTGAGGCAGGGAGGGAAGAGATGTGGTACAGAGGACATTCAGCTTGGGCATTGCGCTGAGCATTTTCCCACCAGTTTTTGTCTATGGTAAAACTCTTTCCGGAATCTATATGGAGACGGTTGAGGTGTGCAGTGTGCTACATTCTTCTTAGCTGTCTCCCCACAACATAACTTTGTATCCAGCATCAGTTTTCTTTGAAAGGACCAGAAAGTGTTTAAAAATACACTATCTGCCAATGAATTGTAGTTATCAAATAGTTGAGATGTTACATTAAAGTTGTATAGAAGGTATTTTTAAAGTGAATCCCCAAAAGACTGGAATGACAAAGCTGAAGTTACTTGTACACCATTAATTCAGCCCCCTTGTAAATATTTATTACAATACAGTACTTAATTATATGATTGCGTACTTTTTTGCGGGCTCCTGCCTCGTTCATTGTTCAGGTTGGACTCTGCACTGTGAAGACTTAATTCTGCTACTCTTACTCATGTTGAATAATACCATATTACTTATGCAGTAACATTGATCTTAGTGAGTAAAGGTGGTAGAATTGGACCCTGTGTGTAAAGTGTGTGACATATTTAAATAGCTCACTGAAACAAGTGAAGAGTCAGGCTGTGCACTATACAATTGCTATGTCTGTTGACATGGAACACTTCCTCAATGGAAATAAAACTTACTCAAGTATTTTAAACTAAATAACTTGTAGATCTGTGCTTACTGCGTTATTTTGATCCTCCACAGTGAGTTCACTCTTGCCTTTATTCCCTGTGCACCAGAGACCAAAATTTGCTCTGTTACTTCAGTATAAATTTAAAACACGGAATTCAGCTTTACTTTGTAGCAGTGTTAATTGGTAAGCAGGCCTGCCTCATTCTCCATGTAGTAAATCTAAAGTGTGGTAAAACTTCTGGCTTCTACATAGTTCTAGATTTGTGCATGAGAAGGGGCTACTTTTATAGCTGCTCTCCTGCAAAGTTCTTCACATCCCTTAATGTATTTCACACTTCTCTGAATAGTTGTTTCAGGCTCTCTGCCAACTTTGTCAGGCTTCATTACATCTGTTTCCAGTTAGCTCACAGTGCAACCATAAGGGGTTGAGACTTCATTTTTTATTTTTTTGTTTTTACGCGCCGGTTTAGTTTCTCATAGGGATGTAAATACTGTTTAAAAGTTAACTGTTTAAACAGTAAAAAATATTTAATCTAAATGGTTAATTGCTGGGATCTATTTCCTCTCCTATCCTTACACTCTTAAAATTAAGCAGGAAGGCTCAAGTTGAATAGTAAAGCCCGTGCATTTCAATATTTGATGACAAGTCTCTTATGCACAACTTGCCTCTTATGTGGTTGTATGAGTGACTTTACTAGTTCAATCTCAGTGCTCTTATAAACTGAATAAAAATTGAATTTCCAGACTGATTCAGACATTTTTATTTCTATAGATATGTGCACACTAAATTACCTGTTTGTTTCTAAAGTACCTGTGGCTTTTTTTTTCTGTGAATGTTTTGAAGATGAAGTGTCCACATACAGAACCAGAAGACAAAGGGACAACACAAATTACAACAGCCAGACACGCTTGACAGAAGGTAACAGTGGGCTTCCTTTCCTTTCCCTTCCCTTCCCTTCCCTTCCCTTCCCTTCCCAGTTAGAGGAAGTCTCCCCCCTCCCAGATCTTATGAATTGCTATCAACAATAAATTAGTTCCTTAAAATATCTACAATATCCAGTTTCAATAATTTACCTATCTGCAGAGAAATATTAGATTTCACTCTGCAGTATTGTGTCTTCTTTCAAATAGTTAAGGTAGGCACTACTAGATTTTTAAATTGCCATTTACACAGTAAAGGCACTGTTGTGCTCTTTCAGATGCACCTTAACAGGATAGTTTTTTTTGTATAGTCTCCATTAATTTATGATTAATAAAAATATAATATTACAAAAAATATTTATTATTGAGGCCCCTTGGGTCTCAGCACATAGTTTAGATGCATCGAAATCAAACATTTGTATATAGGATTCTGCTAGGCCAAAAAAAGCCAGTATTTATTTGTTGTTCATACAGTGGTATATTCTTGAATCAACGATTGGTTTCCTAATCCATTGGTGTTCAGTTATTCCACATGGTTAGGGATTAGAAGGATGGTATTACTAAACAATTTTTTTTTAGGACTTGTTATCTTGCTTTTATTGATCTTTGGGCCTCTTTGATGCGTTAACCTCTCTAGGATTAGGGTTTTTGGGGAGGATTGGGTGAGGAACTTCACTTCCTCTTTAGCTCCTTGATGACATATGGGGAAGTTTCATGGAGCCTGATCATTGATTCTTTAGGATTGATCTAGGGGCAGATTTTGGGGCAGGATCAAACATTGCTTCATTTAGAGAAGTTTGGTCTGACTCACTCAATGAATGAATGACTTCAAAGCATGTCCTGTCTCAGTCCCTGACATAGAATCTTACGCTGTCACTCATTCAGGACTGAATCCTGCCTGACCTGCACCTTAAGCAAGTGCAATTTTTTACCTTCAGATCCAGAGCACTGGCCAGTACCCTTTGAACTAACTAACTGAGTGACTGCTTGCGGTAGTAGATTGTAAGCTTCTGTGTAGACCAGCTTTTAGAGGGTGATGAGGCACCCACTTTATCAGTGGGTTTTGCAGCTATTTGCCATATGGCAGAAGAATGCTGAGACTTGAGGATCCTGGGATCGATTCCAGCCTCCAGAGGGAAGTGTCCTCTAGGGGTAATAGACCCTTCTGCCCCATTCCCCTTGCTTGTCTCTGCCACTCTCAGCTCCTGTTCCTGTCCTCGCATCCCCTTTGTTTCTGCTCCCACTTTGCTGCCCATCCCCTGGATACACTAGCTACTTCTTGTCCTGCACAGACCTTGCAAACCTCAGGAAAATTGCCAAACTGGAGTTGTGGACTTGAGAAGACCATGTTCTTGAAGAGATGGAGTGGAGGGTTAAAGTACTTGTGGCGGAGGAGTGACTGCTTTGGTGACTCCCTGATCTTATTTGCCATACCCAACAGTCTCATAAGAGTTAACAGTCCAGCCAATCAGAAACTAGCATATTTATAGAGCGTTTTCTCTGCTTAGCGGAAGTGTGTCAAACTGTTCTATAAACCCATCAGAACCCAGTTTTTCAAAATGTTATACTTTTAATGTATTCCTCTTTCTCTTGTTTTAGGGAGTGAAAGTGCATTTGGCATAGCAGATATATCGCCTTTGGTTCGACCGAGTATAAGAAAGAGTCGACAGACAGGTAAATTAACTTTTAAACCTAAAGGATGGGGTTTTCACTAGTTACAGTATAATGTTAGTGAAACACACACAGGACTTGTGGGAGCATAGTTCAGTGATCACAGCCGGGAGTGGGAATTAGGGGACCTCAGTTCTATTTCTGACTTTGTCGTTGACTTGCTGTATAATCTTGGGCAAGTCACTTAATCTCTCTGCACTTTGCTTTTTTCTCTAAAATGGGGGTGGTACTCTTCTATCTCACAGGAGTTTGTGAGGATTAATGTACGTATGTAAAGCCTTTGAGATCATCAGATGGAAAGTGCTATACAAGCGTATATTGTTTTACAGTGCATGAGTTGCAGTAATAGTTGGCTGGGATATTGCAACATATAGTAATTGAGTCAGATAGCATTGTGTGGTTTTGTAAAAGCACTGAGTAAATGCTGTGACCAATAGTATCTGTAGTTATGCAAGCTAAGAGAAGGGTAATAATTTATATCTTGAAGCATGAGATCTTAACAAGGATTCCGGTGACACCTTAAAGATTAACAGATTTATTTGAGCATAAGTTTTCGTGGGTAAAAAACCACTTCTTCAAATGCGAAGAAGTGGTTTTTTACCCACGAAAGCTTATCCCCCAAATAAATCTGTTAGTTTGTAAGGTGCCACTGGGCTCCTTGTTGTTTTTGTGGATACAGACTAACACGGCTACCCCCTGATACTTGAAGATATAAATTGACTCTCTCAAAAGGATTGGGAAGGGATCCCAGACCATCCAATGTTTAGCATTACACTTCACCAAATGCATTATTGGGATTTGGCAGTACCTTCTCTAAAGCATCAGGCATAGACCACTGCCAGATGCGGGTTACTGGGCTCGATAGACTAATGGTTAGGTGTAATTTGGCACATCCCATGTTTCATTAAAAAACAAAAATATGAAGGACATAATGAAGTTTTAATTTGCCAACCTCTGGCGGTTGGGAGGGGAGCTAGGTCTGTTTTACAAGTGAGTGTGCAGCCTTTGCAGTGTCCTGAGAAATGTATCAGTGACTGCATCAGATAACCACAGCACGAACATGACTGCTTCATTTCCTTCCTTTTTTTCTGTTAATCGTTCTTGTGTTGTTTTGCCTTACAGAAAACACGCTCTCCAGTGCAAGTAGAGATTTCAAACGGAATGAGTCAGGTTGGTTCAAGTGACTTTTTTCCCCCTTTTAAATATTCTGGTCTGCTTACTGTTATAGGGTTGTTTCTGTGAGTTTTGCTTGTTATGACTGTAATGCCCAGATCGAGAGAGAGTGAGAGCACATGCAGAACTGAACGTTGACAGTGGAGTTTGCTGCTACTTGAAAAATGCTGAGATGTTGAGTGTTCCAAGTATAGACCTTTGACAATGTGCTATTACAATGACTTTTTCTGATTTCCTCCCCCACCCCAATACAGTAAAGTTGAAGTGTAACTGCATGACACTGGAAGCTGATTGGGTGGATTTTTCTTTCAAAAGAATTTCAGTTTACTCAGCACTGCATTTACTATGACACCCCCATGAGTAGAAGTGAAACTTAAAAACCAGTATCCTAGTGCAAAAACTTCAAATAGCATGTGACACAGTTGCAGCAATGACGCTTAGTGGTTTAAGTGTAGACACTCACTACAGCGACAGGAGGGGTTCTCCCATTGCTGTAGTTAATCCACCTCCTCGAGGAGAGTGGATGGAAGAATTCTTCTGTTGACCTTGTGCTGCTTACAACGAGAGTTAGGTCATCTTACCTATATCATTCAGGGGTGTGGATTTTTCACACCCAGGAGTGATGTAGATGGGTCAACCTAGCTTTTTAGTGTAGACCTGGCCTCAGATGTCAGCTATATATTTTTTTAAGCTCTATATTTAAAATTTATGTAAATGTCAGTGCTCTTATTGTTTTAAAAACAAAACCCTCCATTTTATAAGTGATTTTTGAGCTAAAGGTATGTTTTGGGTGCTGGAAGTATTTTTCATTTGGCTTCGTGCCTCATTGTGTTTACAGTTACCACGATAACCACATGCACTATTGTATATTGTGTCTTATACACTGAATAATTTTGCAGATGTAATCACTTTGCATAGTGGATTTTGATACTGTAGGAATGGCTGAGCTCTATACCGGTTTTAAAAACTGGATTCTGAAGAGTTTAAAGAACAGCCAAAGCATATAAGACTATCAGAAAATACTCTAGAAATGGTAGTTTCTAATTGGCTGGGGTGTTACCTACTGTTGGGTGTGTCAGATAAGATCAGTCACCAAAAGAGGGATGCTCTGAAGACCCACCATGTAGGCAGGTGATAGGCACTGTCTAAAGCTGCTGATTACAGCAGTCTTGTGTTAGGTGTGGCTTGTTAACTCCTCCATTCCTATAAGGGAGGTGGGAGTGATCCTCTGGACAGAAGGATCCAGGATCTGGGACAGTAGGGGCCAAAGGGAAGAACCTAGGAACAGCCAAGCCTGAGGACAAAGCTCAGGCTGGAATTTGTTTCCCTTTTTGATAAAGCCAGACTCCAGGCAGAGTGAGAGTTTGCTGTACTAAGAGCAGGTTAAGAATGCTACCTGCTCACACTAACTTTTTCCTCCCCAGTCAGGCAGTTTGCATTACTAGCTGGTGAAATTAGGCAAGATTTATACCCTAATATTTAGTTTCACGAGGGAAGTGAAATTGCAGATCTCTGCATCTTCCTCTTTCCTGTGACTTTTGTTCCTGTAATAGAGAGCTTATGAAAAAACCCTCCAGTTGACAAATAACTGCTTAATTCTGCAGATGATTTCTTTTAGATTGGGTTTGTGAAACATTTGTTTGTTTCTTAAAAGGAACTTGACACTGAACCTTGTAAAAAGAAAACAAGCTGTGGCTTACACAGCTGAAAAGGACAGTCTGTACCCTTTTGCTGACATTTCAGAGATTTCTGTTTGCATAATTTCATCCCCCTCACAGCCCAGTTTCTCCAAGATGATAGACCACTGTTACCTGAGTTAAAGGAGACTCCCCATTAACCATTAGTGTTATAGGGCCTAAGACATACAGTTGAACATTTGAAAGTTGCTCTTGGAGTGAATTCCTATGTTTCCCAAACTTCTATCAGTAGCAATTGATTACAACCAGGTTAATACTCTTTGGAACTGCTAAAGTCTGTAAGGGAATTAATAGCTATATCTTCGCTTAAAGTAATAATAGTGATTTAAAGAACTGTTGTATTGTTCAGTACAGACATCTGATGTCATATTTGCCCCTTTTATGTGCTGTAGTAGTGTATTTTAATCTTATGTGAAATAAAACTATTTCCCACTGTTTCATTATGCTGTTCTTATTGTTTGATAACTGGAGAGTATTTTTAAAACTGGACAAATACATTTTAAATTTAGCACAAAAATTGCTGTGAGCTGTTCCTAGAATAAGTATCACTTTCTTTCTGTTTCCTTTCCTTCCATCTAAAGAGAGACTGCGAGATCTGCACAATTCACCTGCATGTACGTTGCCTAAACTATTAGGAGTGCATGAGTGTCTGGATAGCCTAAGAATGTTAAAGATGAATTGACAAGTAGTTAAGGCCCCAAATGTAGGTTTTGCATGAAAGAATAAAGGGCTTGTCTACACACTCTTATGGAAATAAGCTATACTGGTGTAAGCAGCTTTATACCCATATAATTGTGTCCACAGTGTGGAGTTTCACCAATCTGAACAATCAGGTTTTAAATTGATATAGGTAAGTCAGTACTTAAACTGTGTGTAGACCAGCCCTTAGTATAAAGAAATGTCTTTGTGAAAACTTAAATAAATACTTCAGCAAAAACAGTGTTATATTCTTTTGGTGGTGAAATATTCCCCAAGAGTGTTGGACCTCTGGCACCCTCACAAAACCCAGATGCAATTGTGCTATTGCATGAGAGCCAGGAAGTGAACCTAAGTAAACGTGAAACTGACTAGTCTAGTTTTCTGATCAAGTTGAGTGTGTTGCAAACTAGACTGCAGGCACTCTGTTTTGTTTTTTTTTAAGTAGAGGTTTCTAAATATGTGAGCAGTCTGTCTTGAGTTCCTTGACTATTTACTTTTCTGATAGCATATTGCAACAGTCTTGAGAACCCATCTTCCCTAGATTTGCGGGAAGGTCTTGCACTTGACTCATGACGTTGATGTTCTAAAATCTTGAAAACTGGTAATGGAAAAAGCTGATTATCCCATCTACCAGGGGCCAGGGTAGGACTGTTCCTACAGTATATTTTCCAGCACACTGTAGTTCTAGATGCTTTAAGCGAGGGGGCAGCAGTCTATTAATTACTTATTACAGTAGAACCTCAAAGATATGAACACCAGAGTTATGGACTGACCAGTCAACTAGACACCATGTGAAACTGGAAGTAACCAATCAGGCAGCAGCAGAGACCCCCTTCCCCACCCTCCAAAAAACAACAACAACAGAGATACTGTACTGTGCTTGTATTGCATCTTTAAAGGTAGGCACGTCTGGGCTTCCTGTCCCCATCCCACCCCCATGCACGGGGCAGCCACTTACAGCTAGGAGGTGAAGATGCTGGGGCTGCCAGCCCAAGGCAGCCAGAGACAGCGGAGCAGGAGCAGCACTGAGGTCTGCGCCGCTTCTCCCACACTCCCCCTAGCTGGGAGGGGGATGCACTTTTTTTCTGTCCCCGGAGCGGGACATGCTGTTTACTTACACACTCACAACACCCCCCCACACACACACACACACCCAGCTGGGAGAGGGACAAGCTTGCAAACTCAGTCCGACCCAGGGAAAGAAGCTGCCTGCAAGGAAGTTGCTGGTGCTGAGGAGGGAGCTCAGCCACTGCTGGAGCCTGTACGAACATTTCAGAGTTACGGACAACTTCCATTCCCAAGGAGTCCGTAACTCTGAGGTTCTACTGTAATAATCACCTTACAAATAGCCAGGCAATTTATGTTTTGTAAACATCACAGATTTTATTACTTCAAAAAGATAGTCCATTAGTAGAACTAATTCACTTCTTTTATTTTGCACTGATGCATTCATTTTGTAGATAGGAAATTCCTATTACATTTAAACAGGATGTTTAGAACCCAAGATACTACAAAAATTTTTCCCACTTGCTCTCTTCCTAGAGGAAATCCTAATCTATCAGACAAACAATTTAGAGTGAAGCATATAAATTCCTTTTAAATAGGCAAACAGGCTGCTGTTGAATCACTGACTGACACTGTTGCAACAGAAGCAGTTTTTTAGTAGTTAAATCTCCTGGAATCCCAAAAGATTTCAATAAAAGTAAAGCCCCGTCTGAGCTTTGATTGGTTTTTGAGACGTTTGAAAGCTGTACATATTTCTTACATGCTATTAGGGCATAAGATAGCAGTCTTCCCTAAACTGGTCTTGGTGGCCACTGTGAGCCACAGTGTTTGCATTATAGAGGGGAGTTTTTAACTATTAATCGTAAATTCGGGCTTGGAAGAAGCCCCAGTACATTTTTAGAAATGAAGATTGAAAGAACTTAAGGCAAAACTGAGATCTTGAGCACAGTTTGAGAGCAAATGACTATGAACAGCTTCTGCTGCTATCAGCCATGTAAAAATACCTGGCCTAATGGGTTTGTTGTGAATACAGTGGTGACTGTGGCACACTTTAAGAGTAAAAAACTTTTGCTAATAGTTGCTATGCCCCTTTTTATGTAAGTTCTACACTAACCCCACTCCTTTGGAGGTGATGGGGAGCTGTAACTGCAGAAAAGTCTAGTGTAGCATAGCTATTACTGCAGAAATCAGTAGTCTTGGGGGTCCCCAGTCATGGGCCATAGTAGCATCAAGAGGCTTCTTGCCTCTACCAGCACCATTTCCCTCTACTATGTGTTGATCCTTGACTTTTTGCAACCTTGTGTTTCAATATGAGATTCCTACTTGTGGACTGAGATTTTAAAACAAACCAAAAAGCCACATTTATCAAAAGGAAATACACCTCTACCTCAATATAATGCTGTCCTTGGGAGCCAAAAAATGTTATCACGTTATAGGTGAAACCGTGTTTATACTGAACTTGCTTTGATCCACCGGAGTGTGCAGCCGCCTCCACCCCCCATCCCCCCGAGCACTGCTTTACCGTGTTATATCCAAATTTGTGTTATATCGGGTGGCGTTATATCGAGGTAGCACTGTAATTGTATTTGTGGAAGGAATATTAAACGTTATGCTTCAGTGCTTAAGCCAATCTCTAACTACTAGAGATCAGGAAGAGACCGAACGTGTGGGTCATAGTACTTCACATCTGCCAGTTGTGCAGTTCTTACCCCTACCTCTGAAGCGTCTAATGCTGGCCACTGTTGGAAACGTGATAATGGACTAGATGGACCTCTGGTCTGATTCAGTCTGGTGGTTCCTATCCAGCTCTGTTCACTTAAAGTTCTCAGGTTTGTTTAGACTGTGGCTTCTGAATTAGAAAGCCCATGACTTCAATAATACCTCACAAAAGAATATTGCATTGTATCTTTTAATACAGACTTAGAGTTAAATATAACTAGGGGGTGGGTGTGAAACTGAGAGTTAATAATTATTTCACAGATGAGAAGTTAGTCAACTAAAGATTTGAAATGAAAAGGAGTAATATAGAAGAACTGTTTTAGATGGCAGGAACTGCAGAATAGGCAATGATATTTTTATGAAGGAATGCTGAGAAGGCTGGTATTACACAAGGCAGGAAGGGGCTATTTCTTTAACAAAAACAAAAAACTCTTCAAACCTGTATTGTAGTCTTAAGAGATGCCAGTCTGAATTGGTCACCTTTCACCTTCAAGGCGCTGTACAGCTCTGCTCTTCCATTCACAACCTCTTCTCTGTTCATGCCCCATGCTTTGTCAGCCCTGTGCATTTGGTCACCCTCTTGATTGCCTCCCATGGTCAGCTCTGTGCCATCTATCATGCTACATCCCTACTGAACATCTGAAATATCCCTCTGATTCTGTGCACCATATGGTGGTACCTCGCTCTTTCAAATCCTTCTTCTAGCTTGATTCTCTTGGTTGACCTGCCATCTTGGTGGACTTTGCTCCTTCCTAGTATTAACATTACCCAAGGGAGAACTGTAGTGCCCAAACAGTTACACAAGTTGACAAAATAGCAAGTAACAAGATATGTACATCCAGTAGTTTATCTTACAACCTTTCCTGTTGTGGCCTTCACCTTTTGGTGTCCCATGATTAGTGTAGGCCATAAACTTCTTGAGACAGAGACCTGTCCTTTTATACTGTAAAATGTGATGCATACAGGTAGTGCTGTTAGCTATATATAATAGCCTTTGAGTTGTGTGGCAAGCAGTTCTTAATCTTTATATAACCTGTTGTCTTTGCAGATGAGGAGGAGGAGGAGGAAGACGAAGAGAATGCTGATGGCTACAGTGATGATGATGAATCTGAAAATGATGGGGGAAATTATAAGAAGACTAATGTGCGTCAACCACCAAGCAATAATGGAAGTGATGATTTGCAGTCGTCCCTTCTGTCAAAGGGTTTGTCTCCAATGATTATCAGTTCAGTTTTTTAAACGTGTAAACTTTGGGCCAGAACAAAGCAAAACATAAGATATCATTACAGTACAGTCCTGTATACATGGCATTACAGTTTTGTAGTTCAGTGTAGCATTCTGAAAAATTGGGCAGAGAGAACCACCCTTTGATACGTATGAAATATTTGTACAGTTGAGACAAAGGGGGAAAGATATCATCTTTTATTGGACCAAGTTCTTGGTGAGAGAGGCGTTCAAGCTACATAGAGCTCTTCAGCTGTGGGGAAGGTACTAAGAATGTCACAGCTAAACGAAAGATTGAACAGATAGTTTATGCTAACTACTTATGATATATTCTAAGGGACCATTCAAGGTGAAGTGGGCTATTAACACCCCTGAAGTCATAAGACTAAACGGGGGTTAGTGGGTTACAGATTGTAATAAGACATAAATTAGTGTCTCTTTATTAAGACCATGATTTTTAGTGTCTAGCAAAGGTATGAATTTAAGCTCCCAGGCTCATCTTTTGAAAGTATTGCGCAGGTTTCCTTTGAGGATGAGGACTGATAGGTCAGATATAGAGTGGTGGCTTTGTGAAAAGTGTTTGCCAACAGGTGATCTGGTATTTTTCTCTTTTTCCTGTGAGTTCATTTGAGAGCTTAATTACTAGTTTCACCGCATAGTTGTTGAGGCATTTAGTGCACTGGATGAGTAGGACCCATGGATCTTGAAGGGTGTTTTGTGTGGTGGGGGTGGGGGTGTTGATCATTGTATTAGTGGGGATATGTCTGCAGGTTTTGTGTCTGTTGTTCTGGCTGGGTCTGGTGCTGCTTTGAGTTGGTGTGCCCTGGTCTGTGGTGTCCTGGGCTTCTGATGATGGACATTTGCCATCTCTTGCTGGAGGTTGCTGAAAAACATCTGACACAACATAGTAGCCAAGATTCATTTTCTAGCCTGCTTAAATCCTGTTTAAACATGAGAAATCTACTATAAATCATTTTGTTTAAATATAATAAAGTTGAAGTTCTCCTAATTTTATTAAGGGAGCACTGTTAATTTGAAAACTAGTCAGTTGAAAAAAGCTCCTTGACAATTTTTGTGGATTTAGGTATTTATTTATTTTAAATAATCACTATACCGTTGTGTTAGGCCAAAATGCTCAAAAGTGAAATCCTAAATTTAAGTGCACATATAGGCCCCGGTCACTTAAGATACATGCTTGATAAGACTCATGTGAGTAACTTTACTTGTGTGTTTCCAGGAGTGGGGCCATAGCCGCTTAATTAGGTGGCCTTATTTTTTTTCTAGAAGAGCTGAGTTACTGACAGCTCCTAATGACTCTGGCAATGGAAACTAACTATACCAAGTGCTATCAAATAAAGTGATGAAAGAGAATTTTTTCCTCTACTCTTTCTCAGTTATAGTCATCTTAGATGTGACTTGTAACAGTATGAAAAGACTTTTAGACAGAAGTGTTTGGGGTTTTTTTAAGTTAAGGGCCCCTTTAAGACATGATTTAAGATAAATTGATTTGCAGTCTCTTCAACTGATACTAAAGTGTCTGAATAGATACACTGGAGGACTGGGTGATTGAGGACTGGTAATAGGTTATGGTATGAATCCAGTCTGGTCAAAATCGAATCAACTTGCTATATGATTGCTTATGGGAGAAGACCAGGGGAGCGGCCAGGTGCTCCAACCTGACCAAGCACAGAGATGAACTGGACTTGGAGATGAGAGGTGCATGCAAAAGCAGAGCTGTGCTGGCCTTTGTTCAGTTTTAAGGAGGTGGTGTACAGCACCTACACAGTCAATATGCTTTAGCACCCTTGCCCCTAGGCATGACCCCTCAGACTTCAGGTGCATGGTGAGATGACTGGCCTTGTTGTTAAACAAGTGGTTTTGGTTCCAAAAGGCATTAGTCTGGTGGTGCCTCTCATGAGAATTAATTTCACTTTAGTTATAACTTTCCATCCTCTGCTTAGAACTCCAGTGACTGAATTCAAAGACTAGGAAATAAAGACAGCTAAAAGTGTAGGTAGGGACAGGCTGCATGAGAAAGAAGTGACTGTTTTAAATCTCCCCCAGCATCCCAAATGCCAACCTGCCCTTTGAGTAGCAGTTTGGAAGTACTATGTCCATGATTGATTTGTCTCCAAATTGGTCAGTGTCTATTAAATTTATGATCTCTGTTCATTTTATTGTGGTGCTGCTTCTGTGGTTTGAATGTAATCCTATGCTGAATCTCAAACAATGAGCAGCCACTAATGAGGACATTGCCCAATGTGACAGGCATGTGTGGCTGCAGCTGAGCAAACACTGTGTTGAAGTATTAGACATGATACATAGCATTCATGTCCCATATGTTCACTTATGAGTGTTCGTGCTCCTAAACCTCTGATCAGGGTCAATTGTTTTAGGTTATCTCCTGGGATTCTGGGCTACCCTTCCATTACCCATTCATTTTCCTTGCTCAGATTCTGCCTGCCTGTCTGCTAGCATCCTCTACTCTCTCTCCATCTGTGACTATGCATCTATATACCTATCTATATGTGAGATCTTTCATCTTTGAGACAATTGCTGTGATTACAAAGGATTGATTTGACTCAAGGAGCCATAAATGTAGGTGTTTTTGTACCATGTGAGTAAACATTACATGTACCCTCACTGAAACCATAACAACAGATAACTGCATGGTGTGCATATTCATACATGTTGATGGAATGCAGTTTACACTGTCCTTTTCAGGAGTTACTTTTTAGTATCTTTTACCTTCTCGTATTTTTTACATGAATACTCCCAAGGCTCACTTTGATATAAAAGCTTGCATTTTGGGTTATAAAGCACTATCTGGTCCAGTTTTCTGATGGTGTTACACAGCACGTTGGTGGGCAGAAGTAACTTTGAGGACTGAGATTGTGCTTGACAAAACTACTTTTCTTCTGTTTCTTGAATCTCATATGGTAATGGTATTGCTTTAAATTATGCATATGTTTCTTCTGTTACTATGTTCCAGATCCCCCAACAGTTGTACAAAAACAACCAGTGTTTAACCAGAAGATGACATTCAGGAGACCAAGTATGTGGATAAAACTCTGCCTCTTGTTTACCTATGTATAGACCAGGGGTCTCAAACATGCGGCCCGCGGGCCGGAGCTCTTCCCTGCGGCCCACGGAGCTCCCCAGGGCCGCCCAGAGGGGGGGGCAAAGGGGGCAATTTGCCCCGGGCTCCGCAGGGGCCCCCAAGAGAAAAGCGGAGGCTCCCGCCTCCGCCCCTTTCCTGGAGCCTCGGCGCATAGAGCGCCAAGTCTCCGTCCGAGCGCCTGAGCCCCGCCCCGCCCCGAGCCGCGTGGGGAGGGGGCGGGGCTGGGAGCTCTGGGCTGAGCGCTGCGCTCGGCGTGGAGCTCCCAGCCCCACCCCCTCACCACGCGGCTCTGAGCGGACGAAGCTCAGGCCTCGCCGAGACGCGCTCGGGTAAGGTGGGGAAGCGGACCCGCCGGGCCGGGCCGGGCCTGGGAAGCGGACCCGCCGGGCCGGGCCGGGCCTGGGAAGCGGACCCGCCGGGCCAGGCCGTGGGGAAGGGAAGCGAGACCGCCGGGCCGGGGAGGGAAGCGAGACCGCCGGGCCGGGGAGGAAGCGAGACCCGCCGGGGCCGGGAAGCGAGACCCGCCGGGCCGGGGTGGGGAGGGAAGCGAGACCCGCCGGGCCGGGGAAGGGAAGCAAGACCCGCCGGGCCGGGCCGGGGGGTGGGGGAGGGAAGCGGGACCAGCCGGGGTGGGGAAAAGAGGGACCCGCCGCCGCTGAAGCGCAGCCCGGTCTTCGGCGGTGGGGGGCCCCTTCTGTTCCGGGACCCGCCGCCTAAGTGCCCCACCGCCAAGCCACCAAACAGCTGTTGGTGGCGCTTAGCACTTTCCAGGAGGGAGGGGGGAGGAGCGGGGAGCCGCGCGCTTAGGGGAGGAGGTGGAGAAGAGACAGGGCAGGGGCGGGGCCTTATGGAAGGGGTGGATTGGGGGTGGGGCCGGGGCAGCAAGGGGGCGTGTCAGTGATGCAGCCCTCGGGCCAATGCACTAGTCCTCATGCGGCCCTCGGGGTCATTTGAGTTTGAGACCCCTGGTATAGACTGATTGCTATTTTCTTTTGGTGGTTCAGCATTTGAGGAGTTTGTTAGCTCTACATAAACATGTTTAGTTATTTGTGCTTTTCTGAAAACGGGACCTGGGAGGAGTGTGGATGGGAAACTGAAGCTGGTCTGCCAGTTGAAAGAGATCAGTTTGCTGGCCTGAAACAGTTGTGAACTTGCCATTGTATTTGTCTCTGGGGATGGGGCAGGGCTGGCTTTGAACTCTTTGATGCAAACCTGAAATGAAATCCTTTCCAACTGATTATTTGTCACAGTAGCAGCTGGACTGCTGAGTTCATAGTCCCTTCCGCACTTCTGTTAGTGAGACAATGCTGGCTAAGCAGTGTTCTCAATGAGGTCAAGTCATTTAACCTTTAATCTTTCTGCCTGTTTTACTGTAGAATTAATCTACAGAAAGCAGAAGCTAGACTGAGTTTAGAGCTAAAATCAATTTTCATATGATTTCTCACCCCTTCCATTGATAACTAGATAAATGGATCAGGATTCTGTCATCTTAACTCCCCTTCCCTCCAATCACTCCAACAGATGAAGCTGAATCTCAGGTTCAACCCAGTACGCTGAAGAAGCGTTCACAGCCTGCAGCAAAAAGTAAGATTTATGCTTTCAGATCTGTTTAATGTGTATATAGCATTTAACCATTTTTGTGCCCATCCTTGTATTCAAGCCCCTTTAACTTGGTGCTGTATAGTGGGTCCTGCTAGAACAGACCTGCATTACAGATCCTGCTTATCAGGAGACATATTTTCAGCACTGAGGGAAAGATAACTCAAGAGGCCTCTTGTCTAATCTCTGATTTCCACCTGGTCTGCCCTCTACTCCTTTAATAGACTCTGGCATCAATATGAGATTAAATTTGGGGCACACATAGTGATAGTTCTGTGTTCCATTGGTTTTTTAAATTAGATGCTTCAAATTCAGTTGTAGTAATGTACAGAAAACTTTTGTCATCCTTCTTTTCTGATATATTTAGGATCCAAGAAATGCATCTTCTTGCTATGGGTCTGGTCCTACTTCCAAAGAAGTCAATGGGAGTTTTATTAGTGACTTTGTTGGAAGCAGAATCGGACCCTGTAGGATTCGGGAGGAGGAGAAGATTTTTAAGAACATGATACAAGCTTTTTTAATGTTAACAATAACCCTGGTGAATAGTTCAATCGTTTTGTTAAATTAACATTTAAAAAACGAACATGTAATCCATCTTCAAATGTCTGATTTCCCATGCATTTCAATGGTAAGATGCATTTCCTGTGTCCTTTTCATCCTCTGCTTTTACTTTTTGCGTTCTCTGAATGAATGGATGAGACCATTTCACTTCTGGGTTCTTATGCACTAGCACACTGGTTCTCAAACTTCCTGTATTGGTGACCTCTTTCACACAACAAGCCTCTGAGTAAGACCCCTCACCCCCTTATAAATTAAAATCACAATTTTTATATTTAACACTATTTTAAAGTGATATTTGTATGTTTATCACTTTTCACAGCAGACTTACTAGCGCAGACTTCACAGCAGACTTGGTAGCTAGCTGGGAGGCATGTACTTGCAACCCCCACATAATAACCGTGCGACCCCTAGTTTGAGAACCCCGGCACTAGCACAATGCAGTAATGTTTGAGTTGCAAACAATGGCGAAGAATGTTCATTTTGTTTAAAAATGCCTTTGAGATTGGTTTCTATGACTTTACTTTTTTTCTTTCTGTTGCCTTCAGATTTTGTAGAAGATTATTCTTAAAAAACTTAAATATTGGGCCAAGTTTGACCTGCCTCTTTAAGATACATTTTAATGTGTTTTTAATAATTTATAATTCTTTGATTAGATAGAATGGTTAGAATGTGAGTGAGCAAAATTTTCAAAAATGCCTTAAGTCCCGTTTTCAAACTGTGACTTGTGTGTTTAAGTTGTTTAAGTGCTTTTGAAAAATTTACCCGATGTCTTGCATTACCCTGCAGTTTTTCTTCTAAGGAAGTTAAGTCCTTCTTTCTCACTCCAGGGTGTCTCCATAATCTTGTGGTGGTCAGTTGTTTATGGGATAGAAAAATGGGTCTTTTCAAATGTCACTGTTCATTCATCCATACTAATTGATTCCTCATAGAGCATGACAAAAGCATTTGTTTATTTTTAACATCCACCCCCTCTGCCCCCATTCTCTTTTGTGCAGAGCCTGTTGGACAGTCCAGTGCAGGATGGCTTAAGATGTGCATTTTAATATTAGCAGTAGCTTCCGTTACTGTTGTATGGCATGTCTGGAAGAATCAATCCTCCAAGACTTTGCCGAGGGAAGAAATCAAAGTTGTGCAAGCATTTGAGACCCAGATGAAGAAACTTAGGAATGTCTATCCAAATCAGGATCCAAGACTGTGGGAGAGAATCCAAATGTTCCTTGTGAAACGACTCAATACCACCCATCCCCACTCGCAGCCTGCCATCTTACTGCTCACAGCTGCTCAAGAAGCTGAAAAGTCTCTAAAGTGTTTAAGTAACCAGATTGCTGAAGCTTATTCCTCCTCCCTGAGTGCTGCCACAATCAAGATTGATGGAGCTGGAAAAGCCACGCTGGATAGTGACGTCGTCAAGCTGGAGGTAGATAATAAGCTAAGCTCTGGGTTCAAGGAAGGTAAAAAAGCAGCTGTGGTGCATCGATTTGAGTCATTGCCTGCAGGCTCCACTTTGATCTTCTACAAGTACTGTGACCATGAAAATGCAGCATTTAAGGATGTAACTCTTCTGCTAACTGTCCTTCTGGATGAGAAGTCGCTGGGAAAGAACCTCAAGCTGCTGGATGTTGAGGAGAAAGTACGGGATTTTCTCTGGGCCAAATTCACCAATTCAGACACTCCCAGCTCCTATAATCACATGGACACAGATAAGCTGAGTGGACTGTGGAGCCGCATATCCCACCTGGTCCTGCCTGTTTGGCCTGAAAATGGTCTCCCTATGGAGGGCTGCTTACAGATGGATTAAATATAAGACATGGGAGGATAGGAAAACAGTGTTGTGGTATCTGGGCAGTGCAGAACTTAACTGCTGAGCTGAGGCAGCACACAATATTCTCTGTGCAGAGCAAGGATTGGTAGGGTTATTCCATTTAAAAGAACTGGAGTTCTCTCTAGACAATTGGAGAGCATAAGTATGGGGCACAGCTGTTAGGTTGGTGTCTCCTCAGTAACTGATAGGGCCTAGTGCTCTGTAGGTAGAAATGTCTTGCCCCCATTGTAGAGCCATCCCTCTGTATGTAAAGCTATTCTTGTGTGCAGTAGACAAGTGTGTGTCTGCTGAAACTTTTCCAGCTGTAGGTAGTACTGCTATTGGGTATGGCAAGATAATGAGATTTAGCGGATTCTACAGACTCTTCTCCCATCTCCTCTACCTACTTGCAATCTACTAGAATAACATTCCCTTCTATTCTCAGAGGCTTAATTTTATTAATTGGCGGTGGAGATGGGGCTACATGCATCCAGCCATCGGCTTTCTTTCTCCAGCTGACCATGGCTTTGGGTATAAGTTGCCGCTGCATGTTTCCTAGACTGACTGAATTGTATAGAAGATATTCTGGTTCAGGAGAGACTTCTCAAAAGCTGTTTCTGTTCTGTTTAGAAGATCCTGGTGCTCTTCTCCCCTCCCGCCCCCCCCCCCCCCAAAAAAAAAAAAAAAAGCTTTGGAGGCTGGGATGAACAAGGTGCAGGTGAGTGCATCTGCTTCCCAGAGCACCCAGGAATCCTCTGTTCTGCATCCAGTTTTAAGACCTACAAATCTCGAGGAGGAAGTGTTAAATGCTGTTCCAGTGTGTGCTAAAAAGACCTCACCATACCCTTCTCAAAGGCCTAAGATGTGTACATTCTGAACAGATTATTTTGGCTAGGTCCAAAGGTTTTATTCAAAAAGAGTATTTTTACATCAAGAGGATTTGTTTATTACTGTTGTAAGCCTTGTCCCAAATGAGTCCCCTGTGTGTCTGCATAAAACCTGCTGCCTCCTATGTAAATTTTAAGAAAAATAGACTTGATATGCATGTGTTGAACATATTTTATTGAGTGGCTCATGCCAAAAATCCCTAAAATTTACCACCGATTGAAAATCATGTATGTATTTCTATACCCACAGAAGAATTGTCATACTTTCATGCCTCTCTGCTGCCTAGTAGCTCATCTTGGTTGCCTCTTGTTCCAGATCCATTCAGTTTATTTGGATTTGAAGGAAACTGCTCACGTTTAAGATACGTTTTCTTATAATAGCTGTCAGATTGATGGCACTCTAACACATCTATTACTCAATCTTCCCCTTGCCTTGCTATAAAAGTCCTTAAAAGGGACTATCTGTAGGGGGTGAAAGGGCAGCTAAGTCCCCATGCTGAGACTACCAGAAAAGACACTGGTTTGCAATCTCAAATGGGCTGGATTAATGACCGGTTCAAGAAAACTCCATAGACTTGGAGCTGTGACCACTTATGCCAGTGGTGGATTTGGTCCTTCTTTGAGAACTGGAAACTGACCACGAATTTGTTTTATGTAGCAGTATTTATACAGCAAAGAGACATGGAAGTGCTGCCATTGTATGTGTGTAAGAACAGCTCATGAAGAAAAGAGATTTAAATGTTACAAACACTTCACTGGACAAGGGTTTTTTAAAATCGTATGTTAGTTTATCAGTTGGAAATGACCAGTGATGATTTGTAAATAATTTAAAGAAACTATTTTAGTAACCATTAGAAATAAATTTACCTATTTGTTTTATAACCTGTTCTAAGACTGCTGAAAAATTTTTAAGATGTGATCAACTTTTTTTTTTTTTTTTTTTTTTTTTTTACAAGCCAGCATTTTCAAATGTAGTTACCTCTGAAAATCAGTCCACCTTGATTTAGGTACTTGAATGTAGACTTAATGCCTAATTTTGGGCACCTAAACTTGACAACTTTGGCCAAGATCCTTGAATTATACGTAAATCCAGACAGAGCTGTTTGGAGAGGTGGAGGCTGGTCTACAGAGACACCCCCTTCCCTACCATCTGAGCTGTTACATAAACTTCATGAAAATAATTTTTGGCTAGCTGGGAGAAAGCTGCATCACATTCAAGTAGATTGGGAATGTAGTTGGGAACTTCCTCTTACCTGGTGTTCTTGCATCATTTCTTACTAGGGACTCTGAATTGGACATACTTATTCTGAGTTGTAAATGTTTGTCTGAGATTTTTAACCTTGTCAGCTGTCCTTTTCACCTCACCTAGACAGTTTGCATTCAGACTGAAAACACGAAGTTGTTACCTGCTTTTAATGTAGAAGGCACCTGTAATTGCAGTTGGTTTTTCAAGATTGAGGGAAGAATGATGCAGTGTCTACTCTGCCACCTTGCAGGCTGCACTTCAGTTTCCAGTCTTTTTAGTAATTGGTATGATGGAAGTGATTCACAGGTGATTTCTTACCTGTCTAAGCATTTCCACGCAGGCTGAAAAGCTAGAAAACTGAATAATGCTTGGCATTTATAGGGCATGTCACTGGAGGATATCAACATGCTTTACAAGCATTAATTCATTAAACTTCACTCCACCCAGCAATTATACTTTTTTTTCTTTCTTCATGTACATTTGATGCTTGTGAACTGTCAGTGACAGCCCTGGAGGTGGAGTTTCTCTATTGTATCATAGAACAGTTATAGCACAGACCTCAGAAGTGCAGGTTTCTCTACACTGTTACAAGGTGCCCCAACCATGCACTGGAGAAAACACCCTTAGGTAGCGTAGTCTCCTTGTCCTCTGTGAGACTGCATCTAGGAGATTAATGAGAGTGTTGGACTAGGAATACTAGTCCTAACGGGTGTTGAAATAATCTCATGATCACAACCAGTACAGACCAGGCTTCAGTTTATGACTTGGAGATGAAAGGCTCCATGTTTCTCTACCAATAATTACTTGAGCCACCCAGTTCCCTCAGAAGGGAGCTGATTTTGAAGGGCTGTGTGTTTAGGAGAGTAATTTTTTTTCTGTCTGAAAAGGTAAAATGAGACCTTGTTTAGTACATGCCTCTCTTTTACTCCTCACTGAAGATGTAAAGGAATTTCAGATATTCTTTGGCTAGCTGGGATAAAGCAGCATCATGTTACATGTATGTAAAATGGAATATAGTTCCAGATGTAGATTGCGGCACTTATCTCAGGGTGGGGAAATAAATTTAAAAGAGAAAAGCTATAACCTGGCCCACATTTGACTGTTCGTATACCACCTCAGTCAGGTGAAGTGAGGCTGTATGCATCCTTCACATGGTGGCTGCTGACCATTGTCCTCTTCAGGCTTCCCTTTCCATTACAATGTCACTCCTGCCATTGAAAGTCTTTTCCAACCACTCCACAGCACCTTGGCTTCTAGAGCAACCTCCTCGCTGGAGGGTGAAGCGGAGTTGGATCTAGCTGTCACAGACCAGTGAACCCAGCCCATGGAAATGAGTGAGTGCTTGCAGCAGCTAGAGCAAGGAAAAGTGTAATTCACCTGTGGGGCTGATAAAATAAAGTGCTACTTTGTGTTCTGCAGGCATATGCTGCAGTAGTGTTTTTAAGCTTTGGTTGGAGATTCTGGGTAGCGGTTGGGACATCATCTTTAGTGTTTGCAAGTGAAAATGAAGGGGAGCTGAACCAATTAAAGTAGCATAAAGTGCTGTATAAATACTGTGGCTATTAGCAGCTGGGGTCCAGTGGAGTCAGTCAGGAGGAAAACAAGTCAGTTATATCAGGGCAAAAACTCTGAAAGAGAGGAACCATAGTCTAGAGTAAACTTAGAGGGAACATATTTACCTATGGTACAGACAAATACTCAGGGCAATTGATTTGTTTTTAATAGTGATGAACAAAACCCCTCTAAAGAGTACAGTATACACGGTAAGAAGCTGCAAACTCAAACATAGACTGAAAACATACCCAATGACAGAACTGAAGATTGATGGCTTTCCATGTCTAAAGTGCAGTATTACAGATAAAAGTACTAGGAAAGGAAAAGAGTGTAGCATTATGAGAACAAGAAACACGGGCAAGTCAGTGTGGTGCCTAAAGGTGAAAAACATGTAATACTGGCCCTACATAGTAAATTGTTCAGGGTAGCACATCAACAGAAGAGACTCCAACCCATCTCCCTGTTTGTTGCCCTCTCCACCATTTCATCCAGGGTGGCTAGCTACCACTTCCAGTTACTCATCCCTGAACTTCTTTACCTAGGACCTTGCCTGAGTTCCTTTCCTCAGTAGGGACAGTTCAAACCATTCCTCTCGCTCTGGCAGATGACTGGAGCTGTATGGTGACAGTGATGGATCCTGCCGTCCTGATCCCGTGTCTCCTCGCAGTGGTGGCCTAGTCCTCCCAGCAGGGGGCTCTGCAGCAGTTCCTGCTTGTCCCACCTGCTTGCCCTGAGTTTGAGAATACTGCTCTCCCCTTCAGTGGTTTATGACATCACAAGCACCTAAAACAATGCACAACCAATCAGTACGCTTTGTCTTTCACATCCTGCTCTAACTGAGTTGTCAGTAATGTTCTCTGTTGCTACAATGGGCAAAGAAGAATCTTGAATTTGGTTTGCAGGTTAGTAAAAAAGGCTGATTTTCCCCCCCCCCCCACACACATTTTCCCAAAAATAAATGTGTATATCCAGGAATATGGAATCCTTACTTAACTTTGTGTGTTGACTGGCAGGTACTTGGGTAGATTCTCAATTCGGTACACAAGTGCAGATGTGCATACATGTTAAAATAGATATATAGGTAAATGTTATAATTAGTAAATACACTGCTTTTTATACATTATTGTTGTACACCATCTGGGACATGGTTAATTGGCAGTGTACGACATACAGAAAAGAGAGCCTGCTCTTGGTGCTGCATACTGATATGTGTGCATGAGTACACAAACGTAATCAAATTTTGTACCAAGGTATGTAGATGACTGGGAAGTTCTATTTTGTATGATGATCAGTGTGTGCAATATCTAATACAAACGAGGAGCTAACATCTAAATACCCTACAGTACAGCTGTTCCTACTTTGTTTTATGAGCCCAGATCATACACAGGAAATTTTCATTTTCTTTATATAAATTTTCCAATTCACCTTTTAAGATTCTAATATAAACGTATGTACTGTATTTTCCTGCAACTAGTTTTGCACCATTTCACAGTTGTCTTGTGTCCTGTTTTTACTGTTGGGTTTTGGCAGCTGGATTTATAACTGAATGCCTGCACAATCCAGTCCATGTTCAACAGGTGGAGATAACCCTTTCCAAAATTCCTGGATGGCTTTCAGGAAGCATGTCAGTCAAAGAAAGGAGAAGGGGGGGAGGGAATTTACAGGGTCTTCTTTCAGGCACAATAGCCAGCTGCCCCTCTCTATTTTTAGAAGGTGTGTGCAAGGGTACTATGGAGTGGAAAACTTTCCACAGCCTGGGTGTTAAAAGCTGTAATAGTCAGCACAGTGTAAAATGAGATGGTGCTTCTTTATGTTTAGTCCTCCTCTCCCGGCCACTGCTTTCTAGTGCTTGCGCTGCACTGCTGCAATATATTCAATAATGCTGCCTAGTTCTGTTACCAGTTCGTCAAAGCCATATTGGAATTGAGTGCACTTGTTTCTTCCTTTCTCTGTTAGCCATGGTTGTTTCCAGGTAAAGGATTTACTTTGTTTCTAAAAGGCTAATAATTTTAGCAAATTTAATTGAAAAGAGCTTAATTTTCACAAGAGAAATTAAATTTCCTTAATTTATCAGGTGTTATGTTGTCTCAAATTATTAATTTTTTTACATGAAAGCTGACTCTGGAAGCATTATATTCTTTGATCATTTGCTTTAAGATTTTGTGCAAGAGTTATAATTGAATTCCATTGTTACATAGAAAAGTCCTGACATTTTGAGAATGTGGGAATAATATAGAAGCAAAGTCAGGGCAGAGGGGATCTTTGTATAATGATTGAAAATAAAGAAGCTAAATTAGTGGCTTTCCTATTCAGTGTAAATTCTAATGCACCCTATTTGTCTGGAGAACGAGGGAAGAGTGAGGAACTAAATTAACTGCTAATGAGTAAAATAAAATGTTACGTTCAAAGACAATTTGAGGCAATATGTTACAGCAAGTGATGAATAGGTGAAGAGATCTGCCAGTAAAGTACTATTAAGCAACAGATTTAAGCAAACACTAGGTGACTATATGGGATATAATCAGAATTAAGAGGTCTTGGTTTATGGCTAGAACAGTTAAGCACTTTGGTAATACAAATAATAGTCACTTTGGTGCTTGGGCTACCTTTCTCAGGAGTCAGGAGGGAATTAATCACGATCATGCTCCTTTTCCCCACTAGAGATATCTGTTTTGTCTTTGTTGGCAGGGATTTTTTTTTCCTCCTCTGGCAAAACAGATACATATAATTTTAAAATCTTTTAAATTTTAAGACAGAGATGTTTGTTGGTGTGAACATTTGAGACACCCTGAAGCCCATGCTATGCACTGAATGAGGCATGGTCATATGGAAAATACAGTACACAATCATGTAATTAAACATTATCGTACTACGTATGCAGGAGGGAACAGAATGTTGAATGGGCAGCCTTTAATTCTAACACTTTCAAAGTACTGAGTGCTTGGCTTTGCAACCTTAACGTTTTTTTAACATAATGTTGGGGGTCTTTTGCATGTATTATTAGAGGCAGGGCTTGTGTCACTGCCTATTAAGGTTGCCCAACACATCATCTTATAAGACGCTGGATTCCAGTTGCTTATAACTTTGCCAAACATCAGCTGTTTGGGCTGAAATTTTCCATGCTGGTTGTCGGTAGTGGGCTGAATTTGTTTGGAAAATTTCAGCCAAAATGATTCAGAGTGAGGCTAGGGAAAAATGTTTTGCCCATGTTAAAATATTCCGGTGCACTAAAAAAACGCCCGCCCGCCCACCCACACAAAACCCTGAAAAGATTAGCATCCACATGATGACTATAATTTATTCTGAGAATCAAGGAAGCTTAGCAAAGCAAAAAACTTTGGACTCATGCACCTTGGTCCTGATGTGTCAAGCAATAAAAATACCTATTGGAGTGACACATGAGATTATGCTGAATAGTATACTATTAACTTTTTAAAACTGAAAGTAAAACTCTTCTGAGTTTTCTGCCTCTGTGTTGATCAAGAATGGAGTTGAAATGAGGTCGTCTCATTTTTCAAATTAGGTGACATACTGTTTCTTTAAGCAAGTAGCATGATGGAAGTGGATAAAGTTGTAGGTAGAAGCCCTTAAGTGAAGCAAGCATGTGCCCACATGCCTGTATATATACAATTGGCTCTTTATCAATAATGCTGTTTTTCCTTTTCTAATGACTTTCCTTCTTCAGTGTTAGAAGAAATACTTTACCTGTGTTGCCTTAGTGCAGGGAGCTGGACTAGATGACCTCTTGACCCCTGCATTTCTATGATTCTATAGCTGCATGTTATCACATGCCTGCTTTTCAAATACAGTTCTCTTTTTATAATGTACCTATGACGAGGGGGAGAAAAATCCTGCAAGGTACAGAAGTATTAGAGGTATTATAAAAATGATATCCTAAACATTTCCCCTTCCCTGCATTTTTAATGAAACTTTATTAAAAGTGAAAGAACTTAACTTCAGTTTTCATTGTATTTATTTAAACTGCTTGTTTGCTACATTTTTCACTTAGAATTAACTTTAAATTTCTTCACAAATATTTAATTGAATTTTTTTAAAAAAGGTGTAAACATCTGTACTCCTACTTTTTATAATTTTTTTTCCTGTTATTTGCCTAAACCTTATGTTCTGGGTCTCAGTGAGACAGTCACTTTAATTAGTCTTTTTTTTTAATTAAGTGGTTCTTATAAGAATGATTTTTTTAGTAGATATAAAAGTTGGAAAAATAACTCCCTGTTCTGGTGTAAGGAGGCAGGTTCAAAGATTTGGCATATGTAGACTTCCTGGAACCCCAGGTTTATTAACCCTGCACCATTTATTCAGGCATCAGAAGTAGACTGAGTTTCAGGCAGGTTTCTGTCTGTATAACATTTGGATGAGCCTTTACAAAGCAAATTGTTCTTTCACTCTAATAGCCATTTATGTAAAAACTAGAGTTGGTCAAAAAGTGATGGAGAAAAATTATAAACTAAATTTTGAAGTAATTTCTGTTCTGTGGGTTTCAAAAAAACAACTTTTCACTCATTCAAAAAATTGCACATCATTTTTGAAATGGAAAATATTTTAATTTAGTTTTTTTAAATATTTGATTTTTTTTCCTGGTTTCTTCCTTAATTTGATTTTTGCCCTGAAAAGGGAAGAGGAAAAAGGGGGAAATAAAATCATGGGGAATAATCCTGAATATTTTGTTCCATTTTTTTAAAAAGAGTAAATCATAGTGGGAGGGGAAAAAGAGGTTTAGGGTAATAGATCTAAAATAATGTCCTTATTTGAAAAACTGACTAGCCCTATACTACCTGAAGACTCCATTAAGACTTGGGTAAGAGCACGGCTGTTACCACTGATGCCATTGGTTGCAGTCCTCCTATTTGAGTTGTGCTAGGGGTGAGCTGCCGCTCTTACACAACAGTGTTGGCTGCAGTTAATGAATCTGGGCTACAGCACCACTTGATTGGGCCGTGCTGTGAAAAATTTTGTGGATGGTGAAATCTGGTCTCCCCTGTGAAATCTGTATAGTACAGGGTAAAAGTACACACAAGACCATGATTTCATGTGGGTGATCAGTGTTTCTCAAAGTGGGGATCCTCACCCAAAAGTGGACTGTGGGAGAGGGGGGGTTTGCAAGGTTACTGTAGGGGGTCCTAATATTGCTACCCTTACTTCTGTGCTACCTTCAGAGCTGGGTGGCTGGAGAGCAGAGCTGAGCAGTTGGCCAGCAGCTGCTAAAGACAGCATCCTGCCAGCATTACTGTAAACTCTCCCACCCCCACCACACAACTCCTGTTTGGGTCAGGACCCCTACAGTTACAACACCATAACATTTCAGATTTTAAAATCTGAAGACTGTGAAATTGAACAAAATGGATTGTGAAATCTGGTAGGGCCCTTTTCATTGATTTTAATGGAGGTTAGGAGCCTACGCTACTTTTGTGGATCTACTTTTGGATTCACTGCCCCAAAACTTTAACATAGGGTTAAGGCAGCACCCACCAAACTTGTCTTGTTCCAAAACACTGAACACATCTAAACTTAACCCCCTGAAAAGCTGCCATTCCAGGGTTAAGATACACACCACACCAGCTCTGCAATAGATGTCCTCCAGGTCTTAAACGCTGTGTCTCAACCTTAGCTGTAGGGGTGCTCCCCACCCCTACATCCCTTACAAAGGGCAGGAGAAATAGTTGGTTCCAGGTGCTGAGGATCTATTCAAACCATTGCCACTCTTGGAGCACGTTTTGTGGGGAATCTTTCCTCTCCTTCACTGCTCAGCTGTTGTCCCTCCAAATGGTAGCCCTGCCTTCTGTCAGATCTAAAGCTGAGAGGTGTCAGTGCCCGAGTATTACATCGCAGCTGAGGCAGGTGCGCCCTGAGGTATGCAGGAAGCTGTGCCACACCCAATATGGCCGAAGTCTCGTTTGGGCAGGAATGCTTAGGGGCGCCGCCATGTTTGGAAGGTCATAGATTAGGCCATTCTCGCGAGGCGTGGCCGGCTGTTCCCGCCCTGCCCCGCGCCGCTGCCGCCGCCGCTCCGTGTCAGTCGTTGGCCGGTAATGGCGACCGGCGAGCTCTCCTGAGGTGACTGAGCCCGTGCCGGGCCCAGAGTGGGACGCAGCCGCCCGTGGAGGAGCAACGCGAGGGGTGCTGCTAACTCCACCGGGCCCCCAGCCCCCCCAGGATGCGCTGGGAGCTGCCCCCGGGGTGGGAGGCGGCGGCGGCGACTCTCAGGTGAGGAGCCTGAAGTGGGAGAGCGGCTGGCAGCGGCCTGTCCTCAGCCGGGCCCTGCCCTGCTTCGCCCCGCGGCCGCCTCGGCTCCTGGCCTCCTGGGGCGAGGTGGAGCCCCGGGGGTGGGACGCCCTGGGGTCGGGCTCAGGGGCTCCATCTCTCGTAGGGCCGGTGTCCGGGCCGTGACTCGCCCCCAGCGCTGCCAGACCCACTGGACCTCCGCCCCCGGGTCTCCATAGTGCTGGGCAGCCCTGGCTCCGGGCCGTGCTGTCATTCCCTGTTTAAAGAGACCTTCCCGTAGGGCCATGCCCCGCACTAGCCAGCGGCGCTTTCTGCCGGGCTGCTAACCCGCCGTGAGCGAAACCTGACCTAGCTGCCCCGCTCAGCTGTGTCTGGGGGCTGGCTACTCTGCTTCTGCTCCGCTTGGAAAATGAAACTGGGTTAGCCTCGATCACGGCTCTTCCTAGCCCACTTCCCTTTCTGCTTCCCATGCTCGGGCATGACATCTGGGTGGTGAACGCTGTTGAATGTTCACAGCCACTTTTCATTTTAAATGTATCTATTTAAAGCCCCACACACCCCTTGTGTTAACATTAGGCTTGTAAAACCTTGTTTTAAAATACCAAGCGTACGTTTGGTGGTGGATTGACTTTCATAACCTTGTCCTCACTTGTCTACAAAAGTGTTGGAATGCTTTGAATGTACAATATCTGTATGTACACCTTGCATGCACTCATAACACAGCAGGCATTTTACAAATTTTGGTTAAGCTATTTGTTTGTGGCCTGATCTTTACACGGATTTTGTACTGGTGTGACTGTGATTTTGAGTTGTGATACTTTTTAAAAAAAATATCTAATATCATTATACTAGTACAACCGCTAATGTGGGTTTGGCTATACTGGTATAGCTTACTTCCCTTTCTGTGAGGGTCTGTCTTCACTACCAGTGATAAAGCGATGTGTAGTTGTGATGCCAGTGCTGGGAGAGAGCTGTCTCAGTGCAGTAAAGAAGCCACCCCAACCAAGGGAGTAGCTACTAGTGTACTGTCTACACTGCCACTTTATAGTGCTGAAACTTGCATTGCTCAGGGAGGTATTTTTTTCACATCTCTGAGTGGGAAAGTTTCAGTGCTGTGAAATGGTAGTGTAGACAAGGCCTAAGGGAATAAGTTATACTGGTATAACAACTGCATCCACAGTTGTGGTGGGGAATTATCCTACTTTAACTATACTAATATAATTAAAGCAGGTAAACTTTCTTGCGTAGACAAGCCCTGTAGTGCCTGGAAATATAGGTTTTTATTTTAATGTATGGTTGAATTTGTGCAGATCTATATCTAGACTGGTCAATTTTACTTTCTGGTTCACTTTCAGTTTAAACCATAATACAATACCTTTCATCTGAAAAATGGCTAAAAGTTCTGCTCTCAGCAAAAATTCTGGGCAATCTGGGATAGATACTATGCCTTAAGAGTCCCAGAATGTACTGATGCATCCAAATTTGTAAGGCACACTGTGTGTGGATTCAGTTAAATGTTTCTGTCAAACTGTGATATTGTGTTGACGCACTAACCTGTTATAAGGGCAAGTGAAACAACTAGCTGCTTCATACAATCTTTGTCACTAAAACAGTTTCATTACTAAAATGATGATGTTAATGGTGTGTCTACACTAACACAGTAAACTTTTTGGAGCAAAGAGAGATGCTATTAAAACAAATATATGCGGTGTGTTTTGAATACAATTTAAAGTTGTTTTAAGAATTGTCAAGAATGTTTGTTTGTCTCACACCCATGAATCAGATTACTCACATGAATATTCCGTTGATTTTAATGGGACCATTCTTGCCTCAAATGAAGCAATGTTTTTAAGCCTATGTTCTTAAGCGTAACTTTAAGCTTCAGAATAGTACCAGTTGAAGTCAGTAGGATTACTAGTGTACTTAAAATTAGACTTTGTCTACAACTTTTATATTGGTATAACCATGTCAATTAGAGGTGTGACTACTTTACCAACATATTTTACCAGCTACTGTCAATATAAGCCCTAGTATGGACACAATTACACTAGTATAGCTTATATTAGTTTGAACTGACATAAACTATACTGGTATAACTGTCCACAGTGGATGGGTTTTGCCAGTTAACAGCATAGGTGCCGACCCCGTGGGTGCTCTGGGGCTGGAGCCCACTGGCAGCTCCCCGCCTCAGGTCACCTCCGCCTTCTCCCCTGAGTGTGCCTTCCCTGCTTCTCCCCCTAGCTCTCAGCACTTGGAAAGTGCTGGGAGGGAGTGGGGAGGAGGGGGAACACGGTGCGCTTGAAGAAGAGGTGGGGCTGGGGTGAGGATTTGGGGAAAGGGTCCAACAGGGTCAGGGAGGAGGTGGAGTTGGGGTGGGGACTTTGGGGAAGGGGTTGGAATGGGGGTGGGGCTGGGCCAAGAGGAGGCAGGGAAGGGGTGGAGTCAGGACACGGCTGGGCCAGGGGTGAGGTCAGGGGTGTCAAGCACCCACCAGTGCCAGGAAAAGTTGGCGCCTGTGGTTAACAGTACAGGTATAACCATATTGGCAAAACTCTCCTAGTGCAGACAAGACATTAGGCATGTGCTGAAGTACTTTTCTGAATTGGGATCCATATGAGTAAAGTTACTCATGGCCATAAGAGTTTGCAAGTTGTACAGGTGTTACAAACTTGAAATATTCTGATGACTTCTGTCTAGTGTGACTTCAGTGGGACTAGTTAAGTGAGTAAGGTTACGCACAGGCACAAGTTTGCAGAATCAGGTACAGTATTTGGTTGAAAGACTTGTGTGAAAGAACCACAAACAAAGTGGGAAATAAGTTTCACTCATTGACTATACCAGGTCAGTTGAAACTGACTAATAACAGAGGGTGAAATCCTGATCCCATGTAAGTCAATGGCAAAATATCCATTGACTTCAGGGGGTCCAAGATTTCAACCAAAGTGCTGTCAAATACAAAAAGTAAACAAACGGCAAAAATGAAAGTTTTTTTCTTCTAATCTTCAATTATTAATATTACATGTTACATGTAATAATAGTAGGTAAAAATCAATCAGACAGAGGTATGATTCCTTTTTTAAGTTGTTGTTCCTGTTAAATAGATACAGACAACTCTCATGAATGAAAATCCAGCAAATGTCAGCATTCCTAATGAGGAAGATGATTTGTAATGCCAGGAACTGTATGGTCAAGTCTTGGGAAGATTTCTAGGTTCTTTATTGCTGTAGATAAAAGTGGCATTTTCTTTCCAGGATGCAGATACTAGCCATAAAGGTGGTATAGCAGACAATGCTAGCTATCAAGTTGGTACAGCAGAAGAGAAATTATCCATGAAAGAAAAACATACTTTCCAAGTTATATTATTTTGAGCTCTATGTACATGAAAGCCTAAATTCACTGTGCTAAAATCAGTCATGTGCTTTGGGATTTTGGGGGAAAGCTTCTGATACACTGTGACTGAAAACAGTGTTCAACATCTTAAAGTTTTCTGAATGTCTGTTTCTTACTGATATTATTGTTGTATTAATGTAGGTGGAATATATGGGCCCAGAGTCAAAGGTGTTAACATAAACCAGTCACTGTCCACCATTAAATAGTGTTAAACCGGGTTATGGGTTTGGTACACAGAGACTTCAGCATGCTTAATACCATGGTGCAAACAGCGTTAAATATTCTTTTAATATTTTCTTGGCGATACAAAGAAGAAGGGGAAAACAATTAAAGGTTTTGAAATGTAAAACATTAAATTAGGCTTTCATTTTAAAAATATCCATTGTTCCCTTTCCCTTTAACTGGAGACAGTCTTTAAAGGGAAAAAAAAAAACCCTTGTTTGACTGTCTCTTGTGTGGTATTAAAGATGATGATAACTTGTCCTTTGTGGGGAAAAGAGAAGTTAGTTGGAATGGGCTGGTGGTGCTGCTGCGCTTTTGTTGTTAAAGTCTGATCCTGTTTCCTAGAAGACAAAACAAGACAGACACACAAATGAGAAAAGAAAAGAACAGCAAAGATGGAAAATGCAGCTTCTGTCTCTGGTGTTGACTTTTACTTGCATACTTACTGCTGGAAAAATACAGGCAGAGCACATTCTCTTGTCAGCCACTCTGAGGCCTTGTCTACACTACCGGGGTAAGTCGACTTAAGTTATGCTTCTACAGGTCGTGAATAACATAGCTAGAGTCGACGTAGCTTAGCTCGACTTATTGCGGTGTCTACACTGCGTTGTGTTGACGGAAGACACTTTCCTGTCGACTTAACTTATTCCTCTCGTTCCAGTGGAGTATCGGAGTCGACCGGAGAGTGCTTTGCGGTCACTTAAGTGGGTCTTCAGCTAGTGTTCCCTCTAATTTTTTACGTTCATGTGTAGAATGAATTTTGTTGTGTGCACCAATATGGAGGTGATATTTGACACATCACCTTCATATTGGTGCACATAACAAAATTAATGTGGTGGGGGTGGCACCGAGGGGTTCAGCGTGTGGGAGGGGGCTCAGGACTGGGGCAGAGGGTTGAGGTGCGGGGTGTGTGTGTGAGGGCTCTGGCTGGGGGTGTGGGGTTTGTGTGTGGGCTGCCCCAGGGCTGTGGTGGGAGAAAGGACTCTCCTTAGCCCTCTCTCTCTCCACAGCAGCTTGGGGAAGGAGGAGAAGTGCCTCTCCCTGGCTGCGGGTGGGCCTGAGATGGGCCAGCGGGGAGGGGCACCTCTCGCCCGGCCACGGCAGGTCCATGCTGGGGGAGAGGCCTCTCTCCCTTCTGCAGTTCTGAGCCCCTGCCTGGGGCTTAATAGGCAGTTGCATGGCTTAGAGGGAATTTAGGTCTTCACTAGACCCACTAAATCGATCCCTGCTGCAGCAATTGTAGCAAAATCTGTCCATGGTAAGTGTAGACATGGCCTGAGACTTGGCATACTTGTACCAGAATTGGGGTTTTTAGGGCATTGCATTTAGTTGCCTCTCTGAGCACACAGCAGTGTTGCAGAATACACAGTCTTGGTCAGCTAAGCTGGACTTTTATTAGGCGGAAGGAAAAAGGAGAGAGACATAATTGGGGGGATCTGTGGGGGACAAAGTCTCACAACCCAGATGATATTTGGGATTTAGCTGGAGCTGGGGATGTTATCTGGCTCACTCTCTGCCCCTGTCTGGTTAGTACATCTTTGAGGATCGGGATGAAGAAGTTCTGGGGGTCCCAAGAGACAGTAGGTATGGCAGCCATGATGATAAAGCTCACTGCAATGGTTGTTTGCAGAGAGCAGCTGCTTCTGCTAATTTTTGCAAAAGGTATTTTCTTTGTAAGGGAGTGCAGGGTGGAATAGTCCATCTTCTCATTATTTTGTCCACCAGTAGGTCCAATTCAACACATTAATTTTTTGGTTAATTCATTTCCAGTCCTCTTCATCTCTGATTTACCAGTTATATTCTTAACACAGTCCTTGAATGGGATCAGTAAATCCCTTTCTGTTTAAATTAATTCAGTCTTTCTTAAACAATTTTATATAACAGAACATTGTGACAATTTATGAACGTTCATTCATTGTTTATAGATGAGCTTACAATTAGGCCATTATTACAACAACTCTTCCTCATTGGGTATCAATAAACAGTAATTTTTCCTAGAGGGTCTCTGTGTATTCCTTCACTTGGAATCCAGGCATTTGCTTGACAAGGTTCTAGACTATCCTTAAAGCTATTTCTGTTGGAGGCAGTGTGGGCCGTGCTTCGTAGCACTGAATGTTCAAGGTCCGAGGTTATAAGTTATTGACTGCACTACCTTTTTCAGTTTCTACCTTCTTGTCATACTTGGCGGGTGTAGGAATATTAAGCTTGTACCTGAATCGGACCACATCAAATGTTCCTCTTTACGCAACCTTTGGTAAATAATTTTAAGGTATTTTAATTGTGTTTAGCTGTGTGTGTGAGATAGAGATAACTTAGCTTGTAGAACCACTGTGGTTCCACTGCTCTCCCTTAGCCTCTGAAGCAGCTGCAGCTCTGGGGCTGGCAGGCTGTGGCTGCGCCGCCCGGTCTGGCCCGCCCGGGGCAGGCTGCGGCCAGGTCAGAAATATCCTCCCCTGGCCCTCCCCAGATAAGGTGGGAAGGGATGGGATGAGGAGAGTGTGGGGGTCCTGGGCTAGGGGTGGGGTCATGTGGGGGGTTGGTCACAGGGGTTACTCCCCTGACTCCCAGCTTCTCCCCCCACAAAAATTTCCCCACCAGTTGCTGTCCCAGCCCGTCAGGGTAAGCAGCTGGTATGCCGGGACACTTTGTTTACTTAGGTTTACCTCTGTGCCTGCAGACGCTCGAGGTAAACAAACCATCTCGTCCCACCAGTGGCTTATCCTGATGGCCTAGGAGCCAAAGTTTGCTAACCTCTGAATTATAGGGTAGGCTTATGAACAGGTTATAAAAAATTTCCATTTTTACTTATCCATCTGGGGGGGGGGTCGGCTTATAAACGAACTGGCTTATGATCGAATATATATGGTATATATTCCTCTGAAGACAGCTATTTAAAAATTTGTTTTCACTGCTCTGTGGAAGTGGGTCTACATGGGGGTCTGCTTCACACCGAAGTGACAGGAAGAGCCATTTCAGATACTAAGATACTACTACAATAATGTGGGCTATATAAATCCCTAGATTGGCTTCAGGACAGAGGTCCATCAACCTGAGGAATTTCTGGAACCCTTAGTGTCAGATGACCCAGAATGGCAGGATGATTACCGGTCTTTAACCTTCAAAGTTTGTTCCTCTGTCAACTTTAATCTTCTTGGTTTTACCCTACCCGAAGCTCTTTAAGGATAGCTTCTAACTGTTTGGGTTTAGAGGGGGTACTTGAATTCATTAGCAGACCTGTACAAGAAACTACTTTTTGTGTTCTTCTGGCCTTTAAATCGTGTCATCTCTCTGGAGCTTTTGGAAAGATGTCACTGAATATTGAGTCGTCTTATACTCTTTTAAAAAAATTGTCTAATTATTACTTTTATTGTCATGCTTCTCGATCTCAGTCAGACTTCAGACCCTTATTTCTTTTAAAGGCTAAGGTGGCACATGTGTCAGTTGTTCCTTTCATTCATCCATTGGCAGGGCCAGACATTTTCAAAGCTTTTCAAAATTCTCTAGGGATGACTCTTGACTGTGTTTTATTTCCTCGGTTCCCTGTTAATGTAGCCTCTTTATCAGGATTCGTCTTATAATTTCTGCAGACTCAGTGGAGCGCTTGTTGCTGTGGACTGACAGGTTCTCTCTGTCTTTCTATATTGAAATCTATTATAGTGTTAGAGGCCTTACCTCATACCTTCTGGATTTTTGTCTCTGGTCGCCTTCAGCCTCCTTTGTAAACATTCTTATTCACAGTGTCTCCCGTTGTCAGTAGTAGTTCACTCTTGTTCCTTTTTAAGAGAATTACAAGCTGTAGTCACCTTTTTGGTCTCTCAGTGTTGCCTGTCTGATCCAACTGGTGATGTATATAGTATCAAAAGGTAATTTGAAGGTAAAACATTTTCTTTGGTCTTATTGATCAAGACAAGAGAGATCTTTCTTCACTTTTATTTTGTATACTTTTGGTCCTTAGTGAATGTTTCTGTTTGTAGGTAAACTAACAGGATGTGGAGCAACAAATCGAAGGAGGTGCCTTTACAAAACCCAAGGCACACTCAGAACAGGGATTCCCTCAGAGGTATGGATTTGCTTTGTTGTATCGCTTTACTTTAGAAGCAGTTTTATCCTAGATAGTGTAATATTTTGTACTGTATTGTAAATTTTGTAGATATAATTTGTCTTAATTGAGTCAAAGGCTAAAACCATATCTTACATAAGAACGGCCATACTGGGTCAGACCAAAGGTCCATCTAGCCCAGTATCCTGTCTACCGACAGTGGCCAGTGCCAGGTGCCCCAGAGGGAGTGAACCTAACAGGTAATGATCAAGTAATCTCTCTCCTGCCATCCATCTCCACCCTCTGACAAGCAGAGGCTAGGAACACCATTCCTTACCTATCCTGGCTAATAGCCATTAATGGACTTAACCTCCATGAATTGATCCAGTTCTCTTTTAAACCCTGTTATAGTCCTAGCCTTCACAACCTCCTCAGGCAAGGAGTTCCACAGGTTGACTGTGCGCTGTGTGAAGAAGAACTTCCTTGTATTTGTTTTAAACCTGCTGCCCATTAATTTCATTTGATGACCCCTAGTTCTTGTATTATGGGAACAAGTAAATAACTTTTCCTAATTTACTTTCTCCACATCACTCATGATTTTATATACCTCTATCATATCCCCTCTTAGTCTCCTCTTTTCCAAGCTGAAAATCCTAGCCTCTTTAATCTCTCCTCATATGGGACCTGTTCCAAACTCCTAATCATTTTAGTTGCCCTTCTCTGAACCTTTTCTAATGCCAGTATATCTTTTTTGTGATGAGATGACCACATCTGTACTCAGTATTCAAGAAGTGGGCGTACCACGGGATTTATATAAGGGCAATAAGATACTCTGCATCTTATTCTCTATCCCCTTTTTAATGATTCCTAACATCGTGTTTGCTTTTTCTGACTGCCACTGCACACTGCGTGGGCGTCTTCAGAGAACTATCCACGATGACTCCAAGATCTCTTTCCTGATTCGTTGTAGCTAAATTAGCCCCCATACAACTATATTGTATGTATAGTTGGGGTTATTTTTTCCAATGTGCATTACTTTACATTTATCCACATTAAATTTCATTTGCCATTTTGTTGCCCAATCACTTAGTTTTGTGAGATCTTTTTGAAGATCTTCACGGTCTGCTTTGGTCTTAACTATCTTGAGCAGTTTAGTATCATCTGCAAACTTTGCCACCTCACTTTTTACCCCTTTCTCCAGATCATTTATGAATAAGTCAAATAGGATTGGTCCTAGGACTGTCCCTTGAGGACTAGTTAGCCCTCTCCATTCTGAGAATTTACCATTTATTCCTATCCTTTGTTCCCTGTCTTTTAACCAGTTCTCAATCCACGAAAGGACCTTCCCTTTTATCCCATGACATCTTAATTTACATAAGAGCCTTTGGTGAGGGTCCTTATCAAAGGCTTTCTGGAAATCTAAGTGCAATGTAGCCCTGATCCTGATTGGGGCTTTTGGGCACTACTGTAACATGTAATTACATTTAGCAACACTTACAGCTGACTTCTTTTTACAAAGTGCTTGTCAATATAGTCTAAGGAAAAAGATCGTACTTAAATATTATTTCAATAATTTTGGTCATATTACTAGATTTGTGAAGATAGTTAACTTTATAAATTTAGCTTATAGAGGTGAAGTAAGTAAAGCTTATGAATCTATCACCCATTCTTTGGAAATCTTGGCTATATGTATTGTATATGTAACCTGTGACGCTTAAATATATGAATTGGTATTTAAGAGTAACAAGCTGACAACTTGTAGTCTAAATGGGAGCTTCCACTGACAATATATTCATAGCCTGTTTGTAAAATAAATAAATAAAAATATAATAAATAAAAATTCAAAGCATGAGATATAATGGAAAAACCCCATAGATATTTGTGTGTCACATGGGTAATGAATTTGCTATAGATTTTTAAAATATATAGGAGTTCTGGCTTTAGCTGTAATAAGAAACTCAGCTTAACTTATGTAACTCTTGTTAACTTTGATTTTTTTTTTTGTTAAAAATATAGTTTTTAAAGAAAATCATAATATTGAATTGATGTGTTTTAATGACGCTGTATAATAATTATCCCACACACAGGAGTTTCAAAGTTTGGGATGAATTCATTAAAAGGAATTAGTTAGTGAGCCATGCAAAACTGTTTTAAAATGTTTTGTTTCATTGTGTTACTTGAATTAATAGGAAACTTGTTTTTATTCTTTTATTTTTGTTTTGTGAGATCTAACCACAGCTTGGGATACTTTTTCTCAAACTAAAGCTACAGTAAGTATAATTTTTTCTGGATTGAAATCAGTTAATGGCCACTGCAGTTTTATTTAATGCCTTATTTTCCCCATAGTTTGATGGTTATAAAAATAAAAAATGGGGTAGGTGGTTGGTGGCATGAAGATGATGGATGTTCTTATTGCTTTGGACCGCAATTCTGACAATGTAATTTAGTGCTACAAGAAGCTCAGAACTGAGGTTAATGAAAAATCAGTCTTGCTTGGCTACTATAAAACTAACACCATTATCAATGAATAGTATTGTTTGTATCACCCATACATTTGTTATACCATTCTGACTAACTTGTGCTAAATATTTTTGTAATTTCTTTTTAATTATTGCATAAAAGATGTAAATGTTAACTAGAATCTTATGATATTTTTACACTGAAGATTTTAACTAATATTAAATATTTCTTTATTTGTATTATCATAGTGCCTAGGAACCCCAGTCATTGGCCAGGACCCCCTGGTGTTAGGCACTGTACACAAACAGAACAAAAAGACAGTCCATTCCCCAAAGAATTTACAACCCCAGAAAGCACATAAGCTGCCAACTGGTAGCTCTGTAGTAATCCTGGGCCACCAAATTACATGTCAGCTTTCACCAAACTGAATATTATAAAGAATCTTTCTCCTGAAGACCTTAGTTAGGGCTAGTAAATATCAAGGGCAAGGTTTTTCAAAAGTGACTAATGATTTTGGGTGCCTAATTTTGGCACTTTAAAGTGTACTGGTTTTCAGAAAGTAATGAATGCCCATCCTCTGAAAATCCAGACCCCTTTACAATGTCAAAGTTGGGCACTCAAAGTCACTGCTTACGTTTGAAAATCTCCCAAATCCCTGCAGATATGAGCTGTAGAGTGAGATACCTCTGTTCATCATTTTAAAGGAACTGACTGTCCTCTCCTTACCTTCAGAGATAGAGGCTGTTGAAGCAATATACATGTGTTTCATAGTTCCATATGTACTGCACCAACCATGGAATTACTACTATGACGTGTGAACTTAAGCTATATACTCATGATGCAATGCTACATTTTCTATAAACTGGGATACAGTGATATCAAGATGCTAAATTTCTTTGGCAACTTAGGGAATTTATCTATATGTTCATTACCCCTCTCATTTTTAATAGCTGAGTGAAGTGGTACAGTTTTATATGTGGAATCCTATTTCGTGTTACCTCTAGAGTAGAGCATTATAGAATACAGTGTGTTTTCGTTCTTAGTGGTTATGTTTCAATGAGGCCAAGTGTTAAGACCTTTGGCATTTTGTATAATTCTGTTGTTGGCAATGACCCACTTGTGGAAACAGATTTAGTCAACAGAACTGAATTTGAATAATCTTTTTTGTACTAATCTCCATCATCTAATGTTTCTGGTCACAAGACTATGGAAGTTTATACCACCAGACTTTTAAAGCTGTTCTTCCCTGTAATTGTTTCTGACTATGAAAGCCAGAGGAGTTCTGTACTCTTTTTTTTTTTTTAAGTTGTATCCTCAACATTTGAAAAATGAACCTGAATATTGTTTTGTGTCTTGAAATTCTAGTTGCGTCATATTGAGAATAAACTGGAGGTAGCGCCTACCAGCACAGCAGTGTTTGATTCTGTCATGGATGCCAAGAAACCATCTGCCAGTGCTACTAGGAAAATAAGCAGGAAAGGTGTGTATTACTTATATAGGGCAGGGTAAGAATAAGTCTTTCTTAGTAGTATCATTTTTATTTTTTTAATCCTCTTTTCCTGGTTTCCTTTGTTTATGAACTTGAGAGAAAGTTGGAGCAATGTTTCTCTTCTGAATACATTGTCCTGAAAAAAAAAATATGCTGCCTATCTGGTGATGGCATTTGGAACTCACTAGAAGGGTGCTTTGCTGCAACTTGTGCTTGCCATAGTCTGTTACCTTGTTTCTACGGCATTCCAGCTAACAGCTACACACGCTGATGGCTAGCTCCAACAGTAGTATTACATTGGAGTGACCATCTAAATTTTTAACATTTCTTTAACTGGTTAACTTATTTTAATAGTTTCACAACGCTCACTTTCAAGGATAAATGCCCTTATATTGCCTTTTTAGAGTGATTGTAATCATGACAACAAGGCTATGAAAAGAGGAAAAATCATATTCTAATGCTACTTTTAGAACTTAAACCACTTATGAAAAAATGTGTTTCTATTTGCAGAGTGTTTTCCTCATCCCTATTCAGCCCCTATGGTTAGTTGTAATTTAACTCATTTGGCATTCTCATAGGTTTTATATCAGGGGTTCTCAAATTGGGGGTCGCGACCCTTCAGAGGGTCACAAGGTGGTTACAAGGGGGGTGTGAGCAGTCTGCTCGGTGGGGCTGACATCCCCGAGCCCCCATTAAATTAAATCCCCCCCCGCCCCATTTTTAATTTCTAGGGGGGTCACAGTCAGAGGCTTGCTGTGTGAAAGGGGTCACCAATACAAAAAGTTTGAAAACCACTGTTTTATATTGACATGTCAGAGCAGCAAGAAAACTGGTTGGATCTCTATATTTCTCTGATTCAATCAACTCTCTTAGGCTTAATCATTCCCAGTTATGATTTTTTAAAATATTCTTTTAGAAATTTTATATGCAGAACTAGTGCAATGATTTGCTTGAGTGTTTACCACTTACTCCTGGTAGCTTGAAACAGCTTGCTGGTGAAGAGAAGGTGATAACTTAAGTACTATTCTTGAGCACTAATTGAACCGGAAGAGAGCTGCATTCTAAACCACTCAGCGCTATGAGCCTTCTCTTCCTGCAGATGGTAGGTACCTAGAGGATTCCTTGGTTTCTGCTTCAGCCTCCAGGTCCTCCAGCCAAAATAAGTCACGCAAAGAGAAGTCCTCCCGCAGTCCTCTTCGAGCTACAACTCTGGAGAGCAATGTGAAAAAGAGTAGCCGTGTGGAATTTCGTGAACCCTTGGCTTCATACAGGTTAGTGCAAGAGAGAACTGACATTTACTGTGAAATACACAAACTGGAACAGAGCTGTTGCCAGTGTTCTTATGAACACTTCAGGACTGGGTTTATTTTTTTTCTGCCAACAGGTGGAGAATGGTTTTAGATTGGTTTTAGATTGAGCAAGTATAATGTCTGATGTGTTGCATAAGGGGCTTTATCATCCATTTACAGGAGGATGGACGCAATGATCCAATAGGTCTCTTATGTCTTTAACTTCAGTGATAATTCCCCCAATATTTGGAATATCACAAAAGTGTTGTATTTGTTGCTGAAAATTCATTCTTGTTCTTCTCCTGCTTCTGCTAACCACCTATAGTAAAATAATACGCTGTAATTATACTAATGTCTACTAAATCCAAGCATTTAATTCTTAGTATTGAGGCAAAACATTTGTTTTTAAAGATCAGGGAGTTGTCTTAACTGGATTTTTAAAGGGGTTTAAGTGGGTTAGGAACTCAAGTCCCTTAAACTGTTCTGAAAATTCCAGCCCTAATGGTTACTACTCACTATGACAACTTGTTTAAAAGGCTGCCCTTAACAGAGCTGCCACTCTTTACCAATAGTTTAATTTTCTATACAGTGTACAGAATAAGCCAAAGAATCTTCTTCAGCACTGGTATTGCAAATGATATCAAAAAGACTGAAATGTTTTATTTAACTGCTGAATTGCTGTTGCAAAGCCAGCAGAGGAAGTAGAAAGCATTATTACAAGTCATAGGGAATTAGTAGTTATTTCTTATCTTCTTGGCAGTAGTGATAGATTTTAAACACAACTTTTCCTATTTTTGATTCATCTTAGAATCTTTTTTCTAATGTATAATATTGGTGATGTAGAAAGAATGTTTTCTATCTTGATAACATTTTTTCTTTGCTCTTTTGAGGACTTTGATTGAGGACCAGCTCTTTTATTATTGCCATAACCAACAGAACATGACACTTCATTTATTTTTGAACATCATAAGTAATGATAAAGTTTTTCTTGGCTGTTGTCATGTATTCATGTAATTTAAATTTTTTAACTTCCTTGACATTTTACTTGTGGAATTTTTGCACCCTGTTAAGTCAGCAGACAAGCTGGTAAACTATTGCATAAACTTGGAGTCTTTAAAGAAACACCTTTAAAATTGCATAGGAGAGTGTTGAACAGGAGGGGATCACTGACCCTGTTGTAGGGAACACTCTCTGTCTGTCTGTCTCTCTCACATGCGCACGAGTGCAGAGAACCTTGCTGACTTTAAGAAAATATTGGTTGGGGGCAGTTGGAAGGTGTGTGGTGGGGAGAAATACTTAATGATTACAATGTACCCAAAAACCTAAAACAAGCTTGTCACTGCAGAGTTAGTTTGGTTAGTACTTAAGATTTCTGAGACTTGTAACATTTCACCATAAGTCCTTCATTACTTTTTTTCTCAGTTTGTGGCAAACCTCGGCCCTAGTCATAATGAATGACTTGTTTAAATTGATAAGGTGTAGGATTTTTTCAAGTGCTGAACTTCTGCCTAACTCAGATCCCACTGAAGTCAATGGTAAAACTTCTATTGACTTTAGTAAGAGTTGAATTAGGCCACCACTGACTGTTTTTTTAAAATCCCACCCTTTATCTCTTTATTTATAATGGGCCCAGCACCAATGTTATCTCAGTACCAGTAGAAATGAAACGTAAGCAAACATAGAAGTTCTATCTTGCCTGCAGGCTCCTCATTCCAACTGTGGATTTTCCTCGTTGGCTACATAGGAGGCAGAGTTGGACCTGTCAGGCTGGGGGCTCTTTTGCTAATTAAACTGCTCCTGTTGTTAGTTCCCCATCTGGAATAATTCTTTCCCGGACATCAGTTGCTTGGTGTAAAAACAGTGTATCAAATTGTTTGACTTCAAATGCAGGGCGGGAAACCATGAGCAGATGAACTCTTATCAACCTAATATCCATTTCTCATCCAAATATACTTAGATATAAAGAAATCTAAAGTACAGGAAATGAAAAAGACTAGCTTTTTACATTGTGAAGATTGTAAGATCAAGTACTCAAGTCAGGGCATTCAAATTGTTATCCTTGTGCTGATTGTTAATTCTGTCCTATTGCATGTCCTGTATACTTTTATGATATACATTACTAAGAGCGTGATACCTGAAGGTCTGTATTTAACAGGGAAAAGAGAAATAGAAAATGCTGTGTGTATGCAATGTTACGCACATGGCTTCAAAAAGCTCCCTTGAACATATACTTGCCCAAGGACTAAGCCTACTAGCCTAGATGAAAAATAGTGTCACCTCAGTACTCCTGCCATTGGCACATATTCAACCCCTCTTCAATAAACCTTAAATAAATTCTGCCCTCATAGCACGCAAACATCCTAGAATACCAAAGGAGCTGACTGAGAGATCTGAGCCATCAGCAAATGTTCAAAAAGTCATGGAAGCCAGGAGAGATTTTAGAGGACTGGAAAAGGGCAAATATAGCACCAGTCTATAAAAAGGAAACAAGGACAACCCAGGGAATTACAGGCCAGTCAGCTTAATTTCAGATAATGGAGCAAATAATCAAATTGCAAACACCTAGAAGATAATAAAGTGATAAGTTACAGTCATCATGGATTTGTCAAGAAAAATTGTGTCAGACCAACCTAACAGCCTTCTTTGACAGTAACAAGTTTTGTAGATGGGGGTGGGGGAGGGGAAGGAAGCAGTAGATGTGGTGTATCTTGACTTTAGCAAGACTTCTGATAGAGTCTTGCATGACCGTCTCATAAACAAACTAGGGAAATACAACCTAGATGGAGGGTGCATGATTGATTGTAAAACTGTTCCCAGAGATAGTTACCAGTGGTTCACGGTCAAGCTGAAAGGGCATATAAAGTGGGGTCCCATGGGGATTGGTCCTGGGTCTGGTTCTGTTCAATATCTTCATTAATGATTTAGATAATGGCATATAGAGTACACTTATAAAGTTTGCAGATGATACCAAGCTGGGAGGGATTGCAAGTGCTTTGGAGGATAGGATTAACATTCAAAATGATCTGGACAAGCTGGAAAAATGATCTGAAGTAAATAGGATGAAATTCAATAAGGACAAATGGAAAGTACTCCACTTAGGAAGGAACAATCAATGCACACATGCAAAATGGGAAATGACTGCCTAGGGAGAAGTACTGTGGAAAGGGATCTGGGGTCATAGTGGATCACAAGCTAAATATGAGTCAACAGTCTAACACTTGCAAAAAAAAAAAAAAAAAAAAGCAAATGTCATTCTGGGATGTATTAGCAGGAGTGTTGTAAGCAAGACACGAGAAGTACTGTATATACTCGTTCATAAGCCGAATTTTTTTAGTAAAAAAGGGAAGCACCAGAGCAGGGGGTTGGCTTTTGAATGGGTATAGAGAGGGAGAGGTGGGACACAAGGAGCAAGGAGAGACAGCACAGCCAGCAGAGACAGAAGGGAAGAGGTGGGGCCAGAGTCTCTCTGCTTCTGGCCACGCTGCTCTCCCCACAGCCTTCGCAGCAGCTGCAACTCTGGGGCTGGCAGGCTGCAGCCATGCTGCTCGGCCCCACCCCCCAGAGCAGGCTGTGGCCACACCTCCTGGCCTGCTGGAGCACGCTGCGGCCACGCTGCCCAGTCTGACCCGCTGGAGCAGGCTGCGGCCGCACTTCCCAGCCTGCCAGAGCAGCTCCAGCCAGGCCAGAGACATCTTCCCAAGATAAGGTGGGAAAGGATGGGATGGGGAGATTGTGGGGGTCCTGGGTGAGGGATGGGGTCATGTGGTGGTGGTCACAGGGGTTACTCCCCTGACTCCCAGCTTCTCCCCCTGCCCCCCCCCCCCCAAAAAAAAATTTCCCCACCAGTTGCTGTCCCAGCCCGTCAGGGTAAGCAGCTGGTGCGCTGGGACACTTTGTTTACTTAGGTTTACCTCTGTGCCGGCGGATGCTCGAGGTAAACAAACCATCTCAGCCCACCAGTGGCTTATCCTGATGGCCCGGGAGCCCAAGTTTGCTGACCCCTGAATTATAGGGTAGGCTTATGAACAGGTTATAAAAATTTTCCATTTTTACGTATCCATCTTGGGGAGGGGGGTCGGCTTATAAATGAACCGGCTTATGAATGAGTACATATGGTAATTCTTCCGCTCTACTCCGTGTTGATTAGGTCTCCACTAGAGTATAGTGTCCAGTTCTGAGCACCATGTTTCAGGAAATTGGAGGAAGTCCAGAGGAGAGCAACACAATGATTAAAGGTCTAGAAAACACGATGAGAGAAGATTGAAAAAATTGGGTTTTTTTAGTCTGGGGTAAAGAAGACTGAGGGGGGACATGACAACAGTCTTCAAATATGTAAAATGTTGTTACAAGGAGGAGGGAGAAAAATTGTTCTAGTTAATCTCTAAGGATAGGTGAAGCAGCAATGGGCTTAAATTGAAGTATAGGAGGTTTAGGTTAGATATTAGGAAAAACTTCCTAATTGTCAGGGTAGTTAAGCACTGGAACAAACTGCCTAGGGAGGTTGTGGAATCTCCATCACTGAACGTTTTTAAGAGCACATTAGACAAGCACCTGTCAGGGATGGTCTAGATGATACTTGGTCCTGCTTTGAGTGGAGGGGACTGGACTAAAAGACCTCTCAAGGTCCCTTCCAGTTCTGTGATTCTATAGGTTTTTGCGAACAGGGCTGCTAACAAGGACTTTCGCAAGGGAGTTCTCCAGGTGAAGGAGGAGCAAATACAGCACCCTTGGGGTAAGTAGTTGTCTGTAGTTTGTGTTTGGAGGTTACTTGCTGTGTGCTGAGCTTGTGTGTGTCTGTCCGTTTGGTTGTTTGAAGGACCATGTGCTGTGGCTGGCAGTTGGAAGCTGTGAGCTTCAAAGTAAGGTTTGAAAGCTAGAAGCCTCTGTTAATTGGCTGAGCCTTAGTCAGCGGGCGGGGCTATCAAGAATGCCAGGGCTTTATAAAGCAGTGAGCAAGTGCCAGGGAGCTTTGCGACTAGGGCTGCTAAGAGGGAGTTTCGCAAGGGAGTTTGGAAGGGGAGTGGGAAGGGGGCAAGGTTCACCTGTCTTTCTTTAAAACCTGTAAACTGAACTACATTAAAAACTTCTTGATTTAAACAAAACCCTTTGATTAACTTAGGTAGCTGTAGGAGAGAACGCAGGCAGAAGCCCAGCAGCAGAGTTGGGGCTATCCAGTTTATTGCGCTGAGTGCAGAATGTATGATTACCTGCCCTGTGGGTAGGTGGCGTTTGTGTGCATTCGGTGCAAGGAGACCGCATACAGGCTTTGGAGGCCAGGGTGGTGGAACTGGAGGAGCTAAGGGAGGCAGAGAGATGTGTTGATGAGGCTTTCCGGGACACTGTAGAATTGTCTCACATCTGGTTAGATAGCCCGTGCACTGTTGAGGAGGATGAAAGGCCCAGGGAAGTAGAGCAGTCAATGGGAGCAGAGGGAAACCTTCCCATAGTTGGGACCCTCCTTCCAGATGGTTTTAATGTATCCTCTCGCACTGAAGTTACCTCTCCGGGGAGGGAACTCCAGTCACTAGGAAAAGGCAGGTGTTAGTAATGGGAGATTTGATCATTAGAAACATAGATAGCTGGGTTTGTGATGACCGGGAGAACCGTATGGTGACTTGCCTGCCTGGTGCGAAGGTTGCAGATCTCTCGAGGTATATAGATAGACTTATGTGTAGTGCTGGGGAGGAGCCGGTGGTTGTGGTACATGTAGGTACCAATGACATAGGGAAGGGTAGGAGAGATGTCCTGGAAACCAAATTTAGGCTGCTAGGGAAGAGACCGAAATCCAGGATCTCTATGGTGGCTTTCTCAGAAATGCTCCCAGTTCCATGCGCAGGGCCAGGTAGGCAGGCAGAGCTTCAGAGTCTCAATGCATGGATGAGATGAATCTAAACCCCTCCTCTCTACACAATCATTAGGAACTGGGGAAACTTTTGGGTTAGGGGGAGCCTATACAGGAGAGATTGGCTCCACCTAAACCAAAGTGGAACCAGACTGCTGGCACTTAACATTAAAAAGGTTGCAGAGCAGTTTTTAAACTAGGAGATGGGGAAAAGCCAACTGCTGCAGAGGAGAATGTGGATCGGACAGAAACTTCTCTTAGAGGAGAGTCTATTGATAGAGATTTTCTAGGTTTTAGTCAGGAGGAGAGGATGGAAGAGAATAATGTAAGGGTCAGATCAGACGAGAAACATTCACATAAAAAAGAATCTGACACATCAGAAAAGGGCAGACAAATAAACAGTGACAAGTTCTTAAAGTGCTTGTACATAAATGCTAGAAGTCTAAATAAGATGGGTGCACTAGAGTGCCTTGTGATAAAGGAGGATATTGATATAATAGGCATCACAGAAACCTGCTGGACTGAGGACAATCAATGGGACACAATGATTCCGGGGTACAAAATATATCGGAAGGACAGAACAGGTCGCGGGGGGGAATATATGTGAAAGAAAATGAAGAATCAACTGAAGTAAAAATCTTAAGTGAATCCACGTGTTCCATAGAATCTCTGTGGATAGTAATTTCATGCTCTAATAAGAATATAACATTAGGGATCTATTATCGACCACCTGACCAGGACAGTGATAGTGACGATGAAATGCTAAGGGAGATTAGAGAAGCTATAAAAATTAAGAACTCAATAATAGTGGGGGATTTCAATTATCCCTGTATTGACTGGGAACATGTCACCTCAGGATGAAATGCAGCGACAAAATTTCTCAATATTTTAAATGACTGCTTCTTGGAGCAGCTGGTACAGGAACCCACAAGGGGAGAGGAAACTCTTGATTTAGTCCTGAGTGGAGCGCAGGAGCTGGTCCAAGAGGTAACTGTAACAGGACCACTTGGAAATAGTGACCATAATATAATAACATTTAACATCCTTATGGTGGGAAGAACATCTCAACAGCCCAACACTGTGACATTTAATGTCAAAAGGGGAACTATACAAAAAATGTGGGGATTTATTAAACAGAAATTAAAAGGTACAGTGACTAAAGTGAAATCTCTGCAAGCTGCATGGATGCTTTTCAAAGACACCATAATAGACGCCCAACTTAAATGTATACCCCAAATTAAAAAACACAGTAAAAGAACTAAAGAAGAGCCACCGTGGCTTAACAACCATGTAAAAAGCAGTGAGAGATAAAAAGGCATCTTTTAAAAAGTGGAAGTCAAATCCTAGTGAGGTAAATAGAAAGGAGCATAAACACTGCCAAATTAAGTGTAAAAATGTAATAAGAAATGCCAAAGAGGAGTTTGAAGAACGGCTAGCCAAAACCTCAAAAGGTAATAACAAAATCTTTTTTTAAGTACATCAGAAGCAGGAAGCCTGCTAAACAACCAGTGGGGCCCCTGGACAATGCAGATACAAAAGGAGCTCTTAAAGACGATAAAGTCATTGCGGAAAAACTAAATAGATTCTTTGCTTCAGTCTTCAAGGCTGAGGATGTTAGGGAGATTCCCAAACCTGAGCCGCCTTTTGTAGGTGACAGATCTGAGGAATTGTCACAGATTGAAGTGTCACTAGAGGAGATTTTGGAATTAATTGATAAACTTAACAGTAACAAGTCACCGGGACCAGATGGCATTCACCCAAGAGTTCTGAAAGAACTCAAATGTGAAGTTGCGGAACTATTAACTATGGTTTGTAACCTGTCCTTTAAATCGGATTCTGTACACAGTGACTGGAAGATAGCTAATGTAACAGCAATATTTAAAAAGGGCTCTAGAGGTGATCCTGGCAATTACAGACCAGTAAGCCTAATGTCAGTACCAGGCAAATTAGTTGAAACAGTAGTAAACAATAAAATTGTCAGACACTTAGAAGAACATAAATTGTTGGGCAAAAGTCAACGTAGTTTCTGTAAAGGGAAATCATGTCTTACTAATCTATTAGAGTTCTTTGAAGGGGTCAACAAACGTGGACAAGGGGGATCCAGTGGACATAGTGTACTTAGATTTCCAGAAAGCCTTTGACAAGGTCCCTCACCAAAGGCTCTTATGTAAATTAAGTTGTCATGGGATAAAAGGGAAAGTCCTTTCGTGGATTGAGAACTGGTTAAAAGACAGGGAACAAAGGATAGGAATAAATGGTAAATTCTCAGAATGGAGAGGGCTAACTAGTGGTGTTCCTCAAGGGACAGTCCTAGGACCAATCCTATTCAACTTATTCATAAATGATCTGGAGAAGGGTAAAAAGTGAGGTGGCAAAGTTTGCAGATGATACTAAACTGCTCAAGATAGTTAAGACCAAAGCAGACTGTGAAGATCTTCAAAAAGATCTCACAAAACTAAGTGATTGGGCAACAAAATGGCAAATGAAATTTAATGTGGATAAATGTAAAGTAATGCACATTGGAAAAAAATAACCACAACAATACATACAATATGATGGGGGCTAATTTAGCTACAACTAATCAGGAAAGAGATCTTGGAGTCATCGTGGATAGTTCTCTGAAGATGTCCACGCAGTGTGCAGTGGTGGTCAAAAAAGCAAACAGGATGTTAAGAATCATTAAAAAGGGGATAGAGAATAAGACAGAGTGTATCTTATTGCCCTTATATAAATCCATGGTACGCCCACATCTTGAATACTGAGTACAGATGTGGTCATCTCATCTCAAAAAAGATATACTGGCATTAGAAAAGGTTCAGAGAAGGGCAACTAAAATGATTAGGAGTTTGGAACAGGTCCCATATGAGGAGAGATTAAAGAGGCTAGGACTTTTCAGCTTGGAAAAGAGGAGACTAAGAGGGGATATGATAGAGGTATATAAAATCATGAGTGATGTGGAGAAAGTAAATTAGGAAAAGTTATTTACTTGTTCCCATAATACAAGAACTAGGGGTCATCAAATGAAATTAATGGGCAGCAGGTTTAAAACAAATACAAGGAAGTTCTTCTTCACACAGCGCACAGTCAACTTGTGGAACTCCTTGCCTGAGGAGGTTGTGAAGGCTAGGACTATAACAGCATTTAAAAGAGAACGGGATCAATTCATGGAGGTTAAGTCCATTAATGGCTATTAGCCAGGATGGGTAAGGAATGGTGTCCCTAGCCTCTGTTTGTCAGAGGGTGGAGATGGATGGCAGGAGAGAGATCACTTGATTACCTGTTAAGTTCACTCCCTCTGGGGCACTTGGCATTGGCCACTGTCAGTAGACAGGATACTGGTCTAGATGGAACTTTGGTCTGACCCAGTACGGCCGTTCTTATGTTCTAGGTTGAATCATTTCTACCCCATCTCTTTCCAGGCTGTCTGTTCTCAGTATGCTGCCCAAAGAGATGGCATCTACCTTCCTGGGTGCAGATCCCTTTTTTCACTTGAGTCTTCTGTATCTAGATTCTACCTCCCTTTTTTTAAGGCAACAGAAGCTGTGGTCCACTCTACTTCTCACTCTTCCACCCTCCTATAAAAATGTAGCAGCTCTAGCTGTTATAATTCCTTCTTTCCGTAAAATGTGCTGTAGTGCTTGGGCCACTCTGTTCCCAGTCTCCCTCCTTCTCTTCATGGAAAGCTGCTGAAAACTGCTTTGCCCACTCAGTTCACTCGTTTGGCCAAAACCTATGCATGCCCTGAATCAGTAGATGTTACAAACTCTGATTCTGCACATTTGCATTAAAATACTGCATATAAGAAATTTTGTCAGTCAGCTTCCAAAACAGCCTTATCTTTTGGAATTTTCTTACTTCTGATTGCTTGATACTGCAAACTGTTAACATCCCATTAACAGTTGTTGAGTTTTTAAAAAGGGAGAGAACTGTTGGGAAGGAAGATACTGGGAGGTAATTAGCTTGCTGAGCTGATCACCTCTATTAGTGAACCTTGTTAAGTTTGCTGTTCTACCCCCAATTCAGTCTGAAAGATCAGTAAGTTCCTTTCTCGTCAGTTTTTCTATGCTGTGCACATGACAGATGCAAGTTCCTTTCTCTGCAACTTAGAAGCTTCATTGTCTACTATACATTTTCTGAACTAAGAAGTGCTAACTTAAGGAACTGTGCACACATTTTTTTCACTCTTGCCAAACCTAAGCTACTGAAGGGATTTTGCTCAAACTTTCCAGGGGGTGGGAAGGAATCACTTTCAAGGCAGAAACCAAGTATAGAAAATTTCAGCTGAAATAGGGAAACATTCGAAAAGTAGGGAGCATATAAAAATGGGGTCATCATTTAAACTTTTGCAACTTTCGTTATATTAGGTAACATTAAGTGCCCATTGTAATAAACAAAGTAATTGTTTCCATGAGTCATCTAATAGGTGTTGCTGATTGGCATCTAGAAATCTATACTTTTCAGAGGTTTTCTGGTGTATGTAAAAGTTAGTTTATCTCAGCAAATGTTGAAACCATTATTATGCTGACCACTATAGTTTAGGCAGCATAAGCGAACATCACAAATGTTAAAATTGATAGATTTTTATACAGTGAATAACATTCTCTCTGATTTAAGAAACTCACAGGCGTTCATACTGTATACTTCATGTAGGTGATGATGACTACAGAGTTAATTCAAACCTAGTTTGTGGTGTTTTTACTGTTGTGTTTCTAATGTTGACTTTCTTTTGTGGTAGGGAGACTTATGGTGCGCCATCTTATCAAAGTGCTAGTCAATTGGAGGCAAAATGTTTGCTGTCTGGTTTAGACCGTAATGAAGCACAGGATAAGACTGAAGGAAAGAGCTGTATGATGTATGACAGGAATGAAAATGACTTACATAACAGAAATTTTGAAAGCCCACATTCTTCTGCTGCAGATGACACAGTTGTTAGGTATTTGAATGACCGACCAGCAATTGATGCTTTGCAGAACTTTGAGTCTCTTTTTAAAGCTGTAACCCCTACAAGATCAGAGGAGGAAAAGACTAATGGATCCAGAAGAGATGAGAGCAGCACTAAAACTCCTTTGAGTAGCACAGCCCAGGACGCGGAATTGAAAGGGATAAGGCTGGCAGAATCTTCTCCTTCCTCCACTAGTACTTCTAGTGCCCACAGGCTGGAAATCTTAAAACGGAGGCAGCATGACGCTAAATTGCATGATGCTAAATTGGAGAAGCTGAAGGAGCGGATTAGGAAGCAATGGGAGCATTCGGAAGAATTAGGCAGCAAGGGACAACTTCTGGGATATGCCGAGCAGCCTGTAGTGGTAACAAATGTGGAGAACGCAGTGACGCCAAAAGTCAGAAAAGTGGCAGTTGCACCCCCTGCTCCAACATATAAAGGTATGTAGACCCTCTATCTCATGTTATTTACATGTGGGGGGAGAGAGAGAAAGCAGAGTTTGTGCAGCGTGTCAAAATATGGGAATTGGCTTGTGACTTCTGTCTGTTTGGGTAGAAATCATTTAAATATGACCACAGGCAAGAAATTATGCCATCTAAATGTACACCTTCAGTATATTTTACATCATTTACAATTCCTCCTGTACCTTCTCCCCAGTCAAAATAGAAAATTAGAGCATGCCATCTCATTACTCTCTTAGGTTACCTGCATACCAGATGCATTTTCATGTAGTCCTGTGCAGCGTTTGGTAATTTATATATGCAGAAATTTTTTTTTTGTTCTAATCACTTCGTCAAAGGTATGTTAAACACCAGCTGCATTTAAAACAGTTTAAAGGTTTGAAGCAAAAGCCAGGAAGTGCAAGGTTAAGCTTTTCACTTTGTATTTCAGCATAAACACAAAGAATTAAGACCAAGTATTTGTCCTAACTTCAGGCTCCCATAATTTCTGTGAGTCTAGAATGGCAATGGTGGTGGTCTAACATCATTTCTTAATAAAATTTAGACTTTTTTTACAAAGAGAAAAATGCAGAAACCTCAAAAGGTACAATTACTGACATTAACCAAAACATCCTTTAGAGTTCAGGTAATCCAATATGGGGCCTCTTTAGATTATATGACCATATTATATTCTTATATACTGTTTAAAAGTATTGTTCACTCATTGAGTGAGATAGGTTTTTTTTTGTTTGTTTGTTTTTTTAAAGCTGTTGCTGACTATAATGGAAATACAGTCTTGAGCACAAGAGCTTTTTTAATGGAACCTCCTTTAAATTGTTTGTTGCACATGTGCTAGAAATGGGCCCTTTCTGTGAAATTAGGATCCAGCTTCCCCCCTAAACTCAGTGATATTTTTGTGAGTGAATAGAGAGTGGGTCTGCCTATAAATATATGTGGAATCCACTCCAAAGATTAAGGGTGCCTAGGCCCCTCTTTGTGCACAGTAGCTTCTTTTTAAATCTAATATCTTGGTTGGTTTACATACTTCTCTGAAATCTCTAAAGATGAATCCTGGTCTTTTATTCTCTAAATGTGAGATATGGAATAGGTATGAATTTCTGATAAGACTTGGAAAATCAGGCCTTATTTGTACTTTTGGTAATGCACCTTGTTAACCTAGTGCTTGTCAACTGCTTGCAGTGTAGTACTTTCTCCTCATGTAATATACCTTGGCAACTGAAAACAGCCTTAGGCACCATATAAAAGATATGTCTCTATTAAGAAGATAAGTCAACCTTTGTTAAGTCGACGTACAGCCACCGCATTAATTACTGCAGTGGCTGGTGTCCACACTACCCTCTTTCTGTCTGTGGTGTGTGCCCTCACAAGGAGTGCTTCCACCGTCTGAAGAGGGGCAGTGTGGGGGACTGAGAGCCAGGGCTCTTAGCTCCATGTAGCTCCCCACCAGGAGCCCAGCTGCTCCCCTGGGCTTCTTGCCTTCCCGCTCCCACCTCGGAGTGGTGGGGCAGCTGCCTGGGGCACCTTGCCTCCTTCAGGGAGATCTGCACTCAGTCTGGTCAGCTGCTGCGCTCCCAGCGGGAAGCCAGGACCGTGGGAGGTGGCAGGGCTCTCACTGGGGAGTTAGGAGCCTGGGCGGCAGCCCAAGCTGGAAGCCTGTGTGGCACCCCGGCTTGAAGCAGAGACCGGGCAGCAGCCATCTTTGGAGCCAGGAGTTGGCTTTCTTGTCAATTTGGAGCCGTGAAACTGACAAGAATGACAGCCAAAATCCGATGTAAGGAACACAGTGTCTACCTAGACCTAATTACACCGACATAAGCTCTATACCTCAGTGAGGTGATTTTATTATGTTGGCATAGCAGGGGAGTTACATCAGTGGGAGGAGCATTTCAGTGTGTACACCTCCACTGTTTTGTCAACAAAACCATGTAGTATAGATAAGGCCTAATAGCACAATTTTTTTCCTCAAGGTTTTTAAAGTATTCTGCAAAATCTAGATAAAACTCTGTTTATCATAGGTTTCAATCCTGCTGAGACAAAGATTCGCACTCCTGATGGAAAGGTGTGGCATGAAGAGGAATTTCAAAACATCAGTAGGGAGTTGTATCGAGATATAGCACTCCAATTAACAGGTGAGAAGCAGATCTAAGCTTATTAATACACACAGGCTTCTTTGAGAAGCATCTAGGGTTGCTACACACGGGAAATGAAAGGTAGAGCTACCTAATAGTGCATATCCTGTATTCCAGTGTTTCTTAAACGTATTTGATCACACGATTCTTTGCGTCTATAGTAGTTTATGCCCCCCTGCCACACAAGTAAATACACCAATGAAAAAATCAACATGCAAGTCTTGCTAAATATTAAAAACAGGAAGGCATTGATTCAAACAGAGCCACTTAAGTATATATTAAAGTAAATTTTAAGTGAGATGCTGCAGTTTTGGGCACCCGGCCAGCAGCCACCACTCTTCGGCTTCCCAGTTCTGAAGGCAAGGCAGAGGGCAGCATAAAATGTGCGTAGTACTTTTTTTTCTTAAGCTTCCCACACCAGAATATATTCTGTGCCTCCCAGTTTGAGACCCTCTTCTGTACTCCATCCACAGGCACTAGAACTGGTTGAAAAAACTTTTGCCTCCCACAGGATTTTTTTTTAAATAAGTCAAATGATTGTTTTATTTTGTATTGGAGTAAAAAATGCATATTGAAGTGGAACAATTTTTCATTTAATTTTGAAATTTCCCATTGAAAAATTTAATCAGATCTTTTCCCACAATAAAATTGTTTTTGATGAGACCACACTTTTTTGTGGTAAAATTTTTCATTTGAAAAAATGCAGACAGTTCTAACAAATGCACACCTTTCAGTTACCACAACTACTACCACTATGTGGCACATCTTTAATTCTGCCCCTTCAACACTCCTTTTTACCAAATTACCCACTCCCAAAATTAGTTGTGGAGATGTTTTGTGTTGTGCTGTGTTCCGCTATGAGGTAGCTTAACTCCTCCTAAAGTGTCAGGAGTGGAAAGTCATGTCATATGCTAATCAAAAGATCACTGGACAATACAGATACTTCAGGACCCAAAAAGGGACTTTTGTTGTCTTGACAGCTCTTATCCCAGTTTCTCTTATAAGGGGTAAATTAAATCAAACCAGGTATTCTCCCTCAGCTCAGGGGAAACAGAAGGTTCATCTGTATCCAACTTTCAAAAGAGGAGGAGGAGTGGAAAAGTTTTTCCAGTAAGAAGAGTGCCAGGATAACTCTTCCCACAATCACGTTGCTGTGTAACTCTTCTCTAAAGAAGGGAGACAAAAAGGGTGAACTAGTAGGAAATGAAAAAAACATTGTCATGATGTGCCATGATTTTTTTTTCCTTACAGCACTCCTACATTGTTTTTGTCTGTTGTGAGGATCTTGGGGATTTTATAATTTACTTGTTTGTTTCTTTACTGCTGCTTTGTTAACAATAATTTGATTTCAGGGTTTTGAGTTTTTTACAAGGGCTTGGCTTTGCTTATTTTACACTACCAAATGAACTTTTTTCTTTAAATGTTTAATAAACACACATACAAAAAGGGGGTGGGGGAGGGAAACAATGAAAATGTTCAAAGTGAATTGTTTTCAGTAATATCCTTTATTCTCTCTCTTTGTGTAGAGAACAAAACTTTGCTTGATAGTCTTTTAAATAGCATTAAATGTCTTTGTTGTGGCAGGGGATCAATTTTAGCGCTAGTACTCAGGTTTTGTTAAAGCAAATGCTGTTTCTTAAAACAAATGCATACAAAGGACAAAAAGAAAACAGTAACCAAAGGTGCTAAAATGTAGCCTGGCTTTGCTTACAGTTCAGTTGCTGAAAGACCACAAGTATAGCACATGCCCATTTAGCCACTCCAAGTCCTTGGCTTTACTCCTCCTGGCTCTGGAAAATGTTTGGCTGCTGTTGATTGCCCTCACTTTCCTCTGGCAAGTCTGTAGAATATTTTTACTGAGATAAGGCTACTTTTTAGTTTCAGACTGGCTACATCAAAATGATACTGTTAAATAGCTTCTGATTCACTAAGCCAGGGAAAAAGAAGAGATGAGAGGAATAAAGTGGCTATGGAAATTGACACACTAAGAGGGCGTAATGAGGATCTTAGGCTTTCATCTCGGGAGTTGCTTGGATCATACCAAAGATAAATGTTGCCCAAATACCTGTTCTTATCTGGTCAGAACATATTTCAGGCAAAGGAAAAGGACCAATGGTGTAATAGTAAATCTTTGGGCCCCAGTGTTAATGATGCTGGCTGAAGTAATGGTGGTTGTGATCCGTCTTCCTTCACACTCAGAACTTGCTGCCAAGCTGAAGAAGTTGACATGTGATCCTCACAAAAATGTCCAGAAAGAACAACAATCTATTTTTATCAAAATTACCCAGTCAAAACAAGCTTTCAATGGTCCACATATGTATGTTCTGCCATATTTGTAACTTCACCAGGAGCCTCGAAGGCTCCTAATTTAAGTGGTGTTTTTAGTTCAAACAAGTTTAATTTGCATTTGAATAACTTTATTGAATTATGTGCTTTTTGAAATATTTTTGTCACTTTTACTTGTCAAAAAGATTGTTTACATCTTTCACCCACTTAAGATGTTTCAAGATTTTAACCCAGGGTAGGATTCAACACATGTCCCAGTAGATGCCATCTCTGTTCAGAAATGGTCCTTTTAAATACGGTCCTTCCCTAAGCTCCAAAATGTTAAGCCTATACAACAGTCATTTTCTAACACCTTCCCCTTCAGAGAGACACACATACGCGCGCGCACACACTCTCTTCCTATGCATTCTCTTCCAGTAAAATTTGGGATTTCATAGTATCAGAATAATGTAAATTGTGGTTCTGACATGGGGTTATTGACATTATTGAGAGTAGATCTAGAAATACTGTTGTTTTTTTTGCGGTGCCTTGGTGTTTTAAAAATATGCTGAGATCGCATAAATTATCCTGCAAACATCTCCCAACAAAAAATAACTGGAGAATTCTGCACAAACTCTCTGGACTTTTATGGCTTTGTTATATAAGTATTAAAGATCCATTTTGCCTGTGAGAGACTGTTCAGTTTCTAAAATTCAAAGGTCTTTTATCACTAAGCCTATTCTTTAATTAATTTCAAAATGATTTAATGTAATTATTTTTTTCTCTGAATGTATTTAAAAATCAGCACAAGAAAACAATCTAAACTCTTTACAAAGTCAGTTGGGGCTCACTTTGAGAACTATAAGCAAAACTTAGCTTTTCCCAGCTCTCTCCTAAACTCTTGTGGAACCCTCCTTAGCTATGTGTTATCTATCTGTTGATCTTTCCACTCAAATTCACATTTGTTATCCTAGAGTTTTGGAAATGTCCATTAGATGTACCTTCACAATATCCCACAGCAGATGACTGCTCTCCCCAGATGATGATGATGTTGTGAGGTTTTTCTAACTTTTCTGAGACTAACTTGCAAGATGCTTGTTGTCATTCTGCCAGCAGAATCAGACACATGCTAAATAGCATACAAGCAATTCAAAATGTATGCATGGTAATATAATCTTCAGATTTCTGGCTTTGTCACCTACACTACATTGACACCACTTAAAAGATTTATCTTGAGTAACCGAACCTATTTCTTTTACCTTTCTGTAGACTTAAACTTCTCCTTCTGACTTGCAGGTTGTATTTTATGGATTCATGAAGTTCTAAATCTTTGGTGCCTTTCTGGCTACTTCTGACACTCTGGCAGTTCAAAGCAGCTGTAAACCTGGCAGATCAGTCTACTGGTGATTTTTCTAGAGTAGTGATAATCCCCATTTAGAGTTAGACCCACCCTTCTCATGGCCCTTGGTGAAGGAATTATGGCTTGGGTCACAGTTCTGCCAGTGATCCTTTGCTGCTGGAATTGCCTCAAAGGGCTTTGGGAAGCTGGGTGCAATTTAGAGCTGCCCTGAGGTGGTTCAGAATTTCACCAGGGACTGGACCTGCTCTTGACTAGTACCATGACTGGGGAGCCACAAAGTTGTCTTAAAGCCATTTTGCTTCCTTTGCTGAAGTTCTAGCCCAGGGTAGTCAATGGTGGACTGCGGGCCAAATCCAGACTACCAGACACTTTGGAATGGATCCTGAAATATTTTTATTTACTTGTTGTTTTTTATTGTTGGGTTTTTTACTTTCTTCTCTGGAGTCTGGACCATGACTATACCTTAACCAAGAAATTTGGACCTTGACAAAAAATAGACTACCCCTGTTTTTGCCCAGGGTTTTTATTCAGATTACTCCAGAGGTGGGCAAACTGTGGCCCACAAGCCACATCCGGTCCATGGGACCCTTCTGCCCGGCCCCTGAGCTCCTGGCCCGGGAGACTACCCCCGGCCACTCCCCTGCTGCTTCCCCTCCCCCGCAGCCTCAGCTTGCTCCGCCGCTGGTGCAATGCTCTGGCTGACGGGGCTGTGAACTCCTGGGGCAGCGCAGCTGCAGAGCCTGGCGGCGATGGCGTGGCTGGCTCCAGCCAGGCGGCACGGCTGTAGCGCCGCCAGCCACCGGTGTTCCAGGCAGCGCAGTAAGGGGGCAGGGAGCTGGGGGGTTGGATAGAGGACAGGGCAGTTTGGGGGGTTGGTCAGGGGCAGGAGTTTGTATAGGAATCGGGGCAATCAGAGGGTGGGGAACAGGGGGGTTGAATGGGGGCAGAGATCCTGGGGGGGGCAGTCAGGAATGAGAGGAGGGATTGGATGGGGCAGCGGATAGAGGGTGGGGGCTGGGCCCCGACCCCCTCCCCTAACTGGCCCTCCATACAATTTCCGAAACCGGATGCGGCCCTCAGGCCAAAACATTTGCCAGCCCCTGGATTACTCTAATGTTTATAGATATCTTATTATGTTTAACTTACCTTCTTTTTTTCTAGAAATCCAGTTTTTCTTTAAAAGTTTAATATAAACAGAGTTGTCCGAATTAAATAGACATCTAGTCCATTTCTCACGTTTTCCAGGGGACACATTTCAGTAAGAGGAATGAGTTGTATGCAAGTTTGGCCATATGCCGCTCTTGATGCCATGTGTACACCAGCTGTCTGGAATGATCTCCTTCATTTGAAAAGATCATATCAAATAGCTGATTCTAAGTAACCAATCTATAGTCATACACAGTACATACTGCAAATATATATTGAGGTTGTTCTATTAAACGTGAACACGTGGACAGAAAATCTAACATAGATATATTCACCATGTACTGTATGGACAGCTGAACTTATATTCTTTTCCAATCTGGTACTGAAATCAGCAGCATACCTGAAAATTCTGCAGAACCTTCAAGAACATGTCTCTTAGTAATTGAGGTTTTTCTTTAATTATGAAAATTAATACGACTAATATAGAATCTCATGATTTGGTTTTTTAATTGTGATAGTGGCTACATGTATCCTACTCAGTGGGTATGTTGATTCTGAATCCCACCCTTGGGTTCATCTCTATCAACTAAACACATGTTAAAATAAATCTTGTCCTGTCTACGCTAGAGTTTAAAACAATGTGTTAAAACACTTTAGCTAAATGCATTTTAAAATACCATATTTATCTTAGTCTACACAAGCCCATTGGTAACAATGCACTGACTTGCATTTGGTTCACTTTTTGAATGCTTTCTTTGCAGCCATAAGGGCTAAGGCTTAAGTCTTTTTTTTTTCTTTTTTTTTTTTTAATGAAAGCTTAAATGATGCAGAACAATTTTGAATCAGTGAATATGTCTACACCACAAACAAACACCCATGGCTGGCCTGGGTCAGCTGACTCAGGCTGCAGGGCTGTAAAATTGCGGTGTAGATGTTTGCCCCGTGAGCCAGAGTCAGCTGACCCAGGCCAGCAGTGGGTGTTTAATTGCAGTGTAGACATACCCAGTTGGTGTATTCTGTGGCAAATTCTGCAGGCACAGTTGCAGAAAGTACAATGCTCTGCTATTTAGCCTGTCACATTTTGATGGATTGGTTGGGAACCAAGGATTAAATGTGCTAGCATGTATAATGTAAAGTTAGAGGGTCATGTATTCAACAATGAAGAAGCTAGACGTAGCTCATTCAGGTGGAGCATTAATATGTACTTTGTAAAACTTAATTTGTCCTTCAGTAGAATAAAAAAGCAACATTAGCTCAGATATGCCAAACTATTAACGTGACTTCTAAACCCCAAAGTGAACTTCCTAACGATCTGTTACGGCTGTTATCTGTGCATACTTATGGCTTTGCAGTTTTCTAGTATTTATGTACACAGTGTTTGAGGCAAAATGTTCATTCTGAGTGTTTTGGGGCAAAGCTATAAGGGTAAGCCTAAGCAATGCATTGTGGAGTCTAACCTGTGGGCCTTGGAGTAGCAGTAGAATTCTACCTACCGGTGGGCGTGGTACATGTAGGTACCAGCAACATGGGGAAGGATAGGAGAGAGATCCTGGAGGCCAAATTTAGGCTGCTAGGTAAGAGATTGAAGTCCAGGACCTCCATGATAGCATTCTCTGAAATGCTTCCAGTTCCACGTGCAGGGTTGGTTAGACAGGCAGAACTGCAGGGTCTCAATGTGTGGATGAGATGATGATGTAGAGAGGAGGGGTTTAGATTTATTAGGAACTGGGGAAGCTTTTGGGAAAGGGTGAGCCTATACAGGAAGGATGGGCTCTACCTAAACCAAAATGGAACCAGTTTGCTGGCGCTTAAAATTAAAAAGGTCGTAGAACAGTTTTTAAACTAAGGGTTGGGGGAAAGCTGACAGGTGCACAGGAGCGTGTGGTTTGGACATCCCTTTGGGGAGGATCTATAAATGAAGATTCCCTATGTCCTACTAAAAAGGCGAGGATGGAAAATGATAAAATACAGGGAGGATCTGATGAGAAACAGTCAAATGAAAAAAAGTCCCATTCAATTACATCACGCAATAGGAGACAGCCAAAAAATGACAAGTTTTTAAAATGCTTATATACCAGTGCTAGAAGTCTAAATAATAAGATGGGTGAACTAGAGTGCCTAGTATTAAATGAGGATATTGATATAATAGGCATCACAGAAACCTGGTGGAATGAGGATAATCAATGGGACACAGTAATACCAGGGTACAAAATATATCAGAAGGACAGAACAGGTCGTGCTGGTGGGGGAGTGGCACTATATGTGAAAGAAAGCATAGAATCAAATGAAGTAAAAGTCTTAGATGAACTAAATTGTACTGTAGAATCTCTATGGATAGTAATTCCATGCTTGAAAAATAAGAATATAGCAACTTTGCCTCGGTCTAATACTTTGCCTCGGTCTTTAATGAGGCTAATGAAGGGCTAAGGAATAGTGATAGAGGGACCGATGGGAATGAAGATATGGGGGTAGACATTACGGTATCTGAGGTAGAAGCCAAACTTGAACAGCTTAACGGAAGTAAATCCGGGGGCCCGGATAATCTTCATCCTAGAATATTAAGGGAATTGGCGAGGGATATTGCTAGCCCGTTAGCGATAATCTTTAATAAATCCCTAAATTCGGGGATTGTACCGACTGACTGGAGATTAGCTAATGTAGTTCCTATATTCAAGAAGGGGAAAAAAAGTGACCCGGGGAACTATAGGCCTGTTAGTCTAACATCTGTAGTATGCAAAGTCATGGAAAAAATCTTAAAAGAGAGAGTGGTTCCGGAGCATGAGGCAGATGGCAACTGGGATAGATTAAAGCATGGATTTACGAAGGTAGATCGTGCCAAACCAACTTGATCTCCTTCTTTGAGAAAGTAACAGATTTTTAGACAAGGGAAATGCGGTGGATCTAATATATCTGGATTTCAGTAAGGCGTTTGATACGGTACCGCATGAAGAATTACTGGTTAAATTGGAAAAGATGGGGATCGAAATGAAAATCCAGAGGTGGATAAGGAGCTGGTTAAAGGGGAGACTGCAGAGGGTAGTATTGAAGGGGGAACTGTCCGGTTGGAGGGGGGTTACCAGTGGAGTTCCTCAAGGCTCGGTTTTGGGTCCAATTTTATTCAATCTATTTATTGCTGACCTGGGAACCAAGAGTAGGAGTGGGCTGATAAAGTTTGCGGATGACACCAAGTTGTGGGGTATTGCCAATTCGGAAGAGGATCGGGATATTCTCCTGGGAGATTTAGATGACCTTGTAAACTGGAGTATTAGTAACAGGATGAAATTCAATAGTGAGAAGTGTAAGGTTATGCATTTAGGGATGTCTAACAAGAACTTTAGTTATAAGCTGGGGACGCACCAGTTGGAAGTAACGGAGGAGGAGAAGGACCTAGGAGATCGTAGGATGACTATGAGTAGGCAATGTGATGTGGCCGTTAAAAAAGCTAATGCGGTCTTGGGTTGCATTAGGCGAGGTATTTCTAGTAGGGATAAGGAGGTGCTAGTCCCGTTATATAAGGCGTTGGTGAGACCTCATTTGGAGTATTGTGTGCAGTTTTGGTCTCCCATGTTTAAGAAGGATGAATTCAAACTAGAACAGGTACAAAGAAGGGCCACTAGAATGATCCGAGGAATGGAAGGCCTTTCGTATGAAAGGAGACTTGAGGAGCTCGGTTTGTTTTCCTTAACCAAAAGAAGGATAAGAGGAGATATGATTACACTCTTTAAATATATCAGAGGGATAAATACCAGGGAAGGAGAGGAATTATTTCAGCTCAGTGCTAATGTGGACACGAGGACAAACGGATATAAACTGTCAGTCAGGAAATTCAGGCTTGAAATTAGACGAAGGTTTCTAACCATCAGGGGAGTGCAATACTGGAACAGCCTACCGAGGAAACAGTGGGGCGAAGGACCTCCATGACTTTAAGATTAAGCTAGATAAGTTTATGGAGGGGATGGTATGATAGGATAACGGGCTTAGTCAATAGGTCAATTAAGTGCCACACTGGTAAATAGTACAATGGGTCAATGGTATGATATAACCTTTTCCAGAGGGTTTGGCTGGAGAGTCTTGCCCGCATGCTCGGGGTTCAGCTGACCGCCATATTTGGGGTCGGGAAGGAATTTTCCTCCAGGGAAGATTGGCAATGGCCCTGGAGGTTTTTCGCCTTCCTCCGAAGCATGGGGCAGGGGTCGCTTGCTAAGGAGTGGGTGGATCGGCTTATGTGGCCTGCATCTTGCAGGAGGTCAGACTAGATGATCATAATGGTCCCTTCTGATCTTGAATTCTATGATTCTATGATTCTATGAACAGGGCTATATTACAGACCACCTGACCAGGATGGTGTTAGTGACTGAAATGCTCAGGGAGATTAGAGAGCCTATTAAAATAAAAAACTCAATAATAATAATAATGGGGGATTTCAACTATCCCCATATTGACTGGGTACATATCACCTTAGAAAGGGATGCTGCGATAAAGTTTCTTGACACCTTAAATGACTGCTTCTTGGAGCAACTAGTCCTGGAACCCACAAGAGGAGAAGCAATTCTTGATTTAATCCTAAGCGGAGCGCAGGATCAGGTCCAAGAGGTGAATATAGCTGGACCACTTGGTAATAGTGACCATAATATAATTAAATTTAACATCCCTGTGTTGGGGAAAACTCCACCGCTGCCCAACACTGTAGTATTTAATTTCAGAAAGGAGAACTACACAAAAATGAGGAGATTAGTGAAACAGAAATTAAAAGGTACAGTACCAAAAGTAAAATCCCTGCAAGCTGTGTGGAAACTTTTTAAAGACACCATAATAGAGGCTCAACTTAAATATGTAGCCCAATTTTAAAAAACATAGTAAAAGAACCAAAAAAGAGCCGCCGTGGTTAAACAACAAAGTAAAAGAAGCAGTGAGAGATATAAAGGCATCCTTTAAAAAGTGGAAGATAAATCCTAATGAGGAAAATAGAAAAGAGCATAAACTTTGGAAGATGAAGTATAAAAATATAATTAGAAAGACCAAAAAAGAATTTGAATAACGGCTAGCCAAAGACTCCAAAAGTAATAGCAAAACATGTTTTTAAATACATCAGAAGCAGAAACAACCACTGGGGCCACTGGACAATCGAGATGCTAAAGGAGCACTCAAAGATCAGGCCATTGCGGAGAAACTAAATGAATTCTTTGCATCGGCCTTCACTGTTGAGGATGTGAGGGAGATTCTCAAACCTGAGCCATTCTTTTTGGGTGACAGATTTGAGGAACTGTCCCAAATTGAGGTGTCAGTAGAGGAGGTTTTGGAACAAATTGATAAACTAAACAGTAATAAGTCTTCAGGATCTGATGGTATTCACTCAAGAGTTCTGAAGGAACTCAGATGTGAAATTGCAGGACCACTAACTGTCATCTGTAACCTATAATTTAAATCAGCTTCTGTACCAAATGACTGGAGGATAGCTAATTGCGACGCCAATTTTTAAAAAGGGCTCCAGAGGTGACCCTGGCAACTACAGGCCGGTAAGCCTCACTTCAGTACTGGGCAAATTGGTTGAAACTATAGTAAAGAACAAAATTGTCAGACACATAGATGAACATAATTTGTTGGGAAATAGTCAACATGGTTTTTGTAAAGGGGAATCATGCTTCACCAATCTATTAGAATTCTTTGAGGGGGTCAACAAGCATGAGGACAAAGGAGATCCAGTGGATATAGTGTATTTAGATTTTCAGAAAGCCTTTGACAAGGTCCCTCACCAAAGGCTCTTAAGCAAAATAAGCAGTCATGGGATAAGAGGGAAGGTTCTCTCCTGGCTTGGTAACTGGTTAAAAGATAGGAAACAAAGGGTAGGAATAAATGGTCAGTTTTCAGAATGGAGAGAAGTAAATAGTGGTATCCCCCAGGGATCTGTACTGGGCCCAGTCCTATTTTCCAGATTGTTTATGAATATGTTAAAAGGGGTAAACAGTGAGTTGGCAAAATTTGCAGGTGATACAAAACTACTCAAGATAGTTAAGTCCCACGCAGACTGCTAAGAGCTACAAAAGGATCTCACAAAAGTGGGTGACTGGACAACAACATGGCAGATGAAATTTAATCTTGATAAAGGCAAAGTAATACACATTGGAAAACATAATCCTAACTATATCTATATATCTATATCTATAGATAGATATTCACACACACACACAGAGATGGGGTCTAAATTAGCTGTTACCACTCAAGAAAGAGATCTTGGAGTCATTGTGGATAGTTCTCTGAAATCATCCACTCAGTGTGCATCGGCAATCAAAAAAGCGAACAGAATGTTGGGAATCATCAAGAAAGGGATCGACAATAAGACAGAAAGTATCATATTGCCTCTATATAAATCCATGGTACGCCCACACCTTGAATACTGCGTGCAGATGTGGTTGCCTCATCTCAAAAAGATGTATTGGAATTGGAAAAGGTTCAGAAAAGGGCAACAAAAATGATTAGGAGTATAGAACGGCTTCCATATGAGGAGAGATTAATAAGACTGGGACTTTTCAGCTTGGAAAACAGGCAACTAAGGGGGATATGATAGAGGTTTAAAATCATGAGAGGTATAGAGAAAGTAAATAAGGAAGTGTTATTTACTCCTTCTCATAATACAAGAACAAGGGGCCACCAAATGAAGTTAATAGGCAGTAAGTTTAAAACAAACACAAGAAAGTATTTTTTCACACAATGCACTGTCAACCTCTGGAACTCCTTGCCAGAGGGTGTTGTGAAGACCAGTACTATAATGGGGTTCAAAAGGGAGCTAGATAGATTCAGGGAAGATAGGTCCATCAATGGCTATTAGCCAGGATGGGCAGGAATGGATTGGGTGACAGGGCATGGATCACTTGATGATAACCTGTCTGTTCATTACTTTTGGGGCACCTGCCATTGGCCACTGTCAGAGGACAGGACACTGGGCTTGATGGACATTTTGTCTGACCCAGTATGGCCGTTCTTATGTACCTAGCTCTTTCTAAAGCAGATGGAACTGCTGGATTCTAAGATAGTGGGTATGACCTAGGGAGTGATCATGCTGCAGTTCTCTGACTAATCCCCACTTAATCAAGGTAAATGCTGAAGCAAGTTTGCTTCTGAGTTTTATTTTTCCTTCCCATGGCGTATCAACTAACAGTTCACACATACTGTCTGCTTTTCAGAGGATTCAACAGGGAAAGAGAAACCCCCTGAGAAAAGCAAGGAGAAGAAAGCAACCAGACCAGTGCGCAAGGTCCAAAAGCTAACCAGGTCATCAAGCCCAGATTCCAAACCAGGTGAACAGTAGTACTCTTGACATAGGCTTCTTTCTAGATGTGTATGTTCACTGATTAGTTATGCCCAGACTGGTGAAAAAAGCTGTAGTTTAAAGGCACCCCGTTGACTTGAACTCTGGTCAGTTATACCAAATAACCTTTAGGATATTTTGTGCATTATATCATCCCTGTATCCCCCACCAGTTTTTTTTTCTTCTGTTTACAAAATTTTCCTTTTCCCTGCTGTTGTGTGCAACTCTCAGAAACAGCAGAAGATTGTATATGTATTTCACAGAGGTTGTCTGAGGACATTCACCAGCCCACTAGAGACCAGCAGCAACAGCAGAACTTCCTTGCTCTTCTCTTCTGCCTGTGTCATCTTTCGTCTCTGTGGAAGAGCCGGTGTGTGTGTGTGTGTGTGTGTGTGTGTGATATGTACTTCTCTGGGGTGCAGCCTGAAACTGGGATACCACTGAGCTCTGTCTCACCAGCCTGGGCTCTCTCTCCCACAAACCGCAGACCTCTCCCAGTCCTCCAGTCACACAAACATTTACAGGCAGGGACACACCCTAGTGAGTTACACGAATGCTTTTTCCAGTCACTTACGGACCAACAATATGCAGGCTCCAGCCACTTCCACCCCAGCTCCCAAGCCTAGGAACCCACAGCTGTACCATCTTGCCATGCTCAGAAGCCTGACCAGTGTAAGTTATTTACCCAGTTCGCCCCTCCTTCAGTGTGGAGAGGACATGCACCAGCCTCTGTTCCTGAGCAGATTTCCCTTTAAACTTCAAACAACACACTGTTCTAGGTTAAAAAAAACAAACATAAAACAGATTTATTAACTATAGAAAGATAGATAGATTTTAAGTGATTATAAGTAATAAGTGTACAGATCAAAGTAGATTACTTAAGAAATAAAACAAAATCACAATCTAAGTTCTATAAACTAGACAGGATTTGAATCAAGCAGTGTCTCACCCTGATGGTACAAACAGTTCACAAATTTTCCATACACAGGTTGGGGGGACTCCTTTCCAGTCTGGGACCAGCTTCCCAGTCAAAGTCTTTGTTCCTGAGGTGTTTCCAGGTATTGAGTTGTGGGGGGAGTGAGGCCAAGTGATGATGTCACTTTCCCGTTTTACAGCTTCAATGTGGAGGGAACTTAATTGTCCCAAACACAGCCTCCAGCACAGTTAGTGGAAAAGTACATGCACAAGATGGAGACCAGTGTCACATAAGCTGGTCACATGCTCTTGCATGCTTTGATGAGTCATAGCAGGGGCCATTACCCATATTCTGGCTAGAATATTCTGAGGAAAGTTCATTGGGTAGGGATAAGCTTCTTCCATGGCCCATTGTGTTCATTGATGGGCCATCAACTTGAATAATCCATTCACAATGTGCTGGCTAGACTGGATGTAAACTACCTTGTGGGAGTTACCACAGGAGCAAACACATTTGAAATACAGTAACTCCTCACTTAAAGTTGTCCCGCTTAACATTGTTTCGTTATTACGTTGCTGATCAATTAGAGAACATACTCAGTTAAAGTTGTGCAATGCTCCACTCTTCCGTTGTTTGGCCGCCTACTTTCTTCACAGCTGGCAGCCTCCTACGCCCCCCACAGTGCCTCCCCGCTGCCGGCAGACCCCGCGGATCAGTACCTTCCCCCTCCTCCTGCCCCGGCAATCAGCTGGCTTGCGGCGTTTTGGAGGGAGGGGGGAGGAGCGAGGACTCGGCGCGCAGGCTCCCCCTTCCTCCCCTGCCTCCTGAATGCCACAAGCCAGCTGATTGCCCTGGGCAGGAAGTGGGGGGGGGGGAGGTAGGGGGAGCCTGAGTCAAGTCCTGCGTCAAGTCCTCCCTCCAAAATGCTGCAAGCCAGCTGATTGCCGCTGGCAGGAGGCAGAGGAAGGAGGGGAAGGCGTGCCAAGTCCTTGCTCCTCTCCCCTCCCTCCTGCCTGGGGCAATCAACTGGCTTGCGGTGTTTTGGAGGGAGGGGGGAGAAGTGAGGGCATGGCACGCAGGCTCCCCCTCCCTCCCCTGCCTCCAGAAATCTGCAAACCAGCTGATTGCCCTGGGCAGGAGGCGGGAGGAAGAGGCTGCGCCAAGTCCTTGCTCCTCCCCCCTCCCTTCTAAATGCTGCAAGCCAGCTGATTGCCCCAGGCAGGAGGGAGGGGGGAGGAGCAAGGACTCGGCGTGCCTCCTCGCTCCCTCCCCTGCCTCCCGAACACAGCAATCAGCTGACTTGCGGCATTTAGAAGGGAGGGGGGAGGAGCCAGAATGCAGTGTGCAAAGTAAAGGGGGAGAAGGGGGAGGGGAGAAGAGATGGGTCTAGGGTGGGGGCTTGGAGGAAGGGGTGGAGTTGGGCAGGCTGAGGGTTGAGCCCCCTGCCCCTGGTGCTTGCAGAGTAGGGGAAGCTGCCCTGGAACCTAAACCCCCCCATTTACATTAATTCTTATGGGGAAATTGGATTCGCTTAACATCGTTTCACTTAAAGTCACATTTTTCAGGAACATAACTACAACGTTAAGTGAGGAATTACTGTACAGGTACATAGTCAATATTCATAACTTCAGATACAAAAATGATACATGCATAAAAATAGGATAATCATATTCAGCAAACCGTAACTTTTCCATTAACACCTCACATGACACATTTTGTACAAGATTTGTTGCAATTATAACACTGGTGAATACGGGGGTGCCAGGGTGTTGCTTTGGGGTACAGAATATCACAGTGGGATGCTGCATGTTGCTTTCCTGTTGCCTATCCTATCTCACAGATAGATGCCAGCAATGAGGGAGGGGCCATCAGTCTCCACTGCTAATAGGTGGGGTGAGGTCAATGGAACCTATTGTGTTATCCTCCTATGGCCTGATGGATTAGGAATAGAATGAAGGAGTCATCCCTCTCCTTTTTCCTCATCTTCCTCCCCGCCCCCTTCCTGTATACAGGTCCAGGTCTGTGGAGGGAATTGGGAGGTGGAGGGGAACAACTTCCTTCTCCGTTGCTTTTCCTGTACCTCAACTACAAAAATGAAGGGAGGCACTTTTCCTTTGTTGTACTAATCTTTGGTATTACAAGAAACAAAAGTAAATGGAAAACCTTTCAGATAGAATCATATTTTAATTGAACTTTCATGTCAAATAAGCAATCATCAGGATCAATCCAATCAATATACTAACATAGCTTAAAAAATGCATAGGGCATTTATTTTTGCATATTTAACCTCAGAATGTACTGTGGTCTGTAGTTAGCTCCTTTTTTCTTTAACTAAGCTTATAAAGTTAAGCCATATACAAATTTATTACTCCCAAAGAGTTTCGGCAACAAAGTTAATGTGGCACAATATAGAAATTGTGCACTCAGTATATAGTACTCAGGGGAGCGGTGTGTAAATGTCTCATTTTAGTGATGATGGCTAATAGTTGAAACTGGCATTGAAAGTAAATGTTAGATATGAAGCTGTTTCTTTGTGCTCTGTTGAATTCATGTTGTTCAGGAACTGTGAATGGCTAAGCCTCCTCCCTTATATAGAAAGTAGAGTTACCAAAACTTTAACAGAAGTTGTGTGTTCTGGATTCATCTTTAAAGTAGCTTGAATTTTAGAGCTGCTGCTACCTTCAGTTTGGTTTTCTTTGGGAATCTGAGAATGGATTTCCCAGACAAAGTTGAAAGGATAGCCTGAATTAAGCAATGCTTGTGGGCCTATGGATTAAGAAAGGAACCAAATGTCTCCTTAAAAAGAAAAATAATTAAGAGTTTTCCATAAAATATTTGTGACCATACTATTATTCCAGAAAGGGAGAGTAGCACAGAGGCAGTTGAACTCCGTAACCATGTTGATTTTATGGTGTTATCCAGCTACACCTATCTCTGTATTGGACTACATAATTCTCCTCATGTTTTTGTGCTGAAAATCTTAGAGGAGAGGCATCAGAGCTGGCTCAGTGTTATATCTGTAATGATGTTCCCTCCCCCTTCAGTCACTGCAGTAACAGAATGCATAACACAGCCAAGTACTATAAATAACTGCAGCTCATATTCTGCTTTGTTAGCTTCTTTTAGTGTAGACAGCTGACCTGATATAGAAGATGAGCTCTTCCTTCTGGCTTTGTGGAGGGGTATAGAAATAATTGAGAGCAGCAAGTTGGGCAAGAGAATCTCTTTGGCTGGTGCATCTATTTTAAAAAGGTTCATGGTAACCTGTTTCTAGTTCAAGTGACAGGTTCATAAACAGGTTGCATAGTTTATAATTTAAGTAGACACTGAAATGGTGGCTTTTCAACCTTTTATCTTAGAGATTCTATTGCTTTCATTAAAGGAGCATTGAAGATATTGAATGTCAAAACATACTAGATCTGCTGTGTTGGTTTAGTTTTTTAATTTAGTTAGATTCAATGTCTAGGTTTGTCAGAGCCCTGTAGGGCCAGTAGGCTGATATCCTTATGTATTTATGACTAGTTTTTAAACTATGCTCATGCTCTAGTGTATGAACATATATGGTTGGAAATCCCAACTAAGAGAGA